>NC_071499.1:97500000-98125000 GCF_028408465.1 Anastrepha ludens
TGCTGTCAGCCAGCTGACAACGGCGTGCCATTGACAGCCACCACCTTACAATTAACTACTGCCAGATGATGCTTGAAGCTTGGGCTCGAGTTAAGCATGACTCCGAGATATTTAATCGCCTCCTGTGAAAACATTTCGTGCCAACTAACTGTAATCCTCATAACCCGTTTTTGCTTCCGTACACCTATGAGCACCTCCTCGGTTCTCTGGGCAGAGCCAACGCTGCACTCTCGCTGCTGCATCGTTAAAATTGCTTCCAGGTGATCTAACCGTTTGTCAACAAGTACCAGCGCAATGTGATCAGTATATCTTACGATCTCTGCCTTGTCGAGAAATATCAGTTTTATGACCAGTCGTGCATGACTTTCCAAAGTGGTTCCCCCGTTGATAGTTTCTCATTCTATGTTTTCGACTGCTTTTGTGAAAATAGCTAAAGTTGTTCAAATCAATCTTTGCTTACCAGGGGTCAAATGCTCCAACAGAAAAGAAATTTTAATAACAAAATGTAATTATTATCTCTCTTGCTTATAGTTGAAAGAGAACTTAAAAGAAGGTGATAAACTGATAGAGAAAACGGTCCATTCTGTTAAAAATACTGTAATAAGTTGCGTTGATCTCTTGAAAAAGTTATTGGGTCCTATTTTATTTTGCTTTATTGGTGTATGTGTATTGCATATGCGTACAAACTGAATATTAAAAACTACCAGTGCATCTAATTTTACCTATGATCTAATATGGATAAATTAATTTTAAATAAGTATAAAATTCTTCAATTTAAACTTTGAAAATTGTTAATATTTGCATGTTTTTGATGGTAACATATTGAATCGCCCAATTTTTTATGCTGCTTTGTTTTTGATATTAAAAATATGTAAAGTAAAACCGGCTCTTAATAGGTTAAAGCAAGCTTTATTTAAAGTATATTTTATCTTAGACATATTCAAAGATGAAATTGACTTTTTCGCTTAGAACTAGCTCTATAGCTAGTGATGACGAATTCCGAGCAAACATATTTTTCATTTTTTAAACCACATATTTTTCATTATTAAAACATTTAAACATGTTTATGCGGCCAAAGCATTGCTAAAATTAAATTTATTTTATCGATTTTCTACCATCACAATATATTGATTATAAAATTAATCATAATAAAATGGTGACGAGTTACTCACTTATCGACGACTTGTTCAAACATACATACATTGCAATACGAACGCGCCGAATATGACGCTGGCATAATTAATTTCCACTTCATGTAAGGCAGCTTTTAGCCGCCTCAGTTATCGCCACGTATTCCGCTTCCGTACTTGAAAGCGAAACAGTACGCTGCTTACGCGCTTCCCAGCTTATAGACGATCCGGCGAATATAAACGCAAAACCTGAGTAAGATCGCCTGTCTGCTGAATTTGCGCCCCAATCGGCATCGACTACACCGTATAAATCTGCACCAGTCTTTTTGTACAGTAAACCTTGTTGCAAGGTACCCTTGATGTAACGCAAATTTTTCGGCTTGCTTGGGTTTTCTCTTGGCCTCTTTTTTGATTCGACCATTTTCCATTCTTTACCTTTGGGTTCAGTTGAAGAGATTCGGGGGGGAAATATTACCATTTTGTTGTTTGAGCTGTAGTTGCAATTGCTCGATTTGTTGTTGTATATTTTGTTGCTGGGCATCTTTCTGCTGATTCCCAAGGTTATCAAAATTGTTGGGTGAATTTGAATTGGGTAAAATGCATTGTTCCAGTAGTTGTTGTTGTTTTTGTAATTGTTGTTGTGGATGCTGTTGTGGTTGGTTTTGCTGCTGCAAATCTCGCTGTTGTTGCTGTTTCCGTTGTTGTTCTTGTAACTCTGGTTGATCACCCCGTTTTCAAGCGCCTTTAACTACATAGAAGAAAAGGACTTTCGGTCCGTTACACTTAAAAAAATTAAAGGGTCAACTTGCCCTGCAAATCAAACATCGAAGGATTACAGTTACAATTAATTACACAGTTTATTAACTTCCTAAATACACAGATAATTAAAGGTTACAGGTATGGTTAGTGTCCACTACGCAACTGCCCCTTGATGTGCGCTGCAGGCCTTTATAGGTTTTGATCGTTCTGCTGTCTTCAGGTGCGCCGTGTCTTGGTACGCTGGCTTAGCCCCTAGCTTCCCACGGTTGGCATGCACTGGTGGCGTGTGCAAGTATTTCACAATCGTGTGAAACATAATTTGCTGACGCTACTGTCTAGCTCTGTTTTTATTGCGTAAGCATTAGCACGCGGTACTTGATATGCAATTGGCCTTGACTTAGGCTAACGTGCTTGACGTGACCGTGTATCGGTAGGGTGTGGGAATGCAATATATTGGGTGCCGCAGCGTGTTAACTTAGATGCGTCCTCGGTTTTCAACGCCTCGGCAAAAGTTTGCGGATCTTCGGTGATAAGTCGTGCTGAGATATCTTTATGGCACTCATAGAATTCATCTGAATTAGCAGCAACCTCCTCTGAATTGATGCCATTAATCGTCTTACGATAAACTTTCTTTGGTCTTCCTCGCTGACCCGTTCGCACATATGTTGGTCGACCCCGCCGAGCATTACTCTCACCTGCTACACTTTGAGGTACGTCGAGCGATTTTTTCATCGCTAACTACACTATATGTATTATTGTTTTCAAACATCGCGTCAATTTTGTTTTTATTTACGTTGTCTCTTTCTTGCTCAAAGTCTTCAAATGACCGATTAAAACCTAATTTGTCGATAAATTTTACATTGCGACTTATTACAATACTCTTTTTAGTCTTTGAGTATAACCAATCCGCTTTTGATTCGTCTGAATAACCAACGAATACACATGGCTAAGCGCGAGAGTCAAACTTTCCTTTTGCAGGGTTTTTATTAAGCTCAAACGTTTTTGTACCGAATATTCGCATGTACGCTACTGTCGGATTGCGCTTTGTCCACACCTGGTATGGCACTTCACCCGTTGTTCTTGTTACACAAAGGTTTCGTATATAAAAGGCCGTATTCACTGCTTCTCCCCAAAAGGATGGAGGCGCATCCGCGTGTTTCACTATGCACCTGGCCATCTACACTCTCAAAAATTGTTGTATTTGCACTCATAGTTGAAATATAAAGTATTTATTACGAACTACGTGCCTCCGCAACAAATATGACATAAAAAGGCATTACGATACAAAACATGAACAACAATATAAAAACTTAACAGGACAAATCCGTATAGATATGTTTAATCAAATGATGAAAAAATTGGGAAAACAACGGCTTTATTTAAAAATCAAGCTATTTTATCAAATACGACAGTAAAGGCTAGTTTTGTTGTCAGTATCATAAAATACCGGCAAAAAAAATTAAACATTAGTTTATCTATTCCAACTCCAACGTAAAAATGCATAAAATAAAAATTACAAAAACTGAAAAACCACCAAGATACATCAATGACTACTTTTAACCTCTTCGAGTATCTAAAATTTCCAGCAACTAGGATGATGTGCCTATCAAGAATAAGCTTATTTCCCAATGGGGTACTTCTATTAATGGTGCCTCAAATGAATATGTAGTAGTGAGTCAAACATAAAGTAGTTGTAAACTACTCCACAACTAGTATGGGTCGCAGGTAAAACTTGTCCGACAACCGTCTTTTTTCAATATAAGCAACTTATATTTTTAACATGGGGATTTCCTTAAAGATAGTAAATGCCAGATTTCGACAAAAAATACCAGTATACCAGTCTAAGACATTTCTAAATAGTTATTAAGTAGTAATTAAGTTTTCTTTAAACGTAGATAAGACATCTCATGCAGCTAAGAATTTTGAACCTATTACCTAAACTAAAGTCTAACATAAAGCAAATAGATATATAGAAGCAGAACCTAAATCGAAACCTGAAGAGTTTACTGGTCTTGAAAAGCTGGTAGAGCAACGAAGGAAGCAATACCACAAAAAAACGAAAAAGCATATAACTCAAAATTTAAAAAAGTGTGGTATAATTGCAAATGCTAGGAAGGTGTCCTTTGAGCATTTGAACGAGTTTGGAAAATCAAATAATATGACAGACAAACAAAAATACTTCCGCGCGAAGCAGAAATATAAGAGAGTACAATGAAAAGTTATTTGGCAAAATTGACAGAACATCAAGCTCGAAAGAATGGTAGAGTTTAGCAAGGGAAATAACAGGAACTTTCTTTCAAGTGGGAGCGGAAATTTCAGTGGCAGAGTTTCAAATATATTTCCAGGCTATGTTAAATCAACCGCAATTAACGAAATACATTAATACATTAAGTCTGGCACAGGAGTGAAGCAGGGATGTTTGCTGTCACCACTCTTATTTACGTTGTACCTGAACGACCTACATAATTATTTGGGAATGGTGTAATGGTTGAAAACATTAATATAAGGCTATTGCTGTAAGCGGACGATATTGTGTTGTTAGCAGATAATCCAAGGACCATGCAAGCTATGATATATAAATTGCAAATATTGCACCGAATGGAATATAGAAGTTAATCCAAGTAAATCGGAAATTAGGATTTTTTGAAAAGGCGGCCGAATATCGCAGTTAGAAAAGTGGTGGTACAATGGCGAGGATGTGAGGGTTATGACGAAATATCGCTATTTGGAGGTCAAGGCAAGCATAATTGCACCTGGAAGGATTTTCTTGCTAAATCGTCAATATCGTTAAAAATAAATGGAAACTTTTTCAAGCTGTCTGTAGATTCATTCAATCTTATGTTACCCAAGTGTGGGGATATACATTATCGGATGAGGTTGACAAACTGCAAAGATATCTCATAAAACGGATCCTATAGATACCTGACTTCACGCCAAACTATACAATTTTTCAAGAAACCGCAGCTGAAGAAAGCCATTTTTATACATTGGGTCTTCTCTTGAATTATATTTTTAAAACTTTATATGAATATAAAGAAAGCAGACTCATCAATAGTACGCAGTGGCACAGCCTTTGCATACAGTTGCTATCAGAAGTAAAGGTCAAACACACCAGAAAACATAGCGAAAAGGCACTTGTAAGTACATCATGCATATACAAATACTTAGATCAAACAAAGGGTTCAACTTACAGCCATGGTCATATAAATAGCACATTTAGACTTTGAAAGCAAAGAGTTGAATATGTTTTTAAATAATTATTTTTTATTGGGAAAAAAGCAACATAAAAAATTAAAAACTTATTTACTTCCACTTTAAAACAAAAAAAATGGACAAAAAGAGTTTCAGTTCTGATTTAATTTACGGGAACGTTGATAGCTCACGAAACCACCTGGACACATAAATAGCACATCCTAAAAAATTTCAAATAAAAGAAAATAGTAAACAAATCAGATAGGTAAGTAATAATATTGTTTTACCACATTCGTATTTTGTACTATATCCACCGTTTTGATTACTTCTTCAAGCTGTCGCTACATGCTTTCTACAAGCTTGTGGAATCTTTCCTTTAGAATAGGGGACCAAGCCTCCTCAACTGCGGCCCACAAATCATCAAAATTTTTTAAAATTTTCTTAGCGATTTTGACCTCAACGTCATTCCAAACATTTTATACTGGATTGAGGTTAGGGCTCTGCGCCGGCCAATCCAGTACATTAATTTTTTCTCTTCTGAGCGATTGCTTGTCTTTGCAGTACGTTTGGGATCATTGTCCTGCATAAATGTCCAATTTAATGGCATAAACTAAATCACAAATGGCTCCATTTTATTCTGGAGGATATCCAGATACTGAAATCTATCCAATTTACCAACCACGCGAACAATCGGCCCAAAACCATGCCAAGAAAAAGTTCCCCAAACCATGATGCCTCCGCCGCCATGTTTAATCGTCTGTTTTGTGAACCTAGGATTTAGCGCTTAATTTTTTGGACGGCGTACAATAGTTTTCCCATCTGGTCCCATCCTATTTATTTTGGTTTCGTCGGTCCAAAGTATGTTTTTCCAAAACTGAATAGATTTGTCTTTGTGGGTTTTGCAAAGGCAAGTCTGTGTTTGATATGTCTTTCTGAGAGGAGTGGTTTTGTTCTGCTTATGCGGCCAAACAGCTGGGTTTCGTTGAGTCGCCTTCCTACAAGCTTTCTGGACACCTGTAGACCAGATTCTTGGTTTATTTCAAGCATTATTTGCCAAGCCGACTTAAAAGAATCTGCTTTGCTCTTGAATCTCTTATAGCTCTATCCACAGTAACATCAGTTTTTCGCGGCTTTGGTTTTCTTTCCATTTTTTTTTTTGCTTAGATAGAATGAATCTTTCTTAACTAAATTAAGAACACTATAAACCATTTTCCGTTTTGACTCATACGGTACATAAGAGCTCTTTTCTCCGGCGTGCAATGTTTTCCACGTCCCATTTTTGGTAATTACTTTCAAATTTTATTTAAGAATCAAAAAATTATACTAAAAATCGCTGAAACAATATTAAAGTTTTACTGTCCGCTGCACAAGTTAAAATGTGCTATTTTTGTGTCCACTTCAAAACAGCAATAAGCATAAATAAAATAGAACGCAAAAAATTCCTTCGAAGAAAAAACGGTAAATTCCTCGCATGAATGTGAGCTTAATAACTGTAATAAATGTAAATTAACAAATTTATTTGATCAAAGCAGAGTTCGTACTAAAAACTTAACATATAAGGTTCACATTGTGATATTTATCTGTCCATGGCTGTACATAAAAGAAGGAATTCGGATTGAAGATATCTCTATGATTTTCAAAGTACAATGTGGCATGATAAATGTCAATCAATTCGCAAACGTGTCAAAAATGTGCAGCCTCTGCAATATGAAACAAGAAGAATATGTGGAGCAATCAGAGTTAACAGAAAAAGAAGTTATAAGCGCATTAAACGGAGAAAACGATGAAAATTGGAGAAAGATTTTAGTTTTTTCTTCAGCTTTAAGATATAGAAATCGTAATCATTTGACAGCGGAGTTTAACTAATTGGTTATTTCATTTATATTTATATAATATAAGGAAAATGGCAGACGACAAATTATCATGTCTTACATATTTATATTATAAGCAAAATGAATTGTTAACATTTCTACTACTACTACTATTACAAGTCTAAATAACTAAAAAAATACTAGTCCAACAATGGACCAATTGAGATTAAAAAAGAGAATTAAAAAAATTACTAAGTATAATTTAAAATATTACAAATTTTATTTATCAGTCTTAGATGTTCTAATATGCTTACATTTTCCATAGATAGAAAGGAAAAATAAATGCAATCTTAAAGTCGCATATTTCATCATACATATACTAATAAAAGTAAAAGATTTGAAATACAATAAATAATATCTTCTTTATCTTTTTCAAAATCATATTAAATATGATGTTTGTTGGCGCAGCGGCGATGCGCACAGGTATTCAATTTCATACTTAATATACCTATATAATTGAATATGTACTCATTTAATGCTTTTTAACTTACCCAAATAAAAGTTAAAAAATGTTGAAGTCAAATAAAATAGGCATGAATAAGCCGTTTTGTAATCAGTACAACTCTGGTATTTTTCGTACTAGTAAGATTTCAGACACGAAATTCTAGTTGTAAACTTGTATTCTTTATGACTAGTTTGGTGTTTCCCTGCATAGCAAAATCTGATATTGAGTGCGAAGTATATCGGACATGATACCTGCGCCAAATAGTCAAGCAAACACAAAAAACAAATCTTTCAAATATGTAAGTAAGCAAATACATGCATATATATACAATGTAATATACCTATATACTCGTATTATACATACATGCGCTTGTATACCATTCATGAGAGCGGATGCATCTGGAAGCCCACTCAAGTAAATAGCTGATGAATGTCGGTTGAATGCTTTGCGCTCGAATAAGTGTCTGAAGGACATTGTCCTAAACAAAAAAGTAAAGCATACACTGATTTAAAGCTGCCCTCACATTTACACAGGCATGAAGCATGTGCGCAACCAAGGAGGGTCGAGAAATACTCGTATACTTAAAAAACAATTATAAAATATCACAGTTTCCAACAAAGTATGTACTTTATATTATAAAGCTTATCTTCATGTTTTTACAGTAACAATAACGATGTGTAAGTAAGTTTTATTTAAAAAACAACCAGGTTTACGATTTTTGAAACTCTAAGCGTTAAAGCTCGTTATCGGATACCAGTATCACTGTATCCGACGCCTTGCTCGAACTCATGGAAGCTGAGCCAAATTTGACAGTCGATATGATAGCTCAGAGATTAATTCATCGCATGTAACAGTTCACAGGCACCTGGTTCAGTTGGGAAAGGTTTCAAAGCTGGGAAAATGGGTTTCGCAGAGAGTTAATGTGTGTTCTCAGCTGCTGCAACGGCTTGAAAATGAAAGCTTTTTGAACCGTATCGTTACTGGTGATGAAAAATGGGTCCTTTACAATAATCCTGTTCGCAAACCCCAAAGGTTAGATAAAGATGAAACACCAGAACCGACCCCTAGAGATGGCCTAATAAGATTCTCTTGTCTATTTGGTGTGATATGACCGGTATTGTTTATTATGAACTTCTGGAACCAAACCAGACGATAACTACTGATGATTATTCCCATCAGCTATCAAACCAGAATGAGGCACTTAAAAAAAATCGACCGTCTTTAGTGAATAGACGCGAAGTTTTGTTTCACCACGACAACGCAAGACCTCATACCGCAAGGCAAACATTAGGTAATGATTAAAGCTCGAACATATAACGGAAATTATTTCCAAAAGCTAAAAACGCTAACAAAAATAAGGAAGCATAAAATAACTAACGAGCTCGGATGGGAGCTAATGCCGCATGCACCATACTCTCCGAATATTGCATCTTGGGATTATCTCCTTTATCGTGGACTTCAATCCCATGCGAGTAAAAAGAACTTCTCCCCAAAAGAAGCTATAAAAGGCACATCGAAGCGTATTTTGGCTCCAAGGACAAACAATTTTTTGAGCAGGGAATTAAAAATTTGCCTAAACGTTGGAAGGACATTGTAAATAATGAAGGAAAATATATTATTGATTAATAAGTACTTTAAACATATTTTTTATTAATTTTAAAACCACCTTTAAAAAACGCTCGAACTTATGGACTGACCTGATAATACCAGATTTTCATGGTATTTCGATACCAGTGCAGCAGTGGATACGTAATTTTGATGAGAATGCAGTAGCTTATGAATTAAACAATAAGTAAAAATACGTAAATGCTCGTAATAAAATGGTAGGCACAGCAAAGTTATTTCTTGACACTACCACTGTTTATGACTACGAATCGTTGTGTGCAGTATTACGAGAAGAATTCGAGCAAAAGTTGAGTAGCGCTGAAATATAGTACATAAACGGCTGTTGAAGATGCGGGAAATTGCTGCGCTTGCAGAAATAGAAGAAGAGGCTGTCATAAGATACATAGTTGACGGCATAGAGGTACGAGATGATTTGAAATTTAATTTATAGAAGTGCGGAAGAGGTATGAATTGGAGGAAATGATGACAAAAGAGGGTTCAACTAATAAACGCCGGCAAAATACCCAAATTCACATGCGCGAACAAAAGTAGAATGTAAACAATTACACTGCTCAACATAAGAGGGTAGAATGTAAAGAAGAAACTAAATGTTTCAAATGCAAAGGAGTAGGGCATATGGCCAGGCAATGCACAAACTCCAAGTCCAATGTCAATATAGTTGTAAAGCAGACACGTCAAAAGCAATGATAGTTTATGGTGTTCCCGTACGAAAAAAAAAATATATGTAGAAAGATTTAAAGATCAGCCGATACGGAGGTGCCTTGTGAAACTTTCTGTTTTGGGTAACGTTACTACAGCTGCAATAGGTGAGATCGTAACGCAAGTAGAGATCGATGTGTTGGGCACTACTCACACGCTTTTAGTTGTTGAAGATAGCAAGCTGAGCGTGCTTCTACGAGCGGAGTAATTCGGTTCAGAAATTAACTGGGCAAAATGTCAATTTTTAAAAGAAAGAGTAACTTTTTTGGGTCATGAAGTAGAAAACGGGTGTGTCTGGCCCAGTTAAGAGAAAATAAAAGCTGTCAAAAACTTTCCCCTGCCAAAAAATATTAAACGTGCTCAGGCATTTCTGGGGTTAACGGGTTACTTCCGTAAGTTTATTCATAATTATGCTGTAATTCCTCGGCCGATGACTTCTTTGATAATAAAAGAAGCAGAGTTTAAAAAGGGCAATGATCAAATAAAGGGTGTTCTGTTAAGAAAGTTTATCGCGTGCTTCTTCCATTTTATGGTCAGTTTAATCGACCCACTTAAGCTGCTATTGGAGTTATTGTGACTAAATTTAGAACCAAATTTACATTATTGGACATCAAACCACCAACACGCTTACGTAGAGTGCGAACTGAAGAAAATATCGCAGCTGTATCGGCCAGTGTTAATGATGACCATCAATTATCGATTCGTCGCCGTTCGCAGCAATTGGGCCTCTGTTACTCAACCACGTGGAAAATTTTGCGAAAGGATTTAAAATATAGCTGGTGCAAGGATAGAAGCCGAACGACCTACCGCAACGCAGAATTGCTGGTGAATGGGCTCTTGGAAAGTTGGCCGAAGATCCACACAATTGTGTTCAGCGACGAAGCTCATTTTTGGATCAATGGGTACGTAAATAAGCAGAATAGTCGATTTTATAGTGAAGATCAGCCAGAAGAATTGCAAGAGCTACCAATGTATCCAGAAAAGGTCACAGTTTGGTGCGGTTTATGGGTTGGAGGTATCATTGGACCGTACTTCTTCAAAGTTGCAGTGAATCGTAACGTAACTGTGAATGGTGAGCGCTACCGTGAAATGATATCCAACTTTTTTTTGCCCAAAAGGCAAGAGCTTGACTTGCATGACATGTTGTTTTAGCAAGACGATGCCTCATGCCACACAGCACGCGTAATAATGGACTTGTTGAGAGGCGATTTCGGTGAACATTTTATTTCACGTTCGGAACCTGTCAATTGGCCACCCAGATCGTGCGATATAACGCCTTTAGATTATTTTTTGTATGGCTATGTTAAAGCTCATGCCTATTCAGACAAGCCTGATTCAAATAACGCATTGGAAGATAACAATAAAGCATTTACATATATGTGAGATACCGGCCGAAACATTGGAAAGAGTATGCCAAAATTGGACTAAGCGGATGGACCATTTGAAGCGCAGTCGCGGACAACATTTGCATGAAATAATCTTCAAACATTAAATTATATGGACTGTACTATCGATTTAAATATAAATTGTATGAATTTTTCTGAATTTGACGTGTGTTTTTTTGAAAAACTTTCCTATAGCTCTTAAAAAATCACCCTTTATAAGAACGAATTTCGCCCAACATGGATGCAATTCATCTGCGGGTGTGGGTCGTGGAATTACCGGCAAAGTTTGCCGAAAATCTCCTGCCAACAAAGTCAACGGTCTACCGATGGTAGAGACAGCAATACCGGATATTGCGATTGGGAATGCAATTTGCATTTGCGATCAAACAAGAATACAACGCATTGCTTGTTGGTCTCCGATTATGCAAAATATCAATTCTAAGCCCCTTTATTTATTGTATTGTAAAAATGCTTCTTCCATAGCAGAACCCCACGCAACTAAAACAACATACTACCTTTTATTGTTTTCTGTTAGATCTAAATATAATCCCGAAAAAATAGGCCGTAAAACATCTCATACACTCTTTGGTTATATATGGATAATGATATACATATTTTTACCTGAAGCTTCTAATACTTTCTGCACATTACACTAAATTGCTTGGTCAATTTTTTTAAATATCCAACCCTCATGGATTGCCGCCTCTTATCGACTCAATTTTCGAACGTGAATTATCGGATTTCTTTTTGCCTAAGCAACACATACATTTACTTATATATCCCGAAAATGAAGTAAATCGGGAAGTAAATACGATTCTTAAGAGTATCTTAACTCCAGCGCTATATATCGAGTACAGCTTTGAAGTGTATGTTTATTTTTTCCAAAATATTATATGATCCAAATATGAAAAAATCAGACAATAAATACGATTTGTAGAAATATCTCGCCACCCTATCGAAGTTTAATTTCTTCGAAAGTATGAACTATTAATATGTCTTGATAGATCACGCTGTCAAACCACATACATAATTTTTTTCAGTATTCATTGACAATTCCGTATGTTTAAAAATCGTGCAATTGTATTACGAAAATCGACGTTCTACGCAAAGTGTTCATCGCGCGCTCTGATCCCGAATTATGTTCAGCGATGGGGCCCATTTTCGACTGAATGGCCATAAGAAGAGCAACCCGAAGCGGCCTATGGGCTGGAGAAATCATATGCCCATATTTCTTCAAAGACGGAGCTGGTCCCAAAGTAACATTGAATGACTTACGCTATCGCGCCATGGTAAACGACTTTTTGATACCCTAAATTGAAGCCCGCGACCTCCACAAAATTTGGTTTCAACAAGACGTCGATACTTTCCATACATCCCGTGAAACAATGGATTTACTGCGTCTTCGTTTCGGTGAGAAATTTATCACTCGTCTTGGACCAGTGAATTGGCCACCAAGATCGTATGATACCACACTTTTGGAGTTCTATTTGTGGGGCTATATAAAGCCTAACGGCGGCCGCCATAGCCGAATGGGGTGGGATTCGAATCTCCGTGAAACACCAAAATCAAGAAAACGTTTTTTCAAATAGAAGTGTCTCCTCGGCAGGTAATGATAAACCTCCGAGTGTATTTCTACCATAAGAAAGTTCTTCATAAAAACCCCCTTTGCCGTTCGGAGTTGCCTCAAAACTGTAGGTCCCTCCATTTGTGGAACAACATCAAGACGCACTCCACAAATAGGAGGAGGAATCCGGCCAAACACCCAAAAAGGGTGTATGCGTAAATACTTTGTGGATATACCAGCTTCGATTGAGGTATGCGAAGCCAACATTACTAAAGCTTTCACGAGAAACTTACCAAAGCTCTCATGCGAGCCATTCAAAATTGGTGCTTACGGATGGCCGAAATACAGCACCTTTGCGGCCAACATTTGAATGGGATTATCTTTAAAAAATAAATATCATGAATGGTTCTACACAAAAATAATGAAGATTGCTCAATCTATTTGAATTTTTTTTGTTTTATTTCAATTTAAAATCCGATACCTCTAAGTTTGTACATACTGTAAAATTCCCCTTTAATTGCTCGGCCAAAATCGCCTAGAAAGTTACCACCCCAATCAGGAAGGAGAATAAGCTGACCTAACTTTATAAGCGCCTTTTAAGGCAATAAATAAGCGCGTAAAATGGTCTGAAGGTGAACAATTTACTATATCTAGAGTAGTGAAGGGCATAGTGGCTCCCAGATGCATAGGTCTTTGCACAGTTTGGTTCACTTAAGTACTGGATGAGGGATGCAACCAAAAACCAGCAAGAAGAGGACGCAGAGTGTGACAAGTTTTTGTTATACGGTTTACTTTATTAAGTGCCCATTTACACAGAGAGACAGCAATTTTTTACAGTTGCTTCATTCGTTTTCTTCTTTTGTGGGAGAAAATTCTGAAAGTTGTTTCCCCCATTTCTAGATACTCAAGTTAATTTAAAGTTAATTGTTTATATATGAAGTATTTTTAATTTAATTTTTTCTTATTCAAGTACAAAACTTTATCTATTTATGTAATTAAAACAATATATTTATTATATTAATTAACCAGTCTGCATTCTTTATTGAAATATTTACGAAACAGTTAACGGACGTTCTCGGCTTTACATGTTAGCGGGTTGTAGAATATATCCGAATCAGAAAATGCTAATATAGTAAACGTCAAAATGTTGCCGAAAATAATGTTGCCCGTGTCACCACGAATGAAGCTTGAAAAGAAAATTTCCAGTGTCTCCCTTCCACATGTCTCCGTGTATAAATCGGCACTAATACATACTTTTGTACATTTTGTACATCTTATGTCCACACATTAATAAATATATATGGATGTACATAGAATCACCTTTTTTTTTTAGCTATTTTCGTTACTTTTATTTGAAAAAAGGATAAGATTTTACGAAGGTTGCGTTTTCATGCGATTGTATAACAACATATAATATATTCCTACTTAATTATGCTACTGCTACTACAATTACTTTAACCCTTTACGTTTTGATGATCTTTAAAATTGTATACCAAATTTATGCTGCATAATTTAATATGCATGCAGAAATTTCTAGTATTGATAGAAGTTAGAACGTTTCGCATGAATTTCAAACCTCCTATCGAAAATTGCACTATTTTATTTTGCACAGAAAGGCTTGTTTGTTTGTATTTAGCTCCATTTTAAATTCACCAAAAAAAAAATAGTGGTTTTCGGAATGCGGCACCTTCTAAATTATATATTGTACATCGTGAGTATTTTCGCAGCATTCGTGCAGTGAACATCGAGTTGAATGTAGTTATTTACGTATTTTTTCTACCTTGACCTATAAGAACTTTTCTACCTTTTTCCTATGACGTCTGAAAACGTGGACACCGCTAACTTGAAGTCCTACCCGCTGCTACTATTGTCTATTTGCCACTTTTACGACAATGCTAATAACAAAAACACAAAAACGCAACTTGAGTTCTTTGCATTAATGATCTAACTAAATTCATTTGTATATGTATATGTATTGTATATAATACATATTTTTATATATAATTGGCGCGTACACCCTTTTTGGGTGTTTGGCCGAGCTCCTCCTCCTATTTGTGGTGTGCGTCTTGATGTTGTTCCACAAATGGAGCCGACTCCAAACGGCAGATATTTTTATGAGGAGCTTTTTTTATGGCAGAAATACACTCGGAGGTTTGCCATTGCCTTAAGCTCGCTCAGAGTTCATTGAGATACGATGCAAATATCTGTGCAACGTACTCATTTTGACAACGCACTAATTTTTACTACGTTACTTATTATGGTAATATAATTTTTTTGCAAAATGGATAGAGATTCCGGCACATGTTTGAATTGTTCTGATGTTGAAATTTAAGAGGTTTTTAGAGTTTAGCATCATCGATACTGGGTTGTTGGAATCCAGCTTCTAGATTTGATAAAGCTAAAAATTATGAAAGAACACGGCATTTTATGAAGATTTTTGGTAGTTGGTTATATGAAAAAAATTTACTTAATCCGTTAAGAAACTAAATTTTTCGCATACTACAATTGAGGTGTAAGATTAAGGATTTGATTTGTTTTAGTTCTTGTGTTTAAGGTTCAAAATATCTTTACTTTCAAGAACAAATTTTTCCAATATTTATAAGTTTTGCTTTATTTGTGGTTACTATGAATGGTTCCATATGTAGAAGTCCACGCAAGTGGGGAAAGTTACTGATCGCCTTCACTTGGGAGTGGCCACAACGATTCTTCTACATATGGTTCAAGCAGCTCTCAACTTCCGAGATTAGCCCAAGTATCCTCTAGGTAACTTCCGAACACCCGTTCGAGAGCAAGCCAACGTGGTTGTGCGCTGGGTTTGGAGCCCGCAAATTAAAAATCCCCCCCAATGGAAAGATATACAAAGCATCGAATGAAAACTACCTTACTGATGACGACCCCTGCAAACGAAATAAGGAATATGATTTGAGGGCATGTACCTGGAATGTCCGGTCCATTAATGGGAAAGGTGCCTCTGTACGACTGGTTGATGTCTTCGAGAGAGTAAAGGCTGACATCACTGCCATTCAAGAGATGGGATGGACGGGAAAAGGTAGGAAAACTTAGGACCTTGCGACGTTTACCACTGCTGCTATGTAAAGGAGCGCAAATTCGGTAATGGGATTGTTGTGGGAGAGAGACTTCGTCACCAAGTACTGTGGTTCACTCCTGGGGACGAGCGTCGCACAATAAACCGGATCAAAGTCCGATGTTTTTAACATCTCGCTCATTTACGCCCACCCCCGATGGAAGAGAAGGACGATGCGACCAAAGATTCCTTCTATGAGCGCCTGGAACGTTCCTATGAGCGCTGCCCCCGCCACGACACAAAAATCGTGTTTAGCGATTTCAACGCCAGGGCGGGCAAGGAGTGAGTTTTTGGTCCCACAGTCGGAAAATTCAGCCTGCACAACGAAACATCCGGTAAGGCACAGAGGCTGATCGACCTCTCCGGGGCCCGAAAGTTAGTAGTAGTAGCACCAGATTCCAGCATAAGAAGATACACCAAGCTACCTGGCTGTCTCCTGATCGAAAATCGCGAAATCAAATCGATCATTCTGTGATAGATGGAATACACACTTCTAGTGTATTAGATGTACGTACGATCCGAAGACCCAACATCGACTCGGATCATTACCTCGTTGCAGCCAAACTGCGCACACGCCTCTATGCAGCAAAAAACGTACATCTACCTACGCAAAGATGTTCAACTTCGAAAAGCTGCACACGACTCTCACTCCTGCTCTCAGAGAGTACTGCCCAACAAACCGGCATGCATGAACAATGGAACAACATTTCTCGTTCTCTACGTACCGCCGCCGAAGAAGAAATCGGATTCCGGCGACCCCGAAAAAACAATTGGTACGACGAGGAATGTCATGCTGCCGCAGAAAGAAAGGATGCCGCCTATAGAGCCACACTGCGATCGGGCGCAACGCCAGCCATATGGGATTGCTACCGAGAGCTAAGAAAGGAAGAGACACATATTATCAGAAAGAAGAAACGAGAGGCCGAAATACCTGAGTGCGAGAATCTCGAGATGCTGGCCAATAGGAACAACGCTCGAAAACTCTACCAGAAAGTTCGGCAGCTTACAGAAGGTTTTAAGACTGGTGCGTTTTCTTGTAAGAACAAAGACGGCGATCTGGTGAATGACATCCAGAGCATACTTAAATTATGGAGGGAATACTTCTTGCACCTACTAAATAGTGATAGCTGTGCATGTCACAGAGAATGTGAAGATCCCGATACCCCATTTATTTGACGACGGAATTGTCGTTCCGCTACCCGACCATGACGAGGTGACCTTTAGACCTGGAAAGTCCACCATCGACCAGATATTCACAATGCGCCAAGTCTTGGAAAAGACCGATGAAAGGAGAATCGGCATGCACTATCTTTTCGTCGACTTCAAAGTTGCATTCGAGTTTCCTATATGCCGCGATGTCTGAATTTGGTATCCCCACAAAACTAGTACGGTTTTGCATGATGACGTTGCTCAACACCAACAGCGCCGTCAGAATTGGGAAGGACCTCTCCGTGGCGTTTGATACCAAACGAGGTTTCAGACGGGGGACTCGCTGTCGCGTGACTTCTTTAACCTGATGTTGGAAAGGTTCGTACAAGCCGCAGAACTAATCGATCAGGCACAATATTTTATAAGAGCGTACAATTGTTGGCGTATGCCGACGGCCTTAACAACCGCTATGTTAGTTCTCCCTTCTCCAAACTGAATAAAGAGGCAAAGCGAATGGGTCTAGTGGTGAACGAAGACAAAACGAAGTACTTCCTGTCATGAAACAAATAGTCGGCGCACAGTCGTATCGGCACCCACATCACAGTTGACAGTTCTTAATGTCAGCGTGGACATCCAACGTAGCTTATGTCGCACGAAAGGATACAAACGCTCCGGCTCTAAAAGTATTCGATGCGGTGGTAGCAAAGGGAGAGGAAGATCTCCTCTGGGTTGCAAAGATCAGGTGGAATAGAACTTGACTTCACTTGGTGTATCCAACTGGCGCCGGTTAGCACGAGAAAAAAACGACCGGCACGCTTTGTTAAACTCGGCCAAAATCGCGTAAGTCGGCTAAATTCGCGTCAACGATGGTATTTACTTGGTGTTGGATCAAATATTCGAGCACAATTTGGGCTCGGTGCGATGGCGCGTCATGCAAAATCCAAGAATTGTTTGCCCACATTTTCGGCCGTTTGCGACGTACAGCATCTCTCAAACGCTTCAAAACGGATAAATAATCTCGCCTGGTAATCGAAGAAAACAGTCAACCCGGTATCTTTTGATCGTAGGATATTTAAAATGATTTACGGAAAAGATTCAGAGCAAAATAGAATGTTTTAGATTAAAACAATTAAATAAAAAAACATACACAAGCTGTGAATAAAATGAAATCTGAGATTAGGTAAAACGTGTTTTTGGAAAACGTGTTTTATTACTTTTCGGAAAAAAATCTCAATAATCGTTTTTCATTTATTTAATCTGTTTATACTCGTCAACATTAAAATGTGACTCTTACGTACAAGGTATATTAAAAAATCGTAATCAAATAATTCCGCATGTCAGTTATTCCAAAATACCAAAATGTCGCGAAAAACGGCTTCAAATTTTTCGATTTACTATACCTCCCTAGTAAAAGTAAAGAACATTTTCACGTAATGAGATACTCTGTTAATTGACATCGTCATGAATTTTTTGCTCAGAATTAAAAAAAAATGGTACTCTTTTCTGCATGCTTCTCCAACATTTTTTTCCATTATGTCACTTGCAGCAAATACAGGGTGCGCCATCTTTTATGTCGGTATGAAAATATTGAATAACTTTAAAAAAAGAGTCAACTCTGACAAAACCGAGTTGATGCTATTCACCAGGAAATACAAGCCTCTACCCTTTAAGCTTCCAAGACTAAACAACCAGTGCCTTACACTTGGATCGGAAGTCAGATATCTTGGTGTAATACTTGACCCCAAGCTCCACTAGAAGCTGTACCTAGAAAATCGAGTTAAGAAGGCCAGTAAAGCCTCCTACGCCTGTAAATCTATGTTCGGCAAAAAATGGGGTCTCAAGCCACGTGTCGTACTTTGGATGTACAACTTAGTGGGTTTGGTGGGTAACTCTTCAGAAGCGCTACAACACCACTAAACTAGAGAGAGTGCAAGGAACTGCATGTGTGGGCATCACTGGTGCTTGTAGAACATGTCCCTCTGCTGCGCTCAACGTTGTTATGCACTTACTTCCTGTGGCTCTGCAAGTTAAATCCATTGCTGCTTAGAGCGCTATTAGGTTGAAGGAGATTGCCCCTGGAGACAATTTCCTGTAGAACATGGTAGCATCCTGAAGCAGATTTCCCCTTCCTTCTCTGTTCTTCGCACTGATCTCTCCATCCGCAAACTGGGATTTGAGGGTTGTGCTAGGGCTATCTTTCCGAGTAGGCAAGACTGGATGCAAGGGAGAGTCGGTACGGATATAGGTACCTCTGTTTTCACTGACGGGTCCAAGAAGGAATTTGGAGTGGGAGTGGGGGTTTTCTCTAAATCAGCCAGTATCTCGGTCTCCTCTAATCTGCACGAAACGAGCAGCGTTTTTCAAGCAGAGGTCTTCGCGATCCTGCAGGCATGCAAAATGCTTCGGGATCGCTGTTGGGAGGGAGACATTAATATTTTTTCCGATAGCCAAGCTACGATCGGCCCTGTCGACGCCGCTCTCTTCTGGTGAACTCCTGTAAGGAGGAACTCAAACATCTCGATCGCGCAGGAAACATCTCTTTTATCTGGGTTCCTGGGTACAGGAATATAGAGGGAAATGAAATTGCCAAGCTCGTCGGCAGGGGTCGACAGAACCGGGTTCAGCTGTCCCCCTCTCAGACATCGGTGTCCCTTTGTCCGTTTTTAAAGGGAGACTACACAATTTCTTTCTAAAAAAAAACGCAAGGCAGATGGAGGTCTGTCTCATCGTGTGCTATGGCCCCAATACGATAGAAAGAGAACGCTTAAGGTGATGGCAATCCCCCGCCATTCAATTTCCAAACTCATTGCGGTGTTCACTGGTCACTGGGCGATCGGTATTCATGCGGAGAAGCTTGGAATTCCGTACAACCCCTATTGCAGAAGCTGTGGAGATCCTGCAGAGAAAGAGACTGTTGAACACTTTCTCTGCAAATCTACGGCTCTGGCGGCTAGGCGCTAGAGATTCCTTAGCGTACCCTTTGAGGATGACTTGAAGAAATTCTCCAGCCTATATCCCTTTTCTCTCCTCCACTACATCAACAGCACTGTATGACTGTAGAAGCTTTTCTCCTCCCAAAAATGTTTCTTTGCACAGGTAGTGGTCCACATTATGGTACCAAAACGGCACGTAAGTGCTACTTGAAGTGTGCCTGTGGTACTCTTGCCATTTTACCTACCTACCTACCTTGAAAAAAAATCAACTCATTTGTATAAGTTAAATATTTTTATTTCGTTTGGTTATTTACAATTTATTAAAACTATTTTTTTAATACAATATCAATCAAGTGGCCACCTTATTAGCAATCACAAACTTCGATCTTTTTTCTGCGTTTGTCATCCATCACCTTGTCAAGCATTTCGGATTTTATAGCGTCGATTTCGGCACGAATGTTTGCCTTAAGCTGGTCAATAGTCTGTGGCTTGTTGGCGTAAACCTCGGGGGCATAAGTCAGGTGATCTGGAGGGCCAGTCAATGCCGCCTCTTTTTCACACTAGAAGTCTCGGGAATTTTCGTTGCAGAAATTCAATTGTTGCATTCGCAGTGCGGCATGGCGCACCGACTTGTTGAAGCCAATAACCGTCTAAACCTTTCTCACGCATTTTCGGGCAGACATGATGAGCCAACATCCATCAATATCGGTTTCCATCTTCCGTTTCGTTTTCTTGTTTCTTGGCGCAAATGCCGACCCAAACAGTTACTTTCCGGTCATGCAATGGCGTTTCATGGATCTCGTGTGGATTCTCAGTTCTCCAAATGCGGCAATTTTGTTTATTCACACTTCCAGAGAGGTTAAAATGTGAATCGTCAGTCATTAAAATTTCCAAAATTGGGTTCAGTGTCAATCATTCGAGCGACTGTTTGGCCGTATTCCAAGCGACGTGAATGGTCTCTCGGCAATATTCCTTGTGTCAATTGCACTTTATACCGAAACTAATTTAAATCATCCCTTAAAATGCGCCGCATTGTGGTTTCACTGACGCCAAAATGCTGAGCGCGACGACGATACGTCACTGTTGGCTCCTGGGCAACGCACTCCCTCACTGCTTCAACAGGTTCATTGGATCGTCTTGGTCGTTGATGAACGGCGTGTTGACGAACTACTACTGTCCCGTGCTCAAAAAAATTCGACACCAAACGACGAATAGTATTGTCAGACGGTACCTGTTTGCCGCGATACTTTTTGAGCGTTGAGTTAGAACAATAGAACAACTATTTTCGATGTACGAGTATAGCATAAAAAATGGCGCGCCCTGTATGTGCTTGTATATGTCAGAGTCACGCTACTGCACTACTCCAACGAACGTCCTAGAAACATTCATCATAAAATGGAAAAAGGTTGGAAACAGCAAAAAAGTGAACTGAATTTCAGACAGCCGTTGAATAACACACGCAACCTCACCTTAATAAGAAGGGAAAACATGTTACAAAGAAAATGGCTAAAGATTTTCCACTTGATCTGCACTTGAACTACTTTTTCAACGTCAGCTCATTCATGAGTTCATTTGCAAACTCTGCCGGGCTTGTGTTTTATTTACGATAGAAGATGAGGTTGCTTTGAAATGTTAGTAGCACCTGTGTCAACTTTTTTGCGACAATTTAGTTGGAAACATTTACTAACTGAGATTCTTTAGTTTTTTTCTTCTACTTTTCGTTTTCTGTATTTCTTCCATTTCTTTCTCGAGTTTCATTTCTTAGTCGCACTCACTTCCTAACACTTCTTCTCATATTTGTTCTTCGTAAACTGTATTCGGCTGACTATTGTTACGGTGGTAATTCTCATTCTTGTTGCTATTATTATTATAGTTGCTATTGTTGTCACTTCTCGTTCTTTGTATGTGCTTGCAGAATTCTCACAGTTTTTTTGATGCTTTCCATATTTGGGGCAAGTACTATGTCACCCCTACTTTCTTCTAGAAACAAAATGCTTGACAATTTGAGTTAAGATTTCACTTTAATGTAAGCGAAAAAGCGTACAAACAAACAACTAAAATAGAACAAAACTACTATAGCAGTTTTGAGCGTACTTAATTTTTGAAAAAAGTGAATAGAGAGTGGGAACAAAAGCAAAATATGTATGAAAAAATGTCACTGCATGATAAATGGAAAGTGAAACATGAGAAGAGCTCCCATATACTTCTAATAAATTAGCTTACATACATATGATAACTGAGAGTTTTGCCTTCCTCCTTGGCACATCACTTTCCTTCGCCACTCCGCAATTCGCAATTTTCCACCATACACCTGCGCTTTGAAAAAAGAAAAATAAGAAGGGATTGAAGTGATTCTGCATTTTTTAAATCTGAAAACTCCATTTTCCGGGCGTTTTTAGTTTTTAAGTAATTTTAAATTTTCATAAATTCACCAAATTTGTTCAAAGCAAATTGTTCGAAATGACCTCCAAACATAAACGTATTTATTAAAAGAGAAATGTTAATAACAAATATATACAAATGTAAAAGTCGCTATTTTCAGCCGGTACTAAAAAGCGTTGATAGAAAAAAAGGAAGCTTATAAGCCATCCAAGGTATTTTTGTGTATAAGTACTTTTTCACTTTTCACTAACTCTGTTGGCCGTTCCATAAGAGCTTAATCACATCGGACCGGCTGTGGCAATGCCATCCAAAGAATGTTTGGGTATAGCTCCACAACGCTGCACAACACTGCGCATACAGGAATGAACACTGAAATCCCATTACTTGCGCAGCGGTCTATTACAGTACCTGGTAGGCTTTTTTTTTTTTTTGTGTAAGTATTTTATTTGCAATCTATCTTAATATAATGATATTCAGCAAATTAGGTCTTATAATCTAATAGCAGCGGTAGTATTTGCACAAATGCAAAACTACTTATAAAATTACGATATTTGTTCTAATATTTGATCTTAAATGTATTAAATTTCAATTGTACTAATGAGTTGCTTATCTTCATATAGGAACTTATGTATTTTGTTTTTTATTTAGTGTTGAATAAATAATTTAATTCAGCAAAATTAGAGAAATGGCAAGTCTAAGATATGATTACGCTTCAGTCGTATTGTTTCATTACTTGAGTCTAATAAGCATATAGCATTCGTATTTACATGGTTTGACAGCCGTGCAAGATATCTGTTAGAAAAGTTTGGAATTTCACTCTTTACAAATGGGATATCTAAGTCCTTGTGTATTGCTTCATTTGTGACAAACCAAGGGGCGTTAACAAGTGCACGCAAAGTTTTTGATTGGTAGCGTAGCAAAATCTCCACATTGGACTTACTACCAGTTCCCCAAAGCTGTATACCGTAGGTCCATTTAGGCTTCAATATAGCTTTATGCAATCTAACCTTGTTTTCTAGACTAAATTGCCACCAAGTAGCCAGTACATTCTTTTGGTTTTATTTTTAAGCTGCTCTTGTTTGGCCTTAATATGGGATTTCCAAGTAAGGCGTCGATCTAAATGCATTCCTAAATATGTCACCTTGGTATTCATTGGTATTACAGCATTATTTAAAAATATTCTAGGGCAGTTATCTTTTCTTAACGTAAAGGTGACATGGGTAGACTTGTCGGAGTTAACTTTGATCCTCCATTTATCAAGCCAAATTTCTAATATATTTAATTGGTTTTGCAGCAAAGAGGATGCTGTTGCAGGTGAATCGCTAGAAGCTATGAAGGCTGTATCGTCAGCGTAAGTAGCCACTTCCACTTCTTCTGTTATTGGCATGTCGGAAGTAAATATTGTGAATAGGACGGGGCCCAACACACTACCCTGGGGCACACCAGCGCTAATATTATATATTTCTGAAGACGCATCTCGGTGTCTAACATAAAAGTGCCTTTCACTCAGATAGGATTTAAGGATCAAATAGAAATGTGCTGGCAGGAGTTTTTTAATTTTGTATAGAAGTCCCACATGCCATACTCTGTCGAATGCCTGTTGAACATCTAAAAAAGCTGCAGAACAGTATTGCTTCCTTTCTAGTGCATCCCTAATTACATTTACAACCCTGTGGCATTGTTCTGGTGTGCCATGTCTTGCCCTGAACCCAAACTGATGTTCGGGAATGATGTTGTGGTCCCCAACTACTGGTAACATTCTCTTCAAAAATATTCGTTCGAATATTTTCGAGAACGTTACAAGCAAACTAATGGGGCGGTAAGACTTAAGAAAGTTTTCGGGTTTATTTGGTTTTGGCACCATAACAACAACAGCACATTTCCATTGAGTTGGGTAGTGATTTACATTGAGAATGGCATTGTAGATTATTGTAAGGAATTCAATAGCTTTCTCAGGTAGAGCTTTAACTACTTTACTATCAATGCAGTCATATCCAGGAGCCTTGCAGTTATTTAGTCTAAGTATTTCTTCAGATACTTCACTATTTGATATTCGGCTGATCGGAAAATCCATTTGACATGGGGATTCAAGGAAATTTGTGAGCTCCGCATCGTCATTGGCGGCAATTGGAAGATTTGGCTGAAAAATTTGATAGAGATGTTTGGCAAAAGCCTCTGTTTTACTTTCATCGCTTCTGCACCATACCCCATTAGAATCCCTAATGCTGACATTACGCTTGATCGGCCGCTTTAAATATTTAGTAGCCCTCCAGATTTTGTGTTCATCGTTTTTTGTAGGTTCAAGTGTTTTGATGAAGAATTAAACGATTGATTTCTGAGATCAGATAGTTTTGTTTTGAGTTCTTTAGTAGCTTTATTCAGTGCTCTTTTATTGTTTTCCTGCCAGATTTTTCGTAATCTTCTTTTTTTATTAATTAGAAGTAGTATTTCAGGAGGGACTTGTACATGGTCATTAGAAAGGGAGTTTCTCTCTCAAGGGGCTGGACAGATACGCTGCCTCATGAATAACATTAGTGAATGCTTCTATTGCTGCATCGAGTTCGACTCCTGTTTCTATTGACATATTTAAATCTATATGTTTATCTATCCAATATTGAACAGATTTTAGGTCAGTTTTTGGGGTAAGGATCTTATACATCTTAGAAACATTGTGGACATTGTCATTGTACGTTACAATTAGAGGCGAGTGGTCGGAACTAAGCTCGTTACTATGCTGTATGCTCAGCCTTCGGCTGGGTATACCAGAGTATACGACAAAATCTAGGAGATCCGGAACTTTTCTTGGATCGCTTGGCCAATATGTCGGTGTGCCAGTTGACAAAATTGTATAGTTTTTTTGGGAGATGCACCTTTGCAGCTCTTTTCCTTTCGGGTTAATGAGCCTAGAGCCCCACCATGGGTGTTTTGCATTGTAGTCTCCGCCTACAAAAAATTTAGAACCGAAACGTTTAAAAATTTCAACGTATTGGTCAGTTTTTATACTAAAACGTGGAGGAAAATATACTGCGTAAATTCGTAGATATTGATCGTCACATTTTACTTTAACCCCAGCAGCTTGTAAATATTGCTCTCTGACTTCTTCTAAACCTTCGTACTTAAGACCGGACTTAATCAAAATTGCAGATCCCCCATGGGCTTTGTTGTCTGGATGGTTAGCACAAATGAGATCGTAACCGATAATTTTAAAATAAGTTTTGTTAGTAAAATGGGTTTCTGACACCAATAAAATATCAATTTGATTTAAATTAAGGAACATTTTTACTTCCTCGGTGTGGTTATTGAGTCCATTGGCGTTCCAAATAGCTATACGAAGATTTATTTGCATAATTTTTCTAATAAAGTGGACATTATATTAAACAAACTTTGAGTAAGCTCAAGTTGTTTGGCAAGTAATGTTTCAATTTTTTGAAGTACATTGTTTTCTTGGCCTGCATTACTATGAACGCGTTGTGCATAAGTAACATTTGGATTGACAAATTGGTTTTCAAAAACTGGAGTATTATTTAGTTGAGGAAAGTTTTGAGGAGTATAAGAGTATGTGGGAACTGTGTGTCTTTTGTTTGGCATATTTGGTTTTTTCACAAGGTTTTGGTACACTTTACATCCCTTATAGTTCGCTGGGTGATTTTGCAAACAATTAAAACATCTCGCAGGTGTGTCTTTGCTTTTTACGCATTCAGGCTAAGCATTTTTATTATAACTCCAACTCCGAACGGAAAAGGGGTTTTATGAGGAGCTTCTTCATGAGGAGCATTGCCTTCCGAGGGGGCGACCGAAAAACGTTTTCTATTAGTTGAAGAGCACCAACCATTCGGCTACGACGGCCGCCTAGTACCTTCCTTTTTTTGTCACTATTTGAGGATGTGATTGGTGAGTCGGGCAAGAATGGAAAATTGCTGAACCATAAAAAAATTAGCTGTTGAGATCAAACTAAAATTTTAACTTTACGACACAAAAACTTCGTAAAACTTCGCCTAAATTAGTGCTGAAAATTAATTTAGTAAGATTATAATTTTACCTCAAAATAAGTTCAACTTCCAGACTGCAAAAATATTTATAGACATTTTTTTTGATATCTTATATTAAATTAGTTAAGGCATATGCATATAAGTCCATTCTCACGGTTAATTTCGACATTTCCACACAAATTGTGTGCATTTTGAGTCTCCAGATTTCAGCATCCGCAGAAATACACTCATATAGTACACTGGGAGGTTTGTCATTGCCGAACAGTGCCCGCTATTTCAAACAACTTTTTTTCATCTACTGCTTAATTTCTACTGTGAGCTTCGAACCCCGGCAAACTGAATAGTAATCATGCACAAAGCCCTTCTTCACTTAATGAATAACAAGAATTTTCACAAACATGATAAATGAATAGTCATTCACTGAAGGCAGGGTGCGGAAAATTAAACGAGCGATATGAGCACTTACACAAGTACTTGTATATGATATGAGTATGTACATATGTATTGGCAATTGCAGTGAATGAGGTGTCTAATGTACCACTCGCTTTAAAGGTACTCCAGTCATAGATGCTGTTGCTTCTTTGCTGTTGTTGCTGTTGCTTCTTGAAGTTTTCTTGTATTATTAATGTATTCATCACGGTTTCAGTACATATCGATTTCCATTGGGCCGCTTGATCAGCGTTGTCTTCATTTAAGTCGTTAAAATATTTGTGGCCTCTTCACTCGATCCCCATCTTTTTCTTTTTTTTTTTTGTTTCACAATTTTTCGAATATGGAACTGAATTTCGTTTCTCATACGACTTGTATATTAGTTTATTAACATATGTTATTCTTAACATATGTTGATATTTTGTTATTCTTTAAATACATATGTATGTATGTTTGTATTTGTTCAGCCCTGCATGATTATGCTTAGAATTTACTAAACTATTTTTATTTATTATTTGTTAATGAAATCATTCTTTAACTCTCCCTTTCCTAAATTAAATCGTCCCGATTTATACCGAATTAATGTTTGTTCCGGCCGCCGTAGCCGAATGGGTTGGTGCGTGACTACCATTCGGAATGCAGAGAGAGAACGTAGGTTCGAATCTCAGTGAAACACCAAAATTAAGAAAAATATTTTTCTAATAACGGTCGCCCCTCGGCAGGCAATGGCAAACCTCCGAGTGTATTTCTGCCATGAAAAACCTCCTCATAAAAAATATCTGCCGTTCGGAGTCGGCTTAAAACTGTAGGTCCCTCCATTTGTGGAACAACATCAAGACGCACACCACAAATAGCAGGAAGAGTTCGGTCAAACACCCAAAAAGGGTGTACGCGTCAATTATATATATGTATATATTTTCACAATTGAAGGACTACAGTGAGCCAAAATAGACTTTTTTTGAGACAGGTATGTATTACGTTATTAATTAAAAAAATAATAATAATGATTATAAATAATGAACAGCAAACGAATCGAATCGTACATTTTCACTTGAGTTTGCAATATATTATCTGTCTTTAACTATCCTACAATATTATTTATAATTATAATATACTAGCTTTAAATATCATAGAAAATATTTTTTTATTAATAATCATAATATTTCAATACCCGGCATCCGTTGCCTCGTTGAATGAAATCAAAACAACTAATAAGAAAAATATAAAGGAAAATGATTTTTATTAATTTTCTATCTCAAACCGTTTTTGAACTTTGCATTTGGGTCATAGTTAAACAGCTTATGCGGATTATGAAGTCTAGAGTGTGCTATAAATAGTGGGAAATAGGAAAAACTAAGATTTTTTAGATCAAATTTAAGCAAATATTTGATTATTAGTGACGAATGAGAGTGGTGGCGCGGCCTGGGGGCTGTGGGAAGGGATTTCCATCATAAAAACATGCCCATAACCTTCATTTGGTGCTGTCGTTTCGTAGTGATGCGCGGACAACGTACAGACATTCACCTTTATAGCATAGATTTCATATAAATAAATAAATATCTCCATTTAACTTTGTCCGGCGTATAAAACATCTAAGGCTGTAACTTTAAGCAAATTCAATATTATGTGTAAAACTCATACATATAACAAACAGTTGCACCAACTTTTTCCCACAACAAACTTGTTAATGAACACGGTCCGACAGTAACCGATAGTCTTGTAGATAGACGAGGTTTATATACATATAACTATATTTATAATTGGCCCGTACACCCTTTTTGGGTGTTTGGCCCAGCTTGTCCTCCTATTTGTGGTGTGTGTCTTGATGCTGTTCCACAAATGGAAGAATGGATGGTGTTCTACAGTTTCAAGCCAACTCCGAACGGCAGATATTTTTATGAGGAGAATTTTCACCGTAGAAATACACCCGGAGGTTTGCCATTGCCTGCTATTAGTAGAAACGTTTTCTTCGTTTTGGTGTTTTATCGAGATTTGAACCTACGTTCTCTCTGAATTCCGAATGATAGTCAAGCACCAACCCATTCGGCTACGGCGGCCACCGAGGACGAGGTTTACTTTCTGGTAAATAAACTCATGCCCTATTTTCTCTATCAACAAAATTAAAATATGCCTACACATTTATATTACCGTAAGTATAATATATGTATGTTTGTCTTATGTCCCTTCTCCTCAATAAAATAAAAAAATTAATTGCTCAATTACATTTTACCGAGGTAAATTACATGCCCCCAATTGGCAAGCACACTTTTTAAACATCAAAAGCCCAAAAGGCACCACTCAGCTAAATAACAGTATTGTAAGTTTCATCTTTCGCAAGATGTTCCTCCTTTTCACCAAAGCATTTCATCCCCTGCCACTAGTTACTATGTACTTTCGTTGGTGAGCGTATCGTTAATCGGACGTAGCCTCACTGACAGCGAAGTTTTCAGTTGAGAAAATCTTTACGGTTGGATAACTGCTATATAAAGCAAAACTTTAAGAATATTAACAGCAGAAAAGTGATTATGTCGCTAATTATAACTCATACACAATGTTTGACGCTCACTCAAAATATTTAAGTGGCTTTTAAATGTCTTTTCGAGTATTTATTTTTTAGTCATTGTAATTTACCTTCTTTTCTTTCAGCAATGGACGCTAAATTGGATTCACGTCAAGGACAGTTTCCCGCTTCTTTTCCGGACACTTTTAAGGATTTCTTTGCAATGATGAGCGAAGACGAAGACCATCCTGATTTATTATCGACTGTATTGGAAGATAAAGTAATTTCAAAACTATTTTTTGAGGCAATTTTTTCAAAAATATAATTACGCTGAACAAGTCGCATTTAATTAGTTATACAAAATTGTTATTCACATTCACTACCCATTTTAAAGCAATTATTAGAAGGGGTAATTATAGTTATAGGCGGCCGCCGTAGGCGAATGGGTTGGTGCGCGACTACCATTCGGAATTCACAGAGAGAACGTCGATTCGAATCTCGGTGAAAACACCAAAATTAAGAAAAACATTTTTCTAATAACGGTCGCCTCTCGGCAGGCAATGGCAAACCTCCGAGTGTATTGCTGCCATGAAAAAGCTCCTCATGAAAATATCTGCCGTTCGGAGTCGGCTTAAAACTGTAGGTCCCTCCATTTGTTGAACAACATCAAGACACACACCACAAATACGAGGAGGAGCTCGGCCAAACACCCAAAAAGAGTGCACGCGCCAATTATATATGTATGTATTGGGTTTTTCAATAAGGGCGGGTAGATGTTGAAATGGAATAAAATGGTGTTTGCTGTGTGGCACGTAGCGCCGTCCTGCTGGAACCACATGTCGTCTAGGTCCGTATGGTTCAATATGGGCCATAAGAAATTGGAAGGGCCACCACGTCTACCGAAAAATGGGCGCAATGCACGCAACGTTTGCGTTAATGAACACTCATTTTGATAATAAAGTTTTATCATTTGAACGTGCTGTTCAATCGTGTAACTTGCCATGATGATTTGGCATAAGCAACTGAATAATAAACAAAAGATTTGACAGATGTCACCAAAACAAAATGGCTGCCACAGGGCGCCAAAATCGACCCGCGCCGATTGAAAAACAGAACGATTATTTTCATAAAAAAATTGCACGATTTGCAATCGTTGCTCAAGTGTGTAGCGTTCCATGATGAAATCTATACTAATGAAGTTTACAAATGACAAGCGAAAAATAAAAAATATTGCGTCGTTCGCCCTCCCTATCGGAAAAAAGTTGAAGCGCACCTATTAAAAACCCCTATATATATAATATACAATTATAATTAGAGTGGTAAAGAAAACCTATGGCTAAAAGAAATTACCAATCTGGACTTTAATTCTTGTTATAACTTTATTAGGCTTTCATTATTCAGAAGCAACTAGATTTAAAAGTTGAGGTTTGATTTTATATTGCCATTGCTTAAGAAACCAAAGTAAACCAACAATAGGGGTATTCAAGATTTGTTGGGCATGTCCTTGTATATTTGTTTTTTTATGGTTATTGGATTAAATGCAGTACAATTCAAAGAGAACATACATTCACTTTTGAAATGCAACTCCATTGTGTTCGTGGTTTTTGCCTCGTATTCTTTGTGCCGATGTTAACAAATATTTGGCTGGCTCGCTACTGTACATAAATAAAACGATTAGAAGCAAATAAATCAGTTGTTCGAGTGCGTCTAACCTATATTTTTTGTAGAAATAGTTATACAAATGTAATAAAGTCATCAGCTGATACAACATTGAATACTTTCTAATGGGTACTCATACTCGCAAATAAATATTCACATGAATTCTCTGCTCATGCAACATATGTATGTATTATTCGCCGCCATTAACACGAAAAAGTTCATTGGTTTTGCAATGAGTTTTTTTTCTCGAACAAGGGGCACAAGAGACATCGAGAGGTTCATGATATTATAATAGGCTTATAAAGCGTTGTTTTTGATAATCTTGACGGCAGACTTTTATTAATAATTTCCTGTTATTATGTTCTGCTATTTAGAAAATAATTTGAAACAACATTGAGCTCAAGTTAAGAGAATATTCATTCGCAGAAAACTTTCAACATGCCATCATATGACAACTGTTTTTTATTACATCAAAAATTCGTTAATCAAAGTTATCACGAGTCCCATACAAAATCTCTTTATATTTCGAATTATGTCCATACATTTTTATGCGCTTGGTAATTCGAACAAAAAAATCATTGCTACGACGCGGTAATTCGAAGTCATATGGTCAAGCACTCGACAATTCAAATTTGCAAAGTTTCTTGGTGTGTTAGTAAGAACTTTGAATTTCTGACTCTCCTGAAAATAGCTTTACTGTGCGCGATTGCGTGTTACGCATAAAACATAGGCACATACAATTCGCCAATAATTATGGATGATAAAGAGACATCAATGGTACCAGTAGTTGACATCAGCGGTGTGAGTTTTTCTGACTATGTTCAAGTGGATGAAGATGATGCTATCTCAGGACTAACCGATGGCGAAATTTTATCTGCGTCAGATACGAATGAAAAGGGCAACGATGAAGATGAAGACGATACATCAGAACCTTTGACAGCGGTGTTAGTTAAGGTAGCAAGAGCCTCATTCGATAACTTACAAAGCTTTTATCTACAAAACAAAACTGATGAAACAGCATATCAGGCACTTCTTCTCATTAAAAAAATTATTGAAAACTCTGAGCAGCTGCAATGTGCTTCGAATCAAACCCTTATACGGGTATGAGTTCTTTTCAAAGATTAATAAATTCTCATTATGAATCTATAAAACATTAGGAGTTAAATAATAACACTTGATAATTCGAAGTTTTATTTATTTTCTTTCAAAAATTTCGAACCATTTAATATTTCAAACACTCAATAATTCGTAATAGTTTAAGAGTCCCCTCGAATTTCGAATTAACGAGAGTCGACTGTATCTGTTAGTAAAGCATTTTATAAAAAAAATGTGAGCAACTGAATTCTTGGAGATGGTATTAAAATTTGGACTCGAACAGTTTTCTTAAACACTAAAACTTATTGCCGATATGACGAAATTTTGACTACTCAAGGGGAAACCTATAATTATTCAATAGTACAGTGTGATCTACAACCAAAGACGAACATTTTTAAGCTAGGAGAATCTACACTTTTCACCAACATCAATACATAACCCCGCACGTAGTGACAGCTTCATACTTTAACCATAAACGTTATGGTTTCACTACAGTTTCATCCTTGTTGTTAATTGGGAAGACAACACTTATATTCCGATCATCGTGCAATTGCCTTCCCTTCAGATAGCGACATGTTTTGAATTTTGAAGTTGTATACTAATATTCAGGTTTCTCAGTTCAATTCTTCAAAACAGAAGGAAAATTACATAACTCGACTTTTTGTTTTTGCAAATTACCCACATAGCTTAATAACACTATTTACACTTCAAATTAAAAGAAATTAAGTTTATTTTGCAGATTTCGCTAGAATTTAAAACCAAACGCGTTTATTGTTAATATTACCATATTTTATTTCACATAAAAACACATATTCTTACATTTAGCAGTCAGTATCAAATCCTAAAATCACCGCATGCCATCTCTCTATCTGCGACTTTTGGTCTTTATTTTTCAATACTATGCACATAGGTAATACCGCATCACAAAAACATCGGACACAATACGTCAAGCAACACAAACAGTATCATACAACGCCGTCATGGTGGTAGCCTCCGTTGCCCTACACACTCAAATAGTGTTGGTGGAGAAGGTGCAAACCTCTCTGTCGGTCGGTCCAGTTCGTTTCGCGTGAACCGACCGCGCAATCCAGCCGCCACATACGGAAGTGGTGCTGGTAACAAAGGTACGAGTAACGGTAGCGAAGCTAGTGTTGGAAACAGCATTTGCAGTAGCATTATCGCATTAAACAGGGTAGGACAGAATGCCGGCTCTAGCGGAGTTTATAGCAATGGAGACCATACTGGTAATGGCAGTAATAGTGAAAGTGGGGGCAGTGGTAGTGGCAATGGCAATTTGTTTTGCAAACACATCAAATATTGTTGTCTGCATCAACAATATCCACCAACAGTACCGGGAACAGCATCCCCACCACACCAGCAATCGCAACCAAAGCAACAACAGCCAACACAACCGAAATCACCTCATAAGCACCGCTCGCCAAAACAATCAACTCAAATGCAGTTGTTGAGCTCAGTAACAGTGCCGCCGGCGGTAGGAGCAATGGGCCATTACCTGCAACATGCACATCACTATCAATCGACGGGAGGACCACATGCAACGGATTACAAAAATGATATTAATGGTAGTATACGCTTAGGACCCGACGGTGAAGACAACAGTGGCGGTGATGGCAGCAAGGATCGGCAACAGTTTTTGCATTCAGGACAACAACTACAACAGCAACACCCCCACCATCAGCAACAACAACAACAACTTCCGGCAGTCCTACCGAAAAGGCACTCGGTAATATTGGAACGTGCGTTCGATTTTGGTGAGTGGGGTTTTATTACTTTGATTTCATTTAATTTAAGTAAATTTTACAAAGAAAATTAAAATTTGTGTTTATTAAACAAATTTGACATTTGCTATTTTTCAATTTATATTCTTGTAGTTGCTAAACACACCAGTTGTACTGAACACGCAAATATATGATGATGAAAGCAAAAAGAAAACTGTTGAATATTTTGCAAGATATTAAATTTCAAGTATACGTAAATTTTTATTAGTTTCCTCAGGAGTACAGATGGAGAAACAATATTTTTTCTGCAAGTAATATTTAGAGGTATTTAGCACAAGTATGGTACCATAGAATTTTATATTTTTAAAATTGAGGAGGGCACGTCTCCTGTGCGCTAGCGGACGTTTCAATATTAGCTCCTTGCATGCATCTGTATCCACTTTCTAGAGGACTCGGATAACGGCGGTGATAAATCCTCTGATGGGGGGATTTTGCGCACTCCTGTAGATGCCCAATAATTCCGTGATGTCGTTGAGTCTTAACCGTTATGCCTTATGAGTGTATCTGGGGTAAAAGTTGCACCTTTCCACTAGGAGTTGCTATTGTAATGCAGCTGAACGGTATTTTAATTAAGTATTCTTTATGTTTTTCATCAATCAACCAATTGACAACACCTAACCAACGAAATGAAGACAATGGAAAGTAGGATAAAATAGAATGTTCCCTTGGAAAGAAGCGATAACTGTGAATACATTATTTTTTCTGAATACGCATAGTTTGTCCGATTATCGAGTCAGTCGTTGGTTTTGAGTGTGTGGCAACAAGTAGTTGCGAAGAGTGCCAGATAGGCCTCATATTGTAATGTTAAGAAATGTAAATGTTATATTAGAAAACAAAAATTAAGACAATCGTCCATTTTTTCGGGCTCACAAGGTATATAACCCCTTAAAAAACCAGTAAAGTTACAAATAAAATCAACTCAACAGATTGGTAATATTACAATTTGAAACAGTTAATTTTCTTTGGTACATGGCAAACGGAAAACAGGGAAATATTCTTTTTTTTATTTTCCTGGAATATCAGAAAGTGGCAAAGAAGCGGGAAGAACTTCGGGTCAGCAACTTCAAGGGTTTCTACTTTGTAATGACCTCCAGACTTGTGGGGTCGGACTATAATCGATATAAGACTATAGGTCGGGTATTTAGATATCTTCGCAATTGTTGGAAACGTTGGGAGAAAATTCACGTGCCGGTTACCTTGCTTGGTCGTTGGCGATGACGATGTGGTTGGATGTGCGTTCGTGATTAATGCATTATTCTGACAGCTTTCACAGCTCCAGCTTTCGTCAGCCACATTGCTATGTCCTCCAATGCAGTTAAAGTGGTACCAGGCGTCGCAGGTGTCACACTGGACCATACTCTCGTTATTGACCATTATAGCAAATATTAAAATTAAGTTAAATCACGAATTTAACTTCGCGGCAAAAAAGTATTAAAGAATTACGACAAACAAGTTTTAAATAACTGTTGCGCCTATTTTTCAAGCACGGCAGTCGTATTACTTTAAATTAAAAAAAAAATTTCTAACAGCATCCGTCCGCTTTAAAACTTTTTGTATGTCTGTTCTTATTTTTTACGACTACTCCGATTTACACCAAGTGACACATATTTATAGCTAGTCAGAGTGGCCTGATATTACAGTTAGATTTAGTAAATATGTAATAAATAGCAATAGAATATATGTTACTGTAATTATGCTTACTGTATGTATATATGCGGCCGCCGTAGCCGAATGGGTTGGTGCGTGACTACCATTCGGAATTCAGAGAGAGAACGTCGGTTCGAATCTCGGTGAAACACCAAATTTAAGAAAAACATTTTTCTAATAGCGGGCGCCCCTCGGCAGGCAATGGTAAACCTCCGAGTGTGTTTCTGCCATGAAAAAGCTCCTCATAAAAATATCTGCCGTTCGGAGTCGGCTTGAAACTGTAGGTCCCTCCGTTTGTGGAACAACATCAAGACGCACACCACAAATAGGAGGAGGAGCTCGGTCAAACACCCAAAACGGGTGTAAACGCCAATTATATATATGTATATATGCATATATGCAAATAATGAGAGATGCTCATAACATAATAGAAATAAAGTGGAAGTGGCAACATACTGAAATAAGAGAATGAATGATATTTACTGTTCGGCTGTAATTTTCGGCGGTAATAATGCCGTTGTGAAAACAAAGCTAATCTAGAGCTGGCGGAGCAAAAACTGAGCTGGTCCTTATCAGTAAAAGTAGGCGGAGTGAAAGCGTGACTATTTTGATTGGAGGGCATGGAATCGCATCCCAAGCATATTGGAGTCACACCGATGAGAAGCTAACATTCAATATAAAAATAACCAGTTATAAGGCAATGAGAATAAATAATGTATATGCTACTAAACGTTGGAGGACTTCAAGAAGGTAGAAGAAAGATGCTTTCAACTGTTACTGACTCTATTCTCCTATACGCCGTTCCAGTATAATCAGAAGGACGAACGAGACGTTCAAAAGAGGTACTGCAAGCTTACAGACTTAGCGCACTCAAAGTAGCATGTGCTTACAGAACAGTATCTGTAACTGTAAAGTTCCCTTTGATATGCGAGTAGAGGAACAGTATCACTCTCGTGGACACAAGCCGATACCTGAAGACTAGATAACCGAGCGTGAACGTACGATAGCAAAGTAGCAAAATAGATGGGATCACTCCTCCAAAGGTCCATGGACATATAAGTAGATCCCCAAACTAGATGAATGGATAAACAGAAAGTACTACGAAACAGATTACTATCTAACCCAAATTCCCAGCGGACATGGTGGCTTTCTTGCAAATACTGAACTCAAAAGAGAAGTGGGAAGCAGTAAAAATGTTTGCATCAGGGATAGTAATAAAACTCCGAAACTTAGAAGGGAGCGCAAAACGACGACAAGTCGATATCGCTAACGAAAAGAGAGAAAGAGCGCATTTGTTGTTTCCGAGAATACCGATGGTACCAACCAATTTGGGGTTTCAGTTTAAACGTGCCAAGTTCCCGGCTCGCCCAGCATTCGCAATAACGATTAATAAATCGCAACGTATGTGGAGTAATCGTTAAAAGTGTGTGGAATAATGCTAAAGATGCCCTGATACACGTGGTGTTCTCGAGAGTCTGTAAACCATCGGCTTTGTTGTTTACGGTACAGTTTATCATCAAACCTTACGATGAAAGAATTAGAAACGCCAATAAATGATTTTTATGATATTTAATAATTGAAAATCGCACTGAAATTATCGCAAATTTAAGGAAATATTACTAGTATATATGTACACATAAGTTTTTATATAAAGTTCCCTAATTTGATTTAGCTTTACTTTCGAAACATGATTAAAATTAGATTAAATCACAATAAAATTAACATTAATTGAATACTTTTGAATTTTTTTTTTAACATCTCGCTAATTTGCGCCCACGCCCCGACGGAAAGAAGGGCGATGCGACCAAACATTCCTTCTATGAGCGCCTGGAACGTTCTTATGAGCGCTGCCCCCGCCACGACATAAAAGTCGTATTTGGCGACTTCAACGCCAGGGTGGGCAAGGAGGAAATTTATGGTCCCACAGTCGGAAAATTCAGCCTGCACAACGAAACATCCAGTAACGGAGGCTGATCGACTTCGGCGGGGCCCGAAACATGGTAGTCTGCAGCACCAGATTCCAGCATAAAAAGATCCACCTAGCTACCTGGCTGTCTCCTGATCGAAAAACGCGAATCCAGATCGATCATGTTGTAATAGATGGAAGACTCGCTTCTAGTGTATTAGATGTACGTACGATCCGAAGACCCAACATCGACTTGGATCATTATCTTGTTGCAGCCAAACTGCGCACACGCCTCTGTGTAGCAAAAAACGTACATCTACCTACGCAAAGATGTTCAACTTCGAAAAGCTTGCAATCACAACAGACAGCCAAAAGATTTGCCACTCTACTCTCACTCCTGTTCTCAGAGAGCACTGCCCAACAAACCGGCATGCACGAGCAATGGAGCAACATTTCTCGATCCCTACGTACCGCCGCCGAAGAAGAAATCGGATTCCGGCGAGCCCGAAAAAACACTTGGTACGACGAGGAATGTCATGCTGCCGCAGAAACAAAGGAGGCCGAATATAGAGCCACGTTACGATCGGGCGCAACGCTAGCCATGTGGGATCGCTGCAGAGAGCTAAAAAAGGAAGAGAGACGTATTATTCGACAGAAGAAACAAGAGGCCGAAACACGTGAGTGCGAGAAGCTTGAGATGCTGGCCAACAGGAACAACGCCCAAAAATTCTACCAGAAAGTTCGGTGGCTTACGGAAAGTTTTAAGACCGGGGCGTTTTCCTGTAATAACAAAGACGCCGAACTGGTGACTGACATCCAGAGCAATCCAGATTCGCCCCAGATGTAGGTGAGGACGGCACTCGTACTTTGACTTAAGAACCTTGAGGGACCCAAGATCGATACCCAGTTCCAGATGGGAGCCCGCTTCCGAAGTGGTAACGGATTTCTGCCTGGTGCACGAGTATATTCTCCAGAGAGTCGTGCCAAGATCTTTGTTCTGAACACGGATGCGTGTGAGGAGTTCTGCTGAACTACAGGAAGGACGCGGAATCCAGACACTCGCTCGTACCAGCCTTTCTTTGCTACCCTCAACAAGAATGAACTTGCTGTTTTCGCAGGCTGGAATTTTCCCTATCACTTTTTCCAGCCATTCTCGGGAAAAAGCATTGGAACAGTGCACCTTTACTATGCCGTCCACCACGCGTTTACCCTCGAAAGTCGGCGCGTCTTTCGACTTACCGATAGCTTTCCAAATATAGCTGTCAAGATAGTCTTGTTGCCCATAGGGTATTAGACCGTCTTGTTTGTCGGTATGTATCTCCACCGTCATTGCCTTTGCTGCCATTCTCGCGAATGATTCGCCAGACCTTGACGGAAGAGTGTCATTCGACATTTGAGGTCCGTTAGCCTTTGCCTTGTCAAGTAAAGGTTCATCTTCCTTGGATTGGGTCGAGGATGCAGGCATTTCCGACTTCCGTCTCTCGTCCTCTTCTTTGGCTTTCTTTCTTCCCGGTCGTTGGCACAGACCCCGTTTCGTTTCCGGAAGAGTGCAACGTTACAGAGGAATCCTCTGTTCTGCCACGCTTTCCCGTTTCCATTACAGGTGTCGAAGTTGACGAAGCTTGAGTACTTACCTTAGCTGATGCTTCCGCTTTCTTCGCCTTCAGTTTTCTTCGTTTGATCTGTCTTGCGGATAGACCAACACCTGCTTTCATATCTTCAATAACTTCAGTCTTTTTACGGGTACTTACCTGATTCGCACCAGTTTAACCCCGTTGTCAAAGACTTACTCGGTACCAGAGGTCCATCTGAGTCTACTGAGAGATTGTCCACCATCTCCACATCCTCCACAACTTGTTCAGTTGCTTCGGATCGTTTCGGCGACGGTGTATCGCTCACACTCACTCGGCTCTCCATTGGCATAGCCAATGTGCCCTGTTTCACCACTAGTAGTGTGCTTTCTCCGGAGCTCTGGGTGTCAGTTCCGGTCATAGGGGGGTGTGGGGTTCGGGCCTGCACATCCGATGCCCGAGCCGTCGATTGCTCGACGGGAGGATTTCCCGAAAGTGGGTTACCTCGTGCAGAGAGATCCTTGTTTAGCCTCCACATTGCAAGAAAGAAATGCATTTTATACCTCCTGCCAGGTTATCGGTACGGTAATCTCCACATAATACTTGGGTGGCCACCAATTCCGGCGTTCCGCGGATGGCTGAATACCCAATTCCTATGTGGAGCTGCCCTCTTAGTTCGTGGTAAGTTAATCTCCATAACATGGGGTTAAATCACCACTTAAGCCTTATCCCCGCGGCAAGGAGACCGACATGACACGGGGAGGGATTATAAGTGTACAGAAAGGTTATTGTATTTACAACATTTTTGTTTCAAATTGGTAAATTAATTCATTTTCCCTTATTTAGTTCTATACATGATTTGTAAAAATGAGTAATTCTGGTAAAACCAAATCAACAACTAAAATATAAAACCGTATACCATGTGGCATATTTGAGCCACATTTTCAATTAGTCGTTTAATCCATATTATTATCTTCTTCGCCTTTCAGATGCCAGTTGTGAGGAAAGTGATACAATAAGCTCCACTTCCTCCACATCAACACCTGCTGAATTAGCTTTGCCACCACCTCAGCAACCGTTAAGAAACACAACTACTGTACTGAAGCCTATTCTAAAGAAACCAACAGCAGCTGCTCCACAATACACACAACAACCACTTCTACCACTACACCAACAACAGTATCAGCAGCAAGTGCAAATGAAGACACTAAAATCTACAGGACCAACGACAGCTAAGACTCAACCAGTGCCATGCAGCAAGGATCAAATGGCGCTGCATCGTACTCTGCCACAGCCTCCCAAAGGACTGGGCTTTGGGGCATACCACACAAAAGAGGCGGTGCTGCAGCGCGTACAACAACAAAGTGGCCTAGCTTTTGGCAGTCGCACAAATCTAAACACTCTAAGTAGCATGTTAGGATCAGCGATAAATCTCGCCGGAATCGGAGGCGGTCTATGTGCAAGCGCTACCAAGAGTGTTAGCAATAACTCAGCTGTTAGTGCGTGTGTTGAAATGTTGGGCGGAAGTGCAAGTGATTCCGTTAGTAATGAACTGCACTACAGCAGTAGTAATTACAACTTTGACACACCAGCAAAAACTGTCACGACAACAGCAGAACAATCCGTAATTGTTGAAACAGGAAACATGGTCCCGGAGCAAAGCACGACGCTTGCAGTGACTCCTGCTTGCTGTGCTGCTGCAACTACAACTGGTAACTCCACTATTAACGTTACCAACAACATATCGTACATAGACTTAAATTCTCCTACCGCGCCCCTGCCTCAGCCAAAAGCATCAGCATCAGTAAATAAATTCAGTGATCTATTAAAATCTGCAAGCGCGAATTTTGCCAACTCTGCAGTTGCTCCGGATATTAGCGCAAGCATTAATAATAACAATCATAATGGCACTGCAGCTACTGCTATTACATTGTGCGCAACCGGTCGTAGTAATGCCTGCGTAAGTATCACAGGCCCAGTTAACTGTGAATTTTATAGGACTTTTAGAGCATCATAAATATGTATACCATATATCCAATATATTTGTATTCATTCGTTGAGTTAAACCAAAAGAGTATTTAAATCGAAATATATTCGCATGGCTTCTTTAAATTAATTGCAAGCGAAGGAGGTCAGCGTTAAAAAGAATTTTACGTATAAACCTAGAACTGGTTATACTTATCGTATACATACATATATCCATTTTTTATTTACAAAAGAATTTGGTCATATGTGCGTAAAATTTTTACTAATCGAGTTGTAGTAGATTATAGTGCAGTATTTCCCGGATATAAGCACCATCTGAAATGCACGAGCTTCGATGCTTATAAGCGGGAAGTGCTTTATGAAAATCCCTCTTACAAGTGCTGACAGTGCATAACATATATTCAAGTCCTCGTTTATAATTGAACACAACGAACGACTACTTCTATTAAATTAAAAAATTCCATTCAATCCAAAAACAAATTCGAATTTCACTTAATTAAAATAAATATAAAATGATGAACAGCAATATGCATTCATCCCTTGTTTCTGTTGGTTTCAAAGAAATGTATTGAAAAATGTGTTGATACAGTTTTATTTGAAACCCATTTCTAATCACAAAAACTAAAAAAAATAATTCTTTAACATAAAATAACAAATTTATAAGTCTACAAACAGTACATACAGTGCAACATCAGACGTACGAACTAAAACTTAGTTTTAACATATAAAAAGTGGTCGTAGTTTTGAGCTCAGTAATATTTATTTCGGATCTAAATGAGGTGGGAAAATTTATACCTGGACCATTTTTGGGCGTGCGAAGCAGCACCTATTTTTAAAAATTTCATTTGCGTCGTAATCCCTTTTTTTACAACATACATATGTTCATATGCATGTATATATCTATATTTACCTTGGTTATTTTATGCTGTATATATGTGAACAAATTTATAAAGCCTTGACCACAAGAACTTGCGGGTATAACCATGTGGCATTAATGGCAGAAAAATGTGGGTCCCTCATTCGTAGGACAACCATGAAGATATATACCACAAATTTCAGGAAAACCTCTAACAAACTCTTAGTAAAGGGAGCTAAATATATTTATATACCTAAACTCATTCTACGTCGAAACTTTCTACAGATTAAATCAACTTCCCTTTACATATTTTTTTTTCAGACCAAGCGTGTCGAAAAGTCTCCATTGCTCACTCGGCGACGCTCGTCATCTATAGTGACGAACTTGTTGGCTTCTGATATTAGTTATAAACATGGTGAGGGAACTACTCTAGCGGATATTACGAATTTGCGAAATAATCATACTACAACAACAAGCGGGAATACAACAACTTTAACTCGCAGTGGTACACGGTAAGCGAAATTAAAAGGAAAAAAATGTTTTCATATATACAAAAATAAAAAAGTGTAAGGCACATTGAATGTCCCTTTCCTCCTCTTTCACCATCCGCCAAATAGGATTGTTACTTTATTTCATTTTCATCTAAATACATACCAGAGAAAGACATATTTACAGGGTGGACCATGTAAAATTTGCTTTTTTAATCAATATTTTTCAAACTTTTATTTTTTTTTATTTTGAAGATTGAACATTGTCCTTTATGAATGAAAAATAACATCGTTGAAATGACTGCCACGACTGGCTTTTCAGTAGGCCATTCGATCAACCCAATTTTTAAGCACATTTTCGATTGTTTGGACTCCAATTTCATGAATGGCAACTTCGATTTCGTGTTTTAAAGCACCAATCGTCTCTGGATGGTTCGCATAGCATTTGTCCTTAACGGCTCCCCACAAAAAATAGTCCAACGGGCTTAAATCACAGCTCCGAGGCCGCCCATTTATATCGGAATTTCGGCTGATTATTCGGTTTTCAAAAACGGTAGCCAAAAGTTCGAGTGTAACTTTGGCAGTGTGACAAGTTGCACCGTTCTGTTGAAACCAAATGTCGTCCATGTCATCCTCTTCAATTTTTGGAAACAACTCGTTGAGCATGTCACGGTAACGCTCGCCATTTACTGTAACCGCGGCTCCTCGCTCATTTTCGAAAAAAAATGGCCCGATGATGCCGCCAGACCAAAAACCGCACCAAACAGTGACTCGTTCTGGATGCATTTGCTTCTCTAACGTGTGGATTTTCTGAGCCCCAGATCCGACAATTTGCTTATTGACGTAGCCATCGATGTGAAAATGAGCTTCATCAGAAAAGAATAAGAAGACTCACCATTTTGGAAATAGGTTTTCAATATTTCCCAATTTTGTTAAGCGTATACCGTCCCATTTCGTAAATGCCAAACCTTTAAGTAAATTATGAACACATTTGGCATGTCATTTGTGTTACCATTCTCAAAAAAATAGGTGGTACAAAAAGCAAACGCTATATGGCCCACCCTGTACATACATATATTTATGCATACATATGTATGTACAGAGCCGCGGCCATTCGACTTGATAAAAATTCAAGATTTACCAAATATTGGCAAATAATTCTACGCGAAATATTCCAATATTGACTATTTTCGAATGGTTGAGAAAATTGGCATATGGCGGCTCGTTTTATAAATGAAAGTACTCGAATTTATCAATGAATTTTTTGATGATGAGTTTTTGTTGAAACTGTTCGGCGCCGCCATGACTATTTTAGGCTGTTCAGCACCATGGCAACTAGAATGATGGCCGCTACGCCTGCGCCTATGAATGCATTTTGTTCTTGTTGTTGCTAGGCATAGAATTTTAGCTTGAAACCACCAATGGGAAAAGAATTAGGCGCGGCTACTGCCGCAAAACGCTTCAATTACAGGAACACTTTCAAATGAGGGCCCTTACTTTATAGTTCGACTCTAAATTACGTTGTTCTATGCGAAAGCCCAATATGATTCGAATGTGCATGTTTACATCATCGAAAAAAGTGAGCAACACTATTCACTGTACGTGATGCTCAAAGCAACAAAGCAACAAATGGAACCGAAACTTGTATTGTAAAAGCGTACTATGGAAACATCTAACATATACTCGTAAATGTACATATGTATAAGTATATAAAAATTAATCGCTGTTTTATATGTGAGCGCATCGTCCACGAGCGGCTCAAAAGATTTCTTTATTTATTTTTTATTTTGCTTCTTTCTGGCTATGAAAGTTTACATGAAATGAGTTATTTCTCCAAGAATTTCTTAAAATATTCAATGCAAAAGTTATTCATAGTTTACATGAAATGAGTTATTTCTCCAAGAATTTCTTAAAATATTCAATGCAAAAGTTATTATATTAAAAAGTTCCGAAAAGTATATTTCAATTTATTAACGCATACAATAGAGCAGTACTGCTATCAAATGTAACGTGTTTAAAAAAATATACATACATATATACCTACCATATTTTTATGTAAGGTTGCTTCCTATCAAATAAACTAATAACAACCAAATACAAATTAATGACAGTAAACTTTACGAATTTATAAGTTGCTTAACAAATAGTTCGTTATCCGGGCGAAAATTTTGAGTCTGCATACTGAGGCTTTTTTTCATGCAAATTAAAATAGTTTTTTTACTGATGGCAAGCCAAGCTTATTTGCTTTTATTATATTAATTGCACAACCTTTAAAGCGCAAACTTTCATTTGAAATTAAAGAAATTTTCGATTTTGGTTTGTTTTGTACCCACTTGCTTGTTCAGTACCACGCTGTTTCTGAGCCTATGCAGCGTCATAATATCGTTTAAGCAAGCACTGTTTTGCTATGAGCAATCAAAGAATATATTTAATGCTTATTCCGTATTTAGCATCACGTCGTCCAACAATCGATTTCAGATTGGGAGACTTGCTGCAATGGTTATACTTTTCAAAGCAAAGTTGCAATCAATTGCATACTGGATGTTTCATCAATTAGTATATGTAATGGCAAATCCGTAAGAACAATGATATCGTCCTAATCCCAGCATGACACTTTTTCAAAAAGTCTTTGGAACGATGACTGAATTGAAGTTGCAATAAGAGTGAAGTTCCAAGCGATAACTAAAAAGCATTTTGCATTTTTCAGGTCGATATTTCGCAGTGACTCATCGATAGCTTCTCCAGAACCAACAATATGACTTAAGAGGGATTTTTTGTAACTCAATTTAGTAAGCCTCCTAACATTTTTAATTCCTTTGTAGACAACAGGCATATCAATTAATGAACGCAGACTTTCCGATTTCGAAACAATAATTATTTTTACTTTATGATTTTCATCAGCATTTGTACAAGCAAGGAACGTTATTCTCTCCTTACTGATCTTATGCCCCAGAGCCGAACTTTCTTTTAGCCAGTGTTCGGCACTAAATTGCACTATCACTAATTTGTAGCTTATTGCACTATGCCCAACCCTTTTTTGGGCACACACACAAGTTTTACCGGATAAGAGCTTTTAAAATAAGGCATTTTATATCTGCTCTTTTGTTAAATTTGCCCCAAAATTGGCTGAAGGAGTCACTCCTTTTTGGTAATTTTTCCTAAAATTTTTAGCCAGCATATTCCATGACGCTTTTTAAAGATTGCATCCCAACCATTGCTAAAGTGGAAGCCTCCAGGCTTTTCCTGAATTTTGGCATGTAATAACTTGGAAGCTCAGAAATCTTCCTTTTACCTGGTTCGCAATGGCACTAACGGTACTTCCCCAAGCTTTATTCCCAAAAATATAACGTAAAATGAGCAAAAGAGAAAGACAAAACAAAAAATGTTGCAAGTATCGAGGTAAAAAATTTCTAATGAAAAAATAATTGTGTCGCATGCATCGAGGTGTGAATTCGATCGAGGCTTTGTGCTTGATGATGTCCGATACGAATTAGGACAGCCCAATAAAAATGATTTTTTTTTAATTTTAACGGAAGCAAGAGCATAATGTCTATCAATACGAACAGTTATACTTGCGAATCACCACCAGAAAATCATGTAGCAGTGTACGACTATGAAATAATCTCCTTCCTCTATACACCTAGCGGAACTCGAAAACGAACCTAACTTTTTTAATTTTAAGTTTCATTCTCATAGAAAGTTAAATAGCGCTGATCGTAGAATCATCAATCTTGCAATATTGTTATAAGGCGTACAAACAGCTCTTTCCTTTCTCAGACTGGACTGATAAACATACATATGTATGTGCATGCAACGTTGGCAAAAAATAATCAGTGGCGAAAATACAAAAATTATCATAGCAAAATAATCATTTGGAATGAGTGTATGATGGTCCACAAACTAACATTGGAGGTACTCTATCGAACGATCAAAGATTTTCTCAATGATCAGAACATCTTCAATGGTACAATCATTCTGTTGGCCACCGGTTTTCGACAAACGTGTTACAAAATGACCAATAGACATACGTGGTTTTCAAAAAATTATGAGGCATTAGGTGAGGAAAGTGGTACTGAAACGGGCATGTCTCATTTTGATGCGAATTTCAAAAAACATGTTCGATCGAACCCACCAAAACTATGCAATGGAAGAAGATTTCCTGATAAGAACTTGATGTTGAACGCTTGCAAGAGGCCAGCCTCTTATAAAATACTCCGGAAAATCCTAATTGCTAGTTTTACGAAACATATGTATGTATTTTATGTATTTTCAAGTTGTAGTTCAAGTAAGCTCTAAGATTTTTTTATAATATATTACAATATAAGTTTGATGGGAGGAGATAAAGAGTTATGAGCCGGATTTTATTTTTGAATTATAACTTCCTTACCAGTTGATTTTTTTTTTTTACCGCATTAATGACTTATTTTGATAAATAGTCTTTAGCGACCTGGAAAAAATTAAATAAAAGGCACAGGTGTAATATTCAAACTACAAGTTGGCGCTATAAGTAGGCAGCTCGATTGCAAAAAGTGGTGTGGTTCCAAAAGGATATAAGCCTGCGGAAGATCCTACAGGCTACCGCCCCCTTTGCATTCTCGACACCGCAGGCAAAATTCTGGAACGGTTGATCGCTAATCGTCTTGAGGCTGCCATTAATGACGCAGGCGGTCTATCATCCTCACAGTTCGGATTCCGCAAGGCTCGCTCAACTACAAATCCTGTAGCTGCGGTTAAAACCATTGCACAGAAGGCAATCGAAGGAACTCGGTGGTTATACGGTAGCAAGGAGTACTGCCTAAGGCAACACTAGACGTAAATAATTCCTTCAATACCGAGAACTGGAACCAGATCCTGATGGCGCTTGATTGCTAACAGGTTCCAACGTATATACTCAAGATTATCGTCAGTTATTTCACTGACAGAACCCTTCGATATAATACCGATGCGGGTGTTAGGGAATACAAAACAACTGGTGGACTGCCACAAGGCTCAGTCCTAGGCCCTTTGCTGTGGAATATTATGTATGACGGAGTCTTACGTCTCAGTTTACCCCCAGAGTCAAAAATTATAGGGTCAGAAGAACATTGGTATGTAATACGGCAAAAATAGTAACCTCCAAACTGCGTCGCGCTAAACAACAGCGCAGATCTTCATGAAGAGACAATAGGCCGCTCCCCTCCCCCGCGGTGGGAGGGAAACGGAGCTGGGGAGGGTTTTTAGTGGGTGAGTCAAAAAAAAAAGTCAAAAAAAAAAAAAAAATACGATGTATGAACACCCGCTCCATCTTTTTATACATGCATCTGGTCTTGATGGCTGAGGTTTCGTCCACTGTTTCTGTACAACAGTGCGCATTGGAACTGCTCATCAGCTGTTGTCTCTAGGAAAACAATTTAAATCTAAACGAAAAATTTATTATGTCCAAGCAAACAACTATTTTATAAAAGTTCCAAACTGTTTCAGCAGACAATGGCAAACCTCCGAGAGTAACATCAAGACGCTCACCAGAATGTTTACATTCTAGTTTGGCTTTCCCCTGCAGGGTAGTCATACCCTTATATCCTCGTTTACGAGAATGTCTACACATTAGTAAATCTAGAGCCCAAGCTGCAATTCATGATACGGACTCTTAAGCCAATTCGGTTAGATGTAGAAATACACAAGAAGGCATTGACTGCGAACGCCAGCGAGAGATATAATGAAAGGGCAGTAAAAAGAACTACCACACCAGGAATAAAGAAAACGTTAGGCGGCGGAAATGTGTAGAAAAGTAGTATTCTGAAAAGAAATATAACTCGAATGCAATGAAGGAAGAGTGCATAAGTATGTGTGAGAATTTTTTGTACACACTCCGCATGTAATCTGAATAACAAAAAAAAACAATTTTACATGTTATTAAAATCATATTCATTTTGAATCTAACATATGGAAGAAACGATAAAGTAATTCTTGCATGAGATTTTTTTTAAGCTACTATGGTATATCTAAGCTAATCAAATCTTTTGTGAGTTATTTGTAAAAAGTTAGAAAATAAAATATTTATTATATTTTAATATGTGTTGGCGGTTAAGAAAGCCTTGTAACAGCTTTTTTATTCTAACGATATATTTGATTAAATAAATCTTCCTATTATTACTAAGGGAACCTATGAGAGCCTGTGGTGGCCACATTCTAGTAATTTATATCGTCATTTAAAGTACAAAGCCGCAAAACCGCGTATGTGTTAAATTTAGAGAGTAAAAACTATCTTATTTCAAACCGTTATCTCCTTTCTAAAACAAGCCCATTTCAGGCTAGTTTTACAAATACTTGTTATGAACGAATGGAAAAGACTTTATGCCGTTGAGCAAACTCATTTTTATCACAAATCGCATATATGATGTTTTGCGAAACCACCATGCGCGGCTTCGCACTTTAAACGACGATATGATCCCACTGTACAAAATATAGTGACGAAGTCCTTAACTAGCACATATTTTATACAGCTACAAGGTGGGTCATATAGCATTTGCTTTTTGAACCACCTATTTTTTGAAAATGGTAACACAAATGACATGTCAAATGTGTTCATAATTTACTTAAAGGTTTGACATTTACGAAATGGGACGCTATACGCTTGAACAAAATTGGGAAATATTGAAAACCTATTTCCAAAGTGGAGAGTCTTCTTCTTCTTCCGCGGTTACAGTATATGGCGAGCGTTACCGTGACATGCTCAACGAGTTTTTGTTTCCAAAAATTTATGAGGATGAGATGGACAACATTTGGTTTCAAGAGGACAGTGCAACTTGTCACACTGCCAAAGTTACACTCGAACTTTTGGCTACCGTTTTTGAAAACCGAATAATCAGCCGAAATTCCGATATCAATTGGCCGCCTCGGAGCTGTGATTTAAGCCCGTTGGACTATTTTTCGTGGGAAGCCGTTAAGGACAAATGCTATGCGAACCATCCAGAGACAATTGATGCTTTAAAATACGAAATCGAAGTTGCCATTCATGAAATTGGAGCCCAAACAATCGAAAATGTGCTTAAAAATTGGGTTGATCGAATGGCGTACTGTAAAGCCAATCTTCAAAATAAAAAAAAAGTTTGAAAAAATATTGATTAGTTTTTTTGTTTTTTATAGCCGATTCAAAAAGCAAATTTTACATGGCCCACCCTATATAACACCTCAGCGTCAAAAAAATTTATAAAATCAATGGTATTTTCAAACATCCACTTTGTAATACTTTGTTTACTGAAATTCAACAGACTATAAAGGTGCATACCCAGAAAAATTCTGAATAACAAGTTGAAAGTTTTGTTGAAAGTTTGGAAAATGTGGTCAAATTTTTAAACTTTGCGTTGTATGGTTTTTGTTGTAGTATGAACTACATTTTTCTAAAAAATTAATGCCGGGTTTGTGATTTTGGACCGGGGTAAATATGAGAAGAAATCGTAGGGGTACGCATTAATAGTGGCTAAAGCAAGTATATATATCCGACCTTCGCCGGAGTATTTTAAGAGGTACACGTCTAACCGCAGAAGAACAGCAAAATAGTAGTTTAAAAGCATTCATTAATTTTATAATTTGGATATATGTATTTCGTCTCTAAACAGCCACATACTCGTACATACCTACATTTCCTATTTTCGTAATCTTCCGAAATAGAAAAACCAAACCACAAACATAATATTGCCAATGCCAATAGTCATAAAGTTATTTAATTGAATTTTACCAACCCTAAACTAAAGTTTTTATCATCAATCCAACAATTAATTTTGTACATTTGCAGTGACCGCATTACGTTAGCCAAATCGCCAGTGAGCGGCAAACCGTCACGTCTACCCTCTCTGCAATCTATGGTCATTGAAAATACCGGAAGTTTCAGCGGCGGTGGCGGTGTGCTCACTTTTCAACAGGTTATATCTGGAGCTGTCTCGCCACAGTATTCCTCCATCCCAGCGCCACTCTTTGGTAGTGAGGGTGGTGGAGGTGTTGGTGGCAGTATAGCATCAAATATAGATTTGTTGGGTGTCTCATCGTCGGGGCTCGCCTTCGTACTGGAGGACACAGGAACAAGTGTGAAGGAAACGGTCAGTGATACACTGCAAGCAGGTGACTCGCCCACCATGAGCCATCCGCCTATCAACAACAGCGACAACAACGGCTTGAATGATAATCACTATGAGTTAGATATAATTCAAAGCGAAGGCGGTGTCGCAGGCGTAAGTGTGGACACTGAATGTGTGCATACTACTACATCCAATATATTGCACAGCAGCTCTTCAACCATTGCACATTTGCAGAGCAGTCGACACCGACAACGGATGCGCACCTCCAGTATGCCAGCAGAAAGTAGAAAGGTAAGCATAAACTCTCCATAAACTTGATCATTTAGGTATTGCTCAAAGGAGTAGACTGCGTAAAGAAATATAGGTGTATATATGAAAGTGCATATAGTTATATGTACGTATATATATATTGTATATATATATATATATATATATATATATGGGGCGTTCCACGTCAACCGGACCAAAACTCTGTCCAAAATTCTATGGGATGAAAATAATCATATAATATGTCAAAATACTCGTAAACTCATGCCCTTTCAATTGCAAAGTGGCAAATTTGAAAATTCAAAATGGCGTCATTACTGTGTCACCTCAAAGACACTAAATTCCAAAATTTGCCAATATATCTATCAATTACTTTTAAAAATAGGTTCAAAAATGATGACTCATGATATATTTGAATGTTTTTGGGGTCGCTGATTACGAATCTGAAATCAGATTTTCAAAATTCAAAATGGCGGATCCAATATGGCGGACATTTTTCGAAAATTTTTTTGGATTCGCTTGAAACTCATCACTTGGGGGTTTTCGGGGTCGCTGATTACGAATCTGGAATCAGATTTTCAAAATTCAAAATGGCGGATCCAATATGGCGGACATTTTTCGAAAATTTTTTTGGATTCGCTTGAAACTCATCACTTGGGGGTTTTCGGGATCGCTGATGACGAATCCGATGTCAGTTTTTCAAAATTCAAAATGGCGGATCCAATATGGCGGATATTTTCGAAATTTTTTTTAATTTCCTTAAAATTTGTTACTCGGGGGTTTTCGAGGTCGCTAATGACGAATCCGATATCAGTTTTTCAAATTCAAAATGGCGGATCCAATATGTCAAATCAATGTTGTTTTATAGCCCTAAAAAGGGCTGATTGATGATTTATTTTTTGGTGTTTTATCTACTTTATTAGCCCTGAAAGGGGCTGATTAAAGGTTTATTTTTTGGTGTTTTAATTAATTTATTAGCTCTGAAAAGGGCTGATTGATAGTAACTCTCTTTAAATGGTTTTATATATTATTTCAAAACGGCTGATTAATATTGGACAATGGCGAGCGGTTCATGGTCATTCGAGTACCTATAAACGTTGAGTTTATTATGTGGTGTAACTATAAAACAATGTGCTGATTGGATTTTTGTTACAGAAGGTGCCGCGGAAAATCTCTTGTTTAGCGAACGTTTCATTTTTTCATGTTGCTGTTTTGAATAAATAAAAAATTTAATCGATTTAATGTGCTCTTTTGCCCAATCAAAAAGAGCTTTGGCATTCAAAATGGCGTCTTGAGGTTTACGTTGTAAACTGGCACGCGTTGCTTCTCTTTTTAAAACTGCTCCAACGCCATCGCATGCTCCTTTCCCATGAGCAGTTGCATGGAAATGCCACTCAGCCTTTACATTAAAATCTTTTTCGTGGTTTATTAAATTTATTATTTGGTACCGATTTTTGTAGTGCTGTTTAGCCCCGTCAGTAAAATAGTATATTTTTTTGACATTTGGGCATACTTTCTTTATTTCCGGTATTACTGTCTGCTGTAATATGTAAACTGCTGCAGTATCATGCGTCGTACAGTCTGACAGTAATACAATACTGCGGTGCTTCATTTCATTCCCTTCCTTGTAATAGAAAACTGCAGGATGTACTGTGCATTGATCATTATTATAATGAAATCCTTGCACAGCATCCTGCGCAACATAAGCATAGTTTTCAGAAAAATCACACTGCAATATTACTTCGCCGTCTTGAAGATTATTTTTTTTTTTCCTGAAAGTACTCAGACTGCCTCTTAGCAATAAAATGATGCGGTAAAAGTTTCTTAAACTGAGTGGACATTTCTCCTATAAAATCTTCTGAGGAAAAGAACATTTTCTTCAGAGTACACCTATCAGTCGATTGCCAAGATCTACAAATAATTTCACTAATTTCATTAACTTCTAAAGCAGTTGACACTTTATTTAAAAAGGTTTCAATTCCAGGACATGAGGTGCATTCTAAAATAAAACAAGAGGGCTGAGGAATTTTACATAAAACAAAATTAAAACAATCCTTATAATTTTTAATTAAAAGCCCTGAATCAGGTGCCAGTTTTTCAAAATTCAACTCATCAATCATTAATTTAAAATTTTGATGAATTAAGTAGACGCAAACGCTATGAGTGCCAGCCGATCCCGCACAAACACAATTTTTTGGCCTCAAAGCAGCAAACTTTGACATGCCAATCGGCAAATCAGGATATTTTTCCTTAAATTCTGCATGCATTACTTTAATATCGGTAAGCAAGAGTCTTTTTTGTAATAATCGTTTTTCTCCATTGACTTTAGCGGATACAGTGTCTTTTCTTCCCGGCATTAAACGGCTATTTTGATCACACTCATAAAACTCCAGAACTTTATTAATCGTTTCCTCAGGTAATGTTTTTCCTTGTTTTAATTCAGGTTTGGCAAAAATTCCGCCAACATTTTTCAAATGTTTAGCTTGTCTAGCTTGTCTCTCGGAAGTGCCAAACTCTGAAGCAATTTGTCTTACTGTCCAACAGTCAGGAGCTATGGTTAGGATAGATATGCGAAGTGGATCATTTTTCGGTAAAGAAGTAAATTTTTCTTTTAGGCCGTTTAACACTTCAGTGTTCGTGCAAAAACAAATGAAGTCGAAGCAACCTTCACACATTAAGGTCTTAGACGTAAACACAGAAAAATGTGTAAAGAAAATCTATCACATCAATGTTACTACAAAAACAAATGAATACGAAACAAGCTTCACACATATAGGACTTAAACGCAAACAAATTAAATATGAAGAAAGAGAATCTAACAGTTGAATGTTATTTCAAAAACAAATGAAAACGAAGCATACTTAACACATTAAAGTCTCAAACGCAACAAATTGAATATTTCGAAAGAAATTCAACCCCTTCAATGTTACTACAAAAACAAATGCACACGAAACAAGCTTCACCCACTAAGGTTTTAGACGAAAACAAATGAAATATGACGAAAGAGAATCTAACAGTTGAATGTTAAGTACAAAAACAAATGAAGATGAACCATACTTAACATGTTGAAGTCTTAGACGCAACAAATGGAATATTTTGAAAGAAAATTAACTTCTTTGGCTAACAAGTTAAGATCTTAGACTCTATTAAATGATAAATAATAAAATAAAATCCAACACTTTAGTGTTAGTACAAAAACAAATAAAGGGGAAGAAATTCTAACATGATGAGATCGTTACGTAAACAACTGACTAGTGTTAAATGAATAGTCAACACTTATTGAATTTTTAGAATACTGAAGTCAGAATTGCGATCAGCTACCTAAGAACTTACAAACTTTCAAATAATTCAATACGTTTCTTAAAAATTATCTTTTACATTGAATCCACTATTTAAAATTTTTTAAATTCTAACATCATACTCGTGATCTGCGACCTCAAATACCTCCGAGTAACATAGTTCATGTAAATTCAATTATTCTTTTAAAATTTCAGCCGCCATATTGGATCCGCCATTTTGAATTTTGAAAATCTGATTTCAGATTCGTAATCAGCGACTCCGAAAACCCCCAAGTGATGAGTTTCAAGCGAATCCAAAAAAATTTTCGAAAAATGTCCGCCATATTGGATCCGCCATTTTGAATTTTGAAAATCTGATTTCAGATTCGTAATCAGCGACCCCAAAAACATTCAAATATATCATGAGTCATCATTTTTGAACCTATTTTTAAAAGTAATTGATAGATATATTGGCAAATTTTGGAATTTAGTGTCTTTGAGGTGACACAGTAATGACGCCATTTTGAATTTTCAAATTTGCCACTTTGCAATTGAAAGGGCATGAGTTTACGAGTATTTTGACATATTATATGATTATTTTCATCCCATAGAATTTTGGACAGAGCTTTGGTCCGGTTGACGTGGAACGCCCCATATATATATATATATATATATATGTAAGTATATGTATGCATGCAAGCTTAATTAGGAAGATGGAATAACACGCAACCTCATAGGGAATTTAGCTAACCTTTCGTTTTAAATGCACTACCTTTCAATTACTTTCCACTTGAACCTCACTTATGTTACTTGCAAGAATGTCAACAGCGATAAGTTCATACATATGTAAAAGTATATCTGTCTGCTTTTAAGTTTTATGTTATATACATACATATGTGAATATGGGTCAGCGAACCTCCGGTATCTTTTAAATAAAAATTTTACACTTCTCTGGGCAAACTATTTACAAGCACAAGATGCATATGCTTGGGCGCATATGAAAACAAATTTGCTTTTAAAAACTATAACCGATACTGTTTTGGAGCCTGAAGTATTTTACTGACAACTCTGAACAAAACAATCCTGGGAAGCATAGCACTATAATGAATTTCGGGCCTCCTTATTTTTAATTTTAGTTATTAATCTCCAAAATTTTTTTATTTATTTGTTTGTACGAGAACTTCATTTCTTATTCATTTTCGGTGTTTATTCTCAAAACTCTCACCACAAAGCGTAAAATTGCAAAGTTAATTCAGTTTGACTTATTTTAAAAGATGTACATCGATTTTCCCCTCTAAATAAAAACACTATTTATTTTAACAATTTTTCCAAATTAAAAAAAATATATATAACGGGTAATTAGATTGGAGGTACTTTTTCCAACAGGATTTTACTTTTGATAGATCACGCGTGACTTCTGCTAAAATAAATACATAATTTTTTTCAATATTCATTGATATTTCATCATGGAAAGTCTTACGTGTCAACAACGTTTACAAATCGTACAATTGTATTACTAAAATCGATGCTCTGTGAATAGCGTTCATCGCGCGCTCAGGGCCCGAATTTATAATAGTTTAGCGATGACGCCCATTTTTGACTTAATGGCTACGTCAATAAGCGAAATTTCCATATTTGGCCTGAAGAGCAACCGAAGCCATTAAAAAACAGCCATTACAACCATTGAAAACAAGAGTTTGGTGCGGCCTATGGGTAGGAGAAATCATCTGCCCATATTTCTTCAAAGACGAGACTAGCGCCAATGTAACAGTGAATGGCGAACGCTATCTCACCATGATAAATTACATTTTGATGCCGAAAATTTAAGCCCGTGACCTCCACAAAATTTGGATCCAACAAGGCATCACTACTTGCCATAGAGTCCTCGAAACAATGGATTTACTACGTCATCGTTTCGGTGAGCAACGTCCATCAGTGGATTGGTCAACCAAGTGAAGCGTTTTCTATAGAGGATTATGATTCAGACAGACATAAAATACATATGTATATAATTTTGGATGATTTGGAAAAATTCAAATATATAGGTCATATTAAAAATCCTAATACCTAACTTCTGCTAAATTTACATAATTCAGCCCCTTACTGTTAACTTTTGGTGAAAAATGTATCTGTGTTGATTAGTCTTCGCGAGACGAGTACCCCTCGAAATTCGATACGTTCCTGTCATTGAGACTTCTCTATACATTAACGTTCTCTGTTTCCTACAAGAATATTAGGCATTGGAGTGCCCATCAAATATATAGGATGTGCAAAAGCATTTCTTTTTAAATAAGTCCTGCATAAAAAACATCCTTTTCTCTATAGAAAAATAATCACGCTGGATTAATTTAAAAGCCCAAAAACGGTCTGAAAGAGACCCAGACCTAAAATTGTTTTTATATAAATGTTAGTATATTTATTTAGAATTAAGTGAAGAATATTTTCTTCTTACAGTTTTTGACGTCCGAATGAGTTTAGAAATTTTCGAAAATTATTTTGTAAAAATACCCTAGAGTGATTCTCAGGTGGTTTTAAAATACCGATAAGAATATTCTCAACACATCACTGGTTAGAGTATATATGTAGATAAAAAATTTCGAAAATATGAATTTTGAGCAAGTACAGTATTTTACATATTTACTTTAGTCCAAGTTCGCAAGTTTAAGAAGAAAGAGGAAGAAAAAGAAGAACCTATAGACCCATATAAGTGTTTACCGTTAAGAGCAGGGTAGGAAAGAAACGAGAGGTATAATATTTGAGTATTGTGCAATACTTTCATTTCGCGGGCAAACTACTCCAATGGTCCCCTGTCTAGCTAGCTCATCCGCCCGGATAACATCGAGAAAAAAATTAGGCAGTCCCGGATTAAATTAGAGTGCACCAAAAACGAGCCCAAGGCCCTAACTGGCGTTTGAATGTCTGAGTAAATGTTTACTCCCTGACGGTAGTTACACATATAACAACATATATTTTGATGTTGTAGTAGTCTGAATTTAAATTTGATGCGAGACACCCGCCAAAGTCCTCTTCCACCAATCTTTTCATCCAACTTCGAGCTATCCGTGAAGATGTTTAGCATGTACTGTCTCCAAATACTACTTCCCGCCCACAATTCCTGTCAGGGAATATTCAAGGAAAAAGTCCCGCTCGGGCCCAGCGAGAGTATTCAGCGATCAGGCACTATGAGGTGAATTCAAAGTATTTAAGGATACTGGAGTGTCCATAGCTTAAGTCTAGCTTGTTACCCGAACACCTCAATCTGATTGCAGGATGTGCGATGAGACTTTTGCATATGAAAAAGTGCTGTGGCAAATTACAAGTTCATGTTTGCCGATCAGGGTTATTTTCACGAGGGTCGTTCAATAAGTACCCGTGTTTGATGGCAGAGGGCGTTCCTGAGAGAAGTTCGTATTAGCATCGTCTGCTGCCATCTATCAAGCGACGGCAAAACAAATTTCAGACTGATTGATAGGTCAGTTTGGATTTGGCAGCTATTCGAGTAAAACGTGTTTCGTGATTTTCGCTAAGATTGATAAAGAGCAGTATCGTTCGGTAATTCGCCTTTTGTTTTTGGATGGGAAAAAATGCGAGTAGAAAAAAGCAAAGTTAGACGCTTGTGCGCGGCGGGTCGATTTACAAATCGCTCATTGCTCTCTGAAAATCGTATTGTAGGGATCAAAATAAGAAACTTTGCCGAAGAAACCATACCTCTAAAACGAATTCTGATGTCCCCCAATTTGGGTCGAACGAAAAATCCCACTTTGACCCATTTAGAGTGCTCCAATCGAGTCCAAATGTATGACCGACCCCCACTAACTTTGGACGGCCGATTAACCCATGCCAGTGGCACACCCCCTGGAACTCCCCTGGGGGGTTCCCCATACAATCATTTCAAAATATCACCATTTTTGGCCTTTACATGAGAAAAGAAACTAAAAAGTTCGGCCCAAATTGGGGGACATCAGAATTCGTTTTAGAGGTATGGTTCCTTCGGCAAAGTTTCTTATTTTGATCCCTAGAATATGATTTTCACAGAGCAATGGGCGATTTTTTTGCCTCCCCACAAAAGACACTAAAAGTTCGACCCAAATAGGGGGGCATCAGAATTCGTTTTAGAGGTATGGTTCCTTCGGCAAAGTTTCTTATTTTGATCCCTAGAATATGATTTTCACAGAGCAATGGGCGATTTTTTTGCCTCCCCACAAATCGACCCGGCCTAATGACCACAGTTAGATATTGGTTCAATAAATTTAAACATGAGCGAACATCCGTTTTTGATGAGGAGGGATCAGGACGCCCGGCAGACGTGGTTACCAAGAAAATCACTCCAAATGTCCACGACATAATTCTCGCTGAATGACAAACGAAAGTGAGCGAAATAACAGAGGCCATAGGTGTGTCGACCGGAACGACAATTAACATTTTGTATAATAAGTTGGCGATGAAAAAATTGTCGACCCGATGGTTGCAGCGATTACTCAAAGGAATTTTTACGTCGATTTGTCACCGTTGATGAAACCTGGTTCATTGTTACACACTAGAAACTAAGTAACAATCAAAACCACCGATTTCTGCTGGTGAATCTGCTCCAAAGAATGCAAAGAACGCCCCATCGGCCAGAAAGGTCATGGCGATGATTTTTTTGGATATGCGATCGGCGTCATCGTCATGGATTTTTTAGAAAACGATCACTGGACAATTATTATTATTAGAAGGCCATTACGCACTGCGACCAGAGCTGATCTATTGTGAAAGGCCTATTTTGTAACCCTAGAGTTTTAGGCTTTTTAGAAATTTTAGCACAGTTTTAGGTTTGTTGTTCCAAAGATTGCATGGAGATACTACGATACCTCCAAGGTGGTGAAGTCTTTGTCTGCCCAACGCAGGACATTCACAAAGCATATGTTCTGAGCTTTCTATGTCCATTTCGCAAAAGCGGCAGACATTGGTCTCGGATAGACCAATATTGTTTAGATGGTACCTCAGGCTGCAGTGACCTGTAAGGTATCCGGTTAAAAGACGCAGATCTACTCTGTTTAGTGAGAGAAGTTTGTCAGATATTCCTTTGTTGGGACTTAGGAATAGTTTGGCTTGACGCTGACCGGCACAGTTTAGCCAGTGTGCGGCAAGTTTTCTTTCCTCCCATTTCCTAAGGAATTCATTAATGTGGCCTTTTGTCAATCCACAGAAAGGCTCAGGACCAGTAAGTTGCATATTTGCTCCTTGTTTTGCAAGGTCGTCAGCCATTTCATTTCATTTCAATTCATTAATGTGGCCTTTTGTCAATCCACAGAAAGGCTCAGGACCAGTAAGTTGCATATTTGCTCCTTGTTTTGCAAGGTCGTCAGCCATTTCATTTCCCTCATGTCCTTCACGTCCCGGAATCCAACATAGTGTTACTGTGTTGAGGTTTCCTAACGTGTTTAGGAGGTTTATTCAATCTGGACAATGTTACAGTAAGTTATTGGACCGCTTTCACAAAAAAATTAGAAGACACAGCCGCATTTGGCGAAAAAGAAGGCTCTGTTTCACCACGATAACGCGCCAGCACATTCATCCAGAGTTGTCGTCGCCTAACTGCATGAATTGCGTTTTAAATTGCTGCCTTATCCCCGTATTCACCCGATCTGACTCCCTGCGACTTTTTCTTGTTCCCTAACATGAAGAAATGGCTCGCGGGACAAAACGTAGTTCAAACGGAGAAGTTATCGCCGAGACAGAGGCTTATTTTGGAGAGTTCGATAAATCCTATTTTTTGGAGGTGTTAAAAAATGGCCGGAGCGTTGGGAGAAGTAAATAAATACCAAATTGCAAATAAATAAATACCAAAATACCGGTAATGGTGTTCGTTTAACATATTTTAATACTAAATACGATTGTTTAACATACTTTAATGCTAATATAAAAATAATAATAATTACCTTGCCTAATAAATTGAATTCAATTTTGATCGAAAACAGTTAATGTTTTAAACACGCATTTTCCCTACTCAATTTTTGTTCGTCCAAACTAAATATGCAACATAACTTATTGTGATATTACTATCAATTGTGTGCGCTTATTTTCCCTGTATGTTTATTTATTTGTAGCCACGTCTCGCCGACACGCGACGTGCAGCAATACACTGTGCCGACCTCGATTTGGAATATTATCGCCTGCGGAGTTTTAGCATCACGTCGCATGGTGTGTGCAATTTAGGTGATTCCCTGCGGTAAGTAAACAATCAGCTACATCAATAGATACGTTAGAAGTAGAAAATGATGAGGACAGTGAAGAGACTGAGGAAGAAGAATATAAGGCAGACGAGACTTGCAACTTAACAACACATCAATTCACAAAAACTCATACATACAGCAAAAATATGGTACGAGTGCTTTTGAAGTAGACGCGACCAGACTAAACTACATGCAGTTGGCACTTAGGCTACAAGTGCCATTTAAAATTAAATATATGTATATAATTTGAACAATAAATGCTTAATATATATCTTAAATTAAATTGAATTTCATAATTATCGGATTAGTTGTCCGGTAATTTAATTAAAAAATATTCGTTTAATAAAACATTTTGTGTTGAATTAGACAGTATACCTAATTATACATGTCTGTATTTAATTATTTATTTATTTAATTATTATGATTAGGTACAGTAATACAATTATTATACCATACTTAATAACTAACAGGAGTGCTAGCAGCCAAGGCCTTCGACTCTCTTTTAAAATTGCGTTTTTTTTAATCCTGTAAAATATACATATACATATATTGTGTTTAATATCTAAGTACAAAGTTTAAAATTATTTAGATTTTATGTAGTATATTACAAGCTTTAAGATAGTTTATGAATTTAGACATGTTTTCAAGGTTTATGGTAGTTAGAAGTGTGCTGGCTGAAATAGTTCCGAAAAATTTTAGTCGAAAGACATTTAGTTGACTGCAGTCGTTTAAAATATGCTCTGTGGACAGTGTGCTGTTGCAAAAGGGGCACGCTGTACGTTGTGAATTTTGTAATAAGTATTCATGTGTGAGGTGAGTATGGCCAATACGAAGGTGAATGAATGTTTGTGTTTGCTGTCGAGTAGATGTGCTTGGGAAAATAGCTTTTTCTCCATGTTTATTAATCAATGTGTACTTATTATTATAATTAAGCCATTTAATTTAATTATATATTACAATCTATATTAACGTAATATATTTTACGTTCCCATTATCCAGTGATGCAATACCATACTCCTAACTCACAGAAAATCTTCTGAAATTTTGAGCTCAATCGTAGTGTGATTCGCTAATTTTAGATATACTGCATCTCTATATATACATACATATGTGTATATTTTAGACATATAATACAATCACATGTGTACATATATGTAAAAAACCTTGAACACAGGTGTAGGTATACAAGTATATGTCAAAATTATGTTCACTTTTTCATCCAATCTTGTTAAAAGTTGACTTGCTTTTCATTTATCTTTTTATTTTCCCCGTCCATCCATCACCGTCACTTGCTGCTGTCATCCTCATCTGCTTACACCTGCTATTCGCTCAAAAGCCGGCGATCACGTTCAATAAACTCGGTCACATCGACGGGCACTTCAAATAGCGGCAAGGACCGAAACAACAGGTGCGTTTACCGCTGTAATATTGCTGTTAACTCAATAAGGTTTTATACTAAAGCGTGTAGTACAAAATATTATATATCCTCCAATGTATTTATTTGTTTAATGGTGAAGTGTGCAAATTTAATTTTATCTAAATATTTTACCACACTCGTTTCTTTTGCATAGCAATGCATCGCATACATCCGGTGACAACATTTTAGAGTCAACAGAGAAACAGGATGCGAATAAAGTACCGATACCCGCCTATAAAATTGCTATGCTCGGAACTTCTGGTGTTGGTAAAACAACATTAACCTATCAATTCACAACATCCGATTATATTTGCGCCTACGACTTGAGTCTGGGTAAGTGAAGCGTTTGAGACAGCGAATTACACCCATTACTATAAACATCACGTTTTAACTGAGCTGCCCTTATATTTTTTTTCACCTGTAAGTATGCTCGAAGTTTTTCTTTTTGTTTATGACTTCAATCGGCTAGCAAATCTTTGCTTCGGTAAAATGGTATGCGAAATGATAAATTCACTGTGTGCACACTAAATAAAATAAGGTTAAAAAAATTACTAAAATTATTTAACTGCACCACAAGCGCATAATATAATTTGCCGTAAAAATGGTTTGTAAAGAAAATATCAAACTACTCGTAGTTGATTTGGAACACATGTAAAATGGTTGGGTTAAGATATTAAGTCTAGATGAGTGTGCACATATGCGTGAGTGTGAATTCAGAAAATTTATTGATAATGGATTTATAAGAAAGTGTATAGATATGCATACGCATATAATGGTGCGGTTTCGACTTTAAAATGTTAGGTTCGAAGAAAAATTTTTCCGAGTTCACATTGTCACTTCTACCGCTCATTACGAGCGACCGTGCGTTAGAGAGAAAAAACAATGTGCATACGCAAGTACGTATGTATAACTAAAAATGTATGAGTTAAAAATAGTAAATAACAAAAAAAAACAAATAATAATTCATAAATAAAATAATGAAATCTTAGAAACGCAACTAAAAGCAAATGTGACAAGAAAAAACTGTGCTTGTGTAGAAATTTCTACAGTGCTAAATCTTGCTGGACAAAGCATGCGTAACAGAGTTTATCCCAAGATGACGCCAAATGGGAAGCAATTAATGGGAGCAGGCGGCTGCCGTAGCCGAATGGGTTTTTGCGTGACTACTATTCGGAATTCGAAGTACGTTGGTTCGAATCTCCGTGAAACACCAAAATGAAGAAAAAGTTGTTTCCAATAGCACGCCACAAATAGGAGGAGGAGCACGGCCAAACACCCAAAAAGGGTGTAAGCGCCAATTATAGAGAACAAGCGATCAATGACAGGAATGATAAAATACTCTTACGAATACGAATATGTATTCTCTATATCGTGATAGCAGTCTTGATGCAGGCACCTCTTGCTTCAATGCACCAGTATATGAAAACATAATACGCCCTGCGAAAAGACTGCATATTTCATGTGAGAAAAGAACAACAACATGAATTCAATAAAAAATATACCTATTTATTGTATAACACATACATTTATAAATATATGTAATTATATATTGAACTTAATAAAATTTAAGGTTTAGCTTAGCTTGTTTTGACGAACTTGTGTACATAGCTAAATTAAAAATTAAAATGCCACTCATTTTGAGAACAGACCAGGTGATCCTTTGAATATTCTGAGAAAAAAAACACGAAAATTTTGCAGCCCTCTCACAGAGCAGAATATATACAACTTTATTACGAAGAAAGAAAAAACGAAGATGAAGCGAATTTTCGTTCTCAGCTCAATTTTTGTATTCTTATTTATTGAGCTCAAGGTCGGATTAAAAATAAAGCAGTAAATTGAATTATTGCTTTTATTTATTTGCTTAACTTCAGTTCAACTACACCAAACGCGCTTGGGGAAAAGTAAATTGAAAGTGAACCTACATACACTTATATATTATAACATAAATTAAAAATAAATAGCTAGTAAATTAAAGTTAAACTTTTGGATTTTAAAAACTGTCATCAAAATTTTAATCATCAACCTCAAAAACTCTCGTGTTCTAATTTATAGAACGTATCGAAATGTAATTAAAAACAATTTTTTTTTTCAAATATTAAACGATTTCTTTACTGAAGAACAACTCCTTCTAATTCCTATATAAAAACGATCGCTTAGGATTAAAGAAAAAAGGAGGTCATAAAAAATTCTAGTATCCCGTGACCGATGAAAATAAGTGGTATTTTAAGATAATTTAAGATAACTAAATTTGCTATTTTTCGTTCCGGCCTAATATTTCATTAAAATTTAAAGTTTTCAATATATTTTCAATATTATTAGAAATAATTTTTTGGGTGGGGATATAGGCCGTCCAGTAACTTGCCTGGGTTGGGCTGGTCCAGTAACTTGCCTGTACTGTGTCTGCCCAGTTACTTGCCTGGGTTTCCCATCAGGAGGAACTTCTATCATAACTGGTATGATAGATGCAGGAACCGTTTTGGCTGACGGATCGCTACCCTCTTCTGTAACCATTTGTTCCGGCTGGGCTTCCTTATTTCCGGCAGCCTTCTGCCTCCATGGTCTCATGATAACTGAGCTGAACCGGTAATTCAGTCGGTAGCCCATTCTTTTTACGGTTACGTACGAGTCCTCCTCAATGCTCAAAATGCGCTGCTCAAAATGCGCCACGCTTCGGTTTTCAAGCCGCCGTTCTGAGATTTCAGAAGCCTTACTGCAAATTCCGCAGACTTGTAATATTGTGCATAGGGGGTATATCGTCCTCCCTTTTCTTGTCAAGCTACGGACCTTTCCATGCCGCGAGCAAACCACTCCGTGGACTTCTCCTCCTAGCAGTCCACAAGTAGTAAACCCGCCCTGAAGTAAACCCCATAAAAGGGTCAGCGGGTGAGTCCATCATTTAAAGGCCTCATCCATTATAGCCTCCTGAAGCACAATTAATTATTCCTGCCCTGCCAAGCGAATGCATTTGAGAGCAGCCCAATAGCTAGTCCGCTGTCCATATCATCCAGCGGTGCTGCCGGGGGAGGAATACCCTGCCGCTCCCTGGGCCGAACTGAAGGAGGCAGTGCATGTGCTCGCTGCCTCTTAGTCTCTTTGGGGTCATCCAACGCGCCGGGTTGTCCAGATGGTGAAGAGTCGGGCATATGCCCTTTCCCTTTCCCCTACTTGAGTCAGACGACTACCCGGGCTCTGAGTGCCAAAGAGGTTTGTGGATCCTGCTTGCTGGAGATGTCTGCCGATCTCGCTGCTGGGACAACTCCGGTTGATTACTATCCCGACCGGTATCCAGCCTTGTGCTAGGTGGCAACGACAACGGTGTTGGTTAGCCAAAACCAACAGTTGCTTCTCTTCGAGAGTCTCCTAGCTTTACTGTTTCAGATGCTAAGTCTGTGGTGACTGGCCCACTCGCTATCTCAGCATCTAGGGCTGGCTCGTGGTATAACCCACGGCCGCCTCTGAAAGCCCCGCGAGAGTCTGTTTGCCCAGCTTCTTCCTGCCCTTTTTGTTATAGTTGTTCGTATTGTTTTTGTCTGTTTTTTATATTTGGTTTTTCAGTTTTGTAAATTTTGTTCGTACAATTGCCTGTTTGACAAGGCAAGCTCGGCAGTATTCAAATTTTTTGGGGACCTCAAAGGTCCGCCGCGCCAGCGCCACTTACCGCGGTAAGGCCACAATTACTCCTCAATTCGGCCCGGTGTTGAGGAAACGCGGTTAAAATACAGCCGAATTTACCTCCTAGCTGCCCAACAACTCATCCAATGGGCAAGGTGACACATATCACCCTGGATTAGGAGATGGCAGCTCTTGGTCATCGTTTTCAAGCGGTACCAGACATCAGGGTGAGTTACCGTTTGCACGACAATTCCTCCTGATGTTTGGATCCGTCTTGAGATCCGAGTAAATTCCTGCACCGAGTCAATGTGCCTGCCGTAGCAGGTACCAAAGCAGGAGTGGGCCAATTAAGGTAATCGATAATTTAACGACAAATGTTAGTAATTGTTAAAAACAAATTTATAAAAAACGGTATTAAGGTCATTGCAGAAACATTCATATGATTACAGTAATTAAATTGTGAATGTATGTTTTTAAAATGAAACCATTGCAAACAAAGACTCCAAACACGCAAACTCTCTCCGATGATGCCTGTTTGTTTATATGTATGGATATAATGTAATGTTTTAGGAATACCTAAAAACGAAATGATGTATGTATTTTTATCTAAAAACATTGCGACTAGGCCTTGTGGATCACCTTTCAATTTATACCATTTTTGAACTTCCAAACTTTAGACATCTAAGATTATTCACTTTGTAACTCACTTTTACTTATTTGTTTATATCGGTCTCCCTCCTTACAGACGACGATTACGGCCAAAAAACGGTATCAGTACTTGTTGACGGAATCGAGACGGACTTGGAAATCATCGATCATCCTGCATGTGAAATGTCGGTAAGTAACTCAACAAACAAACCGTTTGCCGTCTACTGTTCTTTAAGGTAGTAGTCTGGTCAAATTCTCATTTTTTATATGTAGATATTTTTTAGGAATTTTTGAAGTGAAAACTTCTTTAGAATCGTTGGGAGTGATTTGAGAATGCTTGTGTGTATGTTAGTACATCTGTGTAATATACGCGTTACGACGCTCATAATAGTAACCGCGTGTGCTGTATTGCGTCCGTATTTTTATATTCGTAAATATTTTCATTTTTAAATATTTACCGCAATTATGCCGAAAAATAATGCAGAAAAGTGTCGTGAATATCGACAGAAAAAAAAACAAAAAGAAAATAAGACTAAAAAAACCGCAAAGACTTCAACAGAACGTGTACGTGAATTTCATGCACGCCGAAAAACATTACGAAATGCTTTTGTATCATATTTTAGCTATCATAAGCCACTCGTATCATTTGTGGAAATTGAAAACATTGAGGATGAATAATAATAAAATGAAGAAAATAAAATATGAACTTTATAGCAATATTATAATGAACCTATAATTATCCCGCTCCTAATGCTGCTTTCGTCTCATTCTCTCGCAGTTTGTTTTACGGAAGGTTTCACTTCTATCGCGTCTAACCGTTAGACTGGTATTTTTTTTTATAGTATGTTATTATTGACATCAAATAGTATACAAAAACATTTTTTTTTTTTTACATATTTTTTTGTAGTAGTGTGGCACCAAAGTAAGCGTCTTAAAAAAAATAGGTTGCTTGTCAACAGGATTTTGGCTCTTCAGGATATCTGAAACGAAAAAGTTAAGCTGATTATTATTCTGTAGGCTTGTCACTCTGGCAAGTGCTACAATGGGAAAATATTTTTGAAAAATAATAAAATGGCAGAGTTTTTGGAAAAAAAGGTATGTTTATTCGGGTGGAAATCAAACTGTAGTATGGAAATTTCGGGCTGAAAAAAACGAAGGTAGCACCTGCCAGAATGACAAGCCTACAGAATAATAATCAGTTTAACTTTTTTGTTTCAGATGGGCTGAAGAGCCGAAATCCTGTAGGCAAGCCACCTATCTTTTGACGTGATAACGTCTTATAATTCGATTTAGCCGGCTGCACGCACGAAAAAATGTGTCGTTATCTTGCTCATTCGTCGTTATCTTGCCCAATCGTCGATATCTTGCTCATGCGTCGTTACCTTGCTTGAACTGCAAGCGAGAGCTCGGAACGAACGACAAAGAGCACAATCGGCCCCCGCATTCGGCAACGTTCGACATCTGGCTCTCTCCTACTTGAGTGAGCATATATATATTGTATGTATGTATAAGCGCATATGTATATAAATTCAGATATTTGTATTTGCATATGCCTTCTTCCTGTGTGCATGGTAATGAACCATTTCTCTGTTGAGAATAGGACGATGACAGGAAAAGTAGGAAATGAAAGGGAGTGTTTCGAGTGTAATGAGTCTTGAAAAAGTCGAATCGATGATGGTGCCTCTTAGTGTTGTTGACTTATTAACGTCTGATGCACAATCGAAATTCAACATATCTTTCATGAATTTTATAAATGTTTCGTCATTTTTCACGTTTGTGTAAATGTATCTTGATCAATTCAATTGCGATTCCATTTACCTCCTTCTCTATATCCATACAAAATATCTATCAAACAAATAAAATTAAAATTTTGTTTTGAAAATTGCATCCATTACATCAGTATTTTCTTATGACGTTGTCACGTTAAACTATCGTCAGTAAACCGACTTCACAGACAACCTCTTTTTTTTTAAGACGCTTACTTTGGTGCCACACTACTACAGAAAAATATTGTATGTAAAAAACAAAAATTGTTTTGTATACTATTTGATATCAATAAAAACATACTATAAAATTAAAACGATCGCCTTTTATTTTCTTAAAAAAAAAATTCCTACAAAATATCTATAAAAAAGGAGTATTTGACCAGACTATTACCTCAATGTCAGCATCGCATTATCGAGTTACAGCTCTGTGCCATACAGGCATATGCAGAGATCTTTTACTATACAATACGAGGTGTGTTAAAAAAATAAGGTGAATTTAAAAATTTCGCGAGCTACGTAAATGCGACTTTCGATTATTATTCGATTATTATTATTTTTTATGTTGGTACACTCGTCTCGAAGATATGTTGACGGTTTTAGCAATATAGCATATTTAGTTTGTTTGTGAGAGCCATAAATAAGAAAAGTGTTAAGGGAGTTCGGCGATTTTCTGCTATCGATTGTTGGCTCTCCTGGACTCTTCGTCATAACCATATACTCATGATTCGTCACCAGATATGGCCCTTTTAAGCAACCTTATTTTTTGAACACACCTCGTATACTTATACATATGTACGTTCTCTGCACATTACATTCATATACTGAAAGCACTAGTACCTTCTCATAGAGCGCATGCATGAGCATGTGCTACTGCTCTCAGCTAATTAAAATAAACTGCCATTAGCACATTGAGGCATTTTGTGGTTGTTGCTGAAGGTGTACAATTTTTCTGGCATTACTTAATAACAATACGATTTTTCAATTAACCATTGCCTTTCCCGTTGGAACATTCTTGTTATCAAATTCGATTTTCTCTTTCGACTTGATTTTTATATTGTGCAGACGGAAGCCTTTTGTTCGACTTACAACATTGACTTATTTGTCGTTGTATATTCAGTGGTGGATCGAAATTCCTTCAAGGCGGCAGAGAAGGTTTTACAGTATTTGAAGGAACATGAAATGTTGCTGACACGTGGCGCTATTTTGGTGGGAAACAAAACAGATCTGGAGCGACATCGGGAAGTGAATCGGCAAAGTAAGTACTGAGTAAAAGGAGCTAATTTTATAATATGGGAGAATAATTTAATGATTTTGTAATCGGTGTAGACTTGGAAAAGGGTATTCGAAATCAACAGCTAAAACAGTTTGATAGTGAAGGGTTCTTACCTAAAGCTAAAGCGTTGCTAAATGTGCGATTTATCATTCTAACTAAATGTAACAAATACATATATAAAAAGTGGCAACACGCTCAGCTTTGCCACATATCAGCAGTACAGTCAATGCTAGTTAGGGGATTCGCAAGGTTGCGTATAACCATCGAAAATTTTACTACATACAATGACAATAGGACAGTTACAACACCTTGTAAACCACCTAACTGTCTTTCGCTAAACTTCGGAGCGGAGAACACATACAGCGATAAACAAAAGTCTGCATACACCCTCTATTACAATTTATTTGAAAGTTCAAAAAGTTTATTTATAAATTTGTTTTATTTTAAACCTTTTTCTAATTACAGTCCATTATTAACAAACCCATTACTTTGCACAAAATAACAAAGTTATGGGAGGAAGACGCAAAAATTACGTTGACAATAGTCTACATAGAGTACAATTATAACTTACTTTATTGTGAAAACTTTAATTAATCCCCGATATTGTTGCTTTTGCATGTTTAGTTGGTCCACTTTTAGCCTGCAACTAATTAATATAATAATAATAACTGTGTTTTCGAATGTTATCTTGCTGAAAGATCCGCCCTACATCAAACTCCAAACTATGCACCGACGGTTTCAAATTATTGTATGTTGCAGTAAAGATTTGTATACGATTCATGCTACCTTCAATAAATGCTATTCTTCCAACGCCAGTTGCCGAAACCATGCTTGACAGTTGATACTAAATTCTTCAGATTTAGTGTAGTCTTTTTTCAAGACTAGTTATCCCCTTCCCTAGTTGACTTTGACTCATATGCTTCTTACGACTTATGTTACAAGAAAACCTCAGCAATATTAGTTCCTGGTTGTAAACCTAGCGTATAAAAGCTAGCGAAACCAAATCTCATGCCCTGCCGAATCTCTAAAGAATACCAAATATTTAGGTATTCTGCTATACAGGCATCTCACGTGGCGGTCGCATATATTTTTAAAGCGAAAAATACTTGGGATGAGACTCCGTTCACTTAACTGATATATATATATACAATTGACACGTATACCCTTTTTGGGTGTTTGGCCGAGCTCCTTCTCCTATTTGTGGTGTGCGTCTTGACATTATTCCACAAAATGGAGGGACCTACAGTTTCAAGCCGACTCCGAACGGCAGATATTTTTTATGAGGAGCTTTTTCATGGCAGAAATACACTCGGAGGTTTGCCATTGCCTGCCGAGGGGCGACCGCTATTAGAAAAAACTTTTTTCTAAATTTTTTGATCTTTCACCGAGATTCGAACCGACGTTCTCTCTCTAAATTCCGAATGGTAGTCACGCACCAACCTATTCGGCCACGGACGATTATTCGGCACAAAATCAGACATTTTTACAAAACCAAAAGTATATGATACAAAAAAAAAAAACAAAATGTGTCGAAGCAGTTTGTTTACCATATGTCTAAGCTTCGTTTATGTCGTTTAGGTTATGTTAGTAATCGACTAGTACACACTGCTGGTGGCATCTATTAACAAACAGCGGAAACTTAGTTGCGCACCTAATATATATGCCGAGAATTTCATGAGAATCGGTCTATCCGTTTGTCCTGTAACCTGTCCTTAGATGGATATAAAAATGTAACTATTTGAATATTACTTCTTCATATTTCTCTTATTTCTAGTTGGTCGGAAACTGGCCAAAGAAATATGCTGCAAGTTCATTGAAACCTCTTCCGGCCTAGATCACAACGTCAACGAATTACTTGTCGGAATTGTTGCACAGGCGAAACTAAATCCACAGCGCATACGCAACCTCAGCGAACGTGATCGTCAACGTCTCAGTCTACAAAGCGCAATACAGAAACATCGTCAAATGCATATTGCACCACGTCGCATGGTGCGTCAAGTGTCTATGTATCACCCTGACGATGATGCAACAGAGAATGTAAACAAAGGCTTCAGTGAAATTAAGGCGGGGAATAATTGCAAAAGCGGCGACATCATCAATGAAAATCATCAACCAACTACCAATGAGAGTACCGGCCCAAGTAGTGAGCATACCGTCAGCAAAAGTGTCTGTTCAATAGGGATAGGAACAAAGCCAACTTCCACGACAAATTATATACATCAACGCTCCAATAAACGTGCTCTCAATCTGGAAAGTATTCTCAAGATGGGTGAGAGTGAGTTAGAAGATGAAGAAGAGTCACAGCGGCATCCAACATTATTCAAGCAACAGCAGCAAGCACACCCTTTAAGTAAATTTGATTTACTTATATCGGGCGGCAAAAATAGTTTAAATTCATCGCCGAAGAGTCGCCGCTTTTATGGTGGTGGCGCTGTAAGTGGTGCTATCAGTGCTTTAACGAGGGGAAGGCGTTATGTTAGCGATGATGCAAGCCATGCAAATTATGCGGAAAGTAATGATCACTTGCTAGATGAAGGAAATCGCAAAACTGTATCCAAATTAACGAATCGAACAAAAGTTTTCCTCTCATCGGTGTTGAAGTTCAAAAAGGCGGTAAATATGCGACGTCGGAACTCCTCAAGTTGTAGTGACCTTTTCGTTATATAAAAGTAAAGGAAAGAAGCAATCAATGAAAATATAGCAGAGAAATTAATTTGAATTGAATTGTAATATAAGTCAGAACAGTGACATGTAGAATCTCTAAGCTAAAAACCAACTCCGGAGTTTGGTCCTTGAGTGATAGAACTCTCACTGGAGTTCTGAAATCTTTACTACACCTAGATTTTCCACCACATTTTTACACCTAAAACTGTACTAGACGAATGTAAGCTGTTTCCGATTCGCTGATGAGAAAGCAATAACAAATTCAACTACTTCTTAAGCGTTGGTTCATAGCTAGTTAGCTCGTAAGTAACTTTCTTAGATCAGTTCTCTCAAGGAGGGAAATAAGCCAATTATTTCCGAAGATTTCTTTTTATTTTTTGTATTCTCTTTTACATTTAAAACTTTAAATCACTTTTTTTTCATAAAAGCGAAATTGCTATCCGAAGCTAATATAATATATTAGATGGACTAAAGTTGAGAAACAGAAGTTTCTATGTACAACGTTCACATAACCATTAGTTTGTCTGCCGTCTTAAGAGGCACTCATGCATAATATAATTTAATATAAAGAGTTTTTTAAAAGACGCAAGTAGGTTTTATTTTAAAATAAAACATGTAAAAATTCGAATTCTTTCAGATTTCACTATTTCTATTCAAAATACGGTTTTTACCAACTATATGTGAAAAATAACATCGTTTAAATGTCCACCATGGGGACGTCTACAAGCTGTCACACGATAATTAGAATTTTCAAGGACTCGCTCACACATTATCGCTTTGAGCTCAGCAATCTGAATCCGAAAGGTGTGTTCAAGCTCTGTTCACGACTTTAGTTTTCAAAAAACCCCACAAAACATGTTAATTGAACTTTGGCAGGATGTATATTAAAAAAGAATCCTAATTGTTGAGAACGTCGAGGTATCGATGTTGGAGGTTGTTCAGCAACATTTTGCGCAATATTCTCAACAGAACGTCCAGTGTAAGTATTAAAACTGGCATAAATAAAGCTACCGTCTAGGAATTATTCACTGCTAACATCTACGCGTTACTTTTGAGAGACCATTTTTTAATTGCACCGGTTAAAGCCAAACCCACCACAGTATGCCCATCTAAGTCATTGAAGTTTTCTCTTTGCTCAATTTAAAAGAGTCCCAAAGATTTTGTTACTTAATAATTCTGTGCTACTATCTACTTAACTCGCTTATATCATTAGAACTCGTCATATAAAATTTGATTCCAGATTGATTAAAGCATAATCAGATAATTCCTTGGCTTTCGTATAGGTATGTATGTTGAAATGTAAACTTCAAAACTATGGAATCAACGGAGTACTCGTACATTAAAGGCAGGAGATTTAAAACTACTTATTTGAAATCGTCGTGAAAAGGAGAGACCCCATTTGTGAAGTATTACTTTCCTTTTCAACGACAGCAAATTGAAGTTCGAAACATGCAATATGAAATGACACTGAGCTTATGTCATAACACATACAGACTTTTACTCACGTTATCATTTTTGAAAATTTTTCCTTCAGAATACTTTGCATCTGAGAATAATTAGAAAAATTTTGTAATATTTTGATAGTTTCTAACGAGTTCTGGGCGAGGTGGCTTGAAGGCCAAACTAAAACTATGTGATCCATAAAACTCGATGTATACGTTTTACTTTGCTTGCAAGAATCAATTATGGTTGAGAGAAAAATGCTATATTTACGTATAAATGAAAATTCTCAAATTACTGTATCCGCTCCTGCCGCAGAATAAACAGAGAGTTACAGACGTTATTGTTCTCCAAAATTTATTGTTGGATCATCTTAGTTAATATCAATACCAGTAATAATCAAAACGTAACTAATATATTTTATCTGTTTTGGTAATATTACGCCGACTTAAGGAAATTTTACTGTAATGACACGAATTTAAATCATCTAGTAATACTAACAAAAAAATTGATTAATAGAAACTCCAAAACTGCAAACGAATATTAATAAAACTACTGTATACAGTAAAACCTATAAAGTTGGATACCATTATAATGTACCTCACTTAATTTGTACACTATCTATTTACCACGAGATTCTTCTTAATTTGTATCATACAACACTAGATTTAAAATCCCTTTTTGTGTTGGACAATACTATACATGAATTTTAAAATAATTGCGGCCGCCGTAAACGAATGGTTTGATGCATGAAGGTTACAATATCCGTGCACGAAGCATCAAATGATAGAAAAAAAATGTTTTCTAATAGCGCAGTAGATCCCTCCATTTGTGGAAAAACATCAAGACGCACACCACAAATATATCACACACATAGTACATACATATGCATGCGTTGAATTTCATGGATTTGCAAGCCATCTAATAAAAGCCTGTCTATAACAAAATTGTCAGAAAAACGATGAAGTTTCCAAATCAACAATCGCAAATATTAAAAATAAAAAGGAACATGTTTGTAAAGCATTGGAAAACAATCCCGATGTGGAACTCAAAATAATAAACTTATTTTGAATAAATGATGGCGTGAAAATATTTTTTTTTTTTTCGGAAAAATGCAGGTCTAAGAATACTCCTGCCACTGGCCCAATAAAGCAAACAATTGGTGGTTAGAGGCCTTGAGTAGTGAAGGAGCTAATGTAGATCTGGAACTGTTTCATGTTATAAAGAAATCATGCAAACATTTTCAAAATATTATTTACTGGAGGATCAGTGGAATATTTATTTTCAATTGCCAAATCGAAGTGTCGTTACGAAACTGGCAGCTTCTAACGGAGGCAAACTGACAAAAGAAAGACTGAGAAAAGTTAATGCTAAAATCATAGGTGAAGCAGCAAAGCCACGGGGATTTCGCGAAAATAAAATCGTAAACCCGACACGAGTATTATTTTTCGTAATTGGCTCAGCTCCATTTAATTAATGAATATTCAAACGTGTTTGTAAAATTCCTGCCGCCGAACCTTACTACAGAAATGTAACTGCTCGACCATGGAGTTATTCAGAATGTAGAACAAAATGTAGATAAAAAATCTCTGATAGCACATCTCGATGAATGCTATACAGCGAGTGAATTATCGAAAAAAAATGGTATTCTGGACGCTTTTCGATGGGTGGTGTCCCTCTGAACTAGACCCAATTGTGTTAAGAATTTGCTTTCGGCATGCTGATTATAGTTTACCGGAAGTTCAATCGCAAGAAGATTTGAATTATGAAAGTTTGGTAAATCGCAACTATCTGAAGAAATTCGAAATAAATTAACATATGTAGTTGTGGAAAATATGGAAAAGTCGATAGATATGCGTGAGAGTAATTACCCACTACCAAGAAACTTTATTTAAAAACGTGGTAGAGGAATCAAAACACATATTATACTGCAACTATAATCTTCCTAATGCAAGAGAAGCATTGTAAAACTTCAATGAAGTCATTTTTTATATATCAGCACATCAATCAACTTTATTTTTGGAAACTTTAAGGCTAAAACAAAATTATAGCAAAAAATAACCATATTCAAATTAAAACAAAGTGAACTAGACACTACTTTAATAGAACATAAGTACAGATGTTAATTTTTATGTTTTTTTTTAACTATGAAATTCAGTATACATTTTTTTAGTTAGTTTTTTAAAATAAAGTGAATAAAGTATGGAAAATGCTACATCGCAGGTGTCCAACTTAGGCAGGTTTTACTGTTTTACCACTATTTTAACGAACCGTAGCATACATATAAAAAAAATTATTCATACAAATACAGGAATGTGTTTACTTACGGTACCTAGTCACAATAGAATTGAGTTTTGAAACCAAAAAAAAAAAAAAAAATGAAACTAGCATTTCTTATGAATGAAAATTTAAACTCCTAATCAATACATATGTATGAATAAACAAAGTTTTGTCAAAATATTTGATGTACATATATGAAATCAAATTATGAGAAGAAATAAGCAAAAGGAATTTGAAAATACTAAATTGGCATACAATCGAATTAAACGTATACAAATATAATACTTAATATGCATTTATACATATACAGTACACTTAGCGACCCATAAGCACATACACATGTATATAATACTATTTGTATAAAGAATTTGTACATTTCGATCTTAACTAAACCTTTGATAAAAAATTTAATACTATACAAGAGAATTATAAATTATCATAACAATTTAAAAACACTGACTGAATTTTTATCAAAAATTTAAACAATAAGGTGCGATTATGGAATTCATCAAGCTATAATTTAAAACTAGAAACAAGAATAAATAATAAAAAGAAAATACGCAAATATAAATATAAAATCAATACTAAATACTAGTACATACTATATAACACTTATGTAAGATATGAAAATGAAACATAAAATGAAAATACACAAACATAAATCAATAGTTTTCTTGAAATTCGCACAGAATGATCAACCAGGCAGGTTCTGTAAATTTAAAAGAGATTTTAATCTTTATGCAACTTTGTTGTTTTTATATGGGAGATGTCTAGTGGACTCTACTGAAAATGTGTGAAGTTTGGTTGCATCAGCATTTTGTCCCGATGATAACGTAATCAAAATAACCCTTCATCTTTCATTGAATTTTTTGTCCATCTAAATAAATCCAAATAATAAATCTAGTCTAAAATAAATTACCAAATTCTCAGTCAGAAATTAATATTTTATTTATGGTCGAAATAACAAAAACGTAATATTTTGGCCAGCTTTCATTACTTTTATGTTGTGTGTTAAGGCACACAGTTACCTCCTTTATGACTAAGACTTCTGCCTGGTAGACGCTACAGTAGGCTTGAAGTCGGACATTTAATTCTAATTCTAATTCTTTTGACAAAATTCCATAGCTTACTTTATTTTCTAGCTTTGATCCATCCATGTAAAAATGTATTTCCCCTCTTGTCCATGGTCTTTGAGTTTGCCACCCTGTTCTCAATATTAGATTTCTACGTAATTGTCCCGTCTAATATGAGTCCTTAGTATTCAACATTCTCTTTCAAAGGAGTCTCCACACTTGAAAATTAGCGGGAAGACTGTGAGCAGTCTATGTTTCCTTGTAAACAGAATTAGTTCAGTTTTATCGGGGTATTCCGAGTTTCCTACTCACGGTCCAGTTACTAAGCGTGCCCATACTAGAGCGCAGAATATCCATGAGCGTGTTCGGATGATTCAAATCAACATTTAACTACACCCAATCCCTTTTTTATACGATTTTTCCTTGGTGGAAAACCAAGAAAACACAGATGCGACGCATGGTAAATTAACAGATAGGGTATATTCAGAAACGCATTATAAATGCGCAGTAATTGCAGCGCTGGCAACACTGCCAATGTGACAAGTGATGCAATTGATAGATTTGTTAACGATTTGTAAAAAGATTTGTTGCATTTATGAACGCGTTTTACACTAAAATGGAAGTATTATTGAGTTTATTTGTTGACGATATATTTATTTGAAGTAAAAAGTGATAGTTTTTTGCTAAATTTAAGAAAAAAAAAGACGTGTAAAGCTAAAAAGAAGATCACATATAGTAAGATGTTCATTAAAACGAAAAATTCCCAAAAATAAATCTTTTTTCCTAGTCGCTAATGCTTTTTAATTTATTGTGATTGTAATTCATTACTTTTCCAATTTTCAAAAAAAAAAATCTTTTTTTGAAACAATTAGAAAATTTTCGCTGCGCGATTTGCCCGTCTATTTTCAAATCTTTATTCACTTTTTTTATTTCTTCCGCCACCTTATTCCACAAAACACTCTTTTTCCTCCTCCCTGAAGCAAATTCACTTTCCATGCTCAGTCGGACTCTGAGAAGAAACTTTACTTCCGATGTACTTAGATAATCGCTAAAATCAAGAAAAATGTAATAAAATATTGTTTTAATAACGTATATTTAATATATCTTTGCATTAAAAGCTAAAAAAATTAGTTTTATACTCACTTTTCATCAGACATCATATTAGCGTAATCAGCGGCAGTATTAAAATTTTTCCTGCAAATAATGCGTGACGTTTGATACAAAAATGGCGTTTTGAAACGCGATGCATTTGCAGTACTGCCATATTTGCATTTCTGAACGCATTGCCAACACTGCAAAAGTACGTTGCGCATTATAATGCGTTTCTAAATATACCCATATGTTACACAACTTTTAAAAATCGTGTAATGTCATTTCATCTAGTGAAATATTTTCTCAATAACTCGCGCATAAGTAATAACCCCATCCATGTTACTAATTTATAAAATTAAACCAAATACTTTTTATTAAAAAAATTATTTGTGTTAACTTTACAGTTTAAATTGAAATTAAGAATACAAGGAATAAGTTGTGCAACTATTCGTCGCTACTTCATGGCAAGCGTGCACGCATACTGGATTAAAAATGATCAGTAGATGCATCAGATGCAATATCACATACATATGTACATGGGTCCAGCCCTTCTGTCGGGTTTAATTCTAATAAGTAGTTTCGTTCCTTATTAACGAGTTCTGTTGGTTTTCATTAATAAAGTTTGTTATTATCGACTGTTTCTAGCTTCTCAAGTTGCTTACAAATTTCTTGACATCCAGCTATACAAGCTGTTATGCTGAAATTTTAACTCAGACTCATGTCAAGACTATGAGTAATAAAATTAGTTCCACTCTGAACTAAACTGTACTTATCACATGATCTCAAGGAAAATACTTGTATAATATCCAATTATAATAAAAATATTTACTTCATAAGCATTCCTTTATTAATTATGTTTTGCTTAGAATAACATTTTTTTATTGGGACTCGTACCAGAACGAAAATTCCGTGTAAAAAATAGTTGGATGTACAGGTTTGATTGAAAAGTAATGAGCCCTCTCGCTCGGAGCGTCTGCCAAGCGCTCAACCGAATCGGCTGGGGGACCTCGTTGGACCTTCCCCTTCCGCTAGAAACCGGTCCCAGTTCGTTGGCAACAGCGGTGCAGTCAACATCGCTCCGCGCGTGAAAGCTGTTTTAAAAGTGTGTTAGGATTTTGCAGTTGCGAAAATGCAGCGATCGTTGGAGCAACGTTACTCGATCAAATTTTGCGTAAAGCTTAACAAAACGAGTACCGAAACCATTGGGCTACTCAAGGAGACTTATGGGGACCAATCTCTGTCCAGAGCCCAGGTAAAACGGTGGTACAAGTCGTTCAAGGAAGGCCGGGAGGGGCTTGTCGAAATCCAAGGTCAAAACTATGCTGATCATCTTTCTCGACTCTCGAGGCATCGTCCACAAGGAGTTTGTACCTCCAGGAAGCACTGTAAACGCGGCATTTTACAAAGAAGTGTTCCTTCGGCTGAAAAGCCGTGTCGCCCGGGTTCGGCCCGACCTCGGCAACAATTGGACCCTTCATCACAACAATGCGCCGGCGCACACCGCCTTTCTCTGCATTGGCCAAGATGGGGGTCCGGTGCTTCCCCACCGTCCCTACAGCCCAGACCTGTCCCCTCCGGACTTCTTCTTGTTCCCGCGCCTGAAAAGAAAGCTGAAGCGGAGGCGTTCCGACTCCATCGAGGCGGTCCGAAAAACGGTGACAGCCAAATTTGACGCGTTTCCGGCGGATGAGTTTGAAAAATGTTTTCTGCAGTGGAAGGACCGCTACCAGCGGTGTATTGATGCTCAAGGGTCCTATTTTGAAGAATATTAGTTGTATAAGCCAAAAGGTTTAATAAAACTGCTTAAAAAATAAGGCTTATTACTTTTCAATCAAACCATGTACAGATGGTTTTTAATTACTTATATATGGAGCACTCACTGTCTTCGTTTCATTGATCCGATGAATAGAATTTGCGTTCAATGGGCATGTCCAACCATAATCTAAGGATAATTGGTGAACTTTCGCAAACAATCAAAGCGTTTCTTAATTTAAAACAAAATTTAGTAAAAACGACTTTATTAACGTTCGCTGTTTGAAAACATCTATAAAGCGTATACCTTCTAATAATAACAATTATAGGGTTGTAGTAATTCATACAGAAAAGCACCCTGCCGATGAGCATTTTGGCCACTATATAGCCCCGACCACCAATGAGGTAGCAGTACATTACAGTCACGCGAAAATACTCTTCGAGTATCGGAACTTCATCGCTCTTATAATCATCACTCCAAATCCATAACTTGCGCTAGTTACGTTATGATGCCAGAAATTGTACATATGCTGATATTACCATTAGAAAAAATGCATAAGGTAACTTCTAAGCTTTAACTAAACATATGCAAAGAGATTTTTTCAAAATTTTTTATTTTAATAATATTTTATCATAAACAAATGGTATGAAACGTGTACCGTGCAGTAGTTTCATAATAAACGGGCCGGACACGAACGACTATCGACATGTGATTAGAGTTAACAATGCTATTTGTCAAAGAATCTCAACAATCGAGTGATCGAACTCGGAGGAATTACAGAGATACGTTTGGCTTTTCTTCAGACTTCATATTGCAAATTATTCTATTAATATTATTCTTTCCAAACATCTAATTTATCTGAACTTCCTCAAAATTATCGAGAAAAAGTGTTAGAAAACCAAAAAGTATATCATTATGTTTTAAAAATCTATCTTTTAAATTGCCATCAAACGAGTCTACGAATGGTACAGTCCGCCGCTATCACGCACTGGAGTCCGTAGTTTTGGTACAGAGAGAGTACAGGCGGATGTTTGGCGGCGATCCCCCGAGCAGATGGACCATAATGAGACTGGTGAATAATTTTGTTGAGCAAGGAACAGTCGCAAGAAGGCCTTATCATCGAAACCCACCAGTTCGGACGGAGGAAACGATCGCTGCTGTAGCTGCTGTAGCTGCAGCTATACAAAGCAATCCAAGGGTTTCAACAAGAAGCTTATCTGCTCAACTTGGTGTCAGCCGACAGTCTTTGCAAACAATAATGCACAAAGATTTAGACTTATTTCCCTACAAAATTCAAATGGTTAACAAACTGAATGCAGCAGACTTGCCGATTCGCTTGGAATTTTGCCAGAAGATCCTGCAAATGGTGGAAGAAGACCAAAACATGTCAAACTGCCTTTTCATGTCTGATGAGGCCCATTTCGATTTAAACGGCAATGTGAACAAACAAAATTGTCGAATATGGAGTACTTCTAACTCACAGATACTCCACGAGACGGAATTGCATCCTCTTCGCGTGACAGTGTGGTGTGCGGTTTCTTCACGCTGTATTGTCGGGCCTTATTTTTTTGAAAAAAATGGTCACACCGTTACGGTTACTGGAGACCGTTATTTGAAAATGCTGAAAGAATTTTTCTATCCAGAACTACGCCGAAAGAGAATTCCTTTCAACTCTGTGTGGTTTCAACAAGATGGGGCAACGTCTCACATAGCCCAGACTGTTATGACAGAGTTGCGACGAAAATTTCCCAATAAACTGATTTCAAGAAACTCCGAATTTCGTTGGCCCCCCAAGGTCGCCTGACCTTACTGCACCTGAATTTTTCTTGTGGGGTTTATGTAAACAAGAAGTTTATAAAACAAAGCCAACAAATTTGGATGAACTAAAACAATCCATTCGGGCAACAATTGCGGCTATTCCTGTCGCAACTCTCAAAGCAGCAATGAACAACTTTTTACTAAGATGCCGCACTTGTTATGTGTTGAGTTTCTTAATGTAGCAAAATTCATCAGCCACCCTGTATATGCAGTGAATGGTACATGCCTGAATTTTTTTTTTTGATAATTTTTTTTACACTGTTGTAAAAATACAAAGGCAAACGGCACATGCTTCAAGTTTTGACCGGGACTATTATATACTATATGTATTTTTTAAAATATAGATTTTGACCAATATTGCTTAGATTTAGAGATCAACCTTTATTTAAGAAATTTCATCTTATTTATTACACCTGAGTACGATAAGAATAATATAATATATCCAACCAAGAATTTATATTAAAAGTGTTTTCTATGGATTGTATTCGTACTGCAGTCTCTCACACTCTTCCGCAACTTTATAGAATTCACCACAAAAATATTTCTCTGACTCCATGTAACTTGCTAGGTAACTTGGGGGCTGAACTTGACTGAGCATATCACTACCTACCACTGGTTTTAGGAAACGATCACGTATGTGTGTGTTTGCGGGCATTCAAAATGTGTCCATGTAGTTTGGCATCCCACATCCTTTGCAACAACGTATTCATTAGATATGCCATAAGCAGCTATAATCAATAGCAAATTAAAATTGAAAAAGAAAATCAAAGTTTGCGTATTGTACATACCTATACAATATACTTATATGTACACATGCATGTACATTCGGACATGTACACATGTGAATTACAATTTCTGTATTTCTTTACGATGTGATGGTATGAAGAGTTTTTAAATTTAAAACGATTTAGATGAAGTTCCCCTTGCTAAGATTTCCTATGTGCGTATAATTTAGTCAACATTTAAATAATTTATGTTAAGCAAATAATTAGTATAATTGTTGCAAAAACATAACCGATAAAAATATCGACAGGAAATATAAGAAAAAATTTCCTATAGCAGATTACAATAATATTAGATATATAGTCCGATAAATGCAATCAAAATTAATAACCATATTCAACTTAATAAATAATTAAACATACATATGTATGTATATGTACATATATTGAAAGAAGTAAAATGTAGGGTAAAACTATTTTCGAATTATTTTAACTATAAACTCAGATTACAGGTGCTTAAAAGAACTAAATTTGAACTTATTAAATTTTAAATGTGATAAGAGTCGGAAATAGTGTTATCGATGTTATAAATGTTATCCTTTTGAAATACATATTTAGTATGATTTTTGTCATTTAATATAAAAAATATAATATTTATTTTAATAGCTATAAGGATTCGTAAATAATTGTATTACAAAAGAAAGATAATAAGAATAAATAAAAATCTTTAAATATTGTAATATGTGTAGCGATAAAATAATTTTTAATTTTAACTCATACTGCAAAAACTGTAAATAAATTAATTATGTGAAATCCATACATGGTAGGCTTCAAGTTTTTTACTCAAATTCTAATAAACATTAAGTTGTAAAAGGTATTCAAAAAATTTTCAACCAAAAATAACTCAAAATGTACAGATAAATCACACCTAAAACGTAAATACATTCAAATAATATTGACATTAAAACTTTTTATAAATTTATTGCAAATTTTATTTTTGTAATATGTCAAATTGTTGAAAATATATATTTTTAACATCTTTTGCAGTTCCCTTTGCATTAAGAATATCTTCAAATTCACCTGTCCATCCGGCCTTAACCTGACAAAGTTGCATTGCAAAAAAAAAAGAGAATAGGTCGGAGAATCAGCTGTTCATATGTAGTTATATATGAAGGGTGATTTTTTAGCTATTATCTTTTTAAACAGTTTGTTTAAACAGCTGATGCACGTTTCGTGTTTTGTTTCACTGTCAAACATCTTCAGTTTGGTCTATAATTTAAACATGAGTCGTCTAACAAACGAACAACGCTTGCAAATCATTGAATTTTATTATAAAAATGCGTGTTCTGTTAAGAAAGTTTAAAGCCCAAAAATTGTGTTCAGCGACGAAGTTCATTTTTGGATTAATGGAATTGTCGATTTTGGAGTAGAGATCAGCCAGAAGAATTGCAGGAGCTACCAATGTATCCAGAAAAGGTCACAGTTTGGTGCGGTTTATGGGTTGGAGGTATCATTGGACCGTACTTCTTCAAAGATGCTACCGTGAAATGGCATCCAACTTTGTTTTGCCCAAAATGCAAGAGCTTGAATTGCATGACATGTGGTTTTAGCAAGACGGTGCCACATGTCGCACAGCAGGTGTAACAATGGACTTGTTGAGAGGCGATTTCGGCGAACATTTTATTTCACGTTCGGGACCTGTCAATTGGTCACCCAGATCGTGTGATATAACGCCTTTAGATTCGTTTTTGTGGGGCTATGCTACAGCTTATGTCTATTCAGACAAGCCTGCTTCAATTAACGCATTGGAAGACAACATTAAAGCATTTATATGTGAGATACCGGCCGAAACATTGGAAAGAGTATGCCAAAATTGGACTAAACGGATGGACCATTTCAAGCGCAGTCGCGGTCAACATTGGCATGAAATAATCTAGTAAAGTAATCAAACATTAAATTATATGGACTGTACTATCGATTTATAATAAAAATTTCATGCATTTTTCTGAATTTTACGTGTGTTTTTTTGAAAAACTTTCCTATAGCTCTTAAAAAATCACCCTTTACTTGTACATACATACATTATTATACTAAAAGTTAAGTGTGCTAAATTTCATAAAAGGTTTCAGTTCCAGAGAATAATTTCACCCAAACCAGAAAAACTGTTGAAAGGATATTTTAGCCCATTGGTTCGAAGATTTTCGTGTTTGGGCCATAGATTTCCGCATCGACTCGGGTTTGGTACTCGAACCGTCTGCAAACCATTCGAGACTTCTGGGATCGGTCCGAATTCCTTCGCATTCATCGCGGTCTGAGACTATGATTTCAAACCTACTATATTCTGACCCGGTATCTCTGTTATGATACTTGTATGACCAAAGTCAGGAAGATCTTCCCCAAGTAAGATTTGCATTTTTATTGCACTGGCTGCATATTTTTTAAGGAAAAGTGGGTATAGTTCTACTATCGCTTCTATAGCAACAGTGAGACAGATGTTCATGGCACCAGTTCTTGCCAAGTAGGCTTGTTTTTGAAAACTATCAAGTAGTGGTTTTGTGGTTACTTGTTTGGCTTACGGCCACCAAGCAAGGAAGGCATAGGTGATGATCGATCTAACCATCTTGATATACTTACATGCTAATATATGAATCATATATAGACGCCATGTTCTGCCAAAAATGCTTCGACAGACCCATATGGCTCTAGTGGCTTTTTCTATCACAATTTCTATGTGAGAGTTCCAATTTAGGCGATCTCCGAGATAACACCTACATATGTATCTTACTTCATTGGAGTAGTTTATAGTAGTTCCTTCTACAATTATTGTACCAAGGTCCAACTTTAATTTGTTTGTAAAAGGAACAATGATTACCTTGCTAGGATTAATAGATAATACTTCATCACGGCACCAGTCTGATATGAGTATCAGCGCTTGGTTCATGATGTTGGAAATTGTACTGCCGAATTTGCCTGACACAATAACCTTAAGATCGCCAGCATATCCAATGGCATCAAAGCTTGTCTCCTGTAGTTTTATTAGGAAATCATCAATGACTAAAAGCCACAGAAGTGGTGAGTTGAGCTAATTATTGTGCTGCCAAGCTAAGGTTTCCCACACCTTACAGTCGGTGTATCGATTTTTTTAGAGAAGAGCTCTTTCTATAGAGCAATAATCCGTGCTATCAAAGGCGCCTTCAATATCTAAGAAAGTATACAAAGCAAGAGCCACTAATTCTTCAAAAGTTTTCAGGAGAAAAAATGTAGAACTAATTGGTCTGTACGATTTGGGAAGTTCCTTGGGCCTCTTGGCCATTTTCGGAATAAATACCACATTGACCTTACACGAAAACTATACCTGAAAATTGCAACAAGTGGTTTTAGCAATATATCTAGCCCTCTTATTAAGAGAGCTGGAAACATATGATCCTCACCTGATAGCTTAAAAGATTGAGAAGACCTAATGGCCCAGATAACCTTATCGGGAGCAAACATTAATCCGAACAACCTCCAAGCTGTTTTATTCAGCCTAGTCATCTGTTATCGATGCTTCTAATGAACCAGAAAAGTTTACCCGAAGCAAGTATTCTATGTAGAGTATCTTTTCGGCTTTTTGCCTATGACCCATCTGCTTTTCTTAAAGTTGTAACACCATTTGAGTGTTCTTTGCACAAAGTTTTGTGAATTCTAGTGCTTCGACAATGCTTTCGCATTGTTTTTTCCAATATTTACGCTTAGATTTTCTTAATTTTTTATTGTAATTGATAAGAGCGATGTGTCCTTTTCAGATTGAAAATTTCTTTTCCTAAGTCCGATTTACCAAGCAAATTAAATCTTATGGGTGGGTGGTCTGATAGAGAAGCTTCATCAGACTTATCTAACTTCGGTAACAAAGGCAGGTTTGGCCCCTTCATTACTAATATTTACATCCTTACTTAAAAGATAATTCAGTAAAGACCTTTGCCCCTTAAAACTTCACCAGGACCGCTACAAGATCCTGGCTAATGAACTCTGAAAGGAGGATGTAAAAAGTGTTGGAATTCATAAATTGGAATCCCGTTGGAGCAAGTGTACTGATGTTCAGGGAAACTACACTGATTAATAAAGTGTATTTCAAACCATAAAATTGTGTTTTTCTTATCGAACCGCAAAACTTATTGAACAGCCTAGTATAATAACTGCAAACTGAAGAGTGAGCAACAGTGTTGATCAATTACAAAGCCGATTTTTTCTGTTTAAGCGAGAAAGCCTCCTGAATGCAGAACCTTTTATTATTGTATGTACATATACATATATGCAAATAATGAGAGATGTTCATAACATAACAGAAATAAAGTGCAAGTGAGAAAGAATGCGAATGTGACAATAATGGCAACATACAAAAATAAGAGAATGAATGATATAATATTTAGTGCTCGGCCGTACTTTTCGACGGTTACACTCTCTCGCCCGTAAACAAGTCCGAACTTGGCCGTCCTTCGCTTTTACCACATCTACAATTCTGCCCTTTGGCCAGCATTTCCTGAGCAGGTCTTGGTCTGCAATTACCACGACATCGCCAATACGTACTGGGCCCTGTTTTGTGAGCGAGTTGGTACATCTAGAGATGACCGGTATATAATGCTTTACCCATCGATGCCAAAAGCGGTCAGAGAATTGTTGGGTCAATTGCCAACGTTGCCGCAAATTAACGGTGTCGCTACATATTGGTTTGTAGCCATCCGATGACCCAATCAGTAAGTGGTTGGGAGTAAGAGCCTCGCCGTCACAATTTTCCAAAGAAACAAATGTCAGCGGGCGGGCGTTCAGGATAAATTCTACTTCATCCAATGCACTTCGCAAGCTTTCATCGCTTAACCTTGTTGAAGGTAGTAGTATCTCATAAAGCACAGTCTTCACTGATCTTACAAGCCTTTCCCATGCACCACCCATATGGGGGCGCTTGGTGGATTAAATTTCCATTTTACTCGGTCGAAAGATGAGACGATACCATTCAAGTCGATATTTTTCAGACTCTCGCAAATTATTTTTTCAGATGCCTTGAAATTGACGCCGTTGTCCGAGAATATCTCCCTGGGATAGCCGCGTCGTGATATAAAGTTGCGTATCGCCATAATACAGGAACTGGTATTTAAGCTGTGGGCAAGTTCGATGTGTATAGCGCGAATCGTTAGACATGTAAATAGAACGCCTCATCTCTTTTCTCGCCTTCTTCTCACGAGGACAAGCAATGGGCCAAAATAGTTGATACCAACACACGTGAAGGGTCTCTCGAAAGCGGCAATCCTTGCAGCTGGCAGCGCCGCCATTTGTGGCGGCTGAGGAATGGAGCTATCGTTTTTACATTTTACAACACTCTCAGTCGATTTATAAAGTATGCAGACTCATGCATCTGGTGATGGAAATTTTTGTGAATCCAACGCATTATTAAAAAGGTGACATGATGAGAATTAGACATCACTATAACATATTCATGGTTGTTTAAGTGTTCAACTCGACTTTTGCATCTTATTATGCCATCTGTGTCTAAGTAAACGTTTAAAGTAAAGACTTTGGTAGAGTTTTCAACATTCTTACCACGTTTGAGGCACCTGATCTCTTCACAATATTCAATGGACTGAGCATATCTTATAAGAAGACATTGAGCTTTCTGAATCATGTCAAAGTCGATGGATGTTTTCCGTTGCCTTGCTAGCATGAGTGAGCGTAATCGGTCGACGTATAATAAAAATGTAGCCACAGCTCGATACAAACGTTTCCAGCTGGAAAAGTGCTCCAAGTTCAGCGTCAGGTTGCTCATGTGTTCCTTTTTCATATGTAGAACATAATGTTTAATTTCCGAATCATCGCATTCCTCTAAGCTTAACTCTTCGCACTGCGGCCAAACTTCTGCGCTCGACCTTAAAAAATTTGGGCCGGTAAACCACAATTGGTAGCGCTGACGTGTAGTTAGTTTTGTAGCTAAATCAGCGGGACTATTTCTCGAAGGAACCCACCGCCACTGGCTTACGTTTGATGCCTCAAGAATTTCGCATATTCTATGCATCACGAATTGGTGGAAGTTTTTAGGGTCCATTCGTATCCATCTTAGTGCCGTCTTTGAGTCTGTCCACCAATATTTCGACATTATGTTAATACGTTGCGTATTGGGTATGTGGGTATCGATAATGGCTTTAGCGGTGCGACTTTGTATTTGCCAGCCACTAGACTAAGGGTGACGTCGTTTCCCTTTGATACACGCAAGTAACAAATGGCTGCATACGCGCTTTCCCTGGCATCAACAAAGGTGTGAAATTGAACACCTTCAGCATCTTTCAGCAATAGTGAATAACATTGAGGACTTCCACTGGTTCCATTTGTCGAAAAGATTGTCTTGGAGCGGGGTCATCCCAGACGAAATATATTTAAAATTATCGCTTAAAGGGTCCTAAAACATACCGAGGACTTTCGTGGGTGAACCCCATTCTTTGACGGATTGAACTGACATAAGATCTTCTACGAGCTCCTCCATGACGAATTTAGAATTTGAAGACCAGCCACGTATATTGGAGTCAGCGGTGCCTTGAATTTTTTTACTTGTTGAGCCAATTCTAACGCAGAATGTTCATCATCTCCACAGTCAATAAAGTCATCCACGTCATGGTTCTTCTTTACAGCTTCTACGGCACGAGGAAGTTCATTTTTAAAATGGTCAGCGTTTTTGTCACGTATGTAGTGGGCAATAAACGGAGCGCAATTCAATCCGAAGATCAACGCTCGCATGACATAAATACTTGGTTGCTGAGGATCATCACCGTTATCCCCAAAAATCACAGCTTTGGCTCTTCTTCCGACAGTAATTGAGTAGGTTTGGATGACTCTAACGGTTCCCTCTCTAATTTTGAGTGGAATTGCCAACCTCCAGTTTCCGCACCGATAAGCAATGCTGGTTTTACGTTGTTATATGATGCAATTGGCAATCCCGCTAGATATGGATATAGCCGCTCCATCGCCGATGCATTGATTGACTGTGCCGGAAGATTGAGATTATCAGCAGTATGAATATTTTTGAGAGTATGTTTCTGCCAATTTGTCACACTCGAAATTTCGATGGCCGCCCTCACAGAATTTTCTTCAACACCCATCGTGTTACCTGTCCACCGCAAACACAGAGGGTCTCGTTCACCTTCCAAGCCTAATTCATCAAATATTCTTGTTTCCATTAGCGTCACAGATGAGCCTTCATCTAAAAATGCAAATATATGCAGTACTTTATTTTTTTAATAAATGCGAATCGGATCGATTCTGAAGAGTGGCTGCATTTCTTCGAGGCTGCTACTGTGCGTATTTATCTGCACATCTGAAAATTTGTTTGTATTTGTACTTAAGGTGATGGGTTTTTGTTGGCTCATTGCCGTGATTTTTGTATGTTGTAACGGATTACGTTTTATAGAGCAACCATCTGCACCACATACTTAATTCATAAAACATTTGCGTCTATGCGGATTCAAACATTGGCGACAGAGGTTGTTCGCCTTAACTTCCTCCCATTTTTGCTGAAGTGTAAATTTTTTTAAAAGTGTCGCATTGCATTACATTATGATCGTTGCTCTTGCAAATTATACACTGCTTGCTCCTTGGTATGTTGCGAGCTGGTGATGGATGCTGGTGTTCGCGTCGACAGTATGCGTGTTAACCGTAGCACTACTTTTAGCCGGTGCCAAAGAGACGACAGCACTGGCTGCTTCGGCTATATTGTACAAACAGTCGTTGAATTGTTTCACTACCGGAGACTTTTCATCTTTCGGGTGAACCGCCCAGTTCAGCTTTTGGATGTTGGGGAGCTTGTCAACCAACTCCTTGACAAGCAGTGGGTTATGCAGGTGCATGTACATTTGGCATCCCTCCATCGTGGCACAAATATTGCTGGCGCAGAGTGCAAATTCAATAAGGCCCTCCAATTTATCCTTGAGTGCAGGCATAGCACGAGCTTTTATCATCGCGCGCTCAAGGATGTGTTCAGGTCTGCCAAAGCACATTCTAAGAGATTTATAATCTCAGGGACCATGGACGGCAAAAACAATTTTCTTTTTACCATCTCCCGTGCTTTGCCTTTAAGGCTCGCTTGTAATCTAATTAAATTTGCGTATCAGTGTACCGCGCGACCGTGGTGCTGTTATCGAAATTACTAATAAACAGCGGCCATTCTTCAAAGTCGCCATTACAGGTTGTGAGCTGCTTAGGTATGGCCTGCCCGGCCTGTCCGGATGAAGGCAGCTCGTTATACTGCGAAAGAATCTTATATTTGTTGTCCAAATATTGTTGTTGCAATTGCATCTCCTCTTCCAAGCTGAAGGTTTCGATATATTTTGGAATTGAATGGCATCTGCATACCTTGGCCATTTCGTATGCCTACTTGCTGCACCGACGAGAATACTTTTGGTTGACTGTACGAGATGTCATTTGCAGAGGTGGCGATGCTGCCCGTTATGAATTGTTGTAGCCCTGGGTTATACTCATTTGATTTATTTGGCAGTTACGATCCCTGAACTGATGCACTGGGCTCGAAATACCAGTTTGCAGAAACCCAGGTCGAAAAGTTCGTGGATACTGGAGTAACGGTAGTAACTGTAGAATTTGCTATATTAGTCGCAGGGTTTAGAAGCGGATTGACTCTTGGGTTAGATATCTTCGCAATTGTTGGAAACGTTGGGAGAAAATTCACGTGCCAGTTACCTTGCTTGGTAGTTGGTGATAACGATGCGGTTGGATGTGCGTTCGTGGTTGATGCATAATTCTGACAGCTTTCACAGCTCCAGCTTTCGTCAGCCACATTTCTATGTATTCCAACACAGTTGAAGTGGTTCCAGGCATCGCAGGTGTCACACTGGACCATACTCTCGTTGTCCGCTGCGTCACATTTTCGACAACTTTGCTCCGTTGTTTCTCTTTCCATATTGACCGTTATAGCAAATATTAAAATTAAGTTAAATTACGAATTTAATTTCGCGGCAAAAAAGTATTAAAGAATCACGCGCTTTAAAACTTTTTGTATTTCTGTTCTTATTTTTTACGACTACTCCGATTTACACCAAGTGACACATATTTATAGTTAGTCAGCGTGGCCTGATACTACAGTTAGATTTAGTAAATATCTGTGGTCATAAGCAATAATCGCCTAAGTCGACTTAAGAAAGAAATGAATTATGTATACTAGCATATTCAACTAATAAAACTGTATATTTACGCGAAGTTCCTATCACTCTAACTATTTTTTTTAGTGTAAATATTAATAAAAACATATTAGCCTAACTCGAAGCGCTATTGGATTTACTATATGAGTCTAAGTATACTTAAGAAGATGGTCAATTACAATACTGTTATATTTAAATGGCCTATAATAACTTAAGTTGTTTTTGCACCTAAATTTTTTTTAAGTTTGTCATACACAAGAGAGCTAACATAAGAGCCAACGTGAAGGTGAGTGTTTATTACAAATTGAAAATATATATAAGCATGCACTATCTCTTCAAAAGTTGTTAATGCATTTTTGTTGTGAGTTTTTAAGAGAGCTTCATACGCGACAAATGCGAATGACATATGCTCTTATTCTTTTTTCAAAGTGCAGTTAGATTGGTATGCCTAAAGCGCCATTTTAAAATCATTTGAGTTAAGCAATTTCCTGTGATTAATGCAGAGGTTATAAGGTCAGAAAAAAAAAGTTTCGGTTAAATTGAATATTTTCTGAACTAAAAAAATATAATAAAGCAATTAATAAAAATATTTAAAATTAATGAAATGGAAAACGAAGTAAATGTAACAGGTAAGATTGAACAAACAAATAGCTTTGCTAAGTTGCTTAAATTTTTGCAATTAATAGGTTATGATGAAAGCAGTCACATTTCGTTTTTAGAGGGCAGTGGGGCTGATTTACTAACAAATGTTTCTAATCACTATGCAGTGAGAATGAGGCAGATAAATCAAATTTACAGGAAAATCTCCGTTTTGACAGTGATGACTCAGTCCTAGATTCCGACTATGAGGACTCAACTTATACTAATAATGGAAATAGTAGCAATTTAGATGATGATGAACTACTCAACGAGGCCCCGACTACATCCCAAAGAGCTTATTCGAGGAAAGAATCATGCACAAGACGGAACTTGGGAAGGGCATACGTTAAGGTAAGGGTGTTGTTGTGTCGGAAAGAAAATTGAGACCTCTTATTATTGATTGTCGCATGAAGTGTAAATTAAAGGTTCCGCTTGCATTCCAGAAAAGCATTTTTAATAAATATTGGTCGTTGGATACGTACAATCAGAGAATTTTGTTCATTGGTTCCTTAATTGAAATCAACGACAAAAAAACTCTATATATGCAAAAACACCCTGAAAGGCCACGTGAGCGAAAATTTCAGGCTGCTTATTATGTTGAGTTTGAAGGCCAAAGAGTGCAGGTATGCCAAAAATGCTTCCTGCAGTGTTTTGATGAGAGTGTCAGTTTCGTCAAAACTGTTTTGAAGAAGAAATTACACTATCCTAACAGTGACCTTGTTGATAAGCGTGGATCAGGTGGAGGAAAAAATAGACTTACGGATGATAAAGTTCAACTTGTAAGGGACCACATAAACAGCTTTCCAAAGTACGAAAGTCACTATACCAGGAGAGATACAAGTTGCCAATACTTACATGCGTAATTATCCCTGGCCCAAATGTATACTTTGTTTTCCGATAAGTACAAAGCCAACGTAGTTAGTGTTTCCTCATACAGTGGTATTTTTAAAAGTAAGTTGCATCTTTAAGGCCTTTCTACACGATATGGTTTGTACATATGACTTGTAATTCTTTCTACACTCACGTATTGCCGTATGACTTCCAATGCTAGTAGTATGTAGTTCAATTTATTTGCTTTTTTCTTACAATAAATAAATAACTCCAAAAAATGTTGCCAACAAATTAAGGAATAGGTTAATGTAGTTATGTGTCAGACGAAAATAGAATCGTTTCTATTTTGTATCTGCAGTTTTCTAAATAGACATATACATATGACAAAACATATAATGTAAGATGCCTTTTACGCTTCTTAAAACTATTTAATTAAAAGATGTTTTACAGCCATGAATATAAAATTTAAGAAGCCAATTCTTGATACCTGTTCTACGTGCGAAAAATTTAGAGCTAAACTTGCTATTGCTAAAGAGGAATCCGATGATATTCTACTACGTGATTTAGAAAAGGAACTCTTAGCCCATCAGAGTAAAGCAGATTTTGCATATGAGTCAAAAAGAAATGACAAAACTTGCACTTCCAATGATCCCAAAATTAAAGTGTATACTTTTGATTTGCAGCAGTGCTTGCCTACCCCATACTTAAGAAACTCAATAATTTTCTACAAAAGGCAGCTTTGGACCTATAATTTAACCGTACACGACTGTACAACTGGCACCCCACATTGCTTTATGTGGCATGAGGCACTTTCTGCCCGTGGCGGCAATCAAATCGCATTATGCTTATTCAAACATATAAACAATCTTCCACAAGTTAATCATGCAATCGTTTACAGTGATTCCTGTATGGGACAAAATAAGTATTCATTCCTGTGTGCAATGTTCACATTGGCTCTTGAAATTAACCCCACTTTAGAAATTATTGATCACAAATTTTTAGAACCTGGGCACACGCACATGGAATGCGATGTGGATCACGCTGTGATAGACACAAATACATCATCTACGTGACTGGTACAATTTTATAAAAAGTGTACGTTCAAGAAATCCGTTCAACGTAATTGAAATGAACTTACAAGATTTTTTTTGATTTCCAGCTTTTCTTAAAAGCTAATGTGGAGAACCAGTAATCAAGATGGGGAAAAATTCGTTTGGAAAGCTGTTAGATGGCTAAGATTTACAAAGAGCAATTTTGCAAAAATTCTTTATAAAACCACTTTAGACGAACATGCTCCTTTTAAAACATTTAACTTGTTAAAACGTGGTGTAAATTCAATAGCAATGGGCCACATATCAATGCTAACACAAGACATTAAGATCAGCTCAAAAAAGAAAAAGGATCTCCTTGATTTACTACCATTTGTAAATCCATGCTTTCATCCTTTTTATAAAAGTTTGTTAACATATAACTCAACTGATGTACATCTAGATTTAGTGGAAGGTGAATCAGAAACCGGATAACTTCGACTGATATATTATACTTATACTTTTAAATAAATATTACAAAAATAAGTTTTCGGAAAATCTCATTTAGTTTAAAATAATGAATTTGTAAAATTCCTTTTTTTTAAATAAACTCGTATTAGTGAAATGGACTAACTCTTTATCTTGGTAAATTTATATATGCAATAGTTCCTTAACTCAATATGTGCCACACAAACAGCAACCAATTCTTTTACAATAAAAGCCTTAGTCAACATAGTCATTCTTATATCAAATGTTATGTTTGCAATAAACATTTGTATTTCTTTTTATTAAATATCTCCTAAACAAAGGCAAGTTTCATTATAATTGTTTAACTGAGCATTGTGCTTGAAATGATCAATAATTATGTATTTACAGTTTTTTAAAGCTCCTTTCTTCATTTCTCAGAAACGCTTCTGAATATAAAAAGCTATTTATCTCGGAAGCAAAGTTAACGACTTAGGCGATTATTGCTTATTACCACAGATATATAATAAATAGCAATAGAATATATCGCACTTGTTACGTTAAAGCGTAACAACTCAAAATCTGAACGTTTTCAGTAGAGACGAAAAACTGTTTCCGTAAATATTAATAATATAGGTATTACAAGGGAAAAAATATGTAATTGCACGAAAATATCATTAAAAACAATATAACGGTTGTTTCATTCTTATTTGTTTAGTAGTTGCGCTAAAATAACAAATTTTTGAGTGGTTACTCTTTACCTTTTCTTTTTGAGTTGTTACGCTTTAACGTAACAAGTGCGATATGTTACTGTAATTACGCTTACTGTATGCAGAGACGTTAATGTATAGAGAAGTCTCACGAGCTACGAATAGTGTGAATTGTAAAAATGAAGTGAAGCCGCGAAGACTTTTTCACCTCGCTCAACTCGACAGCGGGGAACTTCTTAACAGAGCTGATTACAGTGAATTATGTTGAAGTACATTGGCTCTGCTTAGTTTTTGGTTTCTGTATGAAATCAAATTGACGAATGCCGACGGCATTTTGCAAGGCATTTGCTTATGCATTCTATGTTCCCTTGATAAACGAAAATTTATTCAATTTATATTTTCAAACAAATACAACCAAATAAAAATTTAAACTTCAAAGAAACGTATTTGCATACATATATGGGGCAACTAAGTTCTATTTCATCTTTAATAAATATAGTGTTGCACGCATATGTATGCACTGAAGCAACGTGACCTACCTCACGAGCATCGCCTTATCATATTTCATGCAATAACACAGGCCGACAAAATTTAACCAACATTCAGACCCAGAAACCAGACTATATATTTCCGAAGGTTTATGATGCGCTGAATCCAAATCTGGCCTCAGAATTGCTCTATTAGTTTGAGTTTTCGAGATATCCTAACCTAAAAGTGCAAAAAACCCCATTTTTGCCCATATTTGAGGTTATGTAGCCTTGCAGATGTTTTCTTTCACCAAAATTAAAGGATGGCATCTTTAAATACAATCCTTCTTTTTTCAAATGGCGTTTTGTTTGCTCAAATATCATTTTTTTCGCAGAGATATCGCATTTTGAAATTTTCATGTTTCGAAATTTTCCTACACCTGAAAATCGATTAAGATAACATAGACATGATATATTCGATTACTAATTTTCTTGAATTGAGTCTTATTTTTCTTAAAATTTTGTCTCACACCATAAGTGTGCTGACTCACCACATCCCTACACTATCTAACCTTTGGGTACCGAGTCACACACAGCCCTAACCCCTAGAAACCACCCCTATCATACCGCGAGCAGGCTAACCCACATAACCGCAAGCAGGCTTTCCCACAAACTCCAAATTTACATACTATTAATCCATATATTTCAGGCCCTCAAACCCAAGAAAATTAGTAATCGAATATATCATGTCTATGTTAATATATCTTAATCGATTTTCAGGTGTAGGAAAATTTCGAAACATGAAAATTTCAAAATGCGATATCTCTGCGAAAAAAATGATATTTGAGCAAACAAAACGCCATTTGAAAAAAGAAGGATTGTATTTAAAGATGCCATCCTTTAATTTTGGTGAAAGAAAACATCTGCAAGGCTACATAACCTCAAATATGGGCAAAAATGGGGTTTTTTGCACTTTTAGGTTAGGATATCTCGAAAACTCAAACTAATAAATTAATTTTAGTTATCAATCCGAATTTTGCATGGACAGAGAAGCAGATATTAGTTTAAATTATTTCGGATACTTTTCCTTGTAGACTAGTGTAATTAGGGACTAAATATTCGAATGATCGAATTCCTGCAAATGCTAAAACAATTTCTTCTGCATATGCATCGACATATTTGCATGTGCGTATGCACACTTGATGCCCTAACTTGTCGTTCAAGTAATTATCAGATCAATAAATCCTTTATAAAAAACGCTTCATTACCAGGCACACAAGAAGATGGCATATGCAAATATAAATATGTGAATTTCTTATACATATGCTATACTATGTACTATGTACGTACATATTGGTGTTCTGGACTTCAAGCAAAACAATGCTTATTAATATACACATATGCATGTACATACAACCGCACACACCGGGCACTACTTTATTCCTTTAATTCCCAATGTCGTTCAAAGCTAAAATTCTATGCCTAGCGACAACAAGAACAAAATGCATTCATAGGCGCAGGCGTAGCGACCATCATTCTAGTTGCCATGGTGCTGAACAGCCTAAAATAGTCATGGCGGCGCTGAACAGTTTCAACAAAAACTCATCATCAAAAAATTCATTGATAAATTCGAGCTCATATTTGTACGAGCAAAGTACTTTCATTCATAAAACGAGCCGCCATATGCCAATTTTTCTCGACCATTCGAAAATAGTCAATATTAGAATATTTCGCGTATATTTGCCAATATTTGGTAAATCTTGAATTTTTATCAAGTCGAGTGGCCGCGGCTCTGTAGATGCATATGTATACATCAATATATGTATGTACAGGGAGGGCTATATAGCGTTTGCTTTTTGAACCACCTATTTTTTTGAGAATAGTAACACAAATGACATGTCAAATGTGTTCATAATTTACTCAAATGTGTTCATAATTTACTTAAAGATTTTCAAAAACTGAGCGTAGCCAATGTACTTGTACAGCTCTGTTAAGAACTTCCCCGCTGTCGAGTTGAGCGAGATGAAAAAGTCTTCGCGGTTTCACTTCATTTTTGACAATTCACACTATTCGTAGCTCGTGAGAATTCTCTATACATTAACGTTCTCTGTACTGTATGCTCATGCGCGCACTTTACGCACAGCAGATGCGGCTGTCGAGCATTTAGAAAGACATATTTACATACATATATTAATGCATACATATGTATGTACAGAGCCGCGGCCACTCGACTTGATAAAAATTCAAGATTTACCAAATATTGGCAAATGATTCTACCCGAAATATTCCAATATTGACTATTTTCGAATGGTTGAGAAAATTGGCATATGGCGGCTCGTTTTATGAATGAAAGTACTTTGCTCGTACAAATATGAGCTCGAATTTATCAATGAATTTTTTGATGATGAGTTTTTGTTGAAACTGTTCAGCGCCGCCATGACTATTTTAGGCTGTTCAGCACCATGGCAACTAGAATGATGGTCGCTACGCCTGCGCCTATGAATGCATTTTGTTCTTGTGGTCGCCAGGCATAGAATTTTAGCTTTGAACGACATACTCATTTTGAGGAATAAAGTGAGTGCCCTGCGTGTGCGGTTGTATGTACATACATCCATATGTGTATCCTAATAAGCATTGTTTTGCTGGAAGTTCAAAATACAAATATGTACATATGTACGTAAATAGGCTAGGCCATGATTCTGGGTGCCATAGTATTGCATATGTATAAAAAATTCACATATTTATATTTGCATATGCCATCTTATTGTGTGCCTGGTAATGAAGCGTTTTCTATAAAGAATTTATTGATTTGATCAATTATATATGTATGTATATGTCAAAACACATTAGTATATGTACGTACATAGGCTAGGACATCAAGTGTGCATATACGCACATGCAAATATGTAGATGCTTCTGCAGAAGAGAATTGTTTTGCCATTTGTTAGACAGGAATTTGATCATTACGATATTTACTCCCTAATTATTGCATGAAAGGTTATAAGGTGAAGCTCGTGAGGTAGGTCATGTTGGTTCAGTGCATACTAGGCCGGGTCGATTTGTGGGGAGGCAAAAAAATCGCCCATTGCTCTGTGAAAATCATATTCTAGGGATCAAAATAAGAAACTTTGCCGAAGGAACCATACCTCTAAAACGAATTCTGATGTCCCACAATTTGGGTCGAACTTTTTAGTTTCTTTTCTCATGTAAAGGCCAAAAATGGTGATATTTTTAAATGATTGTATTAGTCGTGTGTGTCCAAGCCGTAGTCTAATTATTTTTGTTATTTCCCCTCAAATTATGTTACTATTATGTGTAAATGTGTGTTCATTGATTGCTTGCTTCATTGGGTTAACAAATTTGTACCAGCTTGTTGTTTGTTCGAATGTGGAGTGGTGTTTATTTTTGAATATTTTTGATATATGTCTTTTAATATCTGTGTGTAGGGGGTTCAGAGGCATAGTTAGGGGGGGCTTTTGTGCTCCTTTTGCTGCTAAATCTACTAGTTCTTGCCCTTGATTTTCGCATGTCCCGGTATCCATATAATTTCGATTTTATTTTTGAATTTTTTGAATGAAGCAGTTTCTTATTTAGTCGGTATAATAATTATTATCGTTTATATTTCTTACTAATATATTTCTAATGAGGCTAAGGAATCGGAACTAATTGTAAATTTTCCAAGTGTTTAGCTAGCATATTGTACTGCTTCAAACATGGCTATCGTTTCTGCAGCAAAATTTGTGCTGTAATAAGGTAAGACTTTGCTAATTAATATTTTATAGTATCATTGTATATAACGGGCGGCCGCCGTAGCCGAATGGTTTGGTGCGTGATTACCATTCGGAATTCACAGAGAGAACGTTGGTTCGAATCTCGGTGAAACACCAAAATTAAGAAAAACATTTTTCTAATAGCGGTCGCCCCTCGGCAGGCAAAGGCAAACCTCCGAGTGTATTTCTGCCATGAAAAAAGCTCCTCATAGAAAAATATCTGCCGTTCGGAGTCGGCTTGAAACTGTAGGTCCCCCCATTTGTGGAACAACGTCAAGACGCACACCACAAATAGGAGGAGGAGCTCTCCCAAACACCCAAAACGGGTGCACGCGCCAATTATATATATATGTATATATAATATATATATATGTATAACGCTGAAGCTTGTTTGGTCTGCGCTTTTTGAAGCGTTTGTGAAGATTAGTTTGGATTTTTTTTTATAAGTTTGTTGGTTAATTGTCTTTTTTCCACTGGTGGAGTGATGTATCTATGGCACTGAAAGGTAGTTGCCATCCAGGAAATCGGGTGATGGTCTTAGTATTGATGGGAATATTTAATTCCATAGATTTTTCTATTATGCAATTGAGTGTTGATTGAATTTTGTGTTTTCGTTTAGAAATTATTATTTTGTGTGTTAGTTTGGAAGGTGTTGACTGGTCATTAACGATTAAGTTTTTGCAAAGTTTTGTTGTGGCAAAATCCCTCATTTGTGTTAACGGTGGTATGCCTGCTTCGAACGTCATGTTGCAAATCGGTGTAGTACGGTATGCGCGTAAGGCGGTTCGTATAGCAGAGTTTAGTAATGAGTTGAGTTTGTTGATATTTGACTTAGGTGCGTAGCCAAAAAGGTATAATCCCTAATAAATTTTTGATACGATTAAAGATTTGGTAGCGACAATGACTGAACTAGTGTTAGCGTTGAGTTTTACTCTTGAAATGCATTTTATTATGTTCAAACGTTTATTTAGTGAGTTGACAAGTTTTGAAATGTGGGCTTCCCATCTATATCTTTTATTAAATTCGATACCTAATATTTTTAAGTTTTCGGCGTTGTTTATTGTAAAGTTGTTGCATGTGATATTTGCATGACAGTGTTTTTTCTTGTGTGTATGTGTTTACTTTTTCCTGTTGAGAGGCTTACACCTGAGTGATTGCACCAGTTCAAAATATCATTGTGAATGTCGTTGAGATCTATGTTTGTATTTTCATATTTATTAATTCTTTTTTTATGAGAGTGAAATCGTCAGCGTAAGCCAGAAAGTCTATTTCTTTGTGTAATGATAAAACGTTGTTGAGTTTGGGGTATGCTATAAGAAATAGTATGACTGAAATTGGGGATCCTTGGGGTATCCCATTCTGGAGTTGATATGTTTCGAAGGAGTGAGAATCTATTCTTATTTTAATTTTTCTTTTTGTCATAAAATTTTTGATGTAGTTTAATATTTTAGGACCTATTTTCCATTCTAAAAGCTGGTCTAGAATGATGTGTATTCCGATTTTATCATATGCTTTAGTAAAGTCGAGTGAGATGATTGACAAATGCTTTTTTTGGGATAGGGAGGACGTGATCTGATGTTCTAGATATACTAGATAATCGCACACTGATTTACCTTTCTAAATCCGATTTGCTGTCTATATAGTAGTTTGTTGCAGGAAACAAACCACCATAGCCGATTAGCTACTACTTTGTCTAATAATTTTGCGCAGACCGGTTTCAAGGATATTGGACAGTAGGATTTGATGGAGGATTTATCATTTGAGGAATTTGATTGCTCAAAATGTTGTTATAAAGACAAAGTAAACGGGATTTCATGGCCGCCGGTAAGTTTTTATCATGGGGTAAGAAATTCCATCGATACCTGGGGTACGACTCTTAAGTTTTGACAGAGCTATAGAGTGTTCTATTAATTAGTGCGTATTGTATTAGTGCGTACAAGTTAATGGGTTGTAACATGTCCCTCAAGATTCATCTCCTTGACTCACATCTCGACTTCTTTCCAGAAAACCTAGGTTCTGTTAGTGATGAACATGGTGAACGTTTCCATCAGGACATCTCGGTGATGGAGTCACGCTATCAAAGTCGATGGAGTGCAGCAATGTTAGCCGACTATTGCTGGATGCTTCAGCGCAACATGCCAAATTGTCAGCACAAACGCAAGTCTACAGCCAAGAAATTCAAACCAAACTAACTTTTAATTTAAGGAACTTTACGTTATACCTATGTATTTTACAAGTGTATTATATCTTAAACTATGTGTATTTATGTTAAGTAGTACTCTATTCAGCGATATATGCTCTACTGTGACTTGCCTGCGAGTTGTTTGCTTTGATACAATATTAAACATATATAAATGGTCAATGCCAAATATCTCAACAACGGTGGGTGATAGAGACAAACGGTTTCTATATTTGTATTCAGCATGTCTTACTTGTCTTAAAACAAGTGTTGGTTTCCAAGATATTTTATGAAATTTTTTTTTGTTGATCAGTGTAATTGATGGCCATCATTAACACTGGCCGATACAGCTGCGATATTTTCCTCAGTTCGCACTGTACGTAACATAAGCATGTTGGTGGTTTGATGTCAAATAATGTAAATTTGGATCTAAATTTAGTCACAATAGCTCGAATAGCCACTTCAGTGGGTCGATTAAACTGACCATAAAATGGAAGAAGCGCGCGATAACCCGTTAGTTCATTTTTCACTACTATTTAACATTTTTTTACAAGATCCATTCCAACATTTGCAAAGAAGCATTATTTCATTTTAAAATAGCAGTTTTGCCAAGATAGAGTAAGAAAGGTGTTTATTTACAGGACCTTTAGTAATTGAATAATAGAATGAAATTCTTTTGTGAAAAGGAACACTGAATTCAAAGCAAAACAGCATTAAATTATTATGCGGTGTTTTGTTAAAATACGCAGTTTAAAAAACTTAAATGGGTCAATTTCTCGAGTATTATTGCACTATTAATTTAGAAGGGTCAAACCACGTCAACTGGGCCCCGAAATTTCCATCAAATTACCGATTTTATAATCAAATGCTATTTTGGATAGAGAGTTTGTCACATAATAATTGCTGTGAATAGTTTTTTTATTTCGCTTTTTGTTTATGTTATCAACAATTGAATTTTTTTGCATGATATTCTTGTAAAATCAATATCTCAGAACCTACAATCGATAATTTGATGAAACTTTTTTCGGTTACCGAAAAATGTTTATTCTATCGATTTAACGTTTATACACTGTGTATTTGTGGAAACATTAATTTTTAACAATAACTTTTTATAAACAATCGCAATTATTTCTGCTCATCTTTAATAATCTGTAAAAAAAAAACTTTGCTACTTTTTGTTACTTGCAGGTTCGAAGTGAAGAATCTATCGATTTAAACGTATCTTTCGCCCACTCGAAAAGAACTTTAGCATCGCGAATATGATTTCCAGTAACACGCTGCATACTTGCTTTTCGGGCTAGCCCTTTAACTGCTCCGCCGACCCCATCGCACGCTCTCTTGCCATGAGAAGTCGCGAAAAAATTCCATTCGGCTTCGATTCCGAAATCTTTTTTGTGGTAATATAGCTTCAAAAAGTTAGATTTATTCTTGTACTGCACTGCAGCTCCATCAGAAAAATAAAAAAACTTGTTTATATTTCTGGATCCAAATTTGCTTTTTAGATATATACTTAACAAGTCCATATATTTTAAGAGCCACATTTTAATGCATTTTGCAAATACATACATTGTGCGTGCCGTTTTGGTCTGTAAGAATACATCGGCGGGGTCTGAGGTATCGAAATTTTGATAAACCAATCTGATTGTTAGGATACTCTATTTTAAAGTGTCCATGTAAATCTACCAAATTGTAAAGTCACAATCTCTTCTGCGGTTTCAATTTGTTTCCATTTTCATAAACAGTTACACAATCTTTCATTCCAGGTAACTGCTGGAATAGTCTGATAAATAGAAATCTTTAACTTTTTCCATAGTTGAGTTCGGAATACGTTTTCCGCGCTTCTTATCAGGCACAGATCCAAATCCCCTTTTCTTTTTCAATTGTTTGCTAAATGTTTCACGCATTTGTTTCGATGTTACCTCATCTGGTCAGTGATGGTAAATGTAGGGACAATTCCCTACATGTAGGGATTTTTGTCGAAAAATGTGGGTGTAGGGAAAAGGACAGATTTTGTTAAATTCTGTAAATGTTAGGAATTTTCAAGAAGGACAGAAAAAATTTGAAATAGCGGGAAAAATTAGAAAAGTTCATTCAAAATAAAAATCCGTTTTTTTCTCCGTTAACGCTAACGCGATTTTTCTTCGCGCGAAAATTATTAGTTTTCTGGTGCTTTTCACTTTTGAAGTAAGTTTGCAAATCATTTAGTTTTAGCTTTTTTTATATTTAAAATGCATATACATATATTTATATATGAGTTCCCCCCTCTTCGACTGACTCTTCGGAGGAACACCAGAAAAAACAATGCAAGCATCGGAAACAAAAGTTCAATAACAAGTGGCTTGACGACGACAATTTGAGTGGCTGGTTGGAAGCTGTGGCTAACGATCCATTCAAATGAAAATGCGCTGCGTGCGACAAAGTTTTGAACTGCGGCAAGTCTGATTTTCAGAAGCACGCCGAATCAGAAATGCACCAATGCACCAAAAAACTATGAAGGCAATGAAAAATACACCTAAAATAAACAGAGTTGCTGAGTTACAGAGAATGCTGAATTCAAATTTTTTTTTCCTTGTTGAACATTTACTCACGCTGTATATTCATTTTTTTTTTTTTCGTTGATGATTTCTGCTATTATCTCTTTGACATTCATATCACTTAATTTTGAAAAACGTCGTTTTTTTATTGGCGGTTCCCCAAGTTCCTGTAAAATATTATAAAATTTTTCCAGTTTCAGGTCATTCTGAATTTCCTGGTTTTCAAAATTAACTTCACTAGCCGAACATTCTTTTGCATTAGAAGAAACTTCAGTCTCATCGTTTTCTGCTCCTTGGTCAGCACTAGAAAAAATTAATCAAAATTTTCTGTCACAAATTTTGAGAACTTATTGACTTTATTTGCTTAAATAATAACTATTCGATGCACAATATACATATATAAATATTAAGATTATACCCACTGTGGACTTGGACGTATATACGCTGCACTTTCAGTAACACTTTCATCTCTATAAATCTTCATACAACATGATTTGCAAACGTGTTTACCGATATATTGTTTGAATTTTAGATCCCAGTGAGCGGTTATTTGGAATAAATTATGACATACGCAATTATGACCTTTTTTCTCCAACGGATTGCAACACTCATTAGGTCGAACCATTTTCATAACAATGCATAATAATTTTTTTCTAACCTCAAAGCATAGACAACATACTAGGAATCACAGCACACTGACACTAGAAGTTGCAACGACTGTACAACTCTGCAAAGCCATGTTCATGTAAGTTCGAACGCGTTTTCCGAGTCCGCGCGCGAGTCCGTTCGCTCCTGTGCGTAGTGCATCGACTGACAAAAAATCGATATCTACAGAACGGATTGGATGAACAAAGTTTTTTTTACAGATTATTAAAAGTGAACACTGTGCGCTTAATCTGACTGTAATATTGCCCATTTACAGCGTGAAGAACGCAGAAATAATTGTGATTGTTAAATAAAAAAGATTGCTAAAAATTATTGTTTCATCAAATACACAGTGTATGAACGTTAAATCGGTAGAATAAACATTTTTCGGTAACCGAAAAAAATTTCATCAAATTATCAATTGTAGTTTCTGAGATATTGATTTTACAAGAATATCATGCAAATAAATTCAATTGTTGATAACATAAACAAAAAGCGAAATAAAAAAAACTATTCACAGCAATTATTATGTGACAAATTCTCTATCCAAAAATGCATTTGATTTTAAAATCGGTAATTTGATGGAATTTTCGGGGTCCAGTTAACGTTGTTTGAATTAAAAACCTTGAGAATACGTTAAGAATGCCAGAGCACGAATATTGAAATGTAAAGTCTAACTGTTCAAATATCAAGAAAATTTATATGCGAATTTTATTTTGAGCTGATAAATTCAGTTATGGGTAACTTTAGGACTAGCGAGCCACAAATTAAGTTAATTTTTATTTTCGGTAGTTTCCCCTCACTACTAAAGAATGGAAAAAAATTTAGTGCATTATTTTAAATTACTAAAAAGATATGGTACAAATAATGTTATTTATATATCATATAAACTTCGAAGCGTACAGTTGTTATTAATTAAGTAATTATATGTTTTTGGCTTAGAACAGCTTACGACGAAATCAAAAATAATTACATAATATATATACCAGAATATGGGTGACTACGACGGACTATAGAATGTTCACTAGATTGATTAGTTATTTTTATATTTTAAAATGCTATAGATATATACATAGAAACATTTCTTCGCACAAATAAACAAATTTCACCGTATCTAAAGTAGCTGATAGTGAAACTTCCGCGTTTTTTCACATCATTTAAACATGATTCAACCGAAAAACGACTGTTTCTGTTTAGAAAAGTCGGTCAAGAACTGTCTCATAAAAATTGGATATCGTTTTTCTTGGAATAATTTTCCATTTTTCACTTATGAATCAAATTACCTACTATATATATTTTTATTACGCTAAATAAGTTAGAATTAATAAATAATAAATAATTTGTTTCAGTATTCGTCCTTACTTAAGCTAATTTCTATTTTTAGTCATAGCGTGCGCGATCAATCCGCTGTAACAAATCGTATTTACAAGCTTGGTGTGCAGGCTCAATTAAAAAAATCCAGTATGCCATTCAATATTTCAATGGCAAAATCATTTTCGCCTGTCGACACAGCCTTCTTTTTCTTTTGTTTGCGCGTCTTTTTCGATTTTTTTGTAGGCTTCACTTTCGTCGTGTCAGCTCCTGCGGGTATGGGTATTACAGCACTATTTTCTCCAGCTGATACGATGGGTATTTGACCACTTTCTTCCGCCAAATCGGTAACTTCATTATCCTTACCCTGTGCGGTGTCCTTGTGTTCAGCACTTCGTAAAGCGGGGGCAACGGATACAGCTGGGCCTGGTTTCTCATCATCATCATCGGCCAATTCATCAAGAAGGCCGGCTAAGCTGAATCCACCATAATCGGCATCGGCGGGCGCTTCAGCTTCAACCTCATCATCATCTTCAGCTTCATCTAAGATAAAAATTTTTAGCTACATACATGCATATACAATGCCATTATCATCAGTTACCGTCTTCGTCACCTTCATCATCCTCATCATCGACTTCGTCAGCCTCCTCGGTCTCATCGTCGTAGTCATCATCATCATCATCACCACCAGCTTTATATAATAATTTATAAAGAATTATTTTCTGTCTATAGGAACTTTTTCGAGGACCAAACAAATCCGAAATAACCCACCTCCAAAGCCGAAAATGTCGTCGTCATCGTCATCCTTGTTCCCCTCAGTAGGTAACGGTTCAGCATCAGCAACTCTCAAGCCCTCAGGTCCAAATTTAAAACACGAAACCCGCAAAGCTGCCTCTACTTCATCCTCTGCCCTCAACTCAAAGCCCAAGCACGCTTTAAAGTCATTCTTAGTTCTAGACAAACCATAAACGCGTCCGCAGAATTTAGAATAGCCACCAGGCAAGCCGACACAAATTGGTTTAGCGCGCTTACCTGTACAATGAATATGTAATTAATATATTTCTTTCTACTCTTTTTTTTTAATTTTTCTCACTCACCGGAAATCGTGCGTGTTGCCAATGTAATGTCCCCATACTTCAGCGATACCGACATACGCTCATCACCTAAATATGTAATTTTTGCACATCCTGGACCACGCACTGGTATTAGCGGCAAATTAAATTGTCGACAGCAATCGCAATGATCGTCGGTACATTTACAGTATTTACTGATTGGATTGTTATCATCTTGACTCTGCAAGGTAGTTGCGTCAGTAGCGCTAGAAGCCGAACTACTCGATGTGACAGCTGGTGAAGCTAGTGGTGATGTTACTGCCGGTGTAGCATCTATAGGCGCTGCAGTAACAGCATCTTCTATCTCATTCACTGCTTCATCACCAACTTCATTTGCCAAAGCTACCGATTCTTCTGCCTGATCTACAATATCATCTGGAAATTGTGTTGTTTCATCATTTCCAAAGCCTGAAACGTCTTCAGAATTGAGGGTTTCAATTTTTTGAGGCTCGGGCGGTGCAACATTTGGATCGATTTCTTCCGGAGGCAAGTTAAGACGCTGAAAAGGGTGAGATATCTTATCTGCACGTCGGAAGATAGTCTTCGCATCAGCACAAATGAAACCCATTAGGCAAGCCACGGCAATACCGAGCAGAATATCTTGATAGCGCATATTGGATGATTCAGATTGCTAACTATAAATAAAAACGGGGAAAAGAATAGCGTTTGAGTCGATTATAATAATTAAAAATACTCTCAAAATATAACCCGCTAATTGTTAAACTCCCTACTTGTGTAATGCGAGTTCGCGACAATGGCAACGGTGAATTCTGATTTAAATGCTCATCCGTAAATTTAAATTTAAAAATATTTATTAAAATTCTGCCGCTTCGTGAAAACTTAACTCTTATTCAAATAGACGCCCTCACCATCTACATACGTAGTATCTCATAATTCAACTTTCAGCCAACAAATCCACTTCCGTTAAATCTGTGCGGAAGTAGGACCTCAAATATTCGAAACTTGTATATGAACTTTAATGAACATTTATTGAGCTTTAAATGATCTTTCTTCTCTTCAATATTACTCCTGCAATAATACTTATGGCGTCACTTTCAGACGCTCACATAATATCAGTGGCGCATTGGCATTCATTTCCTTAAATTTCACTACTTCAGATTCAGAACACATTCCATTTCATCACACACTTATACATCAGTGCTTTACACCTAGTACATTGCATATAACTCATGGGCTGAAAAGTCCCGGGCCTAACAAAGAAAACACGTTTTTTTTTGTTCAAAATTAGCTTTACTTATCAAGGTAATTTCCATCAAGAACAAGAAAATGATTCCAGTGCCGCTCTTACATTTCAATACCACTTTTGTACAACGATTTATCTTTATAGTCGCTGGGAGTCAAATCTTGCGAATACGGTGGATGTGGGAGCAATTCCAAGTTCAAATCATGTAGTTTTGCCATTGTTTTGATTGACTCAAATTCTCATGCAATATGCCGCCTCATTTGGACGTCCACTGTGTTGTGCATCATCGGTGTCTCTACGACCACGTTTGAAGTCAGCAAACCATCGTTTTATTGTTGTTTCTGATTGAGCGGAGTCCCCATAAGACTTTTGAAGCAATTGCTTTGCTTGAACGATATTTTTATCCCCTAAAGAAGCAGTATAAAATTAGAACACGAAATTCTTTTTGGTATTTTATTTTGAAAATAACAAAAGTAGCGTCACTCTTAGCACAATAACTCACGAACTAATGAATATAATATCATGCAATTTTAATAGCTGTATTTTTAAAGTTCAAATATTAAATTTGAAAAGTCGAGCCAAGGAGCACCCAGAGATTTAGTAACTCCTAAAACACTCAGGCTAAAAGCCCATTGTATTTAAAGTGCTGGAAAGTGAAACGGTAGATAGTCAAGGAGGAAAGGAGAAGGAGAGAAGTAAGAGAAGGAAAAATATAGGATGGAATAGAGAAATAGAGGTAGTTAGCCCTGTGAGAATTTTTCAGATTTTTTGGTAAGTAAAAAATTGGAACACAAAATTCTCAGCCTTGCTCTAGCAAATGTAGGACAATCACAGAGAAAATTCTCAGGGCTAACTACAAGCAAATCGGGTCCTCAATGATTCCAATGATAGTCATATGTTGACCCCGTCAATTGTGTCCTGTAATAATACCGACCATCAACCGAACGTCTTTTCTTCTAAGTTTTAGAAGAAAGCTCGACAGTTTCTGTTCGGGTTTGTCACACAACACTTTACAGTTTACAGCGTTTTAGACCGGGCCATCTCTCTTTATGTAAATTGCATACATAATTGCTGATCCACTTCGTGATAGCTATAGAACTGATTCCCATCATTGGTTCTGGTCCCTATGGAGTAACTGCTGATACACAGCTGGCCAATTCATCGACAATTTCGTTCCCTTGAACACCGCAGTGTCCTGGAGCCCCTATAAATACAAGCCTACTTTTGTCAAGCCTGTCTTGCAACAGAATTATGCTTCTATTACATTCTTTCCTTTAAGGTTTGTCTTGCGTTCTCCAGAGCCTTTAGTGCCATCGGTAAAGGAAATATCCGACAAACCTCTTTGAATGCACTCTTGATTACTTCATTGATCTCGCAATGAAAAGTTTACATCAAATTTCTTTCAAAAAGAAAAACTAAGGATATAAGGTCGTCCTTAAGTACCAAAACAGTGGATAGTGCTCAGATAGCATCTTACAAATTTCTCTGTGTCCCAAAGTTCCATCCTCGTGCCACAAATCATATTTATGGAGCCTACACTTTGCTTTTATTGCTTCCTGTTGTATCTTAAAATCCAAGGGGAGCACATCAAGCATAGCATTTAGGGCATTGTCGGAGGTTGTACTCACCCGTAAAGAATAATTATACACTTCTTTGCAACCTGTACAGTTCCCGAAGTATGGACTTAACTAATTAAGTAATGATGGGTGTGATAAGTTATAATGGGGAAGATAAGAGAAAAACACAGCCACTATTTTTCAACTGTTAACTACATTTGCACGTGGTGTAACCTTCTAAAACAAACGAGGCTCTGTCGACCGAGAAAAGGCAGTATAGCTAGCAGCCCCAGCACTCAGACTCGGGTGCGGTATTCCAATAACCTGCCCACTTTAAACTCAACATTATTGCAACCTCAACAAATAAGAATAAAAACCGGAAGCTGATACAGTTAGTAATATGGTAATATGGTCCGGTTACGGCGAAAAAACGACAGCAGAAGGTTTTTCGGGAAAGGCGGAAGAAGAGAAAGTGGTGTGGCGTTTCCTTTATCGAAAACCGCTCAAAGAGCGCTAATCGAATGGAAAGCAATAGTGACAGAATAATCACAATTGCAAAACATATTTCCAAAGACAGATAAGGAACAACTAGGATATAAGAAAAATATCCACAAAGAATGGATATCAGAAAGAATGCTCGCACTTCTTCAAGAAAGAAAAGATTTGAAAGCACGCATCAAAGTCGCAATGACAAGAAATGACCAAACACAACTAAGAATTAAATACGCTGCACTAAATAAAAAAGTAGAAAGAAGCGCCCGTAAAGACAAAAGAAAATGGACTCAAGAACTAGCGGAAGAAGCTCAGAAATCGGCCGAAACTCACCGATCAAAAGACCTATAAATTAATATTCTCCTGTCCTGTTGAGGGTGAAGATTAGGTTGAGAGGCGAACTGTGCCTCTTATTGCTGATTATCGCTTAAATTAATATTCTCCAGTCCTGTTGAGGGTGAAGATTAGGTTGAGAGGCGAACTGTGCCTCTTATTGCTGGCTTCGGGCTCAGACAATAAAACAAATTATTTAACGGCCAAGTGCCGGAGTGGATATTTATTTAAGCGACTTATTGGAAGAGCGCTGTATACCAAACTGATTTCTTAATACATAGAATATTTCACTTAAGCTAAGCCAAAACTCGCATCACGCCACAATATCATGGTCGGCAAGCCGACTCAGCAAAATCTTTGGCGATAACGGAAACTCTTGCAGCAAAACAAAAGTGTCCGGTTACCGTCACTGACCATTGCAGCTATAGCGCGCTGATACAACTTATGTAATGTCGCAATTGCGAGGGCTGTTTCTTAACTTATGAAGCACGCGATAGCGAGGGTTGATTAAAAACTTATGAAATATCCTATATTAAGAGTTATTTGTTAACTTATACAACCTAACGAAGTGGCTGATTACCAAAAAATTTTCTCCAAGTAAACCTCTGAAGAGACATGATAGGCTACAGAAGAGAACATTAGAGTAAGCGAATGTGTTGCTCACATCGAGGCAGAAATCGAAGCAGTATAAATAATCTACGTATAAACAAATCAGAAAGAACAAGCAGATTTTAGACGGCACAAATCATGCATGGATCATATAAATACAATAGCATACGAATATTTGTCAATCAAATGAACGGCGATCCCCACTCTACGTTATTTTTATTGATTGACCGGGATAGAACGCAGTACAATTTGGGAAGCGTTGAAATGCAAAGGCATGTCATCAAAACTAATAAGATTACTAAAGGCACTCTATGCAGACGCCAGCTGTAAAATTATTCTCGAGCGGATTTGCGCTCTCGATGTGATACTGACATCGGCTCTTAAAATGAAAAGAGGTATTCGCTGAGGTTTAACAGATCATCTAGAAGACATAGATTATGCAGGCGATATCTGTTTACTGGCGCATAATCATACAGACATGCAAGCGAATCTGAACGCAGTCACTCAATATGCAAGCAAAGCGGGTTTTAAAATAAATATAGCAAAAATCAAGGCTATGAAAGTTATGGTACATAACATTGCAAACTTCACCGGATATGCGATAAAGCAAGTTAATTCTTTTACTTGGCTCGGCAGTATTATCGTGGCGAACGGAGGATCCAGTGCAGATATCAAAGAGCGAATAAGGAAAGCTCAAACAGCGTTCAGTAAACTAAGCCCCATATAGGGCTCGCAACAGATAAGTAGAAATACCAAACTACGGATATTTGAGGTCAGCGTAAAGTCGGTCCTCCTTTACGCCTGCGAAACCTGGAACTTGTTGCAAAAAGATGCGCAAGCACTTCAAAGCTTTGTAAACCGTTGTTTGCGCAAAATCAAGCACGTAATCTGGCCAAATACAATTCAAAACACCGCGCTCTGGCAAGCTACAAAGCAAAAACCGATTGAAATTGAAATCACTAAACGTAAGTGGAACTAGTTTGGCTACTCCTTACGCAGATCAAACAACGGCTTCACCAGAAATGCAGTTGAGTGGAACCCGCAGAGCAGCCGTCGTAGAGGAGGACTGTCAAACACATGGCGACGGATTATAGAGATGGAGATGGAGAAGACGAATAAAGCATGGAACGAAATTAAATTACTGGCGCAAAATCGGGACCAGTGGAAACAATTTGTTGAGTCCCTATGTTCCATAAACGAATAAAAGGATCAAATATATACAGTATGTTTCAGACCCCCTGATATGCAAGATTTTGTTTTCAACTTAACGAGTCTATCCCTCAACTTGGAACGGTGGCAGAAAATAAATTTAACTTAATTTAATTCAAACGATAATTCGTAATAGTTTAAGAATGGAGGCCGTAAATAATTATGCATTATATTATAATATAACGCATTTGAAAGATAGCAGAAGGTTCTAATGATCGCCGAAAGCAATATTTTAAACCTTTACTTTTTATCACTTTTGAAGTGAATAGAAATAAAAATATTAAACTGATATCATATATTTTTTATTTAGTGTGAATGTATGTTTACACAAAAAATTATTTTCTATTCAATACATACATATTATGTAGAGAGCAACCAATTATCAATTCTTAATGCAGAACCGAACATTTTCAAGAACCCAAAATTGCACAGACTTTTTAAAAATCCAGTATTTTTATTAATACAAACTGTTCAGAATTCGTCCAATCTGGCACCACCTTAATTTATAGCATTATTGGTATTATTTCTTCGAATTCATCTATACATACATACATATGGTATTTATGCACAGTTAGCTTTAAACAGTTATTTTCCTTTGTACTTAAAAATGAGACGCTCAATAAAATTCATTGCTTGTACAGCTTCGAAGTGATCAAGTCTTTATATTTGTTGCTTAAACACAAACAAAAAAAAGAAAAACGAAGTTTCATTCAGTTCAGAAGTTTCAACCACCAATTAATTTAATTGTCCCTTTTCCACTTGTAAATTTTTATTTTATAACATATTTTAGAACAAATTTTATATTACCATTGCTTATAACAAACCCTCGCGGTTTTGGACGTTGAACATTTTGTTTACTGATCGGCGGTGAATAAAACTATTTAATATGCTTGCCTATCACAGCTTTTGTAGGCGAATTGAGTACTGAAGGTGGCGTCATTACAAATAGTTACTTTATTATTCCCGATTTTCACAAATCTGACGCCAGCTTTCTTAACAATACAAAACAAACAAAAGGAAGATAAAATAAATATATATATGTATTGTATAGTTTTCATATTTAACCTGCCCCTCTTAATGCTGTTGTAATATCACCAACATTTGGGAGGCGAATTTTGCTCTATTTATGCTTGGCTATTAACTTTGTTTGTGAAAATTCAGTGCATGACTTGGTAATATTGTGATTTGTGAGTTTTAAACCAAACAAACCACATGTTAAATTGTGAAATCACAAATTCGCGTTTTTATGCGGAATACGACGGGGCAAGAAAGTGGGTGTGTGGGCGTATAATTGCTTGTATTTGGTTGTTTCCATTGCTTTCGTCCACTCTTCCTCTTCATAAACAAGTAATTCCCCTTCCTTTGTTCGTTTATTCATGGGCGAACTCGAAAGACGCAACCTTGTATTCTATGATCCTTGCTTTTGCAGTGTGGACAGCGTTGTCACTCATGCTTGCGCAGCTTACTAAACGTAACCGTTCGTCTTTACAAGTTTAGGGTTTACAGCTTCCACTATAGTTAGCTTTCGTTGTGGAGTATTTTATAAAAATCAAAGCAAACATTTTCAATAAGCACGCAAATTTTAAAAATAAACGGAGCGTTTTACAAAAAAATACGATTCTACAAGTTCTATTAAGTGAGACTTATTTTAACTTGTTTGGACCATCGTTTCAAAATGTTCTAAAAAATATAAATTTTTTATTATAAGGCAGGTTAATGCGGTGGCAAGAGGGGCTAAAGTCACTAGATTCGTGCACAGAGGAATGCCGCAGGGTGGTGTTCTTTCGCCCCTACTTTGGCTAGTTGTTATTGACGAAGTTCTGAAAAAATTAAATAAGGGTGGAGTTAAGGTAGTAGCATACGCTGATGACTTGGCACTAATGGTATAGGGACCGTTTCCTTCAGTCATGGCTGAGATTATGGAAAGGTCACTGGCTGTACTTGCGACCTCCGAGTCAATTCTGACAAAACGGAGCTGGTGCTATTTACCAGAAAATATAAACCTCCACCCTCCAGACTTCCCGAATTAAACAAGGACGTTCTACCACTTTCACCAAAAGTTAGGTATCTTGGAGTTATACTTGACTCCAAACTCCATTGGAAGCAGCTTCTGTTCCTGCCAATCTATGTTCGGCAAAAAATGGGGACTCAAGCCACAGCATGTAAAACTTTCCCCAGTGCTGCCTTCAATGTCGTTTTGCACTAACATCGGCTTTTACGTTATTTCCATTGCAGCTCAAAGTGCAATCAGGTTTAAGGAGGTTGGCCTCTGGAGGCAATCTCTGAAGGGACATTTTTGCCAGGTAACACCGTAGTTCTCCGAGCTTCGGACAGATCTCTCCATCCGCAAACTGGCGTTTGAGGGGTCGTGCTAGTGCAATCTTTCCTAATAGGCAAGTTTGGATGAAGGCTCCAAGATGGAATCGGGAATCGGAGCGGGAGTTTTCTGTAAATCAGCCAATTTATCTATCTCCTTTAAACTGTCGAATACTGCTAGTGTTTTTCAGGCAGAACTCTTCGCGATCCTGCAGGCATGGAAAATGCTTAGGGAATGTGGACCGAGGAAGATATTAACATTGCATACCAAGGTGCAGAACCAAATTAGTAAACTCGTGTAAGGAGAAGATCAAATCAAATATATTGGGTGTGCAGGTAACATTTCTCTGATCTGGGCTCCAGGACATAGGAACATAGAGGGAAATGAAATTGCTGATGAGCGTGCCAGGAAGGGGACTGATTGGCCTCAGCGCCCTCCTACCCGGTCATTGCCATCCCCCTGACTATTGTTAAAGGGAAACTGCACGAATTACTTCTCAGGAAAGCACAGAAAAGATGGAGCTCCATTTCTGCATACGCTATTTCGAAACCCCTTACCCCACTACAATATACGTAGGACTCAGAAAGTCTTGGGGATTTCACGCCATTCAATTTCCAAACTCGTAGCTGTGTTTGCCGATCACTGGACGATCGGCACACACGCGGAAAAGCTAGATTTACCATTTAACCCGCATTGCAGAAGCTGTGTGGACCTTTCAGAGAAGGTGACTGTTGAGCACTTTCTTCGTAAATCTTCGGGTTTGGCAGCTAGACGGTTAAAGTCACTGGATGCTCCTTTCTTCGATAGCCTGGGGCAGTACGCAACCTAAATCCCATCAATCTTTTCCATTACATCACTATTTTCTATTACATTTCACCTACAACCTATCTATTATAATTCATTAATTAATAATTAATTTTTAATTTTTAACTCTTATTTCATGATAAACCTGTGTAAAACAAGGTGCGAGTTTTATTGATAAAATAGGACTAACACAGGTAACGGGTACAAAATGTGAAACTAAAACTAACTAAACATGTAGAATCTTTGAAATGCTTAGAGGGAACAAATTTAATTTTTATCGATATGAATTACTTTTCTAGATTTAATGCAAAGTATGTTAATTAAATTATAAAAAGATAAGTAAATAAATAATTGGCGCGTACACTTCTGTTAGGTGTTTGGCCGAGCTCCTCCTCCTATTTGTGGTGTGCTTCTTGATGTTGTTCCACAAATGGAGGGACCCACAGTTTCAAGCCGACTCCGAACGGCAGATATTTTTTATGAGGAGCTTTTTCATGGCAGAAATACACTCGGAGGTTTGCCATTGCCTGCCGAGGGGCGACCGCTTTTAGAAAATTGTTTTTTTTTTTATTAATTTTGCTTTCACCGAGATTCGAACTAATGACCTCTCTGTGAATTCCGAATGGTAATCACGCACCAACCCATTCGGCTACGGCGGCCGAATTAACAAAAGTAAAATTGAATAAAAATAATTCTAAAATGTTTTTTGTTTTTGGTAGAGTCTAATCAGGTAATGAAGGCCTGAACCGAAAAATAAAGGTATCCAAATGGCATGTAAATTGTCTTACTTTGTTTGAAATAAATAAAAAATATATATATATATAATACAATATATAATTGGCGCGTACACCCTTTTTGGGTGTTTGGCCGAGCTCCTCCTCCTATTTGTGGTGTGCGTCTTGATGTTGTTCCACAAATGGAGGGGCCTACAGTTTTAAGCCGACTCCGAATGGCAGATATTTTTATGAGGAGCTTTTTCATGGCAGAAATACACTCGGAAGTTTGCCATTGCCTGCCGAGGGGCGACCGCTTTTAGAAAAATGTAAATAAAATAACTTAATAAAATAAGTAATTATTTATTAACACTTAAAGATTTTTATCAAATAAAATTATCAAACTTCAATTTTATTTTATTCCCTCATCTCTGCACATCGATATTATTCAATGAAAAAACTTTGAAATTTGGTATACAAACTTTATTCTTATATAAATCCCAAATATTTCATTAAAAACGTACCTTCTCGAGAAATTCCAATATGGCAAGGTTATATTTAATGTTTACGTTTGGAGAAATGTCTAAAATCGGTTTTATAATCAAAATATATGTACAATAATTTACAATCAAACTAGCATCTTTTATATATCATGTACATGCGTATGGGTAGTCAAAGCTCTCCAGCGAAAGGAAAGTTTTACTAAGAAGGGCAAAGAAGACTAATGGCTACAAGTGAAAGTGATAGCAATAAAGCAATATGAATATTTGAGTCTTACTGGTAATCATTTTTTCTCAAAAAGAATTTTTTTTGTTAGTACTTTGTACATTTTTAATTTCTACGAAATATGCACATACATATTTCACAGTATTCTTGAGTAGAAACGACCATTGAACTTGCAAAGTTACACCATTTACTATACTTACATATACTTATATATTCGAAATCGAAGTAAATTCATCAAATGACCATATTTAGGCTAGCCTATTCATTATTAACATTAAACCATATTGAAAACATTTACGTTATTTTGGGAAAATATAAGTGTAGTGGTTAATTAGATATTCACTCAATACAAACTTGTTACCACAAATTATCTTTTCACTATTACTTTTCACGATGAAAACTAATAAAAGACAAAATAAAAATATCAAGTTTCCCCTTAATAACAATGAAAAAAATTATGCTTTTATGTCCACATGTATAGATGAGGATGTATTACATAAGAGAATAAAGCAAATGAAATTGAATTTCGGAAAAGTAAGGGTATTACACTCAAATATACATATATAAGTATGTATATATACATAATAAATGGAAAAGTATATATGAGCATTCAAAATAAATCCGAGCGAATAAGAGACGCACGAAATTTTAACAAATAAAAATTGAATATATTATGAAAAAAATTAAAAATCTTTAAACAATTGTGCAGTAAAAAGGGAGAAATTTCAAATATAATATATGTATGTAGGTATAGAAAACTAAAAATACGATTTCAAAAAAATTAACTAATGCTCTGTTATTCCGCACTCAAATTCTCTCCAAATTTCTTTTTATTATAATGAAAGCCAAAAAGTAAAGCAAAAAATGCGACGCTTTACATAATCCGCAGACATAATACTGGCGGAGATACTCATCAAAAACCCCATAACAAAAAGAGAGTGAAATTAAAAATAAATATCTTAGAAAGTCAAATAAACCAAATACATACATATACATACACATGCATTACATATACGCATACGAGTATATTGAATTAAATTAAACTGGGATGCTGGGCGCGCATGCGCCGTGGAATTAACTTGTTAACAACCCACCGACAGATCTTGTACTCACGCGCTGAGTGGGGTACCACGGAAGAAGAGTTCAAAAATAATTCTGTGTACAAACACGCAACAAACAACTAATATGTACAAATTAAACCTACATGTCAAAAAAGACATAACTACACGTTGATTTTGAGAAGTAGAAAAAGATGCGAAAGAAGCTTAATAATATGCAAAAGGTATTCAAATGTAAATGTGTTACCTACAAACATGCTTCATTGCTAAATATATGTACATATGCATTAATGTAGTGCGCGTACTAGTCTACATATGGGAGAGTAGGACGGAAGTGTCCCAAGAAATACCGGTGAAATTTTATAACTGCAGTTGCATACCTATATGTAGGTATGTATGTATACGGTAATGTATACATACTTATAACTATTAATAACGGATAGAAAGTGCGTGACGTTGACCAAAATAAAGAGTAACAAAAACACACAAATTAAAGCACTCAAAGTAAACGGAACGATAATGGTCACAACAGAAATGGCGAAGCTAAAGGAACACAGCAGCACTACTATAGAAATATATACAGGGTGGGCCATATAACGTTTGCTTTTTGAACCACCTATTTTTTTGAGAATGGTAACACAAATGACATGTCAAATGTGTTCATAATTTACTTAAAGGTTTGACATTTACGAAAGGGGACGCTATACGCTTGAACAAAATTGGGAAATATTGAAAACCTATTTCCAAAGTGGTGAGTCTTCCTCTTCTTTTCTGATTTTTACATCGGTAGCTACGTCAATAAGCAAACTTGTCGGATTTGGGGCTCAGAAAATCCACACGTTACTGTAGAGAAGCAAATGCATCCACAACGAGTCACTGTTTGGTGCGGTTTTTGGTCTGGCGGCATCATCGGGCCATATTCATAAATGACAATGTCCAATCTTCAAAATAAAAAAAAAGTTTGAAAAAATATTGATTAGTTTTTTTTTATAGCCGATTCAAAAAGCTAATTTTACATGGCCCACCCTATATGTATGTATAAATGCGATGAAAGCAAGTACCGCACTTGTTTGGTGGCACTTCTGCCACAATTCCCTAACCAGAAATTTCAATGACATACATACGCGCATGCGATGTGGTATTACTTGCCAAATAACTACATACATACATACATACATGTGTATGCCATATAATATTATTTTCAGTAACAGAATTTTTATAGACATACATGCACTTAAATAACATTTATACAGTATCGTAAGAGAAGAAAAGGTGTATTTACATTGGAATATACCATTCTTTCAAGAAGCACGCGAAATGTACATACATATGTACGCACATTCATATATGTATGTGAGTTCCGCCTATCTTTCTTCCAATTAGGCGGGTTTTTCTTCATATCATTTTTTGCGTGCACATTTATTTACTTTGGTGCACATTGATTTGTCGTAACAAGAAATAAATTACAAATAAGTTGCGATTGACACAATTAAATACATCCATACAAACGCACAAAAAAGGTGCTTAAAAACATTTCTAACATTTATGTACTCGTATGTACATATATGTCCACAGTAAATTGTGGACAGTATACCGATACTGCATATAAATTATGTATGTATGCACATATATATTTACTAAGCACTGTGTTCATAAAATAAAGTGAAATCATACTTTGAACACAAGAGGTACACTTCCATAAAAACACATAGTGCTAAATATATGTATGTATGTACGTATGTACAAACATATATGACTATACTTTCTCGTCGAAAAATCGATGAGATACTTATTGAGTTTTAGTCCTTACTCAGTGCAAGACTTATGGTAGCCGGAAAACTTTCAAAGAGCCAGCGGAGTTACGAGTGCATTATCTCTGAAGGTGAATATTTTTCGATATCGTAAAACTTCTCCTACACGCAAAATATTAAATAATTAAATTTTTAACATTCTCAAATGTTATATGGAACTATTAATACAAACTTTAAATAAGAGAGAGTTTATTTGGAAAAGAGGACATGAGAAATATTTAACCACAATTGCTCATAGTAAAGTTCTTTTTAAGTTTCAATTCTGCCTTTACTACATGAATTTTCTCAAAACATCTTATAGGTTTTTTAATTTTAATTATATGGTGGAACTAAAACAAGTTAGACGTTCCCTGAAGGTCTAGTTCCCGGGTGCACGCACCTATTGGTTAAAGTAAGTAATGAAATCTGAACCAATTGGGTTTTTATGGGTGGTGATTTAAGCAAGTGAGTTTAGGTAGCGTAAAGGGTCAGGATTGCAACTTTTAATGCCTTCAAACGCGGCGTGCTGCTTTTATAAAGCAGAGTGGCGCATGCAATGTCAAATAAATTTTTCTTTTTTTTTCATTTTCTTAAACAATTTTATATTCAACCATTCTCATGACATCCTACAGGTAACGGATTTGTTCTATACCCTGCTAAATTTGACAATGTAAAGGTAAAAGAAAGAGATGCAAAATATATATATATGAGTGAAATGTAGTGTCAGATGCAGATTACGTTTCATCCAATAAGTTAAAAATGCTCGCAAATGAGCAAAAAATTCCTTATAAAATGTTTAACTGTAGTGTAAGCCACGTATTTTACTTGTTTATTGTGAATTTTCTATTTCTATAGGGCGATCCTGAAATGCTTATGCATACATATGCGTAAGTATTATACATGTGTACATATTGATATGTATTATTTGTTTTTAATTCCTATTATTATACAGGGTTCACCATATAGCGTTTGCTTTTTGAAGCGACTATTTTTTTGAGAATAGTAACACAAATGACATGTCAAATGTGTTCATAATTTACTTAAAGGTTTGACATTTACGAAATGGGACGATAATCGCTTGAACAAAATTGGGAAATATTGAAAACCTATTTCCAAAATGGTGAGTCTTCTTCTTCCTCCGCAGTTACAGTAAATGGCGAGCGTTACCGTGATATGCTCAACGAGTTTTGTTTCCAAAATTGTAGAGGATGACATGGACGACATTTAGTTTCAACAGGACGGTTCAACTGGCCAAACTGCCAAAGTTACACTCGAACTTTTGGCTACGGTTTTTGAATTCCGATATCAATTGGCCGCCTCGGAGCTGTGATTTAAGCCCGTTGGACTATTTTTTGTGGGGAGCCGTTAAGGGCAAATGCTATGCGAACCATCCAGAGACGATTGATGCTTTAAAACACGAAATCGAAGTTGCCATTCATGAAATTGGAGCCCAAACAATCCAAAATGTGCTTAAAAATTGGGTTGAACGAATGGCCTACTGTAAAGCCAGTCGTGGCAGTCATTTGAACGATATTATTTTTCATTCATAAATGACAATGTTCAGTCTTTAAAATAAAAAAAAAGTTTGAAAAAATATTGATTAGTTTTTTTTATAGCCGTTTCAAAAAGCCAATTCTACATGGCCCACCCTATATATTGTGAACACATAAACATGTATTTACCTACATATGTACTATATTTTGATTACATTGAGCAGGTAGTAGCAGTAGAGCAGCTGATTTGATTGTTTAAATTTATTTGGCCGGTAAATTATAAAGTATGGTTAAATTACCCTAAACTGTCAGTCTTTGTTCATAGATTTTGAAATTTTAGAGACGAAAAGCAAAAAAACAAAATGCATTGGTTTGGTTGTTTTTGCTCTAATGCTGCTACCGATTCAATTCGCCTTGAAAAATAAGTTATTGCTTTCTTTACACCCATGCCATCAGTTTCAAATAAACTTTTTAGTTGCTTACTTCTTTTTTGGCTTTTTTTTGGTTACACAAAAATTAGGTCACATTTCCTTATACTTTGAGAATTTTTCAAATGAAAGTAGAAGTTTGTTTGCTTAATTTGAGCTCGCATGCAAATGAAGAAAATACAATCAGAGAAGAATGGAAGAAAGTATCGCAACTATGAATTAAAACCACACTTGAATTATATTATAGTAATTCATAAATATGGTACGCCTAGAAATTACTTAACTTATTAATCATTTAATAAATAGAAAGTGTGTTAAATGACGTGTAACTATGCAAATATATTCACCTACAAATATACTTAAAAATATGTACAATATTTACGTACATATCTTTGACACTGGTTACTCAAGTTTGGCTGTTAAGTACGATTATTCACAAAGTGGCAGCATTCATTTTTGAACAGGACAAGACATTATTACTGTAATGCACCTGCAATTATGGTTTGCCATGAGTCGACATAATATCTTTCCCGAACGTACATAGCTAAGCCAGATAGCTATTGGCATGATGTGATATTCTGCGATGAGACTAAAATCATGCTGTATTATAACGATGGACCGAATAGAGTGGGGAGGCAGCTATTACATTATACCGTGAGTGAAATTTGAAAAACTTGCAGTCATGGTATGGGGATGCATATCCAACCAAGTAATGGGTGATTTGATGTTTATAGAAGATAAGATGGATGCACGACAATATTTGATTATTTTACAATGCCATTTATGTAACAAAAAGTGCAACAAAATGTATATTCTCAGTTTAAATTATATATATATATTATATTAATCAGAATGTCGCTTCTTTTTCTTCCAGTAAAGCCAGCCCAAGGCCAAGATATTAATCCAATAGAAAATTTGTCATATTTAAATCAAATGTTCCAAAAAACACTCAAAAAGTCGAGTCGAGCTAAAAAACATTATTTTTGAGCAATGACACAAGATACCCCAGATAATGTTCAAAAATTTATTATTTTTATGAAAAACAGACTACAAGGTGTTATAGATGCTCGGGGTAGTAATACAAAGCACTGATTCATATTTAATTTTTTAAAACATATAACATATACAATACTTGTTAACTCTAAATGAAATAAGACTTACTTGAGAGTTGTATTTGAAAAATGTATTGTTTTAATTTTTAATTATTGTGTTATTTTTAAACGGCTATTGGCTTATAATAAATTTATATTAGTCAAATAAAACCAAAAATTAAAAAAAAACATAAAAAATATATATTTTATTAAGCTATATGTCTGCATTTCGCTACTTTAGTAGATGTCAAAAGACTTTCTTCTTCGTTTCGAAATGAATGCTACAAATAGGCCATATAGCTTCATATTTCAGATTTATTCGTGACAAATGTCTTCAATTATTGCGTGGTGGCCGCAGTAGCCAAATGGTTCGGTGCGCGGCTACCATTCGCTAGTGCCCAAGTTCGAAGCCTCGAACATAAAACACCGAACGAAAAGAAGAGGTTGTTCTAATAGTGGTCAACTCGCTCGGCAGGTAATGGCAAGCCTCCGAATGTACTACTGATATTAAAAATTTATTTTTATGAGCATATTTCGGGTTGCCCAAGGTATAACTAATCAAAAATATGATATTTACTTTTATTGATCATTATTATTTCAAATATTTTTCTATCTAAAAACGTTTCTCCCTACTTTTTGTGATATTTTACAGCAACATACTACAATATATATTATAATGCTATATATTATTTGAGCAAATTTTTTTCTAACGTCTCCAAAGTCGCATACGACCAACAGAAATTTCCAAAAACAAATTATGTGCTCAACCGGGCACTTTCACAATCGAAATGGCATTCCCGTGTGTATAACCAGGTAAGCATTATATGCTCTTTAGCTTCAAGGTCAATCAATCAATCAAAAAATTACACTTTTGAGTATTATAGTTCAGACTATTACAAAAATGATTTTATAAAATGTTTACGCTTTAGTAAAGGAAGTATTATATTACGCCGCCCGGGATGCAGGGCGACAAGGATTATAGTTTCTTGAAGAATTTAGGATGCGTACAAAAAACACCCTGCCATACTAATAATACCATTTCTATAAATATCTTAAATACTAAGCCAGTTATCGACTCCATATGGCAAAAACAGGCCACTAATACTACTATTTTTCCGATAGTATGCATCGAGTACGCATTATACCGCCGTAGCCGAATAGGTTGGTGCGTGACTACCATTCCGAAGACGTAGGTGCGAATCCTCGTGAAATATATGTACATATACATATATACGGGTACAGCGGGCATTTATTTCCCCAAAATATTTATTTTAGAAGGCAATTTAAATGTATCCCGAGCGTGACCTAAGTCGTATATGGTGAGAGTGAATCGAATTGGCCCATAAATACAATTTTTCGTAGTGCCTCGGACATCTCGTCATTTAATGCGCCGTTTTCTCAAAAATATTTCTTTTTTGGTACTTAATATTGTACATATTATCGACTAAGGAAATACATATATTTTCCAAAATCATTAATTTTTAAGTATACACCAATTGATGAATTCACGATTCACATCCTAGTGAGTATCCTTATCTTTAGGGCATCTATAATATAAAGGTTATGTATAGCCTAAAATTACAATCAAACAAACTTTCAAAATTATATACATAAAGAGTAGACCAAAGACTTCTTTTTTATAACAGGTTTTTATGAAAGACTGAATGCAAGCAGAGAAAACTAAAACAAAGAAGACGCAACTCATGAACTAAAATCCCGAAGGAAATTCACCATGGCAAAATTTAGTTAGATTCCATGTCACGACGATCAATTAGCCGTTAAAACTAGACGTACTCTAAAGCATGTCAGGGTCTGACTGCCGCGAAACGAAATGAACAAATGATAGCAAGACTTTTACCCAAAGATGTATTCCCTTACAAGTTTGGGCAAAATACCATCCGGACGTAAGAATGGTAGAATACACGATTGCGCCTTCCGAATTCGCTGGGACGTCTTCTATTTGAAGAGATAGAAACTACCAAACACAAGAAATTATACACATACACTTTCTTGTAACGACGTCATCGGCAAAAAATCGCAAAAAACTGCATTTTGCAAGTATTTTTCTAATTCGTGCTTTCACAATATAGCACACGGCATTTCATTTTCATTAGTTTGTTTATTTTAAAAATCACATGCATATATTAAAATTACAATATTACCACGCCATTCACTGAATATTTACAAACTAGTAATTTCTCTTTTGTTTGTTTTGTTTATTTCAAGGGAAAACGTCAACCGGTTGTCAAATTCGCGAAAAATGAAGTAGCCGTTTTCGGAAAGCGCCATCTTTAGTATTATGTACACCGTGATCCGCTAAGGTAGAAATATGTTACTCCCAAAAACTAAATTTGCTCTGTCTAGCTGATACATTGTACAGATCCATAAGTAAAGACACTCTCAGCTGGTTGTCAAAAATACACACAGCCGAGATCAACTGATTCCCAGACGCTCTTTTATGTAACATGATTGCAAAAAAAATTATTAAATTTCATAGACAATCGTATCAAAAAGTCTAAGTCTCAATAAAAAGCATTAAGAGAAATATTTGTTATTGTGAATTTTCCAAGTGAAAGATATTACTTGCTTTTTTCTATTATTTTTACTGTTACCATAAATATTGTTACTTGGCATAGCAACCCCGCCAACACGTTCAAGCAAAAAGGCCAAGCACTCACACCATCACATACTTAACAGCCTGTCAAACTCACACAAAGGGTGCCTGTCAAAAAATAGCAAGAATAAGAGTGTTTTAAGTGTATTTTTTACAATGAGCTGATACTCCCATCAGAGAAATTTGCCGATCGCAAAGGGTTAAACCATAGAGCAGATCGTATTAAACTTTAAAAATAGACTTTTTCAAATGAGTTGTTCCTTTTCGAAATACTTACTTAAATAGCGTTACATATTCATTTAAATGCACTTAATTTTCTTCACAATTTATTAAATTAAAAAGAAATTAATTTAGATTTACCAACTTTCAATACACTAAATTCGCGTATTAGTTACGGCTCTCTTTTACTGTTAAATTCGTATTGTTGTTTTTATTATTGTAATATTGAGCTCACTTTCATTATCGTTGACCACACGTGCCGAATTTATACAGCACAAAATTGCTCTTACATTTTACATCAATAACGTTTTTAGACAGCGGAAGTTTCTTTACATTTCTCCAAATGATAAGAAAAATGCTTGAAAGAAAGTACTTGTCGAAGAAAGGAACTATTTAAATTTACTCAAATAATAAAATCGGACTTCTAATCAACCGACAAAAGATAATCAAAAATTGTCAAGGAGACAAATAAATTATTATTGGCACGATCTTCAGTTATAATGACCAGATGTCAAAAAAGAACTTCGAAGGTGGAAGCCAAGGTGAATCTATTAAAGGTGGTTGTTTTTGGATACTTTCGGTTATCAGCACAAAATTCAATTAACTTTTTTTATTTCGCCTTCACAAACAAATCACTTTGTTTTCTAATTTGACGCGACATTCTAATATACGAAATGGTGTTGTTGGCCTAGAGCCACAATCCTTCATGATTCGCATTGATGGGAGCGTTATGGAGTTGGAACTGGAAAGGCCCAAATTTGTTATTCCTTTAAAAATTAACTCGGTCATTTTCAACGAAATGTTAGAAGGCGCTCTTATTATTTTTATGAAAGAAAAAAATAGAAGATAAATGCATCTTAAAGCAGGGCCTCAAAGACATGGTTGGAGTTGGTCATGGCCCTTTTCATAGGGTTATGGAGGCCAAATTGAAAATTAAGGAAATTTCCGCTGAGAATGATCCGGAAATACTTCAAAGCTTAGTTAGTTCATCAGTATTTTTTATATCTTTTGCTCTAGCGTATTGATACAATGTGTGCCGGTAGCAATGGCATTCGTTTTCAGTACGCAACAGATTTTTTTTTTAATTCTGGTAAATTTTTTTTTTTTTTTTTTCAAAAAATGTTTTCAAAAATTAAAATAAATAAACTTCAAATGAACGTACGTCAGACTGACTGGCACACTTTGTATTGTTACCCTATGCTTTTTCCAAGTGCGTTTAAACGAATACTTATTTTGTTTATTGCTTTTAAAAATAAATCTTTGATTTTTTTTCAATGTAAGATTACTATTACATAGGGAGAGGATTTGGTTGGTGAAGATATTTATGTATAGTCATTATAAGCCTATTTTAACAAAAGCACTGCTAGATATATCATTTAAGTCAACGGTGAACCCTATGGAACAATAAATGTCGGCAATGTTTGGTTTCAGTAGGATGGTGTGAACCGTTTTGTAATAGAGCCAAAAATGTTCAACAACGTCCTGAAAACTCACATTGGCAGGACTCGCTATTGCGAAGCAAGCCGCCACAGTCCCATGAATAAAATATATTATATATATACATATATAATATAATTGGCGCTTACATCCTTTTTGCGTGTTTCACCGATTTGCGTCTTGATGTTGTTCCACAAATGGGGGGACCTATAGTTTTAAGTCGACTCCGAGCGGAAGAACGAGAGGCGACCGCTATAAGAAAAAAAACTTTTTCTATTATTTTGGTGTTTCATTTACTTAAAAAACTTAAAACTAGACAAAAACAATCCAAGGAAAAATGTAGGGTTTCCTCCTAATAAAAACATCCTAATTATTTAGATTTTGTCTCGTGTTCAACGAACAATGATTCTTCTTATTAGAAAAAATATTAAAAATAAAAAATATTTAATATTAAAATATGAAAAATATATTGTTTTATGTTGAGAAATAATGAATAAATTATTCCTTTTGTCTTTCACCAAAAAAATTTTTATAGAAGATAAACTTACCAACGGGTTATAATCCACATACAAAACATAAATATTGTATCAGTTTCAAACAAAGTAGCACAACACAAAAGATGTCAACGAATTGTGCAAATTAATTCAGAAAGTAGGTAAGACAAACTTCAGCCAAGGCTATAATTGGCTTTGACTGAGTTACAGCAGGAACAAGTAACAAGAAAACACATACGAAATGAGAAACGTGCCGAAAAATACAAATGAATAAAAGGACAAAATTTTCGAATACAATAACATTCCTTGCATTATTATTATTTTAATTTTTTAATGGAATAAAACAAATTTCCACCGTTTATTTTGTATACAAGTATATTTGAGAAAGCAGATTTTAGAGCTAAAAGTGATACCTTTGGAAAGCTGGACATTTTTCTCTCTCCAAATTTACCCAATCTCAGACGACGGAAGCTTATAACTAGTTTTCGAGTTATTTGAAGTTAAAGTTTTTAAATTTGTTAACCACACAACTCCATTTCCTTTTTTTCTTTCACAAACACTATGTTTCATTTTAAATTTTCAAAGTTTCGCTATATGTACAGCAAGATAAGCTCAAAAAATAAATTAAACTTAATTAAGTTATTATAACACCAACTGGCTTACATTAATGAAAGCAGGCAGATTGCTACAGCACCACCTCTCGTGAATTATCCTAAGAAGCGCACTTCCAAATTTGTGTAACAATTGTTTCGTTTTTTTCATAGAAAATTTCACTTTCCGAATGTCGCTTCCGACACAACGAACACGCTGTACTTGTAGCTTCTGAACACTGAACACTACTAAATCTAAAGTGTAAAGCTGGTCTATAACATAACTTAACATTGGTAGCTCAGCGGAGGTATCTCTTACAGCTGTACGATCGCTCAACAAGTTATAATAGTGGCCAAAAGTTGCCAACTTCGTGCTTAACCACTAAATTTATGACTTTTTCAAAATTAAAGCCGTTTTTAGTGTTTTCTGAAATAGTTGACAACTTAAAATAATTTAAACTATTTAAAGCCGTGCCAGCACTGAATTTACAAAAATCTACAAATTTAAGAGCATTTAAATTGGTTCAAGTTAAGACGTCTAATAGTCTGAATCCATTTGAAAATATGGCAAATTTGGCAATTCGGCTCTTTTCATTGCTATATTCAAATGCAAAAGTTGAGGGGGTTTGAACAAAATGAGAACTTTCAAAAGCGAAATTCGTGTTCGAAAACCATTTATTCATTCTTTCAGGAATGTTCCACATAAAAGCGTATTAATAAGAGAAAATCGTTGTTGTGAAAATTATATCATAATAAACAAGAAGATGTAAGGAATCACATTCATCATAGTTCAAAATATGAATTGAATACAATATTCTGGCCACTAGTTGAAAATGATGAAACAATAAATTTGGAAAATGTACAATAACTTGTAAAATTTAAATGTTTAGAGACACATTTGTTTTCGTTATAAATTTTGTCTTATCCAATTATATAATACTTATATTATATTTTGTTTTTTGTAGTTGTGTAAATACAAGCTGTTATGGAAAGAAAATTACTAGCTTTAAAAAAAATTATTGCTTTTAGTATCGTAGAACGCTCTTTTTTTAAGCTGTGGTGCTTTTTGAACATCAGAAGTTGGTAACATTGTTGAAAGCGCAGAAATTCTTTCGAGCTAAACTTAGCGAGTAAATCAAGAGACTTACACTCAACTTTCGTGTTGCGTTGGCGTTCACTATGAACAGGTAGCAAAGCACATTGAACAGGTAGAGCAATAACAACAATAGCAAATAAAAAAATGTTGCCAGTTTAGAGTAACTTAAACAAAATTTGACAATTTGGAGATCAAATAAATAGGAAAAAATCAAAATTGCAACCTTACTTCTGATACGTGTTTAATGTGCTTTGGACTACACACATTTTTCATGAAGGCATCCATATAACCGCAGTTAAGCAAGACCAACGCCAAGGCAAAGCATAAAGAATAAGAATGATAAATTTCAATAATACGCCTTCCCAAGGCTGTGACATCAGTACAGAAAATAAACACATAAAAGTAAGAGAAAGAGCAAGCGAAAGTAAATGGAAAGCCAATAATGACAGAATAAATGATGTACTCATTTTTAACATGTTCACGTTTACCTTTGCCCAATTTCTGCTCTGACGTCAGTCAATTCCAAATTCGCTAAAAATAAAGATGGATAAATCTCATATTTTTGTGTGCATCGGCAAGGAAATATAAGCAAATTTAATTATACCGAAAATTTTGAACCCGAGTTAAATTTAAATAAGTAGGAATTTTATAAATGTATTGTACTTATTACTGCACATAATAATTTATAATAATTAATAAAACGTTTGTTTCCAAAGTGTTCATTGTATCAAGCACTCTATTTTCGCGCGTTTCGTCAAAGCGAAACGAAAACGGAAGCGATGTGAACTTTTTATGTAAGAAAACGAAAAGTGTTAAGCGTGGAAAGCTCACAAAACGGTGTCAAACTTTCGTTACATGCTTCTCGGAGGCTTCAACATGGCTTAAAGAGATAAGGTGACGACAAATTTCGTGTGTGAAAAAAGGACGAATGAACAGCTGATAGCTGTGGCGTCATCTGTACCTTTCATTTTTGCTTTTGGATATAGGGTGTTTTTTTAGAGGTTAGGTTTTCAAGATGAAATAAAACGTATATAATTTAATGTTATGGCCAAGAATTTAGCTTTATTATATTATAAAGATAAGGGTTTGCCATTATGTTTTAAAAATGATTTCGGGCAAGTGGCCGCCGCGGCTGGCTCGAATAAATTCCAGCCGAGAGGCCCAATTTTCGACCACTTTTTGCAGCAATTGGGGCCGTATGTCAGCAATAACGCGCCGAATATTCTCTTCCAAGACGTCAATCGTCTCGGGCTTATCTGCGTAGACAAGCGACTTCACATAGCCCCACAAGAAATAGTCCAGCGGTGTTATATCGCACAATCTTGGAGGCCACGCCACAGGTCCACGGCGCGAGATAATGCGCTCACCAAAAGTTTCCTTCAATAAATCGATTGTTGCGTTGGGTGTATGGCATGTAGCGCCGTCTTGTTGGAACCAAAGGTCGTCCACATCAACATCGTCCAATTCAGGCACGAATAAGTCATTAATCATGGCTCTATAGCGCTCTCCATTGACTGTAACATTATGGCCGGCTTCATTTTTAAAGAAATATGGACCAATGATTCCCTCTGCCCATAGAGCACACCAAACAGTGACTTTTTGAGGATGTAACGGCGTCTCAGCAATGGCTTGTGGATTATGTTCACTCCAAATGCGACAATTTTGCTTATTGACATACCCATTCAACCAAAAGTGAGCATCATCGCTGAACAAAATTTTCTTGTGAAAATCGGGATCGGTGGCCATCTCGTTTTGGGCCCAAATTTGCACGATTTGCAAACGTTGTTCAGGTGTAAGTCTATTCATTATGAAATGGCAAACCAAACTGAGCGTAAATCAAGTGACAGCTGTCAAAAAGACCATCTACGAAAAAAGTAGTGCCAACTTAAAAACCTAACCTCTAAAAAACACACCTTATACATATGTATATTCTGTTGAAGGGTTGGACAAAAATTGTAAAAAATACTGAATTAGTAAAATGTATTCAATTAATAAAATATATTAAATAAATGTACTTCAGTGTTCTTTAATTCAAATAAAACGTTTTCCGAACTAAAATTAAGTGATTGCAGCCTCCGTGAAAATTCTCTTGCAAACAAGAAATTTGCTTATTCTATACAAATTAAAAAATCATTTATTAATCTATGAGCTAAATAATTAATGGTAATTGAAATGAAAAACACATGAAATTAATACATGTAAGAGTTTTATTGGTTCAATCGAATAATAAATCATACTTTAATGATTGATTTAAAACACCTCAACCTTCAACAGAACACAAACAAAAATAAAAATCTATCACAGCGAATTTATTAAGTAAAATGCTAAATGTATTTTGAGCGGAGTTATAATTGATTCTTGATAAGAGCCAAATGTTATTCATAGGTAAAATAAAATGTTTGCGGACTCGGATATGAAAGTATTTTTTTTCATATCTTGCTGTCAACCATCAGCAATTACGAGAAGAATGGTATGGTGGGGCCCTAGTGTTTTCAATTTTGTTTCTTCATTTGTGTCTAACTTTGAACCAAACTAATTGTAAGATACTAATCAATGCAATCAAATCTCTCTGGCCAAAAGTTTGCGTTGTGCGTAATGTTTGATAGTACTAACAGCAGGGAACATACCATAACGCTCATTACAAAAGTGTTAAAGGACGTGGCAACGGCGTTGTTGATACGAGGCGTGAATACATAGTTGATATATGGCCGTCAAACTACCTTTTCACAGACCGCCTGTAATACGATAAATTTACAATGTACATGTAGGTGTTTAAACAAAATATCTTATATATAAAATAAAGTCAACTTTTTGTGTGTGTTCGCTAACCGGCCGTGTCTTTGCATCGAATTAAACCAAACTTACACACATTGTTAAGTAGGTATTGAAGATGGTTTACGTATAGTTTGGATGCCTATTGGTGGATAGGGCTCGAGATATAGGTCAAAACGTGGACCCGGCTAACCTTCGGATGTGTATGTAAAATATGGGTATCAGATGGAAGCTTTTGGTGAATGCTTTAGTACAGAGTATTTTTCATGCCGCTCCGTGACTAGGGTCTCGAGATAGAGACCAAAACGTGGAGCCTAGAATGTGTTTGTACAATATGGATATCAAATGGAAGCTGTTGGTGAATGCTTTAGTACAGAGTATTTTTCATGCCGCTCCGTGACTAGGGTGTCGAGATAGAGACCAAAACGGCGAGCCTACAATGTGTTTGTACAATATGGATATCAGATGGAAGCTGTTGGTGAATGCTTTAGTTCAGAGTATTTTTCATGCCGCTCCGTGGCTGGGGTCTCGATATAGAGACCAAAACGTGGAACCTAGAATGTGTTTGTACAATATGGATATCAAATTGAAGCTGTTGGTGAATGCTTTAGTACAGAGTATTTTTCATGCCGCTCCGTGACTGGGGTCTCGAGATATAGGTCAAAACGTGGACCCGGGTAACCTTTGGTTGTGTATGTACAATATGGGCATCAAATGAAAGCTGTCGATAAGTGCTTTAATATGGGGTAATTTTCATACCTATTGAGGACTAGGGTCTCGAAATATATGCCAAAACGTGGACCCGCCGTGTCTTTGCGCCGAATTAAACCAAACTTACACACATTGTTAACACTTGATGATCATGAAAAAAGAAGATTTTTTTTTAATTTCAAATCAACGCAAATGAATAACTAAGAAACAATCGTCGAAAAGAAAAAAGAAATTTATTATTTTTGCAATTGACAATCGCTCACGTGCTTATATTTTTCTTATACATTTAGGAATTTTCACGTGGTAAATTGGAATTAATTAATGTAAGTTTTCATCAAATTTAGAAGATTTATTTTTTCGGTTCATATGTGATAAACTACGTTGCACCATGAGTGAATCAAATGATAAAAAAAGATAAAAAAACAAAAAATATAATCCACAAAATTTCAGAATACCATAATTACAATAATGTTTATTACAGTACAAATGCCAAGACAATCGCGTATTCATATTAGTCGCTCGACGAATAATAATAGGCGCATGAGAAATGCTCGGAATAACGCGACATCAGAAGAACGTCAAGAAGAAAATTAAGCAAATCGGCAACGAATGGCACGGTCCAGATCAAATCGACCAAGGGACATCAATTTGAACAAAGCTGCTATGTAACGGAACTAGACTTGTAGTCAAACGATTGATGAATAATGTTATCGAAGCAACTATTTTAATTGGCAAATTCAAGAATGAAGACGTTCTAATACCGAGAATTCCAATGATTCCACCTGAATTGCCATTTGAATTCAAGCGTTTGCAACTGCCCATTCGTTTAGCATTTGTAATAACTATCAATAAATCACAAGGGCAAACTTTAGAAATATGCGGGATGAATTTAGAAGAACCAGTATTCACCCATGGTCAACTATACGTTGGCTGTTCACGTGTTGGGAAGCCAACAGCATTATATATTTACTCAAAAACAAATAGAAAAACAAAAAATATTGTTTATGCCAAAGCGCTTGAATAAAGATTAAAGAAATAAATAATATGAAAACCATATCTTGTCTGTTCTAAACCATATCTATTATATTTTAGTGTGCCCAGCGAAGCGGGCGGGGTTTGCTAGTAATTTATATAAAGTAAATGATATAAGTTAAATAGATTTTAATTAATAAAATGAAATTCAACGCTGTGTAATTCTTCATTTTTTACTATATAAGCAAGTATTTATGAAGTTTACACGTACATAAATGCATTAGAAGGTGTGTGCAATAACATTAACATAATAAATATTATATTATATATACTCGTACTCGTAGATATACTCGTACTCGTATGTATGTATGTACATAGTATTAATTAATCTTAATACTAAGCCTTTCTTAGTATTTTGAACAGTCTCACAGTGCGGCCGATTCCCGAAAAGCTGGCCAAAACTCAAAAAATTAAGTAATTGATTCAAAATTTCTTACTCGGGGGTTGTCGGGGTCGCTGATTACGAATTTGATCTTAAAATTTTGAAAATCCACCCCCTTCTACCCCTATTGGCCACCCCCTCATGTGAAATAGCGTATATTCTAGAACATAATCAAGATGCATGTTAATTTATATGTTTTCGGGGTCGCTGATTACGAATTTGATCTTAAAATTTTGAAAATCCACCCCCTTCCACCCCTATTGGCCACCCCCTCACGTGAAATAGCGTATATTCAAGAACATAATCAAGATGCATGTAAATTTATATGTTTTCGGGGTCGCAAGGTAGCAAGTGGTAGCAGCTGAATCTTGTTTTATTCAGTAACCATTACTTTTTTGAGTAACCTTTAATAGGTTTCAAAGCAGCATATGACGGCGTTGTATTACTATATTTGAAAACTCAAATTTTAATTATAAAAAAAATTGCAAAGAATGTACCTACGTATTGCTGCAGCTAAAAATTTTGTGTCGAGGTATTGATATGTACTAAAGATATCTCGTATTTTACTAACCTTCCGAAGATGATTCCATTTGGTTTTGTTCAATTTACTCCATTACAAAATCTTTCAAATGTGTACAACTTTCACTATTCATGGACAGTAATATGATGCTCAAACGAAGGCCACGTTGCGACTGAAAATACAGAGGATACTTAGGGTACAGGACGTTGCTATGAACGGTTTTCACTACTCAAGGCATTACTGTAGCCAACCCAAAGACAAAAAAACTCTATCTAGAAACTTTTTTTTCGATTTTTGGCCAGCTTTTTGGGAATCGGCCGCACTGTGAGTCTCGAGGAATGTACGAGTCGAAATTATTTCAAAGTTTGACATTATAATCTTTGTATAACCATGGCTGAGTTCCAACTACTTTGATAGAAAAAATTTTGATTCCCACTTATTAAATGTATTCTGCAAAGATCGTGATGTTACCAGAACGGGTCTCGCTCGTGATGGGGAAATTCTTATTGCCGTATCAGAGTGCTTTCCAGATGTAGTTAAGTAATAATGATTCAGTTTTAGATTAAATACATGTAAGTATTAAGAGTTACTTAGGTGTGGGCTCTTTATATTTAGCTCTGATATTTATAGAGTTCATATGGACAATATTTCATCACTGGTCCATAATCTGTTAGCTATGAGAATTTGGTGATTTGAATCTTCCAATATTATTTAGTCTAAAAAAATATCTAAACTGTCGCCAAAATATCCCTTTACTTAAAAAAGGCAGTACAAAGCTTCCTTGACTCACACACGAGCGTAAGAAACTTAAGAAACAGCGAAACAAATTCTTTAAGAGGTTTTAAAAAACGAATAAAGAGGATATATATGTAATGTACTAACGTTACTTTAAAAAATTTAATTATTTAAATAAATTTTTATACAGGATTTGTAATCTAAATGTTGAAAGTAACATTAAATTTTGATCTATGCCTTTTGGTAATACATGAAATCTAGGACTGGAAATTGACAATTGTTACCCCAATTTTCAAAATTGATAAAAAAACAATGTTCGTAATTACAGGCTAATTTCTAAGTTCTCTTTCGTATAGTGCAACCAAAATTATTATTTCACCTTACCTTTATGGTTTTGTTACAGGCAGCTCCACAGTTTCTGATGTATCCGTTTCCATTGAATATTGAATTGCAACGTCCTCAGTAGAGCAACAAGTCAACTGTTTTTACATATACTGACTTTTCAAAAGTCGCATAAAATTTTTTTAGATAAACTCTTATATAGGGTTATTCAATAGGTGCGCTTCAACTTTTTCCCGATAGGGAGGGCGAACGACGCAATATTTTTTATTTTTCGCTTGTCATTTGTAAACAAGGTGAGTATGAATTATATACACACCTATGTACATATATCTCCGCGTATAAAGATATGAGTATGCATGTATTCATATTTACTAAGTTAAAATAAATTATTTCGCTACTTTTAGGGACCGGAATCTTGTCCATCGACATCAGATGCAGCACAGCAACAATCATATGCTCAAGTTGCTTCAACACGGTCATCGTGCTACCATTGTGCTGCTTCTTCTTCGAAAAAGCGACGTAAAACTCGTTATAACTGCAGCAAATGTAATCGTCCAATATGTCTTAATGAACATTCCATGCAACTATATAGTTGTAAACCCAATTACTCTTCGTAATTAATACTAATCCGTTCAAATAAATAAATAAAATTATTTTTAAAACCGAATTTCTTACATTATTTGTAGGGGTCAGGGCAGACCCTTATGATGCACTTACCGCATCATAAGGCACCGAACATCGGAGGGTTAACTTGTTTTTTGATAGTGCTGAACATTGTCCCCCATGCAAAAGGAAATTCGAGCAATCGTTATATGGAATTTGCCAAAAAGTAACACAATGTCGGAACTACTTCAAGCTTGGATTTTATTATATTAAAACAGCTGCATATCCAAATTTTTTGTCAAAAAGTCTGATTACGGGTTGGCTTCATATGGTTGTATTCATTGTATAAACACAATTTTTATAAAAATTAAAGAGAAATATTTAACATGAAAAACGCAGTGAATATTTTAAGAATACTACTGTCTCACTTGTGAGTAACTGTATATTTCCCATAATAATCTCATATAACATTATTCACACTAATTTATTACAAAAATCGGTTTGAAATTTGAATTTTTATAAATTGGAAATAAGTGAACATTAACCACTATTTTTCTGGCTTAAAGCAGCCAGTTAATCAATCAATTTTTATATTCACATCCACTTAACACTTTGGTAGTTAAGTTGACTTTTGAGCTGTAGAATTTCTTATAATAAATTAGATATCAGATGAAAGGTAATTTTATCTTCTACAAAGTTGCGTAAAATAATCATTCTATCGGAAGATTTATAATTTTTCCAAATGGCGTCGTACGTGAATCACATTTGACAATAGTGAACTAAACAACTGCAGTACTCGTAAAGAAACAGACAAGTAGTGGAGCGCGTAAAGGTCAAAATAAAGATTTGCGTCACTCAAAATCATTTATTTTTTATTTAATAAAAAAAAGTTAAAGAACATTTTCTCAAACAAAGAAAGAATGTAAGGTATATATGATAGTATAAGTATAAATAAAGAATTGGCACGTTCACTTCTGTTAGGTGTTTAGTCGAGCTCCTCTTCCTATTTGTGGCGTGCGTCCTGATGTTGTTCGAAACATATAGGGGGACCTACAGTTTTAAACCGACTCCGAACGGCAAATGGTTTTTTTATGAGGAGCATTTTCATGGCAGAAATACACTCGGGAGGTTTGTCATTGCAGCCGAGGGCAATTAGAAGAAACTTTGCATAATTTTGCCATTTCATGCACGGAGATTCAAACCATCAGGCCAATTCATCGCAAAGTCCAATGAATCCGACCTCAACTACATCCACAAAGACGAGGAAATCGGCGGTGTCGTGAATATAGACAGCGAAAAAAAATGCTGGAAGATGCCAGTACTATTGTCGTCCAAAGACCATTTGTTTCTCCAGTTATTGTGAATGTGTCTATGAATGTGAGTGATATACAAGTGTTACAATCTCAAACATTGGAAAGATAATGACCGCTATATTTCAACAACAAAATCAGAAAAAACGATAGATGTCGTATTTTCCCGCTATATCGACACAATCGAGTCAAGAACATATACATATATCCTATTTCAGTTACCACAAACCGATTGTATCCACTGCTGCTATTGCACCATAATACAAAATGTACAGGCTATTGAAGCACCGACTAATATACAAATTTCAGAAATAAATGAATAATAATATTATCCACTATTATTGTATGTAATTTTATAAAAAATCATTTCAATCCTCATTAAAATATTTAAATTTAATACGGAAATTAAGAAGTTTCACTTCAAATATGCGCACATAGTGCTGTTATTGTAATTCAAGAATTTAGTATAAATATTGGAAAATTTTTCCTGACAAGAATGTGCATATATGGAAGCTTGCAGACTAATCGCAGATTTCTCTTTTAAGGGCAATATCGCTATTCTTTCGGATAGCCAAGCTGCAATCCAGGCACTGGATTCAATTACTACTACAATCTCTATGGTGGTGGACCAAAGTAGGAATAGCCTCACCACCTTGAGTGTAAACCATAAAGTTACATTAATCTGGGTGCTGGGACATCGGAATATTGAAGGTAACGAAAAAGCAGATGAACGGGCAAGAAGGGGATCTGCCTTGAATAACGCTCTTGCAGAATCGGTATTCACACCATTAGGTGCAGTCAAGAGTACAATTCCCCTAAAATACCTTCGAATCGCGGATTGTAGATGGAGAGACCAGACGAAATGCAAAATCAGCAGAACCTTGTGGTCCACCTACAACCTCAAACAATCGTCAATATTGTTAAACCTGAAACGACGGGATGCCTGGAGAATAACGGCAGTCATAACTGGCTTTTGGTCTGTCGTAGAACAAACAGCCAAAATGAGCATCCCTCACAACACATACTGTCATAGTTGTAAACAACCGGAGAAAAAGGAAGCAATCTTCCACTTCCTCTGTGAAAGCCGTGCCCTATGGAAGGACTGAATGTTAACCCTGGGCAGGCCGCTGTTCGAGAGTCTCAAACAACTGTCTGGCTTAGATGTCAACAACCTAATAAGGTGCTTAAACCGCACAGACTGGATATAGTCACGCCGTAAATAACTGGCAAACAAGTTGGCAACGAGGATGTGGCAGCAAAATGGTGCGGAAGCGCTAGTTGGATTGTGGAAAAATCACCACAAAAACCAACCATGTGCATATATACATATGTGCGTGTTTTACACCATTTTCCAACGGCTCCCTGCGGGCCTGCAGAGGAATTAGTGAGGGAACCAATTGAAGGTGGAGAAAGAAAAATTAAATTTCTGGTCGTGACGTCGCGTTTTTGACCCCAATACTGTTTAAAAATACGATTTTCATTATACAAACGGGTTTGCAATCGCCGAGTAACAGAACGGTTCCATTTTTCATTGCGGAAAATATAAAATAATGAAGTGTAAACAAAATGAAAAGTTTCACCACATCACCAACTTTTTTTTCAAATTCGATTACAAGTGCACAGTTGGCCGATTACGTGATCTTTAGTAATTGGCTAATGTATTTTCATTGACTGGTGCATGCATTACTTTGCTTTTCTGGTTCAGCATATTAATAGCTGAATAGGTCTCAAGCTTCGTTCCCGGATAACGGTCAATTTATGTACACGTATAAAACGTTAATCTAATTTAATAGTATCTTTTGTGTTCACCTTCCCTCTTCGGCATCATCGTAGCTACGCTATTCAACATTCTTTGAAGCACATTTCCGTTTATCACTTGTCTTCAATTCGAAGTCGATCGCGAGCTGTTTGCCTGATCGAATTTCGCGGTAATTAATAAACTCAACACGTATCGCATTCATAATCCACATATCCATACGAACATACAAACACAATATAATAGTTAATATAGTATGTTAAGCGGATGTACTCATACATGGATGCGCCATCGCAATTTGTGCCACTTATGTAGAGAACGATCGAACTTCGGCCCTATTTGGTCACAAAATTTCACTTCGATTTTGAGCCTTGGCCTTGGCTGCAAAAAGCCGAACTTACACCAAATTGTTTTTTGTTTTTTCAAACATTGTATTAACTTTGAATATTTTTTGGATACTGGTATTTTTTTGCAAAACTGCACTCCTCCATCGAGTGCGGCTAGTAGAATTTTTTCCTGCAACATGCTCTCTACCGATAAATGGTGGCGGTTGCAAGATGAAAATGCCGATAAGCATTTTTTTACATTACAATATAAAATTATTCGATTATTGATATTAAGTAAAGAATACATGTTCCCAAGTTTGGTATTTTCGCAAACGTTTGTAAGTAACTATATGCCTCCGTGAGACACCAAATTGAAGAAACAAGTTCGAATTGATTCAGCCTTTAAAATCGATGTTTTTGACACTTCCAGTTATTTCTAGTCCAACATAAAATTGTCGATGGGAAAATAATTCTATGTCGATATATTTAAAAGCAGGGTTTGCATTAACTACTTCATACCAGCAATATTGCCGAAAACATTGCTCTGCTCATGCTATTACTCTGAACTTAAACAGATGAGTAGTGAAGCAGGTAGACAAAACGCCTATCAACTGTTTTACTCCGCTCCAACCAAGGTGGATTTATTAAGGTGACAGCATTCACCCAGCTGAATTTTTCACCGTAGGTATGGCTTACGTCAAAATGATATGCTTTGTTTGTATGTATTGGTATGTTTACATTCGTATGTTTACATTTGCTTGCTGATTTTGACGTGATGGTTGGACCAAACGCAACAACAAATACATGTAGGATTTTACTTATATGTGTTTGCTGTCACCTGTAATAAATTCGCCTTTGCTCCAACCTACGTTTCGTTACTGCTAGTAGCTCAGAGTAGTCAAAAACATTTTCTGTACTCTCTGTAGTTGTATAGTATTTATGTGTACGCTACTACCTACTCTCACTTTTGTTGCGCTACTACTCCCGCAGCTGCAACTTGAGCAGTAGTCGTTTTTGTTTAGTTAAATGCATTTTGTATGCGGTTTTGTGGTGTTACCCTGAAAATATAACCGGCAAATTAGGTATGTCAGTATACTTTTATATATTTTTTAGTTCCTGTACCCTCAAAACTCCGAGAAGTCGTGGAAGATTTGCCCCAATCTGGTCGCCCATCAACGTCTTCAACGGATGAAAACGTCGACAAAGTCAGGGAAATGGTGCTGGAAAACCATCATTTAAGTTTGAGGGGGATAGCTTGTGACTTCAGCGTGTCTCACGAATCAATTCGCAACATGCAAACCAGCCAACAGGCGGCTGAATGGCACTATCCACAAACGGTGTCAAAGCCGGTCAAAAGACAAAGTCATTATACTCGTTTTCTTTGATTATCATGGTGTTGTGCACACGGAACTCGTTCCAAATGGTTCCACGGTAAATAAAGAATATTATTTGGAAGTTATGCGACGTTTGGTAGAGAATGTGGGTAAGAAACGGCCCAATTTGTGGAAGGCTCATATTGTGAACACTTTTTAGACCAAGAACTCGTCAAATATCATCGAATAACCACCGCATTTAGCCCCTTGTCACTTATTCCTTCTCCCAAACCTTAAATTGCCACTCCGCGGACGCCACTTTGAGTTGATAGAGGCCATTAAGGAGAATCTGAAGAAGATCTCTTCAAACGCGTTTAAAAGGTGCTTTGATGACTGGACTAATCGTTGTCATATGTGTATTGCTTCGAATGGAACCTATTTTGAAGGAAACAAAATAAATATTGATGATTAAACAATTATTTTACGTTTTATTGAACAATTCCCGGTACTTTTTTGACAGAATGTATGTCTATTATTTGGAATATGGCGCTGTATCACATTCTATGGCAAATCATATATCATAAGTAAATATATGTGCATATGTATGTATACATGAATATACGCAAACTAACAAAAGAATGTTTGTACTTCAGTATTTGATTTGAATATTTTTTAAGGGGTAGGCTCAAACATCAAGTGATTAATATTGATTTACTACAAGCAAAAGTACTCTTTTAAAACACGAAAATACAGAAAGACAGCAGAAATCTAAATTTCTATTCATATGGTTTCCCTCGCCGGTGATTCAATGGTTTTGAGGCGAAGGATAATGCGGCAATAAAAAAGATTGAAAATTTTGAAAAAACAGGCTATCAACACACTGAAAAACCTGAAGAAATGCTTAGTTTTTACAAATAATGAGAATTAGTGCAGCTGTTATATATATGTATATACCATATAATTGGCGGTTACACCCTTTTTGGGTGTTTGGCCGAGCTCCTTCTCCTATTTGTGGTGTGCGTCTTGATGTTGTTTCACAAATGGAGGGACCTACAGTTAAGCCGACTCCGAACGGCAGATATTTTTTTATGAGGAGCTTTTTCATGGCAGAAATAAACTCGGAGCTTTGCCATTGCCTGCCGAATAGCGACCGCTATTAGAAAAAATGTTTCTTCGTTTTGGTCTTTCACCGAGACTCGAGCCTACGTTCTCTCTGTGAATTCCGAATGGTAGTCACGCGCCAACCCATTCGGCTACGGCGCCCGCCAGCTGTTATCTGCCCCAAATATATAAAAATAGAATAGGTTGCTGTTGCTGGCCTTTTCTTTCAAATAACCCCAAAGAAAGAAGTCCAACGGTATCAAATCACATGATGTTGGCGGCCAATTGACATCGCCGCGACGTGAGATTATTCGGTCATCAAATTTTTCGCGCAAAAGAGCCATTGTTTCGTTAGCTGTGTGACAAGTGGCACCGTCCTGTTGAAACCACATATCGTCCACATCCATATCTTCCAATTCGGGCCATAAAAAGTTCGTTATCATCTCACGGTAGCGAACACTACTCACAGTAACTGCCTGACCGGCCTCATTTTGGAAAAAATACGGGCCAATGATGCCGCCGGCCCATAAACCGCACCAAACAGTTACTCTTTATAGGTGCATTGGTTTTTCGGCAATCACTCTTGGATTATCATTCGCCCAAATGTGAAAATGTGCCTCATCACTGAAGATGGTTTTCTTCACGAAGTGCGCGATATGCATTTTAATTTGAACGCCCGTTTACATAATAAGAGTGAATAACTTTAACGCGTTGTTCGATTGTGTATGTATCTTTCAATGGTTCAAACTGAATTAGTCTGGAATTGAAAAATGTCAAATGAAATGTAGAAAAAAACTTGACGCTTAGGTGTGGTTCACATTCAACATCGGCCCTTGAAATTCAACCACCCTTTATAAAAAGTTAGAGAGTTCAGGAGCAGGATAGATAGATGGAAGTTAATTTTATTAATTATATAACTTATTAAAAATACCATTGGCCTATTAAGTCGTCTGCCGGAGAACAGATCAGTATTATTCATCTGATATAAATTGCCAACATCGTATAGCAGCAATAAAAAAGCTGTTAAGATTTCTCCAATTTGGATCATCGATACCGTTCAGAATTTGTACAATTTCATATTGAGATAGGAAGTGTTTCCCGAAAGCTGTGTGTCGATAACATTTTAAAATGCGACATCTTCCTAGAAAATGCTGGATTGTTTTAATTGCATGTAAATTACAGACGGAGAAGTTTTTCTTATACAGCCCGTTTAAAAATCAACGAAATTCTGTGCTAGGGTATATTCAGAAACGCATTATAATGCGCAACGTACTTTTGCAGTGTTGGCAATGCGTTCAGAAATGCAAATATGGCAGTACTGCAAATGCATCGCGTTTCAAAATGCCATTTTTGTATCAAACGTCACGCATTATTTGCAGGAAAAATTTTAATACTGCCGCTGATTACGCTAATATGATGTCTGATGAAAAGTGAGTATAAAACTAATTTTTTTAGCTTTTAATGCAAAGATATATTAAATATACTTTATTAAAACAATATTTTATTACATTTTTCTTGATTTTAGCGATTATCTAAGTACATCGGAAGTAAAGTTGCTTCTCACAGTCCGACTGAGTATGGGAAGTGAATTTGCTTCAGGGAGGAGGAAAAAGAGTGTTTTGTGGAATAAGGTGGCGGAAGAAATAAAAAAAGTGAATAAAGATTTGAAAATAGACGGGCAAATCGCGCAGTGAAAATTTTCTAATTGTTTCAAAAAAAGATTTTTTTTTTTTTGAAAATTGGAAAAGTAATGAAGTACAATCACAATAAATTAAAAAGCATTAGCGACTAGGAGAAAAATATTTATTTTTGGGAATTTTTCGTTTTAATGAACATCTTACTATATGTGATCTTCTTTTTTCTTTTTTTCTTAAATTTAGCAGAAAACTATCACTTTTTACTTCAAATATATTCTCAACAACTAAACTCAATAATACTTCCATTTTAGTGTAAAACGCGTTCATAAATGCAACAAGTCTTTTTGCAAATCGTTAACAAATCTATCAATTGCATCACTTGCCACATTGGCAGTGTTGCCAGCGCTGCAATTACTGCGCATTTATAATGCGTTTCTGAATATATCCCTATTCAAATCGTCCCTAAAGTAATTATGTCCCATATAATGATGTAAAAGCTTATATATCCTGTAAGTACTGTTCAATGCACGTTGCCACATTTTTTCTTTGTTCTTTCTTACATTCATATCTACCTACATACTATTATTTTCTTATTCCACTCGTTATTTCAACTTTTTTATAATTTAATGTACTTGAAATTCTCGAACTTAAAGCTACATTATTGAGACTATTACTATTGGCTGTAAGCCTGGTATTCTTATCATCTAGTGCACCTTCACGTTTTTTTATTGATAACACAGTCCTGCGAGGTACAGTTTCTAAAACGGCAATGGGTGTTTCTTGAAGGTTTTTTGGTGCTGAAAACGAACATGACCTTGAAAATGCTCCAGCACGTCATGATTTTTGGCAATTTGAGGTTAAATAGTTAAAAAATGCAGATTTTTTTTGAAAAAGGTAAAGTTTTTTTTAATTTTCCACAACGGCATCGCAAAGTACTACTCTTCAGCTTTAAAATCCATTTTTAAAAATATTTTTGCGGTTAATATAAAAAAAGTTATACTATTTTGAATTTGCCCCCTTACAGGGGCGTTAGAGAGTTAGAAAGGTTGAATTTGCATATCTAAAAGTCTCCAATTATAATTAATGAGAAAGCATATGTTGTGGCAATGTTTTCAGAATACAATACTCTAGTACATTTTCGGCCGATTCGCCATTACACATTAGAATTTTATTTGTGTTAAACGACATTGCCGTCAAAATTTAACGAATCACTTCGCATATAAACTGTTATTGTGCGGTTTTGTTCAATTAATATATTTTTGAGATAGCAAGAGAGTAGCGCTAATTTCTTATTACGTTTATCATTGCACATATCTTTTTCAATATAAATTGACGTTCCTGCCAGTTTTTTAGCTTGCTTAAATACTTCTTTTACCATTTCCTCATTTCAATATCCCACTACAACTCCAATTTATCTTTTCTTTCATATATTTGCTTAACTTTCTGAATTTTAATATGGGTCAAATTTAGTTGCTCCTTATATAGTTTATTTATCGTGTTTAGGGGTGAGTCACCTTTAGATAGCCCATTTAAAATTACATTGCGCTCTTTAATCTTATCAACTAGTCTATTTAATTAAATTTTATCTTTTACATTGGCAAACTTTAGATTTACAATCTATGCTTCTAACTTCTTATTTTCTATCTTGAGGACATTTATTTGCTCTTTAAATAATTTTTTAAACATAGAATGTTGGACGCTAAGCTCTCGAGTTTGTTGTTGACGTCATTTTTTAAGCTAGCAATTACTTCCTATTATGAGTAAGATATTCGAAAAGCTGCTCATTGTGAGAATAAAACCAATTATTGACCAACACAAAGTGATCTCTGACCATCAAATCAAGTTAAAACTAGTGCTTCCAAACAATATATGTAAACTACTGGTGGAAAAGGATCTCGGATCTCTTCTATGTCTTGGAAGCTTCCCTCAATATACAGGAAGTGGAGAAGGGTGAGCTGGAGGAAATATCCAACCCCGAGAAGGCACTGAAACCAGATGCTGAAGGTATAAATAAACCTCTACAATAGTAAAAACGCCTCAGCCGAGCTCCTGATCAACATAGAGGGAGTCGGCTACGATGTGGCTCTAGTCCAGGAACCACGGATAGCATCGGGCAACATAGTCTTCGATTGCATAGTATAAGGTAATAACAGCGATAATGGTTAAAAAAAAGTATATATTCTTATATTGATCATAATGTCTCTTCAGACGATCTGACAGTTGTGGCACTAGAGGTGGTGGTAGGAACTGACGCAAACGCACATCACACGGTCTGGGGTGGAGCGGACATAAATGAGTGAGGTGAGTCACTATTTAACTATATTCTTCAGAGGAACCTAGAAATAGCTAATAGAGGCGAAGAACTAATTTATGTTGGACCAACCTCGAAAAATGTACTTGATTTAACACTCTACACAAGCAGGCATGTTGTTGTAGTGTTGAGTAGACCTTCTTTCTCTGATCACGTATATAGGTATATACTATAAAAAAACAATGAAACAACGAAAATACAGGTCACACGTTGCACTTGAGAAAGGGGTTGAATTGTTTGCAACTACTCTCGTTAAAGCCAAGTCAGCACACATTTTCCAGGGTATGCGGACACTACAGATCTCGAACCTAGAAGAGATGTTGTGCACGGCATCTCGACGAACGTATCAGGCCAGTCCACGGTCGCAGTTACCACTACGGAATTTTGAAAACCACTTTTGCGCAGTCCTTACACTCACGGTATCCTCTCCGTGAACAGTGTTTATTTCTGCAGCAGCAGTTGTTGCATTTTTACCACTTTTATAAAAAAAAATACAAAATATGCCTTTTATACGCGTTCGAAGATTCCATTTTATTTTTTAACAACACGTGCTTCTATCCGCGATTAAAATCATTTGTTGAATGCACAATACATCAAAGAAAATATAAATAGTTCCGTCATATTCCGCGAATAATTTTTTGTATGCAAAAATCGTACAAAAGTCAAATTATGGGTAAAATACGCACGAACTTATGGACTGACCTGATATTTACGTACGCTAGTCGAATTTTAATTCATACTCATAAATGAGTTTTTGTGACAGTGACCAGTCCCTATCGGCATCTTTATTGCGATGAGGCAAATCTAAATTATAGAAAAAATCGTATAGCAAAGAAAATGCTTGTATAGAAACTACTTATTCTCACCAGCCATTTGATTTTCTTGTAACGATGCCCATGCTTCATTGGCGCAGTATATAAAGCACCACTAGAAAAAATTATTGCCAATTTTAGTAAACCTGCATTAATAAGTGCTTGTACGTCTTTTCAATAATCAGCGAGTCGAACCAGTGCTTTGTATGATTCACCACGGTCTAGCAATCATACAACCCAAACAAATTCGTAAAATTTCATATGAATTAAATAAAAGGACAACCGCGAGTCAATAAATTAGCATACACGAATGTTCTATTTGCACCAATAGCTCAGCAAACGTAGAAAATCTTGAATTAAGTCCCAAATATCTACTCATCAAATATAAAATTCAATTCATTTGTATAATAAAAATAGATACACCATTAATACGTTGAAGTATTTGCAAACACACGAATTAAGCAATACATACGGAACAAGTCATTTTGACGGCGAAAAACTCAGCTGGATTGTTGGCATCATAATAATAAACACCTTGATATGACTTTGTGGTATGGCACCTCTACTTTGAACTTAAGCAAAATATCAGGCTAGTAACCCAGATCATGAATACCTCTAATATTTCATTCTACAATAGTATGCTTGTGGATGATTTCAGACAAGCAGTTGACTAGCAATCATATATCTCAGCTGATTATACATGTTCAATTGTCAATAAGCAGCTATTCGTTGTTTGGTTATTGTGGTCGGCCAAACATTGAGCATTTTTGTAATATTTAAAGCGTAAACGATATTGCCCCATATTTTAGCTCTCGAAATATATTTATTAATATGTTTTCGGGTTGTGCAACAAAATCAATTCATTTAGTGGTGAGTTACAATTGAAATGTAGATCTGTAAAATATTATGGCTGCATAACTAAATGCGGGATCGCTCATTATGTAATTTGAAGCGCAAAAAAATATTAAATATTCCCTGATAATTTTATTAATATATTACTTCTGAATACAGCGCGGAGGCTTGCGTGCCCTTCATATGGGCACAGTCCGACGCAGCGATAATTTATTCGTGCATCGCGACACACCGGAGGACAACCCAAGTATCAAATTCGAATTTACGCCAGAGAATAAGAAGGTCAGTTAATACTAGTGTTGTTGAAGTTTTTATCAACGACTTCAAAATGTATAATTTTTTTCCTAAAGCGTGTTGAAGCTATTATCAGTATTTACCCTGAGGGTTACAAGCGGGCTGCCATGATCCCTCTGCTCGATTTAGCACAACGCCAATATGGTTGGTTGCCAATTTCAGCTATGCAAAAAGTTGCTGAAATCTTAGAAGTATCGCATATGCGCGTGTACGAAGTCGCTACGTTTTACACAATGTTTTTGCGTAAACCAACCGGTAAATACCACATTCAAGTGTGCACAACTACACCATGCTGGTTACGCGGCTCCGATGAAATAATGGAATGCTGCAAGGTGGGTATATGATGATTAATATATTCATTCAAAAACTTGTTTATTAAAAGTTTCACAAAAAAATATAAACAGAAAACGTTGGGTGTTGAACCAGGTGAAATGACCAAGGATGGCATGTTTACGATTTCCGAAGTAGAGTGTTTAGGTGCATGCGTTAATGCTCCGATGGTAGCCATCAACGATGATTATTATGTAGGTGAAAATGTGATCACTTGCATTATTCGTTTTTTAATTTCTTTGTGTATTTGTTCTACAGGAAGATTTAACCGTTAAGGATATGGAACAGATATTAGCTGATTTCAAAGCAGGCAAATCTTCACCACCTGGTCCACGCAGCGGTCGTTTTGCCAGCGAGCCTGCCGGCGAACCAAGTTCGCTAACTGAGGAACCAAAAGGGCCCGGATTCGGTTTACAACCAGCATTTTCGTAGAACTTTTTTGGAAACCCCTATTTTTTTGTGCTTTGATCTTGAATAAATCCAAAATAACGCAAATAGTTGATTAACTAAATCAAGAAGTCTGACTTATCCTTTTTCAATAGTGCAAGCATATCACCCACTTCGAAGTAGCTCAAAAGATGATACACTGAATCAACATGAGAAAATTAAAAATTCAATTGCCACAGTTGTAATGCTGGCTGGCAACGTAATTGATGCCGAATTTGTGATTTTCACAAGTTTAATTAAATAAACCTAGCACTGCCAATCTACCACATTGGGAGTTATGAGGGAGAATCTGAGTCCAAATTAGTTGCATTACAATGGGCTTCTCTACTCTTTTATGAAGAGTAGCAACCGTTGTAACTTAAACTAGGTTTTAAATAAAAAAATATAAATATGAGGGCTATCGTAGTACTATTAGAAATTTGTTATTTTTCCGAACTTTCCCAGTTAGAGGAACTTGACATGGATTATGTGGCGCAAAAAAAAAAATTCCTAACATACCTGCCTTAGAGCTATAATTTACCAAAATTAAATAGTGTAACTTCGAAGCTCGTTGCTAACAAATCAAAATGTTTTTAGTTAATAATTTGTATCTTCGTTTTGGTCTGGGTATCCATGCTGGATGTTCACTATGTATTACATACAACGTTATATTTATGGTTGTTGTTGTTTTAACAACATTAACGCTCCCATAAATGATCGGGAATGTTACTGGAGTGACAGTCCTTGGCCGTATATAAATCCGGATCGTTCCAGGAAGGTAGTGCCGACTGCCGTGGGAATGAACGTTATATTGATCTAATCATACAGTTGTCAGACACTTGTATCAGCAGTTGTAGAGTATCGTATTCGGTGCCTCTTCCAAAACGTACGAAATAAGCTACTTTTCTTCTTTCGACGTGATAACGTCTTATAATTCGATTTAGCCGGCTGCACGCACGAAAAAATATGTGGTTACCTTGCACGTTCGACATCTTGCTCTCTCCTACTTAAGTGAGCGTATATATGTATGTATGTGCGCATATGTACATATATAAAATCACGTACAGTAGACGCTCACAAATTAGAATCACTTTGTTTTTAGGGTGATTCTAATTTCTGAAAAATTCTAATTCCTGGACGTTTTTTTATTTCAATAAAACCTTAAAATTTAAGTCAATTTGCATTGAAAAACTACAATGAAATTTTGTCTTACAAAAAACAAAAACTCCAATTACAGTAAATATATTTTTTTTAATCAAAAATACATAAGAGATCGATAAATATACATTAAAACAGCCAAAAATTAATCAAAAACTTCGTAACTAATTTGCAGGCATGTAGTCTGTTATTGCTGTTTGCTTCTTCCTTTTATTTGTTTCTGCAATAACAATCTCATTGCGAAGAGCTAGCAGATTGCTTGTGTGCTTTGCGGAAAACGATTCACTATAAGTACACCATTTTATTAAATTATTGACGCTTTCAATGGCTGTAGAAGTAGAGACAACTGGTAAGACCTCCCGGTCATCAAATTCGCTGCTACCTGAAGACTCATCATCGCTATTGAGATCATGTGCAGGGTCGTCATCAAGCACATCATTGTTCCATATTTCAATTTCTGGTATGCTAATTGTATTAGTTGGCTCTATTTCTGTTAAAAGTGCTTGAGAGCTCCATTGCAGTCTTGATCTTTTTGCAGTAGCAGTGCTAGTGGCACATCATCGTCATCACTTTCATACTGATCAGAGTCCCAGTTGTTCAACTTTGACCAGGACTTTTTTATTACTCTTTCTGGAACATCATACCAAGCTTGCTTTAATAGCATGATTGCATTTCGAATTGAAAAGGATTTCAAGCGAACCTTGAGGTCACCTCCTTCAGCAATTAATTGAGAAAGAAGCATACTTCTGTAGTTTAGCTTGGTTAACTTAATAGGATTCTGATCCATTGGTTGTAAAGTTGCTGTCACATTTGGTGGAAAGAAAAATGCAATTATATTTCCATCGTCGCTTTGAAGTTTCTCAATTGGTGCATGAGCAGAGCAGTTGTCAATTAGCAAAATTGCCTTCGGAGGCAAATTATTTTCCTGAGAGAAACGAATCACCTGTGAATTGAAAATATTTTGGAATTACTGAACCTAAAAACAAAGTTTTTTCTTACCTCATGAATAAATATCTTGTGAAACCAATCATGAAAAATCTGAGATGTCATCCAAGCATTTTTTGAAAAGTTGTAATGGAGTGGATTATTGAATCCTTGAAAACTTCTTGGTTTTTTTGCTTTTCCAATTACTAATGGCATTAATTTATGTGATCCATCAGCATTTACACCAAGTAACACTGAAATTCGTTCCTTCTGGATTTTATACCCGGGGGCGGTTTTCTCGAAAAGAGAGAAGTATGTTTTGTCAGGTAAACAACGGTAAAATAATCCGGTTTCATCTACATTATATATTTGTGACTCCTTTAGCCCCATCTCATCGACTTTTGCACGAAATCTGTGAATAAACGGGGTGACTGAAGCAACATCACTAGAAAGAATCTCGCCACAAATTTTTAAAAAACGTATTCCGTGTCGTTTTTTAAATTTGCTAAACCATCCATCACTTGCGCTAAATGTACTTTCATCTTTATCGGGATATTCCACTTTGAATATTTGTGTGGCTTTCTCCTTTAGTATTGGCCCAGTTAATGTACACTTTTTTTCGCGTTTATTTAAAAACCACTCATAAAGACTTGCTTCCATTTTTGGATATTCAGCGATATGCAATAATTTTTTGTTAGCCTTATGATAGGTATTAGAAACAGCGCTTAAAATTGATGATTTCATAGATTTGATATAGGTGATTGCAGATGGCGCCACATCAAATTCTAGGGCTAACCGCTCCCTTGAATACCTTGGTCAAGCTTTTCCAAGATCTGCACTTTGGTTTCCAAAGACAAAGTATTTTTCTTACGTTTATTTGGCATTTCAACGAACGACTTTTACTTTTAAGCAAACAATGCCGAAACACGTGCACGCGAATCGAATTTCAAACAAAAACTGTACAGATAGCGACGAAAATCCAACGACTACCGAGCGTAACATGAATAAATTGGGGATTCCCCTTTTTATATCTATTTTGCAACAAAAAAACAAAATACGCTCTGAAATTAGAATTTTCGATTGTAATTTCAGAGCGTGTAATGTATTCAAAAAGTTGATTCTAATTTCTGGAAATTCTAATTACTAAGAGTTCTAATTTGTGAGCGTCTACTGTATTTGTATTTGCATATGCCTTCTTATTGATTATTATTAATTTGATTTACTTGAAGAATTTAAAATAAAACCAAGTTTGTTAATAATACCTGTTGTTTTAATGTTATTATTATTAATTTTTTTATTATATATGAAGGAAAAAATGTATGGTAATATTTACCACATACCTTATAAGATATGTTGTATACTAATATATGTATATAAACATGCATATACATATACAATTTCGCGCAATTTTCAAAAAGAATAAATCTATATGTAAAGATGCATACAAGTCATATGGAAATATCAAATATACGAATCTATTCCGTACGCAAATGTGCTTGAACTGCAAGCGAGAGCGCGGAACGAACGACAAAGAGCACAATCGGCCCCCGCGTTCGGCAACGTTCGACATCTGGCTCTGTCCTACTTGAGTGAACATATATGTATATGTATGTATATGCGCATTTGTATATAAATTCACATACTTGTATTTGCATATGCCTTCTTCCTGTGTGCATGGTAATGAACCATTTCTCTATTGAGAATAGGACGATGATAGAAAAAGTAGAAAATGAAAGGGAGTGTTTCGAGTGTAATGTGTCTTGAAAAAGTCAAATCGATGATGGTGCTTCTTAGTGTTGTTGACTTATTAACGTCTGATGCACAATCGAAATTGAACATATCTTTCATGAATTTGATAATTGTTTCGTAATTTTTCACGTTTGTGTAACTTGACCTATTCCATTGCAATTCCATTTACCCCCTCCTCTATATCCATACAAAATATCTATCAAACAAATAAAATTAAAATTTTGTTTTGAAAATTGCAACCCTTACATCAGTAGTTTCTTATGACGTTGTCACGTTAAACTATCGTCAGTAAACCGACTTTACAGACAACCTTTTTTTATGTTCCTCGAGGTTTACACCCTATTTGGAAATAAGTCATTTGATAATTTGTCAGTCCAGCTTATTCTCATAGTACCTAAGGCGCATAAAGCAGGTAACAGCAGTAGATAAAGTTCTTGCTTTTGCTTTTTTCCCCTAGAATATCAAAGTCTATAAACTAAGACTCACAGAGTAAGCAGCAAACCATTTGACCCAAATAATATCGTTTCCACGACAGTCGGTTCTACGTTACCGAAACAACCCGGCTTTATATCCGGCCAAGGACTGTCACTCCAGCAGCATTCCCTGTATGTAAGTATGGGGAGTGTTTATGCTGCTACAACAACAACAACAACCAAATTAATATGGAGTAATAGAGCATATCAAACTGCTCAACAAGCAGTTCCTGCTAGGATGTTACCGCAGGTTTCACCGCTGCAGACACCTGCTTGAGCCTGAGCCGCCTCCCAGGCACGTCAGGAGGCACCTCTTAAACTACGCCGACGAAATCCAGGACAAAACCGACAGAAATTTACTGGAACATACAGTGTTTAGACAGCCAATAAACGACAATCACCGGGAGAATGTCACCACCTTCTTAATCACCCGTCTTACAGTTTTTTTTTCGTTCGATACGAAATACTGGCACTTTGGGCAAAAGTTTAGTGTTGTAACTCCCGAAAATTCGTCCTTTGTTGCGCGTCTTTAAAATCGGCGTCATAACAATTTCTTACGCAATTGCATAGGAAAACGAAATGCGAGCTAAATATTTATTGATACTAAAATATATGGGGCCAGAATTTGCTTTTTTGGTATTTTAAAAGTAAGTTACAGTTAACATCGAAATTATCAAAAAAAATATTTATGGAAAACCCATTAATTTTACCTACGTATTCACCTTCACCCAAGGCCAATCAATTCAAGGTTGTAGTATTCGAGCAAATTTTTTTAAAATTAGAACTGTCAAGGAAAAAATAATGTAATGAATGACAGATATATAAAATTAGTTTGTCGGGCATTCACAACAACATTCCGTTTTACTTTCAACATTAAGGGAGAGTTGAAGAACAATCAACTATTCTAATCATACCACCTTCTACAGATACGACTTAACTTCACCTATGTATGCAAAATATGTGCCGAGCATCAAAAAAATATCTTCTCAGCATTTGCAACACAGAGCAAACGTTTATAAGTGGTACAATAATACTGATTTTATTACGTGCTTTGAAGAAGCTTCTAGTTGGTTTATACTTAATTATTTTCTAAAGAAATCAATTAACTTTGCCTACTCATTTTTTACCTTACAACGACAGAAACACATTTTTACTCATTTATATTTATTCTTAAAAATGCTAGAACCATACAGATATTTGTAATTCTAGAAATTGTTTTTTTAGAATTTGTGTAACCTTTTTCTTTAAGATAAAATAATTTTACTCAATTTGTATTGACAAACCGCGTATTATGTCTTTCTTTTAATTAATTTTTGCTATCAACACCTACAGCATGCCACGATAATATGAAAAATACTTAAATTCTCTTTTCATTTTAGTAATTCTTAGTGAGGAATCGTGGCAAGTCTGAATAGAATTAAGAAAAAGTGAGGTTTAATAAAATCTATCTGTGAAAAATTTGATATACAATTTAACCAAACAATCTGTAAAAGTTAAAAAAGTAATTTTTAAATTGCAGTAAAAAAAGTTAAAGCAGCATGCGTAGGTATAGCCAGACCTGCAAAAACGATCATTTCGGGAAACAGAAACGCCATAGACATAAAAAAAAACAGGGTCGACCAATTACAAATTACTCATCGCTATCGCCATAGTAAACTCTGGAAATAAAGTCATTAATAATATTTAATAGTTTGAAATAATATCGGCACATGCCTCTTCTTTGAAACTGCACGCTTAGATTTGCGTCCGATCGGATTATGATAATTTGTACGCGGTGATGTTTCGTTAACGAGCCTTTTTGTCTTTTTTGGCTCTTCGCGAAGTTCTTTGAATGATACATTCTCTTGTGATTTCATACGTTTCATGAATTTATCGATAATTTCGTCGCATGATAAATTCGCTTCAGGCTCCCATGTGTCATGCTTCGGTCCAAATCCCTTCCAACGTATACGAAAAATACGTTGATTCTTCTCCTCGGCATAATCTATTATCTTATCAACTTCCCACTCTTTATTTGGGTCAGTCGACAATTCTCCTTTTGCTGGGCGTGCCTTCTTAGCGGCCACACCACTTTTTTTGTTCGATTTGCTGGCCGATTGCTAAAGATAATATCATTACTTTAGGATAAGACATTTAAACCCCTTTATTTACTCAGTATTTACCTTATTTTTATATTTGTCTATTATATTCGGACATGATAGCGTATCTTCAGGCTCCCAAGTGTCGTCATCTTTAGTGTAGCCCTTCCAGCGTATTAAGTAGTAAGTAACACCTTGTTCAACCTTATGACCCACAATGTCTTTAACCTTACATGAAAAAATCAAGATATTCGTGAAAAGTATAAAACCTATAGATTAAAATTATACCAAGCGAAATAAAAATTCCAAAAATTTATAAATGTCTTAAAATTGTTCAATTTATGTGGCCAAATTTTTTCCTTAAATGTGGGTCATCATCACGGTGAACCGAATTCAGGTATGGGCAACCTCAGACCGTTACCCGACTCTCAGAGATTTTGAATGAATCGGATGATTCGTTGATGTAACACTGGATGTGACTGCGTTTGGTTTACGACAAAACAGAGATTTTGTTATTGATATAAGAAATAATCAGCGCAGTCAATGGTTTTGTTGCTTCGTTATAGTCTAAACGACTGCTTGGACGAGCGTAAGAATATATGTGGAATTAGCGGGTACAATTCTGCTGCTGAATCCCCCTGACGTAACAGCCGAATTTACTCTCACAATTTTGCTGCTTTTAAACTATCATCCTTGGGTCATAATTATGTGTTTGAGAATTTTAAAGGGCCACACCACAGCAGAATGCTTTGTTATTGAATTGTTTACAGGTTTATTTTTACCTTGGTTAAATAAAGAACTGTTTGTAAGTATTTCACTGTGCTACAAAAAAAAAACGAGATACACCTGACAAATTACACACTGTAGGTTGTTTATATGGTCGAATAATGCATAAAAATATTTTTGTTATATTTTTTGTACCCTCCAATTTTTATTTATTTATAAAAAACCGTTTTTTCAGACTTTGCGCGGTAATCTACGGATATATCAGTCATTTTTTCACCGATTTTCAATATTTTATATGTTTTGAAAAGGATATTGTCAGACCTTTCAAATGATGTACAACAAGTAATTATTCAAACTAGTTAGTTGTGATTTTTATTTGATTAAACCTGGGGAAAGTGTTTTTTTTTATCATTTTTTTAATTTTAACAATTTTTTATTGCATAATTTTACAACAAAATTAAAGATGTTTGTTAATATTCTTTGAGTGCATTTATTAACGAAGAAATTAATGTATTACTTTCAATAATCGGACAAAAATTGCGTAAACTACGCTAGTTTTTCGTTAATAGAAAAAAATGCCTTGAATATCTATCCATTTGTGGAACCATAGTTTTTGTCTTTAATGATTATTTACTTGTTTAATTATTTTTTTTGTTGTAAAATTATGCAATAAAAAATTGTTAAAATTAAAAAAATGATAAAAAAAGCACTCTCCAGGTTTAATCCAATAAAAATCACAAGTAACTATTTTGAATAATTACTTGTTGTACATCATTTGAAAGGTCTGACAATATCCTTTTCAAAACATATAAAATATTGAAAATCGGTGAAAAAATGACTGATATATCCGTAGATTACCGCGCAAAGTCTGAAAAAACGTTTTTTTATAAATAAATAAAAATTGGAGGGTACAAAAAATATAACAAAAATATTTTTATGCATTATTCGACCATATAAACAACCTACAGTGTGTAACTTATCAGGTGTATTTTCAGTGTTGCACCGTGTTATTTGAGTTCAAAAAAAGTACTTCTTTTAATGTGGAGCTGCTAATGCAATATCAATGAGTATCGATATTTTCAACTCTTTGAAGAAGTTCTTAGGCGGTAAACATTGTTTTTTGTATCCAAAAACAAAACGTTTTTTTTTCCTATCATTCTTCGTGTTATGTTCAAAACAATAGCGATAATAATTGCTCCACAAATTTTTTGTTTATTCATACCGCGCAATTTATAGGAGAAGGGAATATTGCTTAGTAGGATAAGCACTTCATGGCGCTAGCATGCTAGTTTCGATAATGCACCGATAAATCGAAATATAAAAACAATTATCGGATTTCGATTCCTGTAAATTGCTCACGTTAACACGTTTGCAAGACGATCTATACAAGGTGTTGTTACTAGAACAACTGATTTAGCCACTAAATCGGAAAAACAAATTACATGAAAATAGTGTTGTTGCTTTGGTGAATTCACCTTCCACAAATGTTTATAAAATAAAACCAGCAAAACTTCTCTCACCTCATATACTTCCTCCCCCTCCTCTTCTTCCTCCGCAACTGCTTGAGACTTAGCTTGTGCCTTCTTGCCCTTGGCACGCCTACCAACGACTTTACCATTTTTGCCGGCGATTTTCTGTTTTCCAACTCCAGCCGATTTTCGACCTTTCTTTGCACTACTGCCGCCGCCGCCGCCACCATTTAATGGTTCATCGTCACTATCCAAATCATCATTGTTTTCGTCGATCAGTTTCTCTGATGCCACTTTACGCTTATTACCTTTCTTGCCGCCTGTACCGCTACTACCATCCTCCTGTTCATCATCGGTGGCGCTACCCTGTACAGAATGGAATTCATCATCGGTATTCCCTTCGGGACGTGTTTGATCTCTTACAACGCTTTGCTTTTTCTTTCCTTCAACGTCCTCTTCACCAACCCCTTCAACATCCGACTCGTCGCTATTAGACTCCACCGTGGCGCCCTTTTTAGTTTCCTCATCTTGTTCGTTTTCATTTTCAGCAGATTCCGCATATTCTGCGATTTTCTTCTTATGCACTCTACCCATTTTAATTTTCGCCGCTCGATAACTTAATATTTGTTTTTTACACAATTCCTACCGTCTTGTTATTGAACCTATTTTTATATCTTAACAAACGCAAAATTCTCTTTAAAAATTTAGTTTTTCCGCACTAAATGTACCTCTAATTTCGACGACGCTGTGAAAAATTGAGGCAGAAAACAGAAGCATCGAAAGAGGAGTACAGAAATTTATAAACGCAACGCTAGAGAAGGCTCGCAAAGTTGGCCGATACGAGATGGGAAGCGGAATGGAGCAGAATGGAACAAACCGAAGCGAAAAACGAAGCAACAGAGTTGCATTATAGTATAACTTATCTGTATGTAACGTTGTTATAGCTGAGACCTTCAACAGAAAATATACTTTGAACACACGTGGGTCAATATTGTCAATAATTTTGTTGCTTTTAAAATAATTAATTTTAAAAATGATTAAAACTAAGAAACGATCATCAGAGAATAGTTCCGAAGGTCCGACCAAGAAAAAATCTAAAAAAATGCATCTAAATAAGACTGCATACCCACCGGTAAAGGACGAAGTTTCAATTAAGGCAAACAAGCAAGGCAACAAAACCTCTAAACCACACTCAACTCGAAAGCCAATAAAAGGTAAACTTCCTTTAAAAGCATCTGGTGAACCTGGTACAGGGAAAAACCTTAAAAAAATTATTGGAAGAAATGGTGGCTCTGGCAAATTTGGAAAGAATAGAATAGGTGAAGATGGCGCCACATATGTTGAAGGCGAAAAAACAGACTGGCGTAAATTTAAACAAGAGAAAAAAGAATTACAACTCAAGCGTAAACAAGCTAAAGGATCCTATGAAGTATTGGTAGAAGCAAAGAAAATTTATGAAAAGTTAAAATGGTAATAAAAGTTTAGTGGATGTATATCTGACAGTTTAATATAAGTACCTACAAATATACATTTTTATTTTAGTCGACGTACAGAAAATAAACCGGAGCAGGCAGGGAAACTATATGACGTTTTGAATCGTGGCGATGTGATAAAAAAATTAATAATGGCTCATGACACAGCTCGTATCATCCAATGTATGTTGAAACATGCGTCGCCTTCAATTCGGGAACAACTTTCAGAAGTAGGTGTACCTTGTGTCTTAATTTCTTCATTATATAAATAACTAAATGTTCACAGAAATTGTTACCAATGGTCGTTGAAATGTCTGTCTCTAAATATTCACACTTTTGCGTACTACGAATGTTCAAATACGGCTCACCAAATATCAAATCACAACTTGTCAATAGTTTTATGGGAAACGTCATACGCCTAGCTGGTCATAACATAGCGAGTAAAATACTGGATTATGCCTATCACACTGTAGCTTCTCCAAAACAACGCATGTATCTTCGTCAAGAATTCTATGGAGAATTGTATCGTGGTTCCAAAGACGATAACGTGAAAACTCTGGCTGATACGTATAAAAACACTCCTAATATGAAGAGGTCTATTTTAGGTGCAGTTAAGTCCAACCTCGATCATTTGGCCAACAAGCAGTTGGTAGATAATTCCCTGGTGCATGCAGTGATTTTAGAATACCTAAGAGAATGTGAGGAGGAAAAAATACAGGAAACAGTCTGTGAATTCGCGCCTCTTATACCTCTTATGTTAACTACTAAGGATGGGACCCAAGCAGCAATAATCTGTTTTTATAAGTCTCCGCCAAAAAATCGTCGAGTGAGTTTTGAAAATTAAACAGTAATATTATAGTAATAAACAATACACTATGCTTTCAGGCTATAATAAAAACTATTAAGGAACACTTGGTTAAAATTAGTACGCATGAGCATGGTCATATTTTTTTATTGGCATTAATAAACTCTCTTGACGACACAAAAGCAACTAAAAAAGCTATATATGATACCTTGCATCCAGAATTAGAAACACTGATGAGAAATCAGTGGGGTCGCCGTCTCATTGAATGGTTTGTGGCACCTGCAGATACCAACTGTTTCCATCCCAGCTTTATCGCGAGTATTGAAGATGGTTTGCAATATGGAAAAAAAGACAAAGATACAAGGCGTAAGGAAATTTTAGAACAGATTGAAGAACCTTTAGCCAATGCGATTGCTGAAAATCCCAAATTTTGGCTTTCTAATCGACACATAGGTCTTGTCACCGCTACGATATTGAACAAATGTAATTGCCTAATAATCTTTTAAACATTTTTTAACGAATTTATCATCTTGTAGTAAGTCAAGAGCATTTCGAGAAAGCTATTTCCGCCATCATCAATGTTGTTATCGACCCAACGTGGACTGTAACAGTAGGAGAGGAAAAAGTTCAAAACACCACAAGTGCTTACGATGTAGAAAAAACCATTGCAGTAGCCGTAGAAGAGAAAAAGCAAAAACGCTTAGCATTCGGCGCTGAGAAATTTGAGCAACAAGATGAGTCAACTGACGATGAAACTGATAACAAAGAAGTAAAATATTTGAATCGGTTTAAATTAGATTGATGTAAATTTCGTTTATCAGGGGGAAGAAGCAGTCATTACAATCCCAGGCATTGAAGAATCTGGTCTACATGTCGTACTGAAAAAGATTATCAAAAATGATAAAGAACGCATAGCGACAAATAGCGAAGTATCAACTTTTGGGTCTATTCTTGTAAAAAAACTAACCAACGATACGGTAAGAAATATCCAAATTCGTTCATACCGAGGTCATTACTGTCGTATTTTAATTTTCGTAACATCTAGTAAATCTTAAAATTATCTCGTTTACATTTATTTCAGCTACAAAACTGGTTAAATGTTAACCGTGCATGCTTCATCTTGCTGAACGTTTGCGAGCAAAACAGTGAATCAACAATGTTTTCACTTAAAGATCTTCTGAAACCGCTACTCCGAGAGTTGAAAAGAGGTACCGGAGCCGGGCAAAAATTATTACTGCATAAAATGGAAATTTAAGTTTACATTTTGAGTTTTATTTTAACGTGTACTGCACAATTTTTATGATTATTTGTCTGTTAACGATATAGATGTAATAGGGAAGCAAATAACATTTACAAACAGATAAATAAAATGTGAAATCACTCTTAATTTCAAATATGATTTTACTTAAATAATCCTAAATAGTAGGAACATTTAGAAATAAATCATGAAAATCAGTACAATTCATTCCGTTCGCAAAATTAAGTGTAGTCCGGAATCTGTGTCGACGATTTTAGACATCTGTCCAACCTTTAAAATAAATGCTGCATCTTCAAACGCTTTTTGCATCTGACCTGAAAATATGCAGTTCGTTTGAAAGATATTCATATTCGAACATTTTTAATTACCTTTATCAAATAACCCTAAATCACCCCCACGTTTAGCAGAGCTACAGTCTGAATATTTAGTTGCCAAAGCTGCAAGCGTAGTCTCGCCAGACTCAATCTGCTTACGGTAGTCCTCCAGAATCGCACGTGCTTCTTCCTTCGAACGTGTTATATTCTCTTCACGCCACGAACTAGGTCGACGACTACCTTTATGTTTCACGAGGAGATGGGAGCAACGCACTTCACTTGGTCCCAATGATTCCTTTTTTGCTGGTTCAGTCGGCAAATCCCATTGAGACTCCTTTGTATAAATATTTAAATAATATGTCAATCCTACAAAATACGAAATACTTTATATATGTGTTTATGGAATTCATGTATTGTTCAAAATCAGCAATCGGCAGCTGGCAATTATTTTTCAGTAACAAACAAGAAAAATCTCATTATTTTGCTTACCGGTTGAACGACTTTTGCGCACTTCCCAACCTTCTGGTATATTCTTTTCTGTATCAGACATGATGCGTTACGAACTTTTTGCAATATCAATCCGTTAAATCTCGAAATTCTTCAGTTTACACCATTTACAAATTTCCTTGGCGAAACACCGCGGCAGTTAATATATTCACGGCCAAAACGTTGAGAAAATGAAACAATCCAGAACCTTATCCCTTGTCTCCACTAGCTATCACTCATCACAAAGGATAAATCGGCAGAAGAGACCACTCATTACTAATAGGTCACTTAGGCACTTTACGCATTCGTTACCAAGTACTGAGTACAACACCTGAAAAAGACGTACCGAAACGTTTTCGTGTACTCACTGTGTTTCTAACAAAATGAATTCCAGTTATGACGAACCGTTAAACATTTGCTCGTCGCATCAATAGAATTCGCCGCCAGCAGCTTAACAGTGGAAGAGCTTAAATGAGCTGACATTCGGTAGATTTTCAATTGTACATATGAAAATGATTAACAAATTTGCTACTTATTCCTGTATATGAAATTTTCTTCCATTGCTAGAATAATACATATTTTTCATATTTAAGAATGTGAATGCTGTCTTTACATCGAATACATACTCTAGATATTTTGCATATGCTGCCCACTTGACCAAAGTAAACTGCGGAAGGCTTTTAACATTTGTTTTATGTTCTCGAATATATACTATTACGAATTTGTTAACACTTTAACAACCCTCGTTATCGGCTGAGTTCCACCCTGGGACCGTGGTAACATTTCGTCAAGGTGGAACCGCGTTTATATTGACAAAACAGGTACCTGCGTCCAGGTTCCTCTTACATGGGCGTATGGAGGTTATACGCTATCGATAGTATCCATTGCTTCCACTTCATAAGTGGTTCTGCAGAAAATGGAACATGGGAACAGGTGTCGTAAATATTACCGACATGTTGTAGTCTGATAACGTCCTGGGCACTAAGCTCAGGCGTATGTCGTCGATATAATCCTATCATTGGTGCAAAATTTGTTGCTGCATTCCAGCAAGTATTTGATGCGATCATCTTAACGATTAGATTTTCCGGGCACAGCTGACCACCCAGAAGTGCTTCAAGCGTTAGGCGCTCCACTCTGAAACGAACGCAGTGGAAGAATACGCGTTCCGCACTTTCTATCGCGTTGTTGCAGTTTGGGCAGAACGGATTGTCCTCCAGATTAAATCGATGGAGGTACTCCAAAACACAACCGTGCCCACTCAGTATTTGAGTGAGATAGTAGTCAATGTCTCCATGTTTCCTGGTCAGCCATTGGCTAATATTTGAAATAAGCCTATGAGTCCAACGTCCGTTAGTTGACGAATCCCATCTGCTTTGCCATTCTTCTATCGAATGCAGTCTCTCTTCAGCGTTTTCTTCTAATGACGGCTTAGCCCGTCGCCTGCCATAGAGACGGCTTAATTCCTTTGCTTGGATGTCGGCTGGTAGTTTGCCCGCAATAACGCCTGTTGCGTCTCTCGAGACCATTCTGTAGCCCTTATTGCACTTCGGCGAAGAATGCTGAACGTTTTAGCTCCGGCTCATATGGGGGCAGCGTAAAAGACTACGGGCACGTCTCCTGCTGCCTTGCGGGCCGCCAATATTAGGCAACATTCGTGTAAGCGCTCCTTTGATAGCATTAGCTTTTGCGCTTGCTGCAGATAGGTGCTGCTTGTAGCTGAGACGCCTGTCTATTATCACGCCAAGATACTTAATCGACTCTTTAGAGAGTATTTCATGGGTGCCTATACGTAGTTTTATTTACTCTTTTTTTCTGCGCCCACTGATGAGTACCGCATCGGTTTTTTGGGCTGCCAATTCCAATCCGGATTTTGCCAACCATAGCCTCACCCTTGCTGCTGCGTCATTGCTTTTTGCTTCCAGCTGGTCTGTGTGTCTATCCGTAACTACAAGCGGAATATCATCTGCATAGCCGACAATAGTAGCACCGTCTGGTAGTTTTAGTTTGAGGACCCCGTCGTACATGGCATTCCTAAGTATTGGACCAAGGACAGATCCTTGGTGATTTGGTATGTTTTTTGGCCACAGTCTGTATTGTATTGCAGAATTCTGTTCGTGAAGTAACTACGAATTATGCGCAGTAGGAAACCCGGTACACTTAGTTCTTTGAGAGAGATTAAAATGTTGCCCCACTTTGCACAGTTGAATGCATTTTTGATGTCCAGTGTAATGATAGCGCAGTAGTTCATATGCAAGTGCCCACCACTGATTGTTTCGTGCGCAATGTCTGTCACAGTCCTGATTGCATCTACCGTTGACCTCGCCTTTCGAAAACCATACTGATTGTCCGACAGACCAGATGGGCATTCGAGATAGACTTGTAGCCGGTCGCATATGATACGTTCGAATACCTTTCGCACCGTATCGAGCATACAAAGCGGTCTGTATGCTGATGGTTCATCAGGTTGCTTTCCTGGTTTGAGGAGCAGCACGAGTCATTGTATCTTCCATCTATTTGGGAAAGTCCCCTCTCTAAGTCAAGTTTCGTACAGACTCACAAAAATGTGTGGGTTCCTATGTACAGCTGTATTAAAGGCAGCGTTATGTATACCATCTCGCCCTGGGGACTTTCTGTCTTTAATACGGTTCAGTGTACCTAGCACTTCATCTGTTGTTACCGAAGGTATACTCGGCTTTAAATCGTATTTGTCCGCTGAGTTATCACTGTCTTTCTGGGGCGGGAAGAGCGTTAATACCACTTGTTGTAATAGCAGTGGGCACGTGGGTTGAGGTGATTGGGGTCCCTTCACTTTCCGCTTGACAGTTTTATACGCTAGGCCCCATGGATCTTCATTTGCCCCGTCTACCAATTTTCTAAAGCTTCTAATTTTGCTTTGCTCTATTGCTAGCTTCAGATCGCGTTTACGAGCCTTATAGGATGCATAAAGTTCTTCATACGATGCCCGCACCTGGGCATGGTTGCGTCACAGCAAGCTTACATTTGAGAGGCAACTTGTTCAGCCAGGGTTTCTGCATTCGCTTCGTCAATACGCACGCTTCCCCAAGCATTTTGAAAAGTTGCAGTGTTGAAAGCTGATTTTTTCCATTTGCGGACACCCGTTTTGTATCTACGTACTATGCTGGACGTTTGTATCATAATGGCCAGATGATCGCTATGCGAATGAAATTATGTCTTTATCTACCGCCCAGATGGTGGTACTCGCAGTTAGCCGGTCCGCACAGGCAAAGAGTGTTCAGAAGAACAAGGTCCAGCGCTGCGACGGTGTTCTCAACCAGCCGACCCCTCTGATTGGTATGTGTACTGCTCCAAGTTCTTGACCATGAGTTGAAGTCTCCTGCAAGCAGGATCGCCCTCCTTTCCCTTAATTCGAGTTCCAGCTCCACCATCATTAACGCGAACTCCTGTAGAGACCATCGTGGTGGTGCGTAGCAACTGACATAGAACACATCGTCCGTTTTTATCCATGCAAATCCGTTGCGAACTGTCGCCATTTTACTCTGAGGAGTTTTATTGCCCGCCAGCCAAACCGCCGATCCCATGTTACTATCAGCAGTCCAATTGTGGGTGCCAATACTTTCAAATGGTTCAGAAAGTAGAACTATGCCAATGTTTTATTTCGCTACAGTCTGCCATAGCGGATCCCGAACTGCTTGGCAATGGTTTGCGTTGAGTTGAAGAACTTTCATGTTTTTCTAAGACGCACCGCCTCTCGATAGCGCGGGCACTTTGCGCTGCCAGCTGCATGTGCTCCGGTACACAGCACACATTTTTCATCGTTTTTGCAGCTTGATGCTTGGTGGCCTTCTTTGCCACATCGTTTGCACAGTTTTGTGCAATCGGATTTTTTACACACGGTTGCTACGTGATCATATGCCCAGCATCTGTAGTACCGTCTCGGCGATGTAACTTCTGTTACTCGACATCTTACCCATCCTACTTTGAGATGCCCTAGCTCAAGCACTTTTTTGGCATCATCCGCATGCAGCGATAAATATATTGACTGTGTGCCTCCTGGAATGGTGCGTGTGCTTCGTATCGCCGACTTCTTTAGGTTTTTCACCTGTGCCTGCTGAATAGTCGCTTCAAGTAGCTCCGCCTCCATGTTCAGGTCGGTAATAAGACCTTTACATTGTATTGTGATTGTATGCGTCTTCAGGTTCACCGATACTACACCGTCCAGCGCTTTTTCAATGGCCATTTGGTAACTACTGCCCTCAACATCCTTGCTCCTTTTAAATTCTATAAGGAGGCCTCCTTTTTTTGTAGGTCGCATCGTCTTAACTTTTTCGCTAAAGTTCTTTAGTTCTTCGCTGTGCTTTACAGCTCGCAACATATCCGCAAATGATGTATCGTCCGCCTTTTTCTCGATAATAATAGCGTCCGACATTGGCCTAATGGATCATTTTCTGTTTTTCAGCGATTTCTTTTTCTTCTCTACCTTTTTAAACTTTTCGCTCTGCACGGGTTGAGTTGCAGTCTGTGGCCGAGAGGAATCAGTGTCGCTTTTCCTCTTTTTAGCAACTGGAGATTTTGTTGCAATCTAGGCTGAAGCTCTTGGGCTTTCTTTGGATCGGGTTCTCTTAGCCGACTGAGGAGTGTTTTCCCCTACTGTCGAAACAATTTGCACCTGTTTATGTCACCGTGCACATTCTGCACATTCTTTTTATGTCACCGTGAACATTACGGCATGATTCCACGTGTTGGATAAGTCCATCAATTTCTCTTCCAAGTATGTCAATCAATTCAAATTGTCTGCTTTGTTTTGTATCAGTGCTGCAGGAAGTCGGATTTTGCTGCGACTTAGGAGCGTCAGTGATTTTTTTGATGTGATGGGTCGTCGGCGTCCCGGCCGTGCCATCTCAGCCTTTCATCTCCAGCGTTGATACACCTGTTCGCCGCTGGGTAGTCGTTTTTGGCAAGCTGCTCTCCGTTGTGTTGCCTGTTGTTGCTGCTGCTTGTGGAGGGGTCCTTACAATCACGGAGCTCCTCCTGAAAGTCTCCATAGCTTCTCCTGTTACCATCTTGGTAGTGCTGTTTAAATGCAACTCACAGCCGCTATCTCAGCGCGTGTACGCAGTTACCGTAAGTCTTATGGTTATCTTTGTTAACAGGGAGGCCATGCGAGGGTTGACACTGGCCCTTATGGGGTCCAGTGTTCGGTGCCAGACTTCCAGCCGGAATTAATGGGGAGTAATCTCAACCAAACTGAGTGGTCATTTAAGACTACGCGCTTTGAGCGCTTTGTGAGACCTGCCAGGTTTTAACGGGGCGGAAGAGGCCATGAACGCTTCTGAAAGCCATTTTTCAAGATTCCACTCCGCACTCTCTGAGTTAATCGAGCATAAAGGCAGAGAACGTAAATTCATAGAGAATTCGCAGTCCCGGCCCCTTCCTCATTTTGGGCTCTAACAAAACACGGGTAAGAATTTCAACTCAGAAATTACTTCACCACAAGTTAACAGTAGGAAATTGATTAATATGGCTTCCGGAGAGAAATGAGAGGGAGAGAGTGATACGCAAGTGTGAATAAATGTAGTTTACATTAGCTTACATTTGTTTGCGTACAGAAGAGATTTGTTCATTTGATATGTCCATATGATTTGTATGCATGTTTACAGATTTGTTCTTTTTGGTTTTTTTATGAAAATTTCGCGTAATTGTATGTATGCATGTTTATATACATATACATATTAGCATAGGACATATGTGTGTAATTAGGTAATGAAAATTGCGCGAAATTGTATGTATGCACGTTTATATATATTAGAAAGGGACATATGCATATACATATATTAGGTTTATATGAAAATTGCGCCAAATATTGAAAAGCTCTTCTGATTGCTGGTAACCAATTGAACTTTGGTTTGAATTTTAATTCGAAAAGAAAGGCAATTATGAGTGCACGTGCGCGGTGAAGTAAACATTTTGAAATTATTAATAACTAATTAATAAAACATAAGTTGTCGTACGTTGTAGGTCAGGGTCCAAAAAGGTGAGATGCACAGGTCCTTAGGGTAAGTAAAACCAGCGATTTTTTTTATTGTTTATTCTAATATGTATTTATGTATTTATATTTATTTTTCCTATTTTCCAGATTTTTTTATTTTTCAGGTTTTTCTATATCTTTCAGGTTTTCTTTTTATCTTCTTTTTCAGGTAGCACCTGAGCCTAGATTTTTAAACCACTACAATTTTCACTTAATCACGATGGATTGAGAGTAGTATTTTAAAAATCAGGTAAATCGCATTGACTTATAGTAGTCGTGTGGGAAATGGTCTTTAAATAAAGAGACAATTTCGCAATTCGTGCTTAAACATAATTTTTTTTATTATATAAATTATTTTTCGTATCTCATAAAAAAAATAAAATAATAAAAATTTAACATACATTTTTTCATTCATGTATAATAATAAATTAATAATAAACATCTTAAAATAACTGGCATTATTAAAAACTTGTCGTCACTAATTATAAATTCGGTAAGGATGATGATGATACAATTGGTTTTATTTTAAATTCTTCAAGCATATCAAATTAATAATCCCCATAGAGAAATGATTCAGGCACACAGGAAGATGACATATCCAAATACGAATATGTGAATTTACATTCATATGCGCATATACATATATATGCTGTGTGTATGTATGTGCACTAGCCACAGCAAAAAAAAAATACGATTCCAAAAAACTTCACAAGAAATCCAGCGCCCATTCATAGGCACAGAATTGTATGTACAGTAACCTTCAAATATGTAAAGTAACCTTCAATTACTCTGATTTCAGAATAAGCTTCTAACCTTGCAGATATATGCATATGTTTTTGTGCCCTTTCTATCAATTGAAGAACTACATACATACATACGTAAAGTAATATACTAATTAACTATTTACCTAGTATCAGTTAACATAAAATAATTGTTTCGAAATTTTTGTCCTAGTGTTGAAATGTTCGACACAGAACTTTTTTATAAGCTACTTATGTAGTTTTCTGCAACTTACTGCATGCTCATGCGCGGACTTGACGCACAGCAGCTGCGGTTGTCGATCATTTAGAAAGACATATTTACATACATACATATATTGTTGCATACATATGTACGAAGCCGCGGGCACTCGACTTGACAAAGATTTACCAAATATTGGCAAATAATTCTACGGGAAAAATTCCAATATTGACTATTTTCGAATGGTCGAGAAAATTGGCGTATGAGCGGCTCGTTTTATGAATGAAAGTACTTTGCTCGTAGAAATATGAGCCCGAATTTATCAATGAATTTTTTGATGATGAGTTTTTGTTGAAACTGTTCAGCGCCGCCGCGACTATTTTAGGCTGTTCAGCACCATGGCAACTAGAATGATGGTCGCTCCGTCTGCGCTTATGAATGCATTTTGTTCTTGAACAAAAATATGTACGTACATAGGCTAAGCGATGATTGTAGTTGCCATAGTATAGCATATGTATAAAAAATTCACATATTTAAATTTGCATATGCCATCTTCCTGTGCGCCTGGTAATGAAGTGTTTTCTAAAAGAATTTTTTGATTTGTTTGCATGATTAAGGATATTATAATTTATATATTGAAAACATATATATGTATGTACGTACATAGGCTAGGGCATCAAGCGTGCATACGCACATACAAATATGTACATGCATATGCAAAAGAAATTGTTTTAGCATTTGTTAGGTAGGAATTTTATCATTAGGATATTTACTCCCTAATTATTGCATGAAATTTAAGGCGATGCGCATGAGGTAGGTCATGGTTGCTTCAGTACATACATATGCGTGCAATACTATATTTAATAAAGATGCAATTAAACTTAGTTGTCCATATAGTCACATATATATAAATACGTTTCTTTAAAGTTTTCCTTTATTTATTTCAAAGTTTTATATTATCTAGAAAATGCATGCATACATACATTCATATGTATGTATATTATTCCCTGTAATAAAATGTAAATTGAAAAAAAAATTCGTTTGCCATATACCAAAACACTTGTATGCTCTATGAATTAATTTCGACTCAAAAAATTAGTAAAAATTTTCATCAAATTTGTATAGTTTTAAATTTACTAAAACACACATACCAAAATGTGAGAGGTCGTTTTATAATGTATTTTTTTTTAAATTAAATCAAAACATTAAAGTTACTTTGATTTGAAATGTTGGCGCATATAATAAATTCAAATCATTTTCTTCATTCATCAATCAATTTAGTTGTTTGAAAATACAAATTGAATAAATTTTCGTTTATCAAGGGAACATAAAAATGCACAAGCAAATACTTTACAAAATGCCGTCGGCTTTTCGTCAATTTGATTTCCTACAGAAGCCAAAAACTATGCAGAGCTAATAAACTAAAGAGAGAAATCGCTGTAAACAGCTCTGTTAAAAGTTTCACCACACCCCGGCGGTGGTTAGACTTCATTTTTGACAATTCACACTATTCGTAGCTCGTGACACTTCTCTATACATTAACGTTCTCTGCTATAAGCGCTAATTCATATGCGCGTCAAAACCAAACACGGCTAATATTGAACGAATGTGGTATATCGTGAGCGGAACCTATCAATATCGACTTTTTTCGTCAATCCAAATATCGAAAATGTATTGAACATTTGCATTCACCTTAAGGTTGATGTTAAATTTAATCCAAATTCTGCAATTATTATTCATCAGCTGTAAGTGACAGCGTTGTGTGCAAATTTTTCCCATTGTGGCAGTGAATTATTACATATGTTTTGTTTAAGAATTGATAAAATTGGTTGCAGAGAAATTTAAAATCTATTTGTGACCATCACTTAATTTTCACAAGCGCACACCAATTTTTTAGGTGTCTAGGTGCCGAATACTGGGGGATATGTCTCGAAATTCAAAGAGTGGGCCTGGTCCGATACCAAATCGCTGGCTGCATTGCCCTCGAAAAAGTGAAAAGGTTATTGCTGAACGTTTTTTGGCATTTAAAACACCTTTAAGCAGCGCATTTGACTCGCAGATGTCAATAGAATGCATGTTTCATCCAGAAATGATTTTTGACTATTGCAAATCAATAAAGGTAAGCGAATACACAGGTACCTGCAACGTGTCACCCATACTGCTTACACACTACATTTGTTAATATATATATTTCATATTCATTGGTTTAGCGGTATTCCTTCCGCTTATATCTTAAGGAATTGAGGCATTAATTACTTTCCATTTCAGTTAAAGTTGGGCCTTTGGATCGATTTGACAAACACAAAGCGTTTTTATGATCGCCAAGTGGTTGAATCACGCGATGCTCAGTATGTAAAATTGCAGTGTCGTGGTCATGGGGAGACACCTTCACCAGAGCAAACACAGTCATTTATTGAGATTGTGGACAATTTCATTAATGAACGTCCATTTGATATTGTGGCCGTACATTGTACGCATGGTTTTAATCGTACAGGATTTCTGATTTCTTCATATCTAGTAGAGCGTCTTGATTATTCAATTGAAACTGCGTTAGCCATATTTGCAGAAGCACGCCCACCCGGCATATACAAACAGGACTATATAAATGAACTATTTCGTCGCTACGAGGATGATGAAGATGCTATGATGGCTCCCGAGTTGCCAGGTTGGTGTTTGGAGTACGATGATAGTGATGGTAGCAATGATAATATGTATGATTCGCGTAAGCGGAAAGCATCTGAAGTGGCTTCCAGTTCACAACACTCTGATTTTAATCATGTCAAGGTTGGTCAGGTGGGTGATGAAACCCAAAAAGATTTCAATAAAAACGATCACACAGAAGGCGCTGTCACAAATGCGAGAAGTGGTGAAGTTAATGTGACATGTACTTCCAATGTAAGAGGTCATAAGCGCCGCAAAGAGATTATAATTAAAAATGCAACATTCATGAGCGGTGTGCCAGGCATAGTGCATGTTACAGATGAACTAAAACTGAGTGAATTGCAGTCTAAGCTCCAAGATATGTGCGGTTGGAAGAAGAGTGGGTTCCCAGGGGCTCAACCAGTTTCTATGGACAAAAATAACCTAAAACGTTTATATGAGATACCATATCGTGTATCGTGGAAAGCCGATGGAACACGGTAAGTAAAATGCTTTTATTATAGAGATGCTTATTGAATTATTTGTAACATTTTCTATTACAGGTATATGATGCTTATTAATAAACGTGATGAGATTTACTTTTTCGATCGGAACAATTCATGTTTTCAGGTTGAGAACTTGACTTTCGTTAAAGCTGGAAATTTAAATCAGCATTTAGAAGACACGCTTCTAGATGGGGTAAACTATACAATTTGGATTTCATGAGAAACTATTTAAATTTGTTGTGCTTTTAGGAAATGGTAATTGATAAACTTAATGGTCAATCCATACCGCGTTACCTGATATATGACATAGTTAAGCTTTGCAATATTGACATTGGTTCTCAGCCATTCTTTCCTGACCGGTTGCGTTGCATCAAAGATAAAATAATTGGTATGCTACGGTAGAAGTGAAGTTTTCTTTCAGACAAAATATATCATTTTTATTTTAGATCCCCGCTATGAAGCCATAACAAAGGGTTTGATTAATAGACCGCTAGAACCGTTCAGCATACGCCAAAAAGAATTTTGGGAAATAGAGCAATCTGCCGCTCTACTAGGTGAAAAGTTTGCTAAAAGTTTGTTACATGAGCCAGATGGCTTAATTTTTCAGCCCTCAAAGCAAGTAAGTTCTTTAAGAAGAGAGTATTTCAGCATATAGGTAAATATTAGTTGAGGTATGCACTTAGACACATTTTCTCTTCATATTACTTCTTAAACATATTTCTCAGCTGCCAGCTGTCATTTCGTTGTTTGACAATTCAATATTCATTTGAATGAGAAATTAAAAACATACATTTGACAGAGTTAAGACATCTACAATTAGCAAAAGGTGTAGTTGCGGGGTTACGTTCCCCGTCAACATAACATTATGCTCAGAAGGTAGTTTCTGTCGAGCTACTTACTACACACATCAGAAGTTGTCTCTGTGATCTTAGAGACGAGCTTCAACAATATGACCACTGGACCGAAAATTCCTTAGCACCTTCATGAGCTCTCGCTCCTCGAATATCCTTATGCGTCCAACACTCAGCGCAGATAATGAGTTTTAGCGACATTCACCGGGAGACCGTCACCACCTTCTTAAGCTCCCGTCCTGTGAATGCCGTAATCGGAGTCCAACCACCATCTATAGCAGATGAATAGCTCCAGCTTCCTCGTGAGACACGTGTGACACTGGCACAATTACGTTCTGGATACTGTAGCATGTTAAACTCCTACTTATCCAGAATCGACCCCAACATACCAAACATATGTCCGGCATGTGAAGGCATCCCCCACGACACTAACCATCTTTTCACATGCCCTCTAAAACCGACTCATCTAACACCCCTCTCCCTCTGGACCCAACCTGTCGAAACACAATGTTTCCTGGGCCTACCTTTAGATGAGCTAGACGAAGATGACCGGTGATATGCCCTACACTGGCGGGGCTTCTATTACTGTGAACAAACAAACAAAGTTTTAGCTGTCACATGGAAAACGCGTTACTCTAACAAAATTATGAATTGAGCTAGGGATACTCAATATATGTCCACCATGTGAGGGCACCGCGCATGCCACTAACTATCTCTTCACATGCTCACTTAAATCCGCCCACCCCACCTTTTTCACTCACAGTCTGGGACTATCGTTAGATTAAATGGACGACGACGGCCGATTTCATCATTGCAATTGGCATTGGTTTTTGAACTGCTAAATCCCTGATTTATATCCAGCGAAATACTGTAATTTTGGCAGCATTCGCTGAACATTTATCCTATTTTAATGTTTTTACGACAACCATCTACCGACAAACTGAAAACGATTACTACAATCCTATATTTGCTGTTAGAGCAACAACAACCAAACAGTGCGTTTCGCAGATACTGGCATAACTACGTTCTGGAATGCATCTCTACATAACAAACGTATACCATTCATGAGAAAAATCTTCCCTCTGACTCGGTCCCGTCGAAATAGCGCGTTCCTCGAGTCTACCTATAGATGAGAATGCAACACTTATTGGAACACCCATCTGCGTAGGGTTTCATAAGGTTGCTGTAACAGCAATAATGCGTCGGTTATCGAGTCATAAAACCTATCCATTTGTACATACTATTAATTACACAAATCACTATTATTTCAAAGTATACTGTATTTTTAGCCCTACAAAGCTGGTGTATGTCCGGATGTACTTAAATGGAAACCGTTTCATATGAATTCTATAGATTTTCGACTCAAAATTGCAGTAGAAAGTGGCATGGGGTTAGTAGAGAAATATGTTGGTTAGTAGTAAATGCTTAAAATTGTATTTGTTGCAGAGTGGTAACACAAAAAATAGGCCTATTATATGTTGGCGGATCTGACCAGCCTTACGGAAAAATAAAATGCACTAAGGTCTTGAAGGATTTGGATAATAAGATCATTGAATGCACCATTAATTCGCAGGGGCAGTGGGAATTCATGCGTGAACGTACGGATAAGCTATTGCCAAATAGTTACAATACAGCAGAATGTGAGGAAGTAATGAGTAAAGAAATAATAATGATTTAGTAATTTTTCATCTCTATTATATATTAGCGGTTTTGGAAAGTATACGTCATCCGATAACGAAGTCTATTTTACTGGGCTTTATTGAGAACTATAGATTTCGCGATCATAATAATGTAATGCCGCCACCCCAACAACGTCATTTGCCACCAAACCAACACCACCCACCACCTATGCAGAAACAGCACCAAAACCATCATCAAAAAGAAGAACATCAGCGACTAAAATAAATGAAGTTATTTTAGTTTATATTTAAGACATGCAGTTCGCAAAGCACTTCTATTAAAATTGCGAAAAATTTTGTCAAATACTTAATAGTAGAAACATATTGGGAAAATAGATTTATTTAAATTCATTACGCGTAACTGCCAAGCTATACGCATCCGACAAACTATTAAAAAAGAATCCAAAAAAATTTGTAGGCAGTTATCTTACACTTTTAATATTTTTCTATTTATTTTCAAAACTTGGTGCCCAATTATTACGCTATGGTGAAGAGTAATAATTAATTGCATTGTGGTAAATAAACGTCTGAACGTTTCTGTATTATATATATCAATTTTATAGGAATATATTCAGCGCAATATACTACCGTTCTTAATCAATGCATCTTCAGGTATCACACCTATATCGAGTAGACACACTAGTGCTGCACCTTGTTCAGCCTGTTTTTTATTTTTTTCCCAAAATGAACTTGCATATCTTTTTCCGTCAAAACTGCAAATTGCACGGAATAGTTTGTCAATACATTGCGTTTCGTATAGCGGAATATCCTTTCTTTTACGACCAGCATAAGAGTACAGCATTGTTTTTGGTAGTTGAGTATCTGTTTTAAAAATAAACTGTACGCTAATAGATATGTAAAGGTTATTACTAACCAATGCTATAGTTCGAGCGAAGAAAAGCGATGTTATGTTGTATAACATCTGCATCCAATGGCGGGGCGTCTACCTTTCGTCGCTTCATTTCTGGGCCATCCGCAGTATCGTCATCAGGTATCACACCAGGCGCCACCTCACGTCTACCGAAGTTACCAAGATCTTTCAACTCTAATTGTTTGCGATAACAATAACTGCCAAGCGACCAGATTTCACTGCGATAAGAAAGTTTTACTTCCAAGAAAATTATTATTGAAACTAAATTAGAGTCTTACCACATTTGTTGAAGCGTTTGACATTGTAAGAACTGTTTACCTCGTGGCGTCTCTTGCAACTCTTTTAGTATATTTTGCACACAGTATTTAGTATTGTGAGCTGCATTGTCATAGTCGACGCAAAGTTTCAAATACTTCACAATAATATTATCCATTGGGAGCATGCCTTACGTGTGTTAATGTTACTTTATATTGTAATTGAATTGAAAATATATAATACGTAATGAAAAAAGGCTCACCTTCTTTCCGAAAAATGGAAACGTTTGACTGTGCTGCTCTTCCCACCATAACACTAGTGGCGCCGCACAAATCGCGAAAATTTAATATATCTTTATATTTTTGAAACTCCCTGGAACCACCATTCGCAATCACTGGTATATCAACAGCCTTCGCAATTTCACGTATAAAATCTGTTAAAAGTGAATTTATGATTCGAAGCTCTGTAAAATATCAGTAGGTCTTCAGGAAAACTCATTTTCTACTCACCTGGATGAGGCGGGTTTTGTGGTCGCTCGTCGCGGGTACGTGCATGCACCGCAATTGCAGCGATTCCAGTGGCAGCAAAACGTTGTACCAATTTGATCGTATTATTCAAGTCCGGTAATATTCTGCAAAAATGCTTGGAATATATTTTTATTCATGTCTTCGCTTTTAAACTCAAAGCTCACCTAATTTTGCAGGTTACTGGAACGGATAGGTTTTTGCATAACGTAGATAAAATATGTACCGCCTTATCTGGTTGCCCGAGAAGCGCTACACCCATACCACCTTTTATGGAGAACTCTTTCGGACAGCCCATATTTATGTCTAATCCTCCAATATCATACTGCACCAACTTTCCTACGGTTAAGGCACGTTCTGCATCACTAGTTCCTAATTGTAGTACGACTTGTTGACGTTCTTTTGCGCAAGTACGAAATACAATTGTGCCATCGCTACGATCTATAAAATCGACGGTACTCAATGCAGCTACAAAGTTAGGTAAATATTAAACGTGAATTAGACTACTTCACTATTCCTTTACCATTAAAACGCCTTTTGCAACGTATCAGCTTCAAGTCGATTAATTCCTCTGTATAGACAAGGTCGGCACCGAATTCAAGAGCCAGCAAACGCATTGGTAGTGTTCCTACTCGAACCATTGGCGCCAATATCACCTTATTGCGGTAATCCAAAGCTGCGTTCTTTCCTTCCACTGTCATTTTAGACATAAACAAAGCACGCTTTTAAAGTTCATTTACCTCAGTTGTAAATCATTGAAATTTATATTCCGTGTCAAATAAATCAAATTTGCTCCCCTACTGCATGTCTTTTGAATAAACAGCTGACCACCCTATGTAAATATGTACAAAGAACGTAGAAGGCACAATCCCGGCCCGTTCCTCATTTTGGGCTCTAACAAAACACGGGTAAGAAATTTAACTCTGAAATTACTTCACCACAAGTTAACAGTAGCAAATTAATTAATATGGTTGCCGAAGAGAAATGAGAGGTGATACGCAAGTGTGAAAAAATGTAGTTTACATTAGCTTACATTTGCTTGCGTACAGAATAGATTTCTTCATTTGATATGTCCATATATGATCATGAATACATATACAGTGGCACAGTAAAGTCTACATACCCCATTGAAAAGCGAGGTTTGGAGATTTCTGTGAACATTGTAGCATTAGAATATATTCCAAACAAATCCAATCTAACAACAAACAATAAATTTTAACAAAAAAATTTTAATCCAAAAATATTTATTAACAAAAACAAACAAAATTCATTTTCCAAACACAGAAAAGTCTGCATACTTTGTAAAAAGAATGTGTTTCACTTAAAAGGGAATAAAAAGACAACAGAATTAATACTTGGTGGGTGCGCCACGACTTTCTAGAACAGCATTTAATCTATTTTGCATGTCATTTACCAATACTTTTGTGTAATTATTCGAAATTAAATTCCACTCTTCAAGTAAAGCATTTTTGAGGTCCTGTTTATTTTTAATTGTCCTTTTCCTAATGCGACGATCCAATTCATCCCATAAATTCTCTATGGGGTTCAAATCCGGCGACTGGGGTGGGGAATGAAGTTGATGGGGCACATTTAGCCATTCTTTGACAACACCAGCGGTATGTTTTGGGTCGTTATCTTGCTGAAAGTACCAACCCGCCGTAAGACCCAGTTTACTCGCGGATTGCTTCAAATTATCTTTGAGAATGTCCAAATATACCATGCGATCCATATTAATATCAATAAATGTTAAATTACCCACCCCAGCTGCTGACATGCAGCCCCAAACCATTATGGAGCCACCACCGTGCTTCACCGTAGGAAGCAAGTTTTTGGGCAATAATGCTTCATTATTTCGACGCCATACTTTTTGTTTGCCATCATAGCCAAACAAGTTGAACTTGCTTTCGTCACTAAATAAAACATTAGCCCAAAAATCTTCGTATGCATCAATATATTTCTTAGCAAATTCGACTCGTTTCTCCATATTTATTTTGCTGATGAATGGCTTCTTTCGAGGCACACGGTTGTGGATTCCATTGCTTCTCAATAAATGTCTCACCGTTTCTGGATGCACTGAAGCAATATCCTGATTTTTCAGGGTTTTTGCAATTTCTATTGCTGTTATTCTTGGATTTTCTTGCACGTCTAACAATATTTTTAGCTTAGCACGAGGAGTCAGTTTAGGTGGGCGACCACTTCTTGGTTTGTTTCCTACACTATTAGTGTGATTATATTTCCGAATAATTCTTTGAATGCTTGATTTTGGATGTCCGACCAGTTCTCCAATCTCTCTTAAAGATTTTTTTCCTTATAATATTTCACAATTAGCTCACGTACTTTAACACAGATTTCTTTACCCATTTTGGTTAAATTAACACAGCTACAATATTAATATCGAAGAACTAAACTTCTTTCTAACTAACGGTATCTAGTAAAGATCCCTGAAGTGATTGGTAGCACTGTTTGAGTACAGAACTGCATTTTGTGTACTCCACTAGAAAGCCGTATGCAGACTTTTCTGTGTTTGGAAAATAAATTTTGTTTGTTTTTGTTAATAAATATTTTTGGATTATAATTTTTTTGTTAAAATTTATTGTTTGTTGTTAGATTGGATTTGTTTGGAATATATTCTAATGCTGCAATGTTCACAGAAATCTCCAAACCTCGCTTTTCAATGGGGTATGTAGACTTTACTGTGCCACTGTACATATGCATGACATATTAGATTTGTTCTTTTTGGTTTTTTTATGACATAAATAAAAAATATTACCATACATTTTTCGTTCATCTATCTATATATATAAAAATGAAATGATGTTCGTTTGTACGCATTTTTTTGGGCTGATACGAGGCCAATTTTATTCGTTCTTTTTTCATATTATAGGGATCCACTAGGGGAAGGTTTTTAGCAAAAAAAAATTTCTTTTAAATATTTTCTTCATATAAAAAAAAGAAAAAATCAAAATATTGTACAAAACAAAACTTGCTCGATTCTTAGATTATAGTAAGTTTCGAATCGACATTCATTTTATGTGTACAATTTTTTTTTAATTTTTCGTTATTGTATTTTCACAAAAATATATGTATTAGAAAAAAAAATATTATAGTTTTTCAAAACATTTCATTTTCAACTATTAACAAAGAAGACATTTCATTTAGGTTGAATTGAATTCACGTTGAACAAAAATTTATTAGTGTGTGCATCGACAACAATACATACATATTTGCTGTGAAATTATCTTCGCTGTTGCTTTGTGAGATTACATTAATGTACTATTCAATATTTTCGTTATTATAGTATTTATTGATGCTTTTTAATGTTCCTTATTGCGAACAGGTGAACATTTTGAAAGTGTGGTTTTCGACGATTTTTAAAAATGCCGAACGAAATGAAGAGACTGCAGAGCAACGAAGTCAGCATAATGAGCAAAGTAGACAACGTATGGACAGATCACGTTCTGCTCATTCGAATGAAAAACGGGAAACAAGTAATAATAATGATCGTGAAAGAATGAGAAGAAATCGTGCAGTGCAAGGTCAACAAAATACGAACATGAATCAGCGTATTAGGAGACAGAGGTCAATTGTACAAAATCGCAACAGAGCAGCGTTTGCATATAATCATTTGTATGACTATAGTTTGCACAATTCTGTTGTAATTGGAACCATGCCTAATGTTTGCAAACATTGTAAGGCACTGAAATTTCAAAATGAAACCGATAGTCTTTGTTGTTCCGGTGGAAAAGTTAAACTACCGGAATTAAAACTTCCCCCTGAACCATTACGTTCATTTGTATCGGGAACAACACCATTATCAATTCATTTTTTTGAAAAAAATTCAAACGTATAGTTCCTGTTTTCAAATGACATCGTTCGGTGCTTCGAAAATAATCACAGAGAATTTGACGTCCTTATTTTTCCCATACAAATATTGCGCTTTCGTGTGTGTGCGTGTTCGCGTTGGAGGATCTAATGCATTTACACAAAAGTGATAATATCGTGAACCCGACCAAATTGAAAAGTCAAAAAATGTAAGAGCTATATATTTGATTGGCCTCCCGAGACATCACCATGATAGGGCGGTGTGTGAGGGTCAGCAGAGTAAAAACATCTTAAGGTCGAAATATAAACTGCCACATTCAAAATCTATTTGACAGAACGAAGTCTGTCGGGTCCGCTAGTATATGTATAATAATAAATTAATAATAAAAATCTTAAAATATCTGGTATTATTAACAATTTGTCGTCACTAATTATAAATTAGGTAAGTATGATGATGATACAATTGGTTTTATTTTAAATTCTTCAAGCATATCTAATTAATAATCCCCATAGAGAAATGATTCAGGCACACAGGAAGATGGCAAATGCAAATACAACTATGTGAATTTATATGTATTCATATGCGCATATATACATATATGATGTGTGTATGTATGTGTACTTGCCACAGCAAAAATATTACGATTCCCTAAAACTTCTCACCAAAAACCGCGGCGCATTCATAGGCACAGCCTTGTATGCACAGCTACCTTCAAATATGTACAGTAATCTTCAAATGCTCTGATTTCAGAGTAAGTTTCTAACCTTGCAGATATATGCATATGTTTTTGTGTACTTTTTATCAATTGAAGAACTGCGACCATTCGAAATGACAAAAATTCACGACTTACCAAATATTGGCAAATAATTCAACGCGAAATATCCCAATCATAGGCACAGCCTTGTATGCACAGCTACCTTCAAATATGTACAGTAATCTTCAAATGCTCTGATTTCAGAGTAAGTTTCTAACCTTGCAGATATATGCATATGTTTTTGTGTACTTTTTATCAATTGAAGAACTGCGACCATTCGAAATGACAAAAATTCACGACTTACCAAATATTGGCAAATAATTCAACGCGAAATATCCCAATATTGACTATTTTCAAATGGTCGAGAAAATTGGCATATGGGCGGCTCGTTTTATGAATGAAATGAACTTGTTTTTGTTGGGCTTTTTAATATTTGAAACTGTTAAGCGCCGACGCGGGTAAATAATCACAGCCGCTACAGCTGCCTATAAATGCATTTTGTTCTTGTAGTCGCTAGGCTTAGAATTTTAGTTTTGGAAGCATACGCATGTAGAGGCATAAAGTATATACATACATATGTATGTATATACGAATATGCATACATACATATGTATATGTAAACGCATACGGTTTAGAGAGAGAGATGAGATTTTTGCATACATATATATTAGAAATATGTTTGCATATGTTTGTCTATTTGCTCTTGAATTTTTTATATGTAGATGCATATGAGCTGTGTTATAAGGCAAGTCAAGATTTTTTTCTGCCCACATAAATATGGATGGTAGATGTTATATGTATTCAACACTTTGTAGTATATGAATATACATACAGTTTGTCAAGAATATCTTTGCACAGTGAAGAAAAATTTAAAATTTTAGCTTTGAATTCCAACAACAAATAAAAAAGCAAACAAAAAATGTATACACACATTCCATTACTGTACTTGTATACGACTATTAGGCGCCAACAGTTATTAAATAAACACACACATTACAAAAACAACAAAAAAAATGTTTACTCTATTTAAAAAGTGTCAAAAAAATCTTTGCATAACTGATGAAAACAACAAAAAAAGCAGTTATTTTCCGCGAATTTCATTAATTTGGGTTTTTTGCAAATGGTATGGAATGTAAAAGGGGTAAGAAATTATTTAGTTATAAGTTTAGTTGTCTTCAGTGCTACAAGTGATCTTAAATTTGAATAAAAAAAATGCCAGGAAAACGAGTTTCAAAAAATATTATTCAATTAGTGTATTTCAATCACTACAAAGGCAAATCAGCCAGAGAAATCGCCGATATGTTCTCCCTCAAAATTAGAACTGTATATAATATAATAAACCGTGCTGAAAATGAAGAAAGACTCGAGTTGAAAGGATCTACAGGCAGATCAAAAAAAGTGACGCAGCGAATTGAACGTAAAATTATTAAAACTATTTATATTAATCCGCAAAGCAGTACAAGAGGATTAGCTCTTCAAGTGGAAAAAGACTACGGGTTAAGAGTTTCTCATGAAACTGTTCGAAAAGTATTGCAAAAACACAAATATTCTTCAAGAGTGGTTAGGAAAAAACCCCTGATATCAGCACAAAACGTTGATAAAAGATTGCGATGTGCCACCGAGCACATATCACTTCCCACAGAGTACTGCGAAGACGTTATTTTCTCAGATGAGATGAAAATGATGCTCTACTACCATGATAGACCCCAGAGAGTTTAGCGTAAGCCTCTCACAGCACTACAAAACAAAAATATTAGCTCTACGGTAAAGTTTGGAAAGCTGTCAGTAATGGTTTGGGGTTGTGTATCAACAATGGCAGTGGGTGAAATCAAAATTTTGGACGAAATAATGGCCAAGGAAGTATATCTATTTTAAAAAACGAATTGACTTCCAGTATTAGAAAATTCGGCTTTGTTGACCCGGCAAATTCGAACACATTTAAATACAAATACTATCAAGATACTGATCCCAAACATAAATCTTATTTATGCAGGTCCTGGTTACTCCACAACTGCACCCAAGTTATTGATACTCCCGCCGAAAGTCCCGACATTAACCCAATCGAAAATTTGTGGGTTCATTTAAAAATAAAAGTAGGAAAAAGATCGCCAACTAAAAGAACTGAATTAATAAGATTCATCAGAGAAGAGTGGGGAAAAATAGCATTGGAATATGATATTCCGAAACTAATTAAATCAACTAAATAATTGTTCACCCCTTTCACATTCCATACCATTTGCAAAAAAAAAACCCAAATGAATGAAATTTGCGGAAAATAACTACATTTTTTGTTGTTTTCATCAGTTATGCAAAGTTTTTTTTGAAACTTTTAAAATAGAGTAAACGTCTTTTTGTTTTTGTAATGTGTGTTTTTATTTAATAACTGTTGGAGCCTAATAGTCGTAGACAAATAGAGTAATGGAATGTGTGTAATTTTTTGTTTGCTTTTTTATTTGCTGTTGGAATTCTCGATAAAAGCTAGAATTTAAAATTTTTCTTCACTATGCAAAGATATTCTTGATAAACTGTATATAATAATTTAAAAAGTACAACACATTGTTGAATAATTACCCTTGATGTAAATGAATGGTTTACAAAATTAATTTTTTATGTGGATATTTTGAAATAATTTTGATAATACACGTAATATCAATACAATTTAGTTAATTAGATACTTAAAATTTCACATTAATGCATGCATATACTTAGAATTAATTTATTCATCTCACAGGAAATAATACATTTGCGCATGCAAAATGCCGACGGCAAATAAGCATGAAAGAAAAATGTACAAGACTGCTGTTATTTTCTTTTGCCTAACACCAAATCATGCCACTTTACATTTCAATCCAAACGCTATATTTAATTCTGTTGACTACGCTCCGCTATGATTTGACCTTATCAGTGTGGCTTTAGACCTGGAAAGTCCACCATCGACCAAATATTTACAGTACGCCAAATCTTGGAAAAGAACCATGAAAGGAGAATCGACACACACCATATTTTCATCGATTTCAAAGCTGCATTCGACAGTACGGGAAGGAGTTACTTGTATGCCGGGATGTCTGAATTTGGTATCCCCTCAAAACTAATACGGTTATGCAAGATGACGTTGCTCAACACCAGCAGCGGCGTCAGAATTGAGAAGGACCTCTCCGAGCCGTTTGATACCAAACGAGGTTTCAGACAGGGTGACTCGCTATCGTGCGACTTCTTTAACCTGATGTTGGAGATCATCGTACGAGCCGCAGAACTTAATCGCTCAGGCACATTTTTTTATAAGAGCGTATTATTGTTGGCATATGCCGATGATATCGATATCATCGGCCTTAACAACCGCCCTGTTAGTTCTCCAAACTGGATAAAGAGGCAAAGCGAATGGGTTTGGTGGTGAACGCGGACAAAACGAAGTACCTCCTGTCTTCAAACAAACAGTCGGCGCACTTGCGTATCGGAACCCACGTCACTGTAGACAGGTATAATTTCGCGGTTGTAAAAGAATTCGTTTATTTAGGAACCAGCATTAACACCGATAACAATGTCAGCCTTGAAATTCAACGTAGAATCTCTCTTGCCAACAAGTGCTACTTTGGACTAAGTAGGCAACTGAGCAATAAAGTCCTCTCTCGACGAACAAAACTAACGGTCTACAAGGCTCTCAACAGGCCCGTCCTAACGTATGGCGCAGAAGCTTGGACGATGACAACATCCGATGAAGCGACGCTTGGAGTGGAAACAATCAAACACAAGAAATTATACAAAAAATTCTTGTCACGGCGTCATCCGCATAAAAACACAAACGAACTGCATTTGGAGGCTATATTTGTTTTCACATCAACACATGACACTTCGTTTTCATCAGTTTCTTTAGTTAAAATCTTACAAATCACAATATTACCAAACCATTCACTGAATTTTCACAAACACGTAATTTCTCCTCCTTTTGTTTGTTGTGTATTGGTAAGACAGACTTCTCAAAATAGCGAAAAATAAAGTAAAGATTTGACAATACGCCACCTATAGTACTCAATTCGTCGTGGTTATGGGTCAAGAAACTGAAATAACCAAGGCGCATTTATTAAAGGTGGTGGCACTAGACCAACAACAATGCTTTGCACGTTTGATTGTCACGGAAAGTATTGGAAAAGTAGAAAACAAAAAATTAATTCGCTTTGCTTTATTCTGTGCTTACAGCTGCATGGACAGAGAGAAAGAAAAAAAATAAACAAATCAGCTGATTTACCTTGGTTCTAACCACTACAAGGCGTATATATTCAAGATGATGGCAGTTGTACAAAAACACACGGAGACATCCGGAAGGGTGACACTGGAAATTCTCTTTTCATGTCTCATTCGCGGCCACACGGGCAAAATTGTTTTCGGCAACATTTTGACGTTTACTACTTTAGCATCTTCTGTTTCGAATATATTCTACAACCCGCTAACATGTAAAGCGGAAAACGTTCGTCAATAATTTCTTAAATATATGAATGAAAAATGCAAACTGGTTAAATAATAAAGAATTTGTTGTTTTTTTATTGAAATATATTTATAAATTGTTGTACTTGAATAAAAAATATTAAATTAAAAATACTTCATATATAAATAATAAACTTAAAATTAACTTAAGTATCTAGAAATGCGGGGAAAAATTAGAATTCAACATAAACATAACCCATAACTATTTTAAATTATACCTACTTTACTAGGAAAAATACATTTCCCAAGCAGTGTTCGGATTTTTATCATCGTTGTTATCTTCCGTTTGATTGAAAACCAACACATAACTCAGAACTTTCTCCCACAAAAGAAGAAAACAAATGAAGCAACTGCCAAAAATTGCTTTAAGATAAGAAATACGAACAAGAAGCACAAAGCGTGTCGCCAGTACAGGAGACAACTTCCCTTCTCTCTGCCGCGGCCGTCCTTTTCCCTGGAACAAAATGTTTCCCTTCCAAACGTGTCCGTGTGTAAATGGGCACTTAGAAGAACATTTGTAATAATAGCATTTTAATAGAATTTGTAGTATTATTTAGTAAAAATAGTTTAAATCGAATCTTCAATTAATAAAGAGTGTTTATAAGTGAATACTGATCCTTTTCTGTGTTTATATTTAAGTAAAATAAGCGTGTGTAATAGGGCATTTTTGCATGCTTATGCAAAAAAGATGCATTTTTAACGATATATTATAATAAATTTATAAAAAGTACAATAAATCAAAAGGCTGATATAGTGACTACATTTGCGTATTATAATTTTTAAATTCGGTCCATGCACTTAGACGTTATAAACAATTTTATCGTGATAGAAATGGAAAGCCAAAACAAATATCTAAACAAAGCGAGTTTATTTTGGCAGTTTATTTCCAGCGCTGACAAGGTATGGTTATTTATACCAGTTGCTCCATCTATGCGCTACTTGCTAATGCCAGGCGAAATGAAGAGGCCTTAAGGCAAGAAACAATTACCCATCTATTAAAAAGAACTCAGCAGTAATCGAATTCTATCGAAATGCCAATATAAGAATAAATAAATACAATATCATCACTAGTTTTTCAAAGCCATTCAAATAAACCTACATATAACAAACCAAAACCAAAAGTAAAGGATTCACACAATTGGAGTTTTCGTTTTAGCGATTAAGCTGGCCGAATAGGTCTTCAATCCTTCCAGAGAAACATTGAAGCAACCTTTAATAGAAGAGGAGAAAATGGAAAGTATTCTGTTGTCGAATATCGCGGCCATTATAGTCAAAGATATTTTAATAGATAATAATACGAAGAACAAGCCTCATGAATGTGAAACAAATGATTTTCCTCTGCTGTCAAGAGATACTGAAGATGAAGCACTTGTTTATTTTTTTAAGCGGAAGCGTAAGAAACCTCAACGAAGCTCTGTAGAATCGGAAATGCAGACTACTTCTAAATCAAGACAGTATATTTCTATAAAGGACGCTGCGAGCAATAGTACACATACACACATAACACAGTACGAGCCCAGCAATCGCCGTATGCCACTCGAAATTAATTTGATTAATGAATTTAATAGTACTATTTTTGAGGGATATTTACACATGAGCAAAATGACTTTCTTGGTAAGCTCTACATATAAAAACAAAGACAATGTTATGGTTAACAAAACTTTTTTTTAACTTGCAGCGCATTTTTAAGAGATTGCGGCAATATTTACCCTACAACCATTATCCCACCGCAGCGCCGCCACAGTCAATTTTCTCACTCGCACTCTGGAAATTGTCCACCAACGAGCATTTCGAAGATATTAGTCGTAAGTTTAGCATTACGAAGCATGTATGCCAACAAGTCATACGTTTGTTTTGGCGACGTATTTCCGCACAGTACGAAGCGTTAATAGTGTGGCCAAGTACGCCAGAAAAGCGCAATTACACTATAAAAAACTTCCAGTCACATCAACAGTTACAAAGGTTTAACCAAATATTCGGAATTATTGCCATAAAACAGTTAGATGTATTCCTCACAGCTGAAAACGAAGAGCGACAAGTTATATTACAAATCATTTGCGACGCGGATAAAAAAGTCATTGATTGCTTTTTTGTGCTTGCCAGCGAATACTCGTTCGACGCTTCTCCAATAGGACAAACATTGGCGCTTAACGTGCAAACAATGCCAGCAGGCAGTTATCTAATTGGAGATCAAAACTTTCCACTAAAACCTTATCTAATGCGCCCAATAGGGGCGCCTAGTGATGACAGTGAGAGGGCGTTTAATGCTGCATTACTGCCGGCTTTACAGATTGGCGAACAAGTATTAGACGCTATGGCAACACGTTTTAACGTTTTGTATTCATTGGAAGCGCGTAACTTACACGAAGCCCGTAAAATTATAGATACCATTTGTGCTTTGCATAATCTGTGCGTAGAAATGGAGGACGATTATGTTGATCGCAAACTGAAGGACATTCAATTTAATTGGGCAAAAGTGGCGGTTGGAGTAATCAAGAAAACGGAGGTCGAAGAAGACACGCAAGGCAGGCAGAAGCGAAATGCTCTAATGGAATATTACTAATTTACCCCTAATTTACTATTAGTCACCCCGGAAATTTTTAATACATCAAATAAAGAGGGATCTTAATTATCTATATGCATTCCTAAATTATTTCTTTCGCGTAAAATATGCACTGAATTTAGTTTTTGTCTGACAACTTTTGTTGTTGTAATTTATTTTTTTGTTGTTTTCTAGTGATTAGTAGAGAATCAAATACTAATTTAAAAAACATGAAATTAAAATATATTGTTTTGTTATAAAAGACTGAAATAAAATCCATATTGTAACAAAATGCTTTGTACACTTTATTTTGACGCTCACAGTAATTTTAGACAGCTCCATTGCAGCGCTGCCAAGATATTGTTACGAATTTTCTAGCGATAAAATTCAAATAAATCTCTTTCAATAACTCTCTGACTTCGATCATTGGATTGTTGAATAAAATTTTGTATTGTTTTCATTTAATTTAAGTTTGTTTATTTTTAATCATTTGGTGACTTCGTCTCATCAGCTATTATTTTATTTTTACATTGCTCCTCACTTTCTCCTTTGTTGATTTTATTGACAGAATAATAGCAAGGGAGTCAAAAGTGGTGGTTAAATTAGAAGTAAGTTTGAAATTCATGTACATACTTATCGAGGTGGATTTATTAAGGTGATGGCAACCACCCAGCTGAATTTTTCGCCGTAGATATGAACAACGTCAAAATTACGTATTGTTTGTATTTGTGTGCTTACATTCGTGTGTTTGCAAATTTCCACGTATTAATAGTTTATCTATTTTTATTACACAAATGATGTCACTGGTTCAAAATTGATGTTACCTGTCATGTCCGACCGACTGTCGCAGTTCCTTCTGTCACTAAGCAGAGGGGACTGTAGGAGGCTGGTTGGGCTGATGACGGGCCACTTTCTATGGGCAAAGCACATGGAAAAGGTGGGCATCTCAGACAGTGCACTTTTCCCGCTTTTATTTCGTTTTTAGAAAAAACCTTTTATATCCTTTGGTGTTTCATGCACACACAGGGTTCCGAACCCAGCTCATAACTCATTTGGCTATGGCGGCTGCTATACTTCTACCAAAAGTTAGAAAATTTGTATGAGAAACAGAATTTCAACAGTTAAAAACACCCATGAATGACGTACGATATCGGGTTTGTTAATTTAGTAATACGTAATGTTGATAATGTTTAAAGAGTCTCAATCAGCCTGTCTCCTCCTTTCTTAAGCATTGCTGGATATATTCCGTCAGGTCCAGGGGTCTTAAAGTTTTCAAAGGAAGATAAGGAAACACTTATCGATTCTTTTGCCACTATCCACCAGCAATATACCAGCTGTTCCTAGAGGTTCCACCGGAAAATGGGTTTTGGGTAGAGTATTAAACGTTTCCGATTCGGAAATGATGTATGAATCATCAGGTTTTCGAATGGAATCAAGCCTTACTGAGAGGTCTAGAAGAAAAACCTTACAAAGTCTCGCTATTTCCCTCATTCGTCTACTTTGCCTCAAAGCAATTGATTAAAGTGACTTCTAATTTCTCGCAGCATCTTCAATCATTTCTATTGATTTGAGTTTTTTCAGGTTTGGTAATCGCTCTCTTACGAGCTCCACATTCTGAGGATTCCCACCGCAAGGTATTGATATTGTATCAATCCCCAGTCGGAATTCGATAAAACGATGATCAGAAAGAAAATCCTCTTCCAAAACCCACCATCGGTTTAATTTCCAACTGACCTATTATACTCGTATATATATAATTGGCGCGTACAATTCTGTTAAGTGTTTGGTCGAGCTTTACCTCCAATTTGTCGCGTGCATCTTGGTGTTGTTCCACAAATGGGGGGACCTACAGTTTCAAACCGACTCCGAGGGGCGACCGCTATTAGAAAAACCTCTTCTCAATTTTGGTGTTTCACCGAGACTCGAACCTACGTTCTCTCTGAATTTAGAATGATAGTCACGCACCAACCCATTCGGCTACTGCAGCCGCCTATTGGTAAGTGTTAAATCCATCATCTCTTGTCTCCTTTTGGTCACAAAAGTTGGTTTGTTACCAGTGTATTAAATGACCAAATCAGATGACAGGATAAAATCCAGTAACTTGAGAGCTCTGGGGTTGCATTTGCTGCTTCCCCATACAATGTTCTGTGAATTTTCATCACAGCCCACTATAAGCAGCAAATTATTGGATTTTACATACTTGACTACTTTCTTAGCTCCTTCGAAAGAGGTGTCGGTAAAGAGTCGTAAGGTAATTAGACTATGATAGCTTTGGCACTGTTTCCACTCTACCAGTACTTTATTTTTGCAACAACGATATCTTCGGAGCATAGCTCTTTTAACATCGTGTGTTCGATCAACCTTGCCATGATAATACATGCTTGTGGACTCACATTCCTTTCGCAATGAAGAATTTGTCCCACGACATAGCATCTAGACCACAGATACGCTTGTGACACACCCATAGTTCATGTATTAGTATTATGTGTGGGTTTGTTGCAGTTTTGCATGCGTACCGCACCGGAGAGTCGTAGACGCTTTGCTATGCTGCAGATGTATCTACGTAAATGTTACTTCAGTCCTGAGACTGACTATATTTACACTAAGTCTCTTCTTTTCACGTCTTTCCCAAATGATTGGCGCGGACGGTTCCTGTAGCTACCGTCCCTTGACGGTGACGCAGATTAACTTGCAGCATTCCAAAGCCGCTACCACACTGCTAAGTAGAAGACTTACCCAGCTGCACACATTACTCCACATAACAACAGTGCAAGAGCCCTGGGTCTTTAGGAGCCGCTTCTGTGGCTTAAGCACGTTGAAAGGGGCCACGTTGTTATATGACAGGAGTTCGAGTAGACCTAGCATCAACCCATCTCACTGTGACGGATCTTGAGCAATTCTGTTTCCAAGACCTGGTAGCGGCTGAGGTGTATTACAGACGTAGACGCGGATGGTCGAAGTTTGTGATACCACCTGGGCAGACCACTAGTCTCGTGAGGTTCTGTGAGCGGTGCAATCTAGGCTTCATCCTATGTTGCGATACTAATGCCCAGCATACAATTTGGACAGCAAAAAGTGCAATGGACGGGACTCTCGACTATTCGAATTTATCGCGTCCTCTTGCCTAGACATACATAAGAAGGTGGTGAGGGTTTCCCGATTAATGTCGTTTATGGTCTGTCTGTACACTGTCCGATCCAATAGCTGTCTGTCTGTTTTGTCTTGGATCTCGTCCGAGTAGTTGGGGAAATATCTCCTGACGTGCCTGGGAGGTGGATCAGGCTCCAGCAGGTGTCTGCATGAGTGAGGCCTGCGGTAACACCCTAGCAGAAACTACTTGCTGAGCAGTTCGTTATGCTCCTTCACAGGCAGCATATGGACCTCATCGTGTAGGTGTTGTATCGATGACATCATAAGACATCCTCTCGCAGTCGTTAATGCTGTATTTTGGCAGATCGTTCGTTCACTGCGAATCACTGGTTCCAGGCGACCAGACAGGCGCTGCATAGTTTAGCACCGCTCGGCCTATTGCCGTGTAAGTCAACAGCAACATTTCCTTGCCTTTGCCCCAAGTTCTGCCAGCAAACGACTTGAGGGCCTTGTTGCGATTCTGTACTTTAGTTGCAGTAGCGGTTGTATGTGCTGAGAAGGAGAGCAAGCTGTCAAAGGTAACTTCCAGTATTTTGGGGTTTTCAACCGTCAGAGTTTGTGTGTCATCGACTTTTACCTTGAGTTGTAGCTTGATCTCCTTTGTCCAGGTGGGGAAAAGGGTCGCCGTGGATTTAGTGGGGATCCCGATCCGACGAAGCACGACCGTTGAAGGTGATATCCACCTTGTTGTTATGCTTCGTCGGGTTCGACAGGGACCTTACGGTGCTCACACCAGAGGTGAAGTTGCAGGACTTCAGATGGTCTTCCCATTTAGAGTGCTTATATCGGGTTACCAGTTGCCGAATCTCCGAATTGAGATCCTTTATCCGAGGATCCCCGGGATCGGCCTGGTGTAGGAGATCACGCTCGTTCGCCAGAACAGCTGCTTCAGCTGGGAAATTGGGACGTATGCCCCGGATCCTTCCAGCGAGTATGAAGCGAGCAACGGCGGCTGTGATCACCTTGTGAAATGCGCGTTCGTCTGCGCGCATATCGGTGGGAATGGGGAAACCAAAGATGTCTTCAGTAAATTCCGCGAATCTGGTCCAATCAGCTTTGTTAAAGTTGATGTATGACCGGTGATCCGCGGAAACAAAGCCGGCAGGTTTCTCGATCGAGATGATAATAAAATAATAATCACCTACTACCAAACGGTTTTCACCCCTGATGAGCGCACAAATATCAGGGTGATATCCTGCCGGGCAGCATGTGACAGGGGGTATGTAAATATTATAAATTTCGAGTTCAGCATCGCCTGACCGGACAGCTATCCCTTGACATTCTAAGGTGGTGCCCCTGCGGTCGATGCCTTCATCGATGACACGCTACTGCACTGTAAGGTGGACTATAAACGCTAGGCCACCACCGTGGTCTCGCTCGCGATCCTTTCTGTGCACTTTATAGCCGTCCCTGGGGATCAGGAAGGAGTTAGCATGCAGTTTTGCCTCTTGGACCGCAGCTATCTTGATACCATGTCGGCTCTTGAAGTCGACTATCTCGTCAATCTTACTCGTAAGTCCGTTGCAGTTCAGTTGTAAGTCGGGAGCGTGATCGTAACTCGGGGAGTGAGGGACGCGTGGTGTTGACTGCGTTGGTCCTGCTGTGCGTTCCGCAAAAGTTGTTGTTGCCTGACGGCCACATGTCCACTCACGGGTGGTGCGCAGGCCAGAACACCTCCGAAAGTGGCACCAGCCATTGCAAAAATTGCACTGGACTGTTGTCAGGTTCCGAGGGACTCTGGTCTGACACACAAAGCAGACTGTGCGGGGGATCAAGAGCTAATGGTTTGTCCCCGCACTGGGATAGGAGCAGGAGGGTTGTGGGTAGGGAAGTTGTGTTGCGCCTGAGGGCTCCTTACCGTTGATGGCGGGAGCAACAAGTGGCCACATACCTTGTGGACCCCTCCCTGTGAGTCTTAAGGCCTGAACAGGTCTTAAGATGGCACCTCCCGCTGCTCTTATTGCATCTAACCGAGGTAGAGTTTGAGTGGAGCCGTTTGTGGCAGATGCAGCATTAAAATACCTCTGGTCCAGGGTTGGGTTCAACGCCAGCCCTGAAGAGAAGTATTTGGAGCAAACGTGCTGCAAGGGATTGCTCCTGTGACGAGAGATTGGGGGTGGGATACGGTACACTAGACAGGGCTAGTTTACAGGGGCGGCAGCCCTTGGTCGAGGAAAACCCGAGCCATTCCGGCAACGTAGAACCGGCTGCCATGGGAATGGCTGAACTATGTCGGTAGATATAATAGCCTGATGCTAACATGGGTCCCGGGACTCGTGGGTATCGCGGGAAACGAGATCTCCGACTCTTTAGCCAGAATGGGCTCTGAGGCAAGCTTTTTTGGCTCGGAGCCCGTTCTGCCACTCCCTTCTGCAGCCATCAAAGCTACGGTTAACAAACGGGTTACTCTAACCCACAAGCGAGATTGGCAGGCTGAGAGAGGCTGCAGATGGACAAAATTGATGTAACCTGTCATGTCAGAGGGGACTGTAGGAGGCTGGTTGGGCTGATGACGGGTCACTTTCTATGGGCAAAGCACATGGAAAAGGTGGGCATCTCAGACAGTGCACTTTGCCCGCTTTTATTTCGTTTTTAGAAAAAATCTTTTATATCCTTTGGTGTTTCATGCACACACAGGGTTCCGAACCCAGCTCATAACTCATTTGGCTATGGCGGCCGCTATACTTCTACCAAAAGTTAGAAAATTTGTATGAGAAACAGAATTTCAACAGTTAAAAACACCCATGAATGACATACGATATCGGGTTTGTTAATTTAGTAATACGTAATGTTGATAATGTTTCACAAATGTATGCGGTGGTAATTTATATTTGCCCCATACTGTATATTATAATTTAGCATATTATTTTTAATTATTCGACTTTATTAATATTAAATTTATTTGTCCGTTAGGCTGTACAAATAACTCTAAGAAAAACTTTTTTTTTTTAATTTTTATAAGAAATAAGTATCTAATCTAGTAACTTTATCAATATATAATAAATTATAAAATTATATATATATACATGTAATTGGCGCTTACACTCTTTTTGGGTGTTTGGCCGAGCTCCTCCTCCTATTTGTGGTGTGCGTCTTGATGTTGTTCCACAAATGGAGGGAGCTACTATTTTAAGCCGACTCCGACTAAAAATGTGTATGCAATTTTGCATCTCATTCAAATTTTGGTATATTATGCTAGTTTAAAGTGCCTTCTTCCATATAACGAATGCTCGAAATGTTTTTTATTAACAAGGCCAACAGTAAAAAAAAAAATCAAAAATAAATGCGATTTCGAGCTAATTACAACTTTTCCTAAATATTTTGAATAAAAAGTTTGAAAATGTCTGATTTTTTTAATACTTTGTACAAAGCATGAAGCTTTAAGTTATATGGTTATATAGTCAAAACGATGCAATATGTTGCGCTGCTTTCATTGTAAACACAGGTCTATATGCGTATATTCATCTTTATAGGAGACATGTTTTTAAAATATTTCATATTAATTATATAATGTATCGTATGATCTTTATGAGATATGTTTCTAAAATATTTCGAGATTCAATAAAGACAAGTTTTCAGTTAAAGTACAATTCGAGTTATAAAATTATTGTGAAATTGGATAAAAAATTATTTCTAATATTTATCAGCAACAGCAAACAGTTGTAAATTTTATCGGAAAAACGTCGCCTATAATAGTTATTAGATGACAAAAATATTTTTAATTCGCCAATAAAAATGATATTTCGACGTTTATTTCTTCTTCTGTTGCTTGATAACTGTTATATAAGTGAAATAATTTTTTCGTTGCCAGTAAGATCATGATGTCTGATAACAGTTATTACCCAACGTTTATTGTTTCCGTTACCTAATTACTTATATACAGGAGTTTTCGTTATTAACCATTATCAATAATATTAAGTGTAAAATTTAAATAACCCTATGTCATAATAACATATATTTATCAGCTACATAGCACTTAACTCGGCACATTTTACTCTCTTCTTCGATCTAATTCAATCTTATCTCTGAGTTCAACTATTGAGTAACAATATCATGGAGTCACTATCTCAGTATTTGCACTCCATCGAACTTAATCTAGCACTAATTCGTCCAGTTTGTCTTGTTTGTTTGTTAACAGTAATAGTAGTCCCGCTACTGTCGGGCATATCACCGGTTATCTTCGTCTAGCTCATCTAGGGGTAGGCCCAGGAAACATGCTGTTTGGACGGGATGGGTCCAGAGGGAGAGGGGTGTTAGATGAGTCGGTTTTAGGGGCATGCGAAAAGGTGGTTAGTGTCCTGGGGGGTACTTTCACATGCCGGATATATGTTTGGTATGTCGGGGTCGATTCTGGATAGGTAGGAGTTTAACCTGCTACAATATCCAGAACGTGATTGTGCCAGTGTTACACGTGTCTCACGAGGAAGCTGGAGCTCTTCATCTGCTGTAGGTGGTGGTTGGACTCCGATTACGGCATTCACAGGACGGGAGCTTAAGAAGGTGGTGACGGTCGCCCGGTGAATGTCGTTTATTGACTGTCTAAATACTGGCAGGTCCAGTAGATTGCGGACAGTTTTGTCCTGGATTTCGTCAGGGTAGTCTAAGAGATGTCTCCTGACGTGCCTGGGAGGCGGCTCGGGCTCAAGCAGGTGTCTGCAGGGGTGAAACCTGCGGTAACATCCCAGCAGGAACTGCTTGCTGAGCAGTTTGTTATGCTCCATTACTGGAAGCATTTGTCCCTCGTTGTGTAGGTGTTGAACTGGAGACATCAGAAGGCAACCGGTCGCTGTCCGAATGGCAGTATTTTGGCATGTCTGTAGCTTTGTCTACTGCGTGTCACTAGTTCCAGGCGACCAGACAGGCGCTGCATAGTTTAGAACCGGCCGACCAATTGCCTTAAATGTCGATAGCAACAGTTCTTTGTCTTTGCCCCAAGTGCTGCCGGCAAGCGATTTGAGGACCTTGTTGCGGTTTTGGACTTGAGTGGCAATTGCGGTTGTGTGCGCTGAGAAGGAGAGCAAACTGTCAAAGGTTACACCCAAGATTTTGGGGTTGTTTACCGTCGGAATTGGTGTGTCGTCGACTTTTACCTTAAGGGACAGATTGACCTCCTTTGTCCAAGTAAAGAGGGTCACCGTGGATTTAGTGGGGGAAATTTAGAGATTCCTCGCAGTGAAAAAGCGAGAAAGGTCGGTGAGGTAATTGTTCACTTTGGAACACATGCCATCGATGTCATTGCCCGACGCCATTATCGTACAGTCGTCAGCGTATGAGACCAGGGAAACTCCCACTGGTGGTTTGGGGAGCTTCGAGATGTAAAAGTTGAACAGCAGAGGAGAAAGGACACCACCCTGCGGTACACCTTGCTTTATCTTCCTCTGTTTTGATGTTTGATCTCGAAAAATCTCTGACGAGTGAGTAGCGTGGAATGGCCGACTGTGCCCTGTCTAGTGAACAGTATATCCAGTTTGTCTCATTTATTTCGATTTTTCATTTTTGAAAATCGAACGAACGGTGCAAAAAATGCCTTTGCATATTATATACTATATGTATATAGATATGGATACAGATTGACAACGGAAAAATATTAGTTATAAGCAACGTAAACAAATATTGGGAAATAACTCTTATCGGCAACGGAAAAATATTTTTCATCAAATAGCTTTTATTAAAAACTTTTTTGTTAAACTTCAGAATTCGGGTAACGCTCAATTTGTAAATTTGAAATAACTATTATTTTTGGTCTCTGGCAATAACAATAGTTAAAGTAAGTTAACTTAGCTTTCATTCTTGATAATGCAGAGGAATTTTTGGAGAAATTAACCCAGTAATCTATTTAGAACTAATTTTAATTAATTGTTTGTGCTACTTGTACTTAAATTTAGATTATTGCCATTACCAACGCTACTGTTGTTGGCACCTAATAACTGTAATAACTTCTGCCTAGTACGTTTGTCACTCACGCAAACGCAATGTATGAGATTTGTAAGTTGCTTTGTGGAGTACTGCTCTAGATTACGTTGTTCGTTAACCCATTCTTTAAATTGTTCATTTGAGTAGTAGTACGCTTTTATAAAACTATCAACATAAATGCGGTGATGCGTATATTTTTGATTGGATATCAACTCAAGTATGGACATAAAATTTGTAAAGTCTAGTTGCATTAGTGCCCGACCTCCTGCCGAGCACTTTTTCACATTCGAGAAACTAGAAAAAATAGTTATTAGCAAATATTGACACTAATTTATTTAAGAAGAATTACCCTTCTATTAGTAAATGAGTCGCGACATGAGCCATTGAATTCCATATAGATTCCGCAGGCACATTTATTTCTTTGGCGATTTCTTCCAGACGCATTGCAAAGCTTTGAATATTCTGGCATAATAAGAAAGGAATTAAATATTACCTTATGACGAAACACCTTTGTAAATCTCACTGATGTTTTATATCTTTTTTCTCTTTCCTTCTTTTATTCCCTTCCACTTACCCGATTCATTATATCAATATAATTATTATGATGGAAGCTGACGTGATTAACATCCCACTTTACCTTGGCCATCATAGAAAGAACTGTTTGCAGATCTATGACCCGTGCAGTAACACACGTGTATACGGGACGTTCAATATCGGCCATAAATTCGATGTAATTAAAGTAGGCAGTTAGCATTGGTCGCTCCTGTGGCGGCAATAAGTGATTGAGGTAATTATGAAGCGTTTGGAATTGTTGCATCATGCAATGCCCACTCTCTACCGCACCTATGCGCTGCGATAGTCCATACAGTGTATCCGGATTTGCAAGTTCATTATTGATCTGAAATTAAAGACAATACATATATAAAATATTAGATTACGCTAATAATTGATTATAACTCATACTAGTGACGAAAAGTTTAAAGGCCAAATTTTAATTTTTGTTACAACGTTCTGCAGAATAGCTTGTAGTTTTTGCTCCAGGCGCGCCTTGTAATATTTTTCCATTGTCACGGGCTGAAAAAAAAGAGTTCGATTGGCATATCTTGAACATTTTTTAATTATTAAACCTACAGCATCTCTACCAAAGATTTCATGTACCGCATAACCATAGAAATCCATCAATTCCAACATACTCGCAATAATTTTGGGTGAAATACAGTGCAACAACTTACACATTTGTAAGTAACGACCAATGCAACGAAATATATTTAATGTTGTGTTGTTTACAACAACTTGCCTACACAAGAAAAAACCTTACTACCTTGTTTCACAAAGTACATATGTTAAATACATAAAGAAACGTACACATTAACACCTTCATCATATTTGCTTTGTATACTTTTTTGTTCGTCGTCACTTTCCTCCGAGAAGTAACAAGATGCTTCGTCCACAATCCCGGACAATATATCCTCTTCAAGCATAGCCACATCTAGACCACCGTCGAAAGGTGAACTCTTTTCAGAGAAACGTAAAAAGTAACCATAGGAATCGTAAATGGAACTACCACCATCTTGCGAATGCACTGACACTAACTCATCACAATTATTATTGCTAATGGGCGAGTTATTTACCGATGATGCTGAGATGAGTACGGGAGCAGCCGGAGGTGATTTATGTCGCCGCAGTGTATTGCGAACGGATTGAAACTCCTATACAAATTAATTTTAGATTAAAATTTCTCGATACTTTAACTTATCTCACCGGTAGTTGAAGTATATTTACAAAAGATCCCACCATCCTCCACGATTCGTTATCAAGAAAGAGGCATATTTCTTCCAGGCATGTGATGTGATAAAGTTGAAAAAACTCTTGACTTTGAGTTTGCATTGTTTCAATAAGCTTCTCCGACTGTTCGCCACAAAATTCAAGGCCAATTTTCTTCAACCTCTGAGCTACGGATAGTACCTGTATGAACTGATCATACTTAAGAGTTTTCAATTTAGGGCTTTGCAAGAATATACAAATCTTTGTAAGAACATCATTCCAAATTCGAGACTGCCCCTTCTTTAGTTTCTCCTCTATATAAATATCCGGGGAGTCCTTCGTATCTAGAGGATATAGTTTATAATTTTGATGCCATACAACTATTTGATAGTAAGACGCCAATATAGTCCAGAATGTTTTGCATAAGCTGATTAAGCAGGAAATGTATTTGTCCACAGTTACCTGCTCACACAGTTGCTCGTAAAGAAATTTCATGTTTTCATCAATATTTGGATCATTATAAGCTCGCAATACTGAATTTACTGAAGAGTGAATAGCTGAAATGAAGTTGATGTGCAGCTGGAATAGAAAAACGTATAAACGAAATTCTAATCTCATTGATCAATTTGAATTGATTTGTCTTACCTGATCCATAGCAATCAACGATTTATTTAGCAATTTGTAGGCTTCTTGCAGTTTTGCATACTTTCGCATATCAAAATTTAAAATCATCTGTAAAATTTTGTTAAGGTATTAGAGAGACATTTTATAATTGTTTTTCTATCATAGGTACCTCATTGAGCACTGTATCTAATTGAAACTCTGTTAATAAAAGGGTTTCTGCAAGCTTCTTATTCAATGATTGCACGCAATGGTATTGCAAATACTTCGCGGCAAAATCTTTACACTTAAGCAATAAACCTATTGCTCCGGAATAATTATAGTCAGAAAGAAATTTTTGCACTTCTACATCAGTCGATTTCTACAAAAGAGGCAATAAAATACTAGTTCTTGGTTAAATGAAATACTATAAATAAAAAAACTGACCAATTCTTTGATCGCTTGCAAAGTGTTCAAAAGATCCTTAAGTATTTCACGTTTCCGATATGATGCTAATATCTCCAAGCTTGTAGTGGTCAGATTGACTTTTGCAAAATTCAAATATGAACGCGCTTTTCGGCACGTCCATAAGGATTCTTCTAGTTCTTTTTGGATGTCATTGATGGTAGAAAATTCCTCATTGCATGCACTACGTTGCTCCAATATATTCTGCAACACTTGCTTGGACAAAACTTTATGTTGTGTGCGCAGTTGAGCAATGGTGTCATCAATTAATTGGAAATTGACGCCATCACTAAGTACTTTCTGCAAAAAGCAGTGAAGAAATGGTAATTAAATGAAAAGGAAATCTGGAGAATGGTTTAAATACATAGAAAACTGTTTTTTTACACAAACAACTGAATTGATGCAAATCTAGTTAATCTAACTTGCCTGTAATTCGTATTGGCCGTGTAAATTACATTCCTCCCCGTCTTCAGTTTCAAAAAAAATTTTTTCGATACTCTCCAGTATTTCTGGGTCAGACTTTAGTGGGTGGATATCAGTTTCAGGAGGACTACAACCAGAGCTTGTACTCTCACCCGCAGGTATGACACATTCGACAGTTCCACATTTTACCTTGCTTGCAACAACACCCGTGGGCTCTGATGATACGCTTTGAATGAAATAATCGGAGAAACCCATTGCTGGTATTTTTACTTGTCTATTGGTCTGTCAATTAGATATAAAATATTAATTGAAACCTTAAGTATAACTTAAGTATTTACCTGTTTGTGTAGCAAGTCCATAAACTTAGCTTTAAATTCATCTATTTTTGCCCTGTGATGATACATTTTTCTGCTAACTCCTTCGGAAGGAGAATTTACGACTATTTAACAATAAAAATGACAGCAACAAAATTGAACGGTTGCATTGGCCGTACTTCAATATATGTATGTTTGATTAGTGATCGAATATTTTTCTTTCAAATTATTCACACGATTTAAGATGATGTCCACATATGGGAAATTACTGAATCAGATTACGATAATAATCTACCCGTTTCAGACTTCAAATTACCTGTCAAGTTGTGTACGTGTTTTACATGGAGATTCGTGTTGGTTAATTCCACGATGTAGATAATACAAAGGTACTATGTTGCTGAAAATATGTATGCTCTGTCACTCATTTGCAAATATTTAGTGAATATTGTAATGAAAACGAATGTTGCGTGTTAAATTATGAAAGCACGAACGATAAGGCTTCCAAATGCATTTTTTCCTGCCGATGACACTGAGGAAGATTGAATGACTAGAATCCGATTTAATAATAATTAAATCAAGGATTACCGAAGATGGATTGGGATAGTGTTGGCGAATAGTTTTACCAGAATTCAGCAAGACATATTTAAAAAATGCAATTGTTCCCTAAAATTATAACAAAACTAACATTGTAAATGAAATAGTTTTCAGTAAGCTTGAAACAAGTATTGATTGAAGAAAATACTGTTTCGCGAAATTTTTATAGCACCACTGTCTAAATTTGCGCACAAGTAGTTTTCTGTACTTCAATGTGTTGGTTGCTCTACCGTGGAGTAAGACTTATGTGGTGGTTAAGTCCCCTCGAGAACCTAATCAACCACGAACTAAGAGGACAGTTGGTTTTACGTCACCACACCAGCCGGTTCTGCGTAACCGTAATGACCCGGATTTGTATTCGACCAAGGAGGGTCAATCCAACAAAAACAACAGGACATCTCCGTATATCGATTGGCTGACTACCGGGAGCGGGTTTCTGACCCCAGCAATCGTCTCCTGGTATTTGCTGGTTGTTGTTATTGATGTGGCAGTTAACTTTGCCCTGTCAGTGTAGTGTAAATCACCGGTTGTCTTTAGCTCATCTAACGGTAGGCCCAGGAAACTTGCTGTTTCGACAGGTTTGGTTAGATGAGTGGGTTTGATGGGGCATGTGAAAAGGTGGTTGGTGTTGTTGTTGTTGTTGTAGCAGCATAAACATTCCTCATATTTACATACGGGGAATGCTGCTGGAGTGACAGTCCTTGGCCGGATATAAATCCGGGTCGTTTCGGTAACGTAGAACCGACTGCCGTTGGTGTCGTACGGGGTGCCTTCACATGGCGGACATATGTTTAGTGTGTTGGGGTCAATGCTGGATAGGTAGGAAATTCATCTGCTACAGTATCCAGAACGTAGTTGTGCAAAGGTTACGCGGGACTCTCGGCGAAGTTAGAGCTCTTCGTCTGCAATGGGTAGTGGTTCGACTCCGATAATGGCATTCGGTGGTCGGGAGCTTAAGAAGGTGGTAAGAGGCTCTCGATGAATGTGGTTAATTGTATGTCTGTACACTGTCCGACCCAGTAATTCTCGGTCTAATTTGTCCTGGATCGCGTCATCGGAATTGAGGAGATGCCTCCTGAGTGTCTGGGAGGCGGCTCTAACTCAAGCAGGTGTCTGCATGGTGCTCAGCAGTTTAGAGGTAGTCGTTTACATTGGCGCATAGGCCATCAATGTCATTGCCCGACGCAATTATTCTACAGTCGTCGGCGAGATATAGAAGTTAAAAAGCAAGGGTGAAAGGACACCTGCGGAAATCATTGCTTTATTTTCCTCTGTTTAAAGATTTGGTCTCGAAATAGCACCCACGAATGACGACCACTCAGGTAGTTAGCGGTTCATCTCTTCAGCCCTGGCAGGAGTGTCGACAATATACTGTCATCTAGTAACGTGGAATGGCTGACTGCGTCGAAAGCCTTTTTTAGGTCCAACGCTACTAAGACAGTCCTCTAGCAGAGGTGGTTTTGGTTGAGCCCGCGGTTAATCTGTGTGTTTATGACGGTGAGCGCTGTGGTGATACTGTGCACTCTTAGCAAGCCATGCTGGTGTGAGGCTGGGGTCAGGTATTTCGTGTAGAGTCGGAGTAGAAGTGTTTCAAGAGTCTTCACTACTGGGGAAAGGAGAGTTATAGGCCGATAAGAATCCCCTTGGTGGGAGCGTTTCCTGATTTCTACTTGTCAGGAATAATGATAGTGGCCATGGACATAGTGAAAGCCCTTGTGAGGTAATTACTGGTCTTCCGCGACTTCGGCCTCCTTAGGGGTTCCAGTCAATTGTGGCACTTGTTAAGGCCCTCGCCTCATTTGAAATGGTGTTTTCTGGGTGTTTCTTTAAAAGCGTCTAAAACAGTTACTTTATTTTTCGCGATTTTGACAAGTCTGGCGTCAGCTCCCTTCGCAATAAAAAATAAACGAAGAAATGGGTTGGTAATATTGTGATTTGTGAGATTAAAACTTAACAAACTAATGAAAACGAAGTGCCGTGTGTTAAATTGTGAAAGCGCAAATTAATATAAAGGCTCCAACTTTGCCTAATAATACGTTCACATATAAGTCGATGATCTACTTTTTCGCGCTTAACTCAAAATCCGTAATTAAAAAGCGCGATTTCCCAAACTAAAGGAAAAGAAAACAGCTTTGTAGACATAGTTCTAATAAAATGTTTGTAAGGTATTGTTGCGCGTATTTTTCAAGTGCGGCAGTCGTATTATTTTAAATTAAAAGACACATTTTTAACAGCGTCCATGCGCTTTAAAACTTTTTGTATTTCTGTTCTTATTTTTTACGACTTCTCCGATTTACACCAAGGACACATATTTATGGCTAGTCAGAGTGGCCTGATATTACAGTTAGATTTAGTAAATATGTAATAGAAAACAATAGAATGCATGTTACTGCAATTATGCTTACTGTATGTATATATGCAAATAATGAGAGATGCTCATAACATAACAGAAATAAAGTGCAAGTGAGAAAGAATGCGAATGTGAGAATAATGGCAACATACAAAAATAAGAGAATGAATGATATTTACTTTTCGTCGGTAACAGGTATTATTAATTATACATTCATATAACAGAAAATCTGCCATATGTGAACGGGTTGATTAATTTTGTTAATTTATTATTAATTTTGTGGATTTATTATTATTAATTAATGGATATGTGGGAGTAGTTAATGCTGCTGAACCTTACCTTGAGTTCGCTTAACTTAGTATCGAAAAACTTAGTATCGTTCACACACAAGAATTTTGAAATTGGTTTTAGTGCGAGTCGGAAACTAGTTCATGCTCTTGTGAAAAAGTTGTTATATTTCAAAACATGCATGTTTTTGGACAACCCAGATTATTAAAATATTTATTTTGAATAACATTACATCAAATACATATACCTTCAATCTATTTTCTTTATATTACTCAAAAATTAAATTAGGGTAATATTGTATATATCTCTTATAAATAAAAATATTAATAAAATACTATTTTATTCGATGAGAAAAACGCCCCGTTTTCATGCTCTAACTTGTAGCAGATATAAAGATACTGTAGTTTATTGTAGAAATGTGGAGATTAGTGCTTGTTCAAACAACAGTTCCGAATAGTTTAGTGCAAATAATGCTCAATGAACACTTTTCTGCACAGTGTTCAAAGAGTACTTAATGTATTTATCGAATAGACTCAATATTAAATTTTACATTTTTATCGACCTTATTACATTTACCAATCGATTAAGGATGGTTAAGAATAATCGATTATATCATAAAGTAATTATTAACACAATGGTATTTGTTTATCAATTATTGTAAAACACTTAAGCTTCTTTTAGCTCGAATATGTTTTCGAACAATTAATAAGTAAAAATGACAGATTTTCCAGTCGTCGATATTAATACCGATATGGATTTTCCAGCCCTGCTAGCAAATTTGAAAAGGGCTTGTGATCTATGGTTCCGTAATGAACATACTGCGTCGAAAGAACTAGGTGGAGAAAACTCGTACTGTTCCTCCTATGACAACATCACGACAACCATTACCGAGATATTGCGTCATGGATTGCGTTTAAAGTTAAATAATGCTATGATGGTGGGTATATTATATTTTTTTTACTTTTCTAAAAAAAAAATTGGCTAAATTTCCATTATGGCCACAAAGCACTTCGATGGTGAGAGGAGGCGTCTCACCGTCTATAACTCCCATAGGAAACAGCATGGATTCACCATTATAATTATAAAAATACTAACCCCTTAGGATCCACATGGAACTCTAGGGAACCGATATCATTACTTTGAAGTTTTAAACTAGAATAACAACTCATTGGAATTACCAATAATATAATATTAGAATGCCAGATGCCTGCCGGAGTTGGATTGATGATGTGTATTTTTTGATGGCTGCCCACTACTTAAAAATAATGCGAATTTAAAAGCGGCCTTCAAGTAAACATATGTATTTGTAAAATTCAAAGGAACCTGTATACGAAGTTCATTTTACTCTGGTGTCTGGTAGCCCTAAATTACACGACTTAAATAACAAAATGTTTAAAAACAATGAGCCTCCGAAATTAGCTGTTTTCATTTTTCGGATCGAGACACACCACTTTATCTAAAAAAAATTATTATTTATGTTATCTTAGAAAAAAGGGCCGAAGACGAAAATTTTAAATATTAAAATATTCTCATATATATGTACATTTTAATCCTGAAATTGAAATGCCGCTATCGTCCGAGGATCATAATCCTCAAGCAATAGAGTTCTATTTTCTGTTATGGCAGTTTAATGCAACACAATTCTTTCTCTTACCGATGTTGTTGTTGTTGTGGTAGTAGTTTACTAAATCCTGTAGTGCGGTGAAGTCACCGGTCGTCTTCGTCTAACTCATCTAGTTGTAGGCCCAGAAAAGTGCGGTTTTGGCAGGTTCGGTCCAGAGGAAGAGGGGTGAATAGGTTTGATAGAGCATGTGAATAGATGGTTAGTGTTGTGGGATGTGCCTTCACATGCTGGTCATATATGGGATATGTCTGTGTCGATTCTGTATAAGAAGGAGTTAAACAACTACAATCTCCAGAACTAAAGTTAAATAGATAGTTTGTTTAACAAATAATAAGACGCAATAAGTGACTTAAATAGAGGCCTTGGCATCGCAAAATCAAGATCAAGACTTCTAGGAAGCCGGTTAAACTCTACAAGTCAAATTGTAAGAGGGGCGAAATTAAGGTAATTAGATCTGAGAACTTCAACATAAAATAGGATATAAGAGCGAAGTACTCTATTAGGAACATTGAAACTTATTTGGCCAAGTAGATCTGAACAGTCAATGGTACCAGATATTATATTATATTGTATATAAACATTAAACTTTGAACAAGTCGTCGGATCTCAAGTGATAAAACATTGATAAGCATGCATCTAGCGCTGTAGAGTGGCAAGGGTTATAAACTTACGCTGAACTTTAAGTCATTCAGAGCATTCAAATCTTCCTGCAATCCTAACAATGTATCCGATAGGGAGCAGATTTTGCGAAAAAGTTTCAAATCATCAGCATAGAGTAAATATACCGACCAACGTCATTAATGAAAAGTATACGCGGGGGCCGCCGTAGTCGAATGTGTTTGTGCGTGAATACCACTCGGAGTTCAGAGAGAACGTAGGTTCGAATCTCGGTGAAACACCAAAATGAACAAAAACATTTTTCTAATAGCGGTCACCCATCGGCAGGCAATGGCAAACCTCCGAGTGTATTTCTGCCATAAAAAAGCTCCTCATAAAAAAACATCTGCCGTTCGGAGTCGGCTTGAAACTATAGGTCCCTCATTTGTGGAACAACATCAAGACGCACGCCACAATTATATATATAAACAAGCTAAGACCAAGACTACTTTGTTACCTTGTTGTACTCCAGTAATTGACACAAATGTGTAGAATTTAGTATTCCCAATTTGAACAAATGAGATTCTATTTGACAGAAAAGCTGAGTGGAAGCCTAGATTTTGAAGTTTTCAGAGGAGGATTTGGTGTGAGACCGTGTCAAATGCTTTCGAAAAATCGGTGTATATGGTGTCAACTTCAGACTTACTATTAAACTCAGAGACACAGAACTGAGGGGAAAAAACAGTTGAATTTCCTCCAACATACCCTTGCTGACAAGATTCAATTAATCTTTTGATAGCATATGCTAGCTTGTCCTTTACCACTTTCTCAAAAAGTTTGGAACAAGCCAATAATTTCTACATAGTCCTATAATTTATCACTTCATTCTTATTACCAGTTTTGAATATTCCAACGGTCAATGAAAACACCAGTAGATAGTGAAATATTGAAGATATAGTTTAATGGTGAACAAAGTGAATAACTACACTTTTCTATCAATGTCTCGTTTCAAGGCGGATCGTAAAGATGAAATATCATTGATAATACATTGTTCAGATAACGTCAATGGCCCAAAGTCTAAGGTTTTGGGTGCGTCAATACAAAAATCATAGTTGGTGTTTTCTTAGACCACGACATAATTGGATTTGCAAAAGGTTTACAGAGCCAGCCAAACTCTCTGAAAAAGTGCCATTAAATTTCACTCTGGTTGGAATATTAGAACATTCCTTTTTCGAATTGATGTATTTCCAGAACATTTTTGTGTTTCCTTTTAACCCTATTTATTATACAAAAATTTGCCCAGGACATTGAACTGGGCGATATAATCGATATATTTATGTTGAAAGGCAATATTTTTAGTCTCCTTAACTTTTCAACTTCCTAGTATACCAGGGCAGTTTATGTATTTTACCTGGAAGTGGAGAGAGATTCCTGCTAAATATGTCAAACAACTTATGCAAGAACACTTCAAAACAACTTCCAATCAACTTCAGAAATTTGGGAGTTTAGAGAGTTAAAATTAGCATTATTGAAGTTATGAGAGCGAGTGTTTAGATTAAAATTGACATTATATGCTAGTTCAAAAGGTTCTAAGGATAATGATAAGGGTACATGACACATGCCCGATTTGTAAATTGGAGAATGACATTCAGTTAAATGGGGAATCAAATTGTTATCTATAAAAATAAGATCCAAGATATTATTCAGCTTTTGTACAAACGAATTAATCTGAATTAAATTAACTCTAAAAAGGCTGTTTAGGAAGTTAATTTCATGAGCGTAGTTAAAGTTGTTTGGAGTTAAGGTATGGTCGTTTAGTAAATTAGACCAGACAATTTTATTTAGATTAAAATCACTTAATATACAAAAGTGACTATTTACATTATTTTCATACATAGTACGTCAGTATGTTATTTACATGAACGCAATACAGTGAATACAGTGACTACTAGGAGGGATATGTGACGCACAAATGAAGAGTTTCTAAATGAGCCGCACAAGCAAACACAAATCTGATCAAGGAGTGAATCACTATTTGATAGTTGATAAAGCGACGAAAAAAGGGAACACCTAACGTTAGTCAGCGAAACTACCATTCGGGAGTGCGTAGGTTCGAATCTCCGTGCATGAACATCAAATAATACAACAAGTTTTTTCTAATAGCGATCGACCCTCGGCAGGCAATGGCAAACCTCTGTCATGAAAAAGCTCCTCATAAAAACCATTTGCCGTTCGGATTCGACTTAAAACTGTAGGTCAAGACGCACACCACAAATAGGAGGAGGAGCTCGGCCAACACCTAACAGAAGTGTGCGCGCCAATTAATTATTTTTATTTTTTACTTACGCCATTAATAGCGATGATGTATGTTATTATAAACTGTACTAAGTTGTTAGCAGCTTGCACATTTGATAATTTTTAATATTCGATGTCTTTAAAAAAGATTAGCCTGTTTTTTCGTTATTGTATAAAAATTATTTATTTGTTTTAAATGGAATATTTTTTATCACTAAATAACAAAAACATGTTAAATTATATTTATTCTACTTTAAGCCTAACAGTATATCTCCCGGTGGTATGACGAGAAACAATATTTGTCTAGCTATTAACGACGATTTCAAACAACTGGTGGACAATTTTGAATGGATTTGTAGGTCAGCACAAAATCGTACTTCATTTGCAACCGAATCGACTATACTATCTCCTTTGCCATTTATAAACGAATCGTTTGATACGTCATCTACAATGCAACATGCCGTTACATCTTTCCTTCGTTCCTGGGTGCAACGTAATTTGAAAGCAAAGTGTATGAATGCTTGTCTTCAAATGCTGTTCGCGGAAAAACAGTTACTAGAGGCATATTATAAGGAAGACGCTTTTTTGCGAAATGAGGCGTATTCAACAGCACTTCTTATATCTTTGTCAGCTGTAGAATTGAATCAATACAGCCTGTTGAGTCAAATCGAAACCAAACTTTATAGTCCGGAATTCGGTGTAGCTGCACTTTCTGCTGTACCGAGTACTATCCGAAGACGTACCACTTATCATCACATACTTTCAATTTCGCCACCTAGGAATAGAAATGTTGGCAAGATAGGCGTCGTAAATACGCAGGAAATGAGAATTGGAAACATAAGCGACTGCTCCACCAACCAGAAGGTAAATAAAATACTTCTAATAGTAGGTAGAACTAAAATATTTTAAATTTTTAGACTGCTTTCAAAAAGACTTCTCCGAAATCGAGCTTTGCTACTACATTTCGCAGAACTAAAAGCCTACCAGCATTACAGCACAATCCCTGCGAACCTTTTTTATTGTTTCAAGAAAAGCTAAGACCGCGATCTAAAACAGCTAATAACAATTTAAAAACTGGTTCTCAACGCAACATAAATGCCTTAAACGTAACTAATTTCGCAGGTTTTTCCGATTCAAATACAAACTCTACCACCACAACTGACTCCTCATACTCTGAAAACAATTTTTTGGATCTGGGGCTACCTTCAACATCTCTGCAAAGCCGACAGCAAATGCGTACAGGTTCCATTTCTTCTTCAAACGCGGGAACTCCTTCTTGTCGCATTGAATTAATTAACTGTGACGATATTAAAATTTGGACCGACACTTCCTATGATCATATTCGGAACCAGCGAAAGGAAGCGACAGCAACTGAGCCGTGTCCCATCCCTCACAATTTGGAGCCACTGAAACAGGTTAGAATTGTTTTTAAATATAAAACACATGCATTCATGTATTTTACAAATACATCTCAATTTACAGAAAGCGAAGAGCTCAAGTCCTATTGGTAGTTTTTTATGCAACCTTTTCAGCACTCCACCAACATATACGCATTGGTCAATACTCAACCAAAGCGGTAGCAGCTATGACGTCAGTTTAGACAACGGGGAAGGTAATACTGCAATCGCTATGTTTCCCTGTAATACAATACAATCAGCAGATTATGCAGTGAGTTCCACTAGCGGGGTTTTGAACGCATTTATGCCTGTTTGTGGAAAAAAGTTACGTTCCCGTAACTCCCAAAACTTATTCGAGGACGGAATTAGCACGCTTGATTATAAAAATACCATCAATGACTCATCGAAAGCAGCCACAGAAGAAAATTGTATCAAATTATCAGAAGCGCCTAAACAGTTACCAAAACATCAGCAGAGTTTAACAGATTTTTTGCAAACGTCGCAAATGTCGCGAAATAACACCGACTTGGAAAAGGAGAATGCACATTTTCGAGTATCTGAAGCGATAATATCAGCAATAGAACACATAAAGTGGGATAATAGTACAGATCCAGTGAAAAAATGGCGGCGGAGAAAAGGTAATCCGATCTACCTAAAGTACATAAATTATATCAGTACCAAAAAAATCCGTAGCACTTACATTCCATTGAAAAAGCAGAACACTCATATACGAGCATTGTCGCTAAATTTTCCATATATATTGTGTTTATTTATTTTTATGTTATATATCAAATATTTAAATTTTAGAAGCAACTCGATCAACATTAGCAACAACTGCCACAGATTGCTTGGCCACAGACGGTACACATAAAAATAGATTTCCAGCGAAATTCGAAAGTGAGGTATTTGCAGTTTTATAATGTAAATGGCATATTTACACACACTAAAAAATACAAAACTTATATTATTTAGTCTTGCGACGAATCCACTGAGCACATTTCTTATGCAGAACTAGGCGAAAGTTGTCTTGATTTACTTTCCGCAGAAGTTGTCGGCCTCTCATTAATTTCAAAATTTAACGATAAGCATCTACCGAAAGTATCAGAATTGAAATGGCTAGTTTCGGAGGAAGATACGCCACAGCAACTCTTGCCCATGCCTGATAATAGTTCAGCGAATCCTGACGATAATATAATACATCCAATGACACGAGGTACAAGGTACTGGGCGCCACCACGTCAACAAATCATTTTCACGGATCATCCATCCACAAGGTAGTTACAGTTGGGTGTACCTAATAATATATATAGTTGCTAACACGAAACTAGCAGTACCAAAAAAATATTAGATTTTTTTTTTTTAATTTTCATCTATCATGTGATTAGAAATTTTTCATTATTATTTTGAAATATGATTATATTCTTTAACTGAACACATTTTATAACAAAAAACATAACCTTTTATATTAAAAGATAGACATTAAGGGTTAACATTAAAATAGCATTGGTCTACAAGAAACATATTTTGGCCAAGTTTATAAAAAAATTAAAGAGAAACTGCATTGGCAAAGTTTGCTGATACAAAGTTATAATTAATATTTAGTTGAATTACGGCAGCACAACGGCGGGGTATTAAGTCCACCAATTGATCACATCCCTGGGGATGTTGCTGTTGTTGTTGTAGCAGCATAAACATTCCCCATGTTTACATATGGGAATCTTCAGCCAACGTTTGTAACAGCTAGAAGGCAGGAGGTGATTGATCTAACCCTATCAAACTCAAAACTTGGGTGGTCAATCAAGAACTGGAGAGTCCTTGCCGAAGATTCGTGCTCGGACCACAGGTACATTGAGTTTCAGTGTGGCGAGGAGGCACAAATGCCATTGCCCTCTAGAAACCCAAGAAAAACAGACTGGCAGAAGTTTAGGGAGGCGTTGCGGGACCTTGACGTTACGCCACCAAGACTTCGAAAAGAACAGGCCATTGAGGCGGCTGTTGAGAAACTCAACGCTGCCCTAACCGAATGTTTTGAGCCAGCCAGTCCAATTCGACCTCTCCCTAGCTGGACTCCCGTTCCTTGGTGGAATCGAGAGCTCCAGATGTTGAGGCGTGAGTCGAGAAAACTTCTAAACCGGGCCCTCAAGACTAACCTTGCAGGGGACTGGGAGCGATACCGTGATGTTCAGAAGAACTACTCTTATCTACGAAGGTTAAATGTTAGATTTGGTATTGAAATTTTCTTTTCTATGATTTATAGGAAAAAAATAAATGGCTTCAAAATAATTGTTTAAGGGTACTGCTATTTTATGTTCACAGCTGTATATGACTGGCATGTACACTTCAGTTATGTGTTTGACCGAGCTCCTCATCCAATTTGTGGTGCATGGCCTGATGTTCCTTCACAAATGGTAGATGGTTTTTTATGAGAAGCTTTTTCCCGTCAGGAGAAAAAAATTATTAAAAATTAAACATAAATTTTGAGCAATTTCAAACTTGCGCTTTGTTATACTAAAATTTAATGGGTTAAAAAACTACATGAATAAATTGTACAAGTTTAATAAGCGCAAGTGGAAAGTGTTAGAAAATGCTCGTTTGATATTTTTTTCCTTACTGTCTCCCTTTTTTCCCGATGACAAATACATGGTAATTTTTTAATAAAAGAATTTTTTTCTAAAAATTCTGAATTAAAAAATTTGTATTTTAATGTACTTTTTTCTTTTTAAATTTTTTAAATACTTGTGGATTTTGTACAAAGTTTTAATATGTGACATTTGTTTTAGAAATAATTATATTCTTGTAAAAATTAAAAACAAGAGTTTTCAAAGCTGGCTAAAATATCGCATTGACAATTAGGTGAAGACAGTTGCACGTTTGTTTACAACTTGAATCAGCCCCATTTATATATTTATTTCAGTCGCAAGGAGTTGATACGAAAGCAGAATAATCGTTGTGCGGGCTGTGGAATGCGAGTTTCTCGGCAGTATGTCAATAGCTTTCGGTATTGTACGTATCTCGGCAAGTTTCATTGCACTGGATGTCATCGAAATCAAATATCACCCATTCCTGCCAAAATTTTACAAACGTAAGTGGAATTAAGAAAAGTCGAGCGAAATCCTTAACTTTTTTTTATTTCAGTGGAGAAAACTATATAATTATTAATGTTATTTCTTTTCCCCAATTTGTAGTTGGGACTTCAAGTGCTATCCGGTTAGCGTTTTCTCGTATCGTTTATTGGAACAGATGTACCTATATCCGCTATTTTATGTGCCGGATTTAAATCCTGCTCTCTATATAGATAACAAAGCGCTACTTTCTGCTCGAAAAAAACGTGCCCATTTAAAATTTGTTAAAGATTTTATAAAGTGTTGTCGATTTGCAGTCAGGTGTGAATAAAATTTGACACCCAACTTTATTTTAAAAATCAACTCATTAAGTATTTCCTATTTTTTAGAGAGCAAGTATACTTTGAAAGCATACCAGATCATATTACGAACGATTCGGATATTTGGTCACTCTCAGACTTCATTGATGTCCACAACAAGAGTATGCAGCGCTCAATTGACCAGCTAATCGAGAAATGCGAGCATCACATCTTTAATTGTGTGGTGCGTATCAAGAGCAACAACAAAAATTTGAATTCGAATTAGTTAAAAAAAAATACTCATAATATTTCAAAATTATTTTTAACCAGCTCTGTACCGCCCGGGGCTTCCATTGTCAGTATTGTCATAAGGATCAGGTGATTTATCCATGGCAGCAAAAAGTATTTCGTTGTGATGGGTGCGGCTCATGTTTCCATCTCAGCTGCTGGAACTCAATGTTAAGTATGTGCTGTAGATGCCAAAGAATCAACAAAAGACGGGAAATTGCGGTTACTTGAGGTACAACTCAATTGCCAGTTAGGAAAATGTGAAGATAGTGTAATGTGCTTAATTGCACCACAGCTCTGTTGCGTATTCAATATAACTTCGCCAAATTTATTGTTAACTTCAAAAATCAATTATTTGCGCATTTAGCCTATAACGTCAAAGCATACATTTTATAGCGCCACTATAAACATGTTTATTACAAGTATATTTCAAATATCATTAAATGTAAAATTTGCATTTTTGAGCTTAATTACAAATTGGCGATATTTTCATCTTACTTGCTTTAAGGTGGTGCGCTAAGACATATTATATTCTATGAGTATCTATTGTATAAATAAATCGAATTTTTATATGTTGTTCGCGTGGCAAATAACGTGGACAAATTGCGTTCGTTTACTCGAAAAGCATGCAAGGAGAGAGCGCAATTTGGTATTTAATTTTAAGGGGAAGTTGGAAATTCGTGATGCGAAAACTTTAGCTAGCAAGAACTTGGCAAACGGTTAAAATTTTTTCAACACAACAATTTTATAAATTTATGATGAAATTCAGAAACAAGATTGTTGCTACCGCCATTATGACTCTAATGGTCTTTTCATCATCCGACAGTAATCATAATGAAGAAAAGTAAATGTTCGAATTTAACCCACCTGCCCAATGTTAGCCGTTTCGTATACTGGACATAAAAAATATGATTGGCTATGCAGGGTTGGAAGAAAAAACAAAGATCTAATAGTGTAAGCTTTGACGTTGTGTAAAAATAAAACTAAAAATTGAAGTAAACACAATATGGCGAAAACAGGCCAGACTTCTATGGAAAAAGTTCTGAAGCAAGTTTTCGTATTTTAAAAAGCCTTTTCGGAGTTATTAGCCAAAAACTGTTGTATGGCGAATTTTAATATAATTATATATATTGTATATATACATATAATATAATTTCTATAATCCACATAAGAAAATTAGTTGTCCCTTATTTCACATTTTTAAATGTTTTGTCAATCGTCGCAACCATCTGTTGTAACTATCGCAATCAGTTGTCATAAAAATTTGTAAGTTTCTGCAACTTTTGCGTACGCATACAAATTTGCACTAACTTTCTTTGACAGAGAATAATTCAAAACTCGTAACAATGCCAAGTTCAAAGTTAAATATTACGAAATATTAATATTAATTTGTTCCGCATAACCGAATTTTAACAGACCGACTCATGTTAACAGTATACTTTCGGCGAAATTGGGACTTGTGCCTTTTTTCTCCGTAGTCCTGATATGTATACTCTTTGTTAAATAATTATTATTTTACATATGCTAAGCCGATAGAACAATTAGTACAGAAAACATAATATAATTTGTATACATATATCCTTTTTAGGAGATGTTAAAGTTATAAAATTACAAAGGAATAAATAAGAGTAATTGAATAACACAATAAGTAAGCGAATTCAATCAATTTTTTAGTTAATTTCATCGATTTAATTACTACAAATACCTGTTAATTCCTGTATATTTGCATTCTTCTCTATTTAGGAGTGTAAGGTTCTTTACTCTCTGAACTTCTCGCCTTTGCTCATTCTTGCTGGCTTTTTTTGACTAACTCTCCTAATGGTTTAGGCAACAAATAATGTAGAAGTTTGTTCAGCTTATGCGTCCATGTTATTCATTATAACTAAACGTATTAATTTTCTTCAATCCTAGATAAACCATTTTTCATTACAAAATCTTACTGGCAACAAGTAAGGAAGTGTTAAATTTAATCCGGATCAAACTTTATATACCCACCCATATTTTAGTCAAATTTAATTTGTAATCATAATTCACAATCACCCTTCTTTACAACTAAGTGCGGGTATAAAACCGTCGAAAAACTTAAAACCCAAATAAAACTTTTGCTTTCCTTTTATTTAACAATTTTTCACGTTCGTATAGCTTGAATAGCTGGCGGCCGCCGTAGCCGAATGGGTTGGTGCGCGATTACCATTCGGAATTCACAGAGAGAACGTCGGTTCGAATCTCGGCGAAAACACCAAAATTAAGAAAAACATTTTTCTAATAGCGGTCGCCTCTCGGCAGGCAATGGCAAACCTCCGAGTGTATCTGCCGTTCGGAGTCGGCTTGAAACTGTGTGGAACAACATCAAGACGCACACCACAAATAGGAGGAGGAGCTCGGCCAAACACCCAAAAAGGGTGTACGGGCCAATTATATATATAGCTTGAATTTTATTTGATATTCGCTTAAAAAAAAAAAAAAAAACGAGGTAAATATGTGCAATCTTGGCAACAAATACTTTAAAAGATCTTATTGTTTCGGCAATTAATGGAAGAGAAATTCATGGAAGCTAATGAAATTGCAACATTTCAAAAATATAAGTCATCGGGGTACTCTCCATTGCATTCCGATGCTTTTTGCATTAAAATAACGACACATATAATATTGATTCAATAATAAAAGGTTCCGCATTCAAGCAGCTTTCTCGCTTCCACAGAAAAAATAGGATTCTTAGTTGATCAACGATGTAGTATTTCTTTTATTAAGATTAGTAAAAGATTTACAATAATAAAGGCAATACATCTAATAAACTGAATAAATGTTTTTCTTAATGATTTATGGGGTAAAATTAGCTTCTTATAATGTTATCTTTCTACTTAAATGGGAAGAAATTTAAAGAAAGACATGGATTGAATCGTGCGGCAACTTCGTTAAGCCTGGTGAAAAAGCATGTACGCTAGTAGTATGTATTTCCCAGGTTCCAGCGTGATGACAAAATTTTAACATTTTTTGTCATTTTAGTTGATATTTTTTAACTAGCCGCCCCCCTGAAAATACGCGTTAAGAATATTTAAAATTTTAATGATAGTTAATTCAATATTTAATATGAAATGCGTCATTAAAAGAATTTTTAACATGTACGGACAATCCGTCAATGTTTTATTTTGGATAATTTATTGTTATTTTTAATTTATAATTTTTAATTTTAAATTGACAATTTTTAAATTTATATTTTTTATTTTTAAAATCTATTATGATTATGTTTTTATCATCAAAATATTAACTATTTTTATATTTTATTTTAAAATTTATAATTTTTAATTTAATAAAGATGAATAAAAAAACATTGACGAACAATCCGTCAATGTGGTATTTTGGATAATCTATTGTTGTTTTTTAATTTTTAATTTATAATTTTTTAATTTTTAATTTAATAAAGATGAATAAAAAACATGTTTAAAGTGTTAAAGCTAAAATAGTACAAGTAAGTAATTTGTGAAAATTAAGTTAATTTTTAAATTACAAAAAAAAAACTTCATTTTTGTAAGTACCTTTCAAAAAAAAAAACGGAGACTCTCCAAAAAGGAGAGTCGTTGGTTAACCGATTCGATCTCGCAACAAAAATCATTGTTACAATTCCAACCGCTTAACCAACTCATCTAAACGGCACATATAGAAGTAATGTAATTATCTCTGAAATAAGAAACATGCATAGTTATTCAAAATTTAGTATTGTTTTAAGTTCTTCAGAGTTTTTTGACTTGACGAGCTTGCCATCAGCTGTCTAAGTGAATTCTGATGACTATAATTTTGAAAATTAACATGCAAAGACAAAAACCGAAATATGGTTATACGAGTATGTTATATAGGGTTATTCAATAGGTGCGCTTCAACTTTTTTTCGATAGGGAGGGCGAACGACGCAATATTTTTTATTTTTCGCTTGTCATTTGTAAACTTCATTAATATACATTTCATCATGGAACGGTACACACTTGAGAAACGATTGCAAATCGTGCAAATTTTTTATGAAAATAATCGTTCTGTTGCTGCTACTTTAAGAGCATTACGGCCATTTTACGGTCCATTTAACAAGCCGTCCCGTTTTGGGGTTTTGTGAAGTCATTGGTCTACAGTAACAAGCCGGCGACGATTTGTGAGCTCAGAGCCAATATTGAACGCGAAATTGCTGGAATTTCGGCCGATTTATGCAAAAGAGTGGTCGAAAATTGGGTTCAACGATTGGACTTCGTAAAACGTGCACGCGGTGGTCATGCAAAAGAAATCGAATTTCATACTTAAATGTATATGTTCAAACTCGATAATAAAAAAAATTAGTTAAAAAAGTCAAACCGTTTGTGTTTTATTCGAAAAAGTTCAAAAGTTGAAGCGCTCTTACTGAAAAACCCTAAGCATTTGTCCGCGCGAACCTTAAAATTTTTTTTTTTTTTTAAATGGAAATACTTTATTTGCAATCTATCTTAGAATACAGATATTCAGCAAAAGAGATCTTATTACCTAATGACAGCATTTACACTGGTGAAAAACTACATAGAAAACTATAGAATTTTTTCTTTTTACAATTCTTATGCATATTTTATGTTATTCGATTAAATTTTTACTCAAAAATTGTATAACTTACTTCATGTATAACTTATACGAGTATTAGAATTTACAAATTTATTGCAGCATTTTAACAATTTCATATTTAGCTCTTGGTTTTTTTTTTTTTTTAATTATTATTATTAAATTGACAAATTTAAAGGAATGGCAAGTCTAAGACATGATTGCGCTTTAATCGTCTAATTTCATTGGTTGTGTCCAACAAGCAAATAGCATTTGTGTTTAATTGATGTGACAATCGTTCAATGTATCTGTTAGAATATACTGAGATTTCTCTCTTAACAAATTGAATACCTAGATCCATGTGTATGGCTTCGTTTGTGATAAACCAAGGTGCATTAACAAGTGTTCGTAAGGTCTTTGACTGGTAGCGTAGCAAAATCTCCACTTTGGACTTACTAGCAGTTCCCCAAAGCTGTATACCGTAGGTCCATATAGGCTTCAATATAGCTTTATACAATCTAACCTTGTTTTCTAGACTAAGTTGAGATTTGCCACCAAGTAGCCAGTACATTCTTTTGGTTATATTTTTAAGCTGTTGATGCTTAGCTTTAATATGATTTTTCCATGTGAGGCGTCGATCAAGATGCATTCCCAAGTACTTCACTGTGTCGCTAGTAGGAATTTGATGACCATTTAAATACACTGGAGGACATTGTTCTCTTCTTAGTGTAAATGTAACATGAATAGACTTTTCATGATTAATATTAATTTTCCATATATTGAGCCAAGTTTCGAAAGTGTGCAAGTGATTTTGTAGCAGAGAGGAGGCCTCTGCAGGGGACTCACTAGATGCGATGAAGGCTGTATCATCAGCAAAAGTCGCCACTTCTACCTTTTCTGTTGTCGGCATGTCGTAAGTAAATATCGTATACAAGACTGGGCCTAAAACGCTACCATGAGGCACACCTGCGTTGATACTATGTATTTCAGATGACGCATCTTGGTGCTTTACATAAAAGTGCCTGTCGCTTAGATAAGATTTAAGCACTAAGTAAGAATGTGCTGGTAAAAGTTTTTTAATTTTAAAGAGTAGTCCCATATGCCAAACTCTGTCGAATGCTTGTTGTGCGTCAAGAAAGGTTGCAGAACAGTAACTAAAAAAATGAAATGTTTAAATTTATTGAATAGTTTTTTGTAATTCTTTTTTATAAATTTTCGTAGAAAACTTAAAATTTGAACTCTCTGGAGTTCAAATTTATAAAATTTACCTAATATTGGTTCATAATTTAAATGTCTTATTAAATATGTTATTGGATTAGAAGGATAAATTTTACAAATATAAAATATTGTTTAACATTTTTAGAAAAAACTAATTTGAGTGATAAAACCAAAAATGATGTAACCAAAAAATTAATATTATATAAAAACAATTAATAAAAATCTAATTCAAACAACAACTCAAACATTTTTTTGTATCTACCATCATTAGTTTCTTGTTCTTTATCTATTACTAAAAAACTAAACTGTTCTTTCCAACATTGAATACACAATACTGCTTTTTAAAATATCATAATCAATATCATTACAATGATCATTAAATATATGCTTCAGATTAGTCTTATCTTGTTTAAATAAAATTATATAGTTAGCATTATCTCTTATCAGTTGTTTAGGAATTTTTGAATATGTTTGACATAACTAAAAACAAGAAATGTTATTGTGTCTACCATAAGCAAAATAATTGGCAATATTATCTTGCTGTTCTGTAGAGATATCATTAAATATTATTACAGAATATGGTTTAACATTTTCAGGTGTTGGTAGAGATTGAATTGATAAACATTTTATGTTTTTAGATTTCAAATCATTTTTAATACACAATTTATTAAATTGGATTATCATATCTTCTAAAAATTTATATTTTTCTTGATAGCAAGTTATTGAACAAATTATTATATCAGAATAATAAATCTTTGATAATATATTTAATAATACATTTGTTTTTCCACAATTACTTGGTCCACATATAATTGCTCTTATAATATTTGGAAATAATTCATTTAATCTTTTTATAGGTTTATGAGTAAATTTTTAATAGTTAATTTAGTTTTATAATCTAATTTGGTAACTTTTAAATGACCTTCCATATATTTATTTTGCGAATCGATTAGAAACTTGTAAATTTTAGATAGATTTTTTAATTATTAATATAATTAATTACATATCTATTTAAATTAGTTTTTAGTTAATTAAAATTTTAAAACATTTAAAAAACAAGTCAAGCATGCATTACTTGATTTGTTAATGGATTATACGAATAACTATCATCACTAATAATTAAACAATGAACAGCTGTTCTTGCAAGAACATTTTCTGTCCATTTAAATTCAATTTTAATATCAATAGCAGCCTCTTTAATTACCTCATTTTATTTAGATGTATCAATGCATATTATTGGATATTCTTTTAAAAATTTATCATAACCATAATATGAATTTTTAAAATCTAGAAACATATTATATAATGTATCAAATTATAATTATAGTTAATAGATAGTTGCATATCATAGTTTGGATATCTATTTGTATTTAATTTAACTACAACATTTTCTAAATTACAATGGTGAAATTTTTCTATTGTCTTTATAATTATTCTGATTTCTTAATGTTTGGAATGTAATAAGAAAATATCTAGGTTTAGCACTAGATGATGTTATATTCCAAGTATAAGTCTTAACAGCTGGAATTGCAGTAGTACAATAATATCTCCAAATCCTAAAATACATTTGAAAATTTGTATTATTTGAAATATTTTATTAATTTCATGATCAACTTCAACCGAAAATTTAACATGAGGCATTCTCCATATCACTTGATTAATATCAATAGAAAAAGTATGACCACTTAAACTACTATCAATAATTAAACAATTTGTATCATCATTTGATCTTATTAATTCTAATTTTTGATTAATTCTAAAAATGAAATTTTTGTAATCATCAAAAAACCCTATTAATATACACAAAGGAATGCTAACAGAAAAATAGCCTTTCTTATTACAAACACTACCTTTATCTACAATTTGCCAGCCAGCATTATTTAATGATAGATCATTAGAAAAAGATGCTAATCCTTTAATTTTTGTTGTTATTCCAGAATTTTCAATTTTGTAAATTTCAAAATTACAAAATTTATTTATTTTATTAGGATTAAGTTTACCTAATATTTTACCATCTTTATCTTTGACAATAATTTGACCTCTAATATGTATTAAGCAAACTTTTTGATGGTAATGTTTTAATGTCTTGATTATTAATATTTATTTCTATCGGTCTTCCATATTCATTTAATAGTGTAGAATTAGATGGTAAATGTTCATAAAAGTCATAAGATTCGATACCTTTTTCTTCTTTTATTTATTTAACTAAATGGATGCTGTACATATCGATGGTTTTCGAGAAAAGTGACATAATTCAAAAATACAAAATACTGAGTTGGGTCAGTTTTCTAGATAAGTGTCGCAGAATTGCTTCAAGATTCGCTTATGACGCTTTTCCAGATAAAAATATATAATCTCTGTAGTTGATTTTTGCTTTTAACGGCAAAACTCCGAATTTGAGTTAATTTTGAGTTGTGTCGCTTTTCTCGAAAACCATCGATATATACTAAATCTATTTGAAAAACAATATCCAAGAAATTTTGATATCGATATCTTTTAAACTAGCTGCCTAGGGCAAAACATGTTTTTGATTTTTGTTCGATAACTTTGGAAAATTATCATGGACGCAAAATACATAATTTCCAAATTTTCCTTTCTATACAGAGAACTTTGCCTACGTTACGTGAATAAACCAAATTGTAAGTATACATACATACCTACATATAGGTATTGGGGAAAAACTTTTGGTAAAAAAATCCTCCCTAGAAATATGTCTGCTCCTGGTCGCTTATGTCATGCGATTAAATGCTGATAAACCCTCTACATATAATCCTTTCTGTTTAAAAAATTCGACTAAAAATATTGTAAGGTCTGAGAGTAAAATAAAAATTTTAAATGTTTAAAATAATAATTTAAAAATCAAATAGACAACCCAACACGAAATTGCACCACCCCGAGTTTGATGGATCCTATGGCACACACATACATATTTATGTACATACATTCCTGTAGACATACAATTTAACAGATGTTGGTGGGACATGCGCCTTACGGTCTATGAACACAGGGTGCTTATATTCATAGCATATCAATAACTTGAACGTATTGTGCCTTGGTAAAATATTGTGCCTGCAGAATTTGGAAAGTCTATCTTAAAATTTATGCATATTGGCGAGATTGCAAAATTTGTATGAGGAAGTAAAACACGCAAAATACTTAGTTGTTCATATATACATATGTGTGTATATACGTATGCATCCAAAATCAATGGCCATATAATGTACATACAAATAATTTTGTTTGCAAAGTTTTCGGGACAAAGTGACGCCCTATAAATTCGTCATGGCTTTCATTACACATGCATATCTAGAGGAATGTAAGAAACAATATCTCGAGCGGCGTGAGAAGCGGCATGTGAAGACATAAAATCAATACCACGCTAAATAAATGAAAAAAAAACAAGAATTCAAATAGTGATAGTGCTTTTAAATATCTGAGAAAGATAACTCTTTCTTTACGTTTTTGCTTTCGCCCACATACATATGTAAGTAAATATTTATGTTTGCAAGTAACGAGCATAATACAAATAATTTTAGAGCACCCAAGACTTTGTGGTGCAAAAACAAATATCCTTCCTGAAACCTAAAAACTGGTGAATCCGTCTGGCGTTAAAACACCCCACCTATTTGACAAAATATTGCACCCAATACGAAAAGTTTGAATTGAAATTGTATCGTAAACGTTTCTAATTTTCTCAGTGTGTTTAATCAACAAATGTCTAAAATGTTTACATTTTTAGATGCATCCATTTAGCGTTTAGTATGCCATATGTACATACATACGCATATGCATATTTATATACAATACATTACTACATTTATTATCAACAGAGACTATGAATTATTGCCATTATGGGGTATATTCAATAACGCATTATAATGCGCAACGTACTTTTGCAGTGTTGGCAATGCGTTCAGAAATACAAATATGGCAGTACTGCAAATGCATCGCGTTCGAAAACGCCATTTTTGTATCAAACGTCGCGCATTATTTGCAGGAAAAATTCTAATACTGCCAATCTATCAATTGCAACACTTGTGACATTGGCAGTGCTGCCAGCGCTGCAATTACTGCGCATTTATAATGCGTTTCTGAATATACCCATGGTTGGTTGTAGTGGTGATTCATCCAACTAGCGCTTCCGCACCATTTTGTTGCCACATCCTCGTTTCCAACTGTTTCAACAGTGATATACAGCAAGACTATATCCGGCCTGTGCGGTTTAGGAACCTTATTAGGCTGTTGACATCTAAGCCAAACAGTTGCTCGAGACTCTCGAACAGCGGTTTGTCCGGGGTTAACGTTCTGTCCTTCCATAGGGCAGGGCATTCACAGAGGAAATTAAAGATTGTTTCCTTTTTCTCCGGTTGTTTACAACAATGATAGAATGTGTTGTGAGGGATGCCCATTTTGGCGGCTTGTTCTCCGATAGACCAAAAGCCAGTTATGAATGCTGTTAGTCTACAGGCGTCCCGTCGTTTCATGTTTATCAATGTCGACGATTGCTTCAGGTTATAGGTGGGCCATAACGTCCTGCTAATTTTGCATTTCGTCTGGTCTCTCCATCTACAATCTGCGGTTCGAAAGTATTTTAGGGAAATTGCATTCTTGACTGCACCTAATGGTATGAATACCGGTACTGCAAGAACGTTATTCATGGCAGATCCCCCTCTTGCCAGTTCATCTGCGTTTTCGTTATCCTCAATGTTCTGGTGCCCCGGGACCAAAATTAAGGCTACTTTATGGTTTTCACTCAAGGTGGTAAGCCCATTTCGACTTTGCTCCGCCCTTTTAGAGGTTGTTGTAGCCAAATCCAGTGCCTGGATTGCAGTGTGGCTATCCGAAAGAATAGCGATATTGTCCTTAAAAGAGGGATCTGTGATTAGTAGCCTACAAGCTTTCCCAGTTGCGTCTTGAAGACACTGTTGGTATTAGGGAGACGCATAGATTTTTCAATTCTGAGTCTTTGAGAATATATACAAGCTCCAACACCATAATCCATTTTACTGCCATCTGCATAGACTGTAGTGTCGAAGTTGTTTAGAGAGAATCCCTTATTCCATTCTTCCTTAGATGAGAAGAGAGTGTCAAAATTCCTATTGAAAGTTACCGTCGGGACGATGTAGTCAGTCCGCACCGAGGTTAAGTGAGTTTGTCGCAATAATAGACTGGCATGTCCGTAAGTTTCTATTTTCCAGCGACCTGCTCATTTAACCTAAATGCATTCATGGTTGCCGTTTTCTTTATATGTAGGCCTATTGGAATAACGTGTGTCAGTACATTGAGTGCCTCCCTATGACATGCTCTGATTGCACCGGCCGTTATTGCAAAGGCTGATCTTTGTATTCTGCCAAGTAATTTGGTATTGTAATCTCTCGCTAGAGCTTTCCATCAAAGTACCGAACCATACGATAAAATTGGTCGTATAACCGCTTTATACAGCCATAATGTATACTTCGGTTGAAGCCCCGATCTTCTTCCAAGCATACGTTTGCAGGCATATTAAGCAATTTCTGCTTTCCTTACCCGTTCTTCGACGTTTAATTTCCAGCTAAGTTTGGAGTGTAGAATTACCCCTAAGTATTTAGCACCGCGTGAAAGTGAAAGAGTTTGTCCGTTGATATTTGATAGGATAAAAGTTGGTACCTTGTATCTGGTGGTAAATAGCATAAATTCTGTTTTACGCGGGTTTAAATTTAGGCCACATCCTGTGGCCCAAGAGTTAAGCACCCCTAACGTCCTTTGGATGATCCCACTGATCGTATTGGGACACAGTCCTGACACCAGTAGCACCATATCATCAGAGTGCGCTACCAAATTTACCCCATCTCTATTAAGTTTTATTAAGATTTTGCTGATCACACATAGCGAAAGAAGTGGAGATAATACTCTCCCCAGTGGAGTGCTCTGTGCACCTTCTTGGTTATGTTGCTATTACCCATATTACCTTTGATGATCCTGGTTTCTAGCATAGAGATGACCCAGTTACTAATGCAATTGTCCACCTCTAAGTCTATCAACGTCCGTTGGATGGCATCTGTACTAACATTGTTAAAGGCGCCTTCTATATCCAAGAATGCCATCATGGTATAATGTTTGTTCTCTAGAGAGCCCTCTATTGTTCGAATTACCTCTTGAAGCGCTGTCTCCGTAGATTTGCCTTTAAGGTATGCGTGTTGTGCAGGTGATATACCAGAGTCCTCCAAAGAGCTTCTGAGGTGTACATCCAAACGTCTTTCAAAAGTTTTTAACAGGAAAGACTGATTGGCCTGAAGTCCTTCGCTGAATCATGTCCCCTCCTACCTATTTTTGGTATGAAGACGACCTTGACTAGTTTCCAACTATCTGGAATATTGCCGAAGTTTAAACACGCTTTAAAACTTTTCTCTAGCCGTGGTAGGATACAGTCCAAATTTTCCTGTAAGTTCTAGCGATTCTTCTGCCGTTGCAGTCCAAGTACCATCAGCTTTCTTAGCCTAAGACGCCATTGAATGGTCTTTGGAAAGAACACGGGCGAGCTTAGCAGAATCCCTGGTGGATTCGATTGACGAACACAATTCCCTCCAGCTCTTTTTTTTGCGGCCATAATTACCTTCTTGAACTGTCGCCGACTTTCTCTGTACAACTGCAAATTTCCCTTCGAGTAGCTGAGGTTAAACGTTGATCTAGATTTGTTTTAAGAGCTCACTGCTCCACTAAGGAGGGTGAGTTTTTTTACTAAATTTTATGGGGCAGGACGTTTTGTAGGCCCTACTAAATGCATTTTCCAGTGTCATGACCTTACTCTCAATTCTTTCCGTGAGAGTGATTTGGTGGAAAGGAATCCCTCCTATCCTGTTGTTTACTACATTTTTTAACCTCTTCCAGTTGGTCTTTAAAGGATTTCGATAGGGTAAGTGGGGATCTACCTTAAGATATAAATCGTAGAGGATCCAACTATGATCCGAAATGGACCTTTTATTGGATACCCTCCAATTATCTACCCTTACTGGGCTATTTTCAGACAGTAAAGTAACATCAATCACTTCCTCCCATCCTCGTACTAGGAAAGGTGAAAGTGGGAGTGTTACCCCTGTTACATACCGATAAGTTAGGATTGATCATGAAATCATAAAACGACTCGGTCGTTAGTTTCAGAGCTTCCCCACAAAGCATGCCTTGCGTTGGCGTCGCATCCGAGTAGCAGGATTTTGTTTTTGGTTTCTTCAAGCACAAGCCTACGAGCCTCCTCGGGCGGTGCTGGCCGATCATGTGCTGTATATTTAAAAGCAAGTGTGATGCTGACGCCGTCAGCGGCTTCCACCTCAACAGCCGTCACATCCCGTGAACTATATGATGGGATTAAAAATATTTCTAAATGTTTTTTGGCTACAATACATGATCTAGGATTACCTTGAGATCGCTTATAGTATAGATTGTAGTTTCTTCCCAAGAACCCCTTCACCTCGTTGCTACACAACCAGGGTTTCTGGATTAAGGCTATGCCAACGTTTTCCTCCCCTTGGAGAACGGTTAGGTTGTGCGTTGCAGTATGTGAATGCTACAAGTTAATTTGGACCACCTTTAAAACCATTTTTTATTGATTTATTTTCCCAGGTTTGGCGACATTTAACTGCATGGCAGTCAGCAGTTGGCTGGTGCGGTCGACCGCATCCTGCTCCTGCTCCGGATTCGCAGAACGGAATATCTGGGCCTTGCGTATGACGAACCGAAGTTTATTTTCCACTTTTTGCAGTGGTCCAGAGCTCTCTTCTGTGATTTGAGGAAGGAACGACACGCTGTGCTTCTGCGGAGCCTCCACTTTAATGATCGACCAATCGGTCATCGGCACTAAGGAGTTGTAAGAATGGAGATAAGGAATCAACTGATTGGCTTCAAACTCCATGTTTGGTATCCAGATGCGAGCCCTCGGCCTTCGTGGTATCTTTCTGGCTGGAATGAGCTTGAACTTCAAGTCCTCCCAGATGCTTACCAATTATAAATATTTTACCAATCATGCGAACCACTTCCACCGAGTCGAAACCAGGCGATGGACCCTCCGGATTCGCCATGACATGATCGACGATTATTCGATTTTGTCGATCGTCTACCGGTGCCTTTTGGAGATGGTCCCGTGCCACCTCACTGAACTGCTTGATAGGTTTGGAGACAACCGCAGCCTTATCCGAGATTTTGTGCTTCTTTGTTGCCCTCTTATTTTCGTTTTGCGAACGGTTACCCAAACGGTTATTTACCCATTACATTGTTCTAACGTATATCTGAAAAAACTAATATATATTTGCGGTCGTAAAGCTTTGATTATGTTACACTTTTTATTGGGTGTTTGGCCGAGCTCCTCCTCCTATTTGTGGTGTGCGTATTAATGTTTTTCCGTAAATGGAGGGACCTATTCATGTTGGTTTATTCATGAGAAGATTTTCAGAGTAGAAATACACTCGGACACTGGTTTGCCATTGCCTGCCGAGGGGCGACCGCTAGTAGACCACTTTTTCGATTATTTTATACAATTTTCTGGAAAACATTTCCTTCTGTAAATATTTCGGCGCCGACGAAGGGTCTAGCACGACTTAACAGCCCAACTTAATTTCTTCGTGTATAGTAAGTCACGCCAGATGGCCAGTCTCATATAAGCTGTATATGTATAGGAAATTTTTGAAGACAATTTCCGGCGTGCGTGATCGTTTTTTTTTTTTTGGCTGCTAAGCTACACATAACCAATCGTGAGGAGAAGCGGGGGTAGGCAGCTAGATATGTACACACCCTATGATCAAAAAGTACCGGGTTGACTGTTTTCTTCGATTGCAAACGCGTAGTGCACCATGAGTACCTTCCATCGGGCCAGACAGTCAATAAAGAATATTATTTATCCATCTTGAAGCGTTTGAGAGATGCTTTAAATGGCCGGAAATATGGACAAACAATTCTTGGATTTTGCATGATGATAACGCGCCTTCGTACCGAGCCCAAATTGTGCTGGAGTATTTGACCAAACACCAAGTAAATACCATCGTGCAAGCACCGTATTCACCTGATATGGCCCCGTGCGACTTCTTTTTGTTTCCCAAGTTGAAGTTACCACTTCGTGGAAAGAGATTTCAGTCGATAGAGGAGATCAAAGGAGCTGGAGGCCATCCCTTCGTCGGCCTACCAGGGGTGCATCTAGGACTGGGTTAAACGTTGGCAGACGGGTCATATTTTGAAGGAGATAAAATAAATTTGCCTGAAGTTTAACTCTGTTTTGTTTTATTTAAACATTCCCGGTACTTTCTGATCATAGGGTATATATAGTATGTATGGTAGTATTGCATTATTTAATTATTGCGTTTCAGTTTAATTTATTGTCATAGCGAATGCAAGCGATATTGCTCTGCATTTTAAATGGAAAATTTGTTTGTCTTGGGATTAATAATTCTCTCACTGATACTTGTTTTATGAATATTAATAATTAAAATTTTTCATTAGCATTACGACGGCGTCTTTTTTCGGAAGAAAACTCACTTTGAGACTGTTGAGAAAAAGAATCGAAAAGCATTTGTTTATTTACTTCATCTGAAATAATTGGATCGATGCTTTTATATGGACGTTTTGGAGTTGGGAATCGCTAACGTAACGTCGCACATACATATGCTCATATGTATATTATTTGTTGTAAAAATAATTGCTTTTTCTTAGCCCCGCCTATGTCATTTAGTAAATTATCATAAATAAAATCAGCTGTTGAGTTGCAACCTAAAATACGCTAATCAAGAATTGGCTACCTTGTTTTATCATTGGAAAATTGATCATTGACAACTTCGAGTATATTTGTTATGAGTTTTAAGGTAGTTACTTGAACATGTATGTTAAAAGCTTTAAGGGGTTATACGCAGTTATGACTTTCAAAAAAATCGATTTTTTTATTGCATTTTTGTAATGTACATATATTCAAAAGTATACGCACGAAATTTGAAGTAGATCTAAGCAATACTTTCGGAGTTATACCTAAATATGTAGAGATGCCTCGGCACGTTTTAAGGTAGGTATTGAAACTTTAAACGTGTTTTTTTCAAAACGGCATTTTTCAAGTCGGTGTACACGATATCTCGAAAACGGCTTGTTTGATCGGTCAACCGTTTTAACTCAATCTTTAAAGATACATTTTCTAGTAATTAATCGTTCCTTTTGTAAATGTGATACTTATTTTCCATTTTATAATCAATTTACGGCCAAATTTTAACGTAAAAATCGAAATCATTTATTTTAAAAGCTGCCATTTTGTGAAAATTCACTATTTTGATTAGCCGAACGATTAATTACTAGATAATCTAATATATTAACAAAATTTGTTTGGTTTTTTGATTTCAGATAATCCAATCCTGAGTTACGATGTACACCGTAAATCGTCTTTTTTTAATCAACATTTTCATAAATAAAAAATTTTGTTACGTTCTTGAAGGATGCTTTTATAACCGCCAAAAATTTTCAAATTAAAATATTCTGAAGTTTCTTCAGGATAAATCCTTGACAACCCGTCTTTTATTTGCTTCATAACTGCGTATAACCCCTTAAGGTAGTTACTTGAGCATATATTTTAACGCCATGCTTTATTGTTACAGCGCAACCTAAACGAAGCACAAATGGAAGTGTGTTCCAAAAATTTCCATATAGTACAGCATTGGTCATAACCATACCAGTTGACCCATAATGGTTTCTATCCTTCGAAATATATTTTAAAAAGGGATTGTGCTCTGGAAGGTATTCCGAAAGCTCACGCATGGAAACAAAATTCTTTGTTTTCTTCCAATTTCTTTTTTGTTTCTCACGAAAACCAAATTAATGTGTTGGTTTTATTACATATTTATTAGGGAAAGGATTTCTTTTAGATATCAGTACCTTTTGAAAAAGTTTCGAGAGGCTGATTAGTCTACATGATGACGGCAGCATTGAATCTTTTCCTGATTTGCTCTCCGTCCTTTGTGAAAATGCGAAAATTTTAGTATAGTATTGAAAAATTTGTGATTAGATAGATAACAGTAATATATCCTGTTATACTATTAATATTAGTTGTGTTCGCTAACAAAATTGGCCATCGCCATCCATCAATCGTGTACAAAAGACCAGATTCACCAAAAAATAAATTTTTGTTTCCAAAAAGTTCAATCTTATGTTTCAGGATTATATGTTTTTGTGATGGATAATTTTTGCTGGCTAAAATTTCTCCAGTACAAAATGATCGTTTTTCTAGAATCGAACCACAACCATAGATGCGAAACTCTTTTTCTCGTGAGAGCGCTTTAAAAATGTGCATTTTTTATCAATTCTATTATTTATCAATTTTGTTATAGATAGATAATTTTTTACAACGTTTACTTGCAAAAATTAGGAATAACTACAAGTATTACACCTTTTTATGTTGTCGAACGCAACTAACTATTATCGCCTATGTCTTCTTGCTAATGAATTTCCCTTTTCAACCAAATATATAGGTATGTACCTATATATATGTAAATATGTATGTACACATACATTAAATTAAATTTTCACTTTCAAAATATCAAATTTTATAAGAATCAAAAAAAATTTCATTAACACTAAAATCTTCTCAGAATGACCCTTTTTAAGATTATTTTGTTTAATAATACAGTTTTTCTTAACTTACAGTTTCGGTGGCTTTAATTAAAAAAAAAAACAACAAACTTAAGAATTTTCGCATTTTGCGAACTAAATTTATTGTGAAGAGCAAATGGTTGGCAACACTACACAACTCAGCTAATGCGACGTCACGCACTCTCTGGTGGGCGCAATCTTGTTTCTATCATTCTTGCTTCCATACATACCTCTACATGAATTTAAATGAGAGAGAGAGTGAATATTAACATAAAAAAGGATATTAGCAATCGCACTTACATATTCTAGGTGTCGATATAGCAGTCCAACGACGCGTAGAAGGAATTTTCGCTATGTGAATGTTGCTAAATTATATGTATTAGGTTCTTCCTATTTATTCTGATAAATTCACTTGAGCTTTCCTATTATTTAAAAAATTTGTTATCAAAAAATAATTTTTTTTAGCTGTTAATAACTGTTCGGTATTATATATATACATATATATATACAGGGCCCGCCATCTATCGTTACGGATTTGAACTAGGTATTATTTGAAGAATGGTAACACTTAGCTGTCATCTGATTTGACAGAAAATTAGTTTTATTCTCCCGCTGAACGAAAAACGTTGTGTATACGATCAAAGAACGCTGGGAAATATTGGGACATTACTTTGAAAATCATGGTAATGTTGCAGACACTATGTACGGCAATGGGAAGAAGAAAAGCACCGAATGAAGCGTATGTGCGTTACTTTGCGAAAAAAGTAAGAGAAACTGGGTTTCTTATTGACAAACCAACGCGTGACCGAACAAAAATCGTGCGGTGCCGTCAAAGACCAGTGTTATGCCAACAAACCAGCAACAATTGATGCACTGAAGACCAACATACGCGATGTCATAGCTGAAATACAGCCGCATACAATCGAAAATGTGTTGAAAAATTGGACCGATCGTATGGGATGGTACATGGCTAGCCGAGGCAGCCATATGAATGAAGTTGTGTTCCATCATGAACCGGAAGGATTGTACTTCAAAATAAAAAAAAACAGTTTGGAAATATATTGAGTAGTTTCTTTTTTATAGCATTTTTAATTCCGTAAAGTTATATGGCGGACCCTTTATATAAGATTGCGCCCACCAGAGAGTGCGAGACGTCGCATTAGCTGAGTTATGTAGTGTTGCCAACCATTTGCTCTTCACAATAAATTTAGTTCGCAAAATGCGAAAATTCTTAAGTTTGTTGTTTTTTTTTAATTAAAACCACCGAAACTGTAAGTTAAAAAAAACTGTATTATTAAACAAAATAATGTTAAAAAAGGTTATTCTGAGAAGATTTTAGTGTTAATGAAATTTTGTTGGTTCTTATAAAATTTGATATTTTGAAAGTGAAAATTTAATTCTTTGCTCCTTTTAAGGTTATGCTAGAATATTAAATCTTCTTCTCTCAACTTTTCTTAACATTGAAAACCTTTTTACACATTTTAAAAAGCGTTTGAATTTATTGAATTCGAATTAAAACCATAGAGGTGTAATCGTTTCTTCCGGTCCTCAATCCTTAGTGGGACATTGGGCATCAAGAGGTGTATTCATTGTAAAAGTAAGCAACAAAATACCAGAAAACTCTGAAGAAACCATACATAACCTCAAATATAGCAAAAGTCGTTCTCTTAACAAAAGACTTTCGCTTAACTAAAAACTCCTAAATTAAATTGACATAACCATAACACATTTATATAAAAAAAACGTTCATTTTAAAGACAATTTGTCACGCATACAAAGTTCTTTAGGTAACTCAATAAAAATTTGGTATTTTATTTTCTTTAAATGGCGTTTTAGTTCGAGAAAGAGATTTAACTGCTGGAAGGAGAGGAACATCAACAATAACCGCAATCGCGGGCACTTTGACCAGATGTTAAAAAAAAGTAAAGCTAAATAACACTGAGTGAATTATTGAACTAATTAAAAAAAAAATTATATTTTACAAAATTATAAACATTACATTTAAATTAGAAAAAAATAAATAACAAAAAAAAATGCTGAATCAAGTTACGAAAATGTTAGTCTGGCCATACTGGTGCTAATATGACGCCACTCATTGTCGAATTCAGATCTCATTATTCATTCCATTATATTACATATATAGGGTTTTTCAGTAAGAGCGCTTCAACTTTTGAACTTTTTTGAATAAAACACAAACGGTTTGACTTTTTTAACTAATTTTTTTTTTATTATCGAGTTTGAACATATACATTTAAGTATGAAATTCGATTTCTTTTGCATGACCACCGCGTGCACGTTTTACGAAGTCCAATCGTTGAACCCAATTTTCGACCACTCTTTTGCATAAATCGGCCGAAATTCCAGCAATTTCGCGTTCAATATTGGCTCTGAGCTCACAAATCGTCGCCGGCTTGTTACTGTAGACCAATGACTTCACATAACCCCAAAACGGGACCGCTAGTTAAATGGACCGTAAAATGGCCGTAATGCTCTTAAAGTAGCAGCAACAGAACGATTATTTTCATAAAAAATTTGCACGATTTGCAATCGTTGCTCAAGTGTGTAGCGTTCAATGATGAAATGTGTACCAATGAAGTTTACAAATGACAAGCGAAAAATAAAAAATATTGCGTCGTTCGCCCTCCCTATCGGAAAAAAGTTGATGCGCACCTATTAAAAAACCCTATGCATATTAGCTTTGATCTTTTTGTTTATTCCATTTCATTCCTTTTGTTTCCTTATTTACATACATTGAATACAACTTAATATTTTTTTCTTCGGGTTAATGACCACATATGTATATATTATAGAAAATGTTGAGATAGGGCAGTTTTGGTTAGGTAATGTACACCCACAAAATAATGTTAGTACACCATTGTTTTAAATATACATATATATTAATTTGGAATACTTGAATTGTTATGCTCTGATAGTGTTAATAAATATTGTACCCAAAATAATTCACTAGGTTTGGCATAATTTTGGTCTGATTTCGGAGGAAGTGTAGATGATCTAATGGGGCTTTATTTACATCCACAAAGTCAAGGTAGGAAGGGTATAGAGCAGCCACAGGACATATGCATGCGCTGAAAGGCTTAAGGTTTCCTAGGCCTCTTAGGACTGTAGGTGGAAGTTATGTATGTTGGCAATTTTTAATTTTCCCCGTGTGCAATTTATTTAATTTATTATTTAAGAAATGCAAATTCAAACATCTTGAACCATTTTCTTAGATCCAATTTAGGTAAAAATGCAATTGCAGTAGACTGGGAGAATTGCACAATGAAGCGATTAGTAATAAACACACTAGCAGGGTTCCAAGGACTAGAGTGTGTCTGCAAAACAGAAGCCATGCGTACATGTCCAGCGGCATTAATAGAGGTTCTTCTAGAACTCACACCTCTTCACAACTCTCTTCACAACAACCAAACTAACCATTAATTCAGGCGTTCATCAAAATTGCAGGAAGTTTGATATTCTTGCTGAACTAACCCCTGAGACCTCAAAGTCATGGGATATGAACTGGGCAATAAAAACACTACTAACATGGTAGGCGCACGGATCCCTCAAGGTACCGGGGAAGGTGTCTGCAGACTGGGAAAAACTGGAAGTGCCAGGCAAGAAGACAAATATATTTCTGGGAATGGAAGCTTACTTTAACCTTGAACGCAACTGAAACAACGGGTAGTTCTATATCTTAACTGATAACTAGACAGCAATCAAGGCTCCCAACTCTTTCTAAACTACATCGTAACTTGATAAGCTGAATATCTTAGACCAGATCTTCTACGTACGTACCCTATGGGTTTCGGGGCACATGAGAAGATCATACTGGGACAATCTATCTGGCTTATCGCAATCAAAATCAATGATAGGTAGCTTTAACATAAACTAATTTAAAAGATGTGCATATCTCATTATAGAATTATCACAGGAATTCTAACAAGGAATTGGAAATTGAATTATTATCTTACTATTCTGTAGGAAGGAAGATGAAAACGCCAAACAAATTTTAATAGAAGAAGGGATGCAATAGATATTTCAGGTCGCAACGCTAAGTCCCCTCACAGTAATAAGTTCCCTCATACGATAATCATCTCCAACATACTAAGGTCGTTATCCTCGCCATCTGAGGCCAAAAGAATTTCCTGTCCCACCCTGTTGAATGGCTGACTGATGCTAATGGCCGACCTCATCCTGTCGTAACAGATTTAATATCCGTGCCCACCAGAGTTTCCTTTACCATGGGCTTATCTTCTTCCAGCAGCTAAGGATTTATAGTTGCGAACATCTGGCATCAGTTTGGTAAAATTTAGGGTAGTTCACCCTCTCGAAGCCATAGGCGTTAAGGCCGTAGCCTAAGAGACCCTGCATTTAGCAGAATTAGGACTTGCTGGGGTGTTTGCGTGGGTAGCAGTAGCGAATGATTTCCCCCAAGTACCCTGAAATAGAGCTAGATGAAGGCTTGAGGACGCAGAGAATCCATTTTTTAAACCGCATTTAGCTTGGCTACTTTCCAAAACTACCCCACCAACGTTACTGCCGCGATGCACATAGTAGTCGACAGTTAGTAGGTGCAAACAATCCGTTGAGACACATGATCCACCCTCATAAAAACTGTCGAGATGGCAGACGCTACCCTTTCTATTCCTCCGGCGCGTGTTTCCAGCTGCTGTCCATCACCCCAAGGATGATTGATACAAACATGAGGGACACCTTACCTCCTGCGAGTGTTACCTCTTGATTTTGGATCCGGATTGTAGAGGGCTCTCAAACCCCCTATCCCCGTTACCTTCCTCTGCGTTGCCGAGTACCCTGTCCACGAGAAGCTATGCGAGAACACCTTGGTGGTGCTGGCCATCTGATCGGTTGCCGATTGTACCCCCGGACTCGATTTCGACGCTCTTCGGCCATTAGAGACTTCAATATTCATAAATAATATTTAGTAATGTAAAAAAGAATTCTTCATGCAAAATGTTCCAATTTATGTACAGCTTATACTTTTATGTACATATGTAGAGTTTATACTTTTTATAAATCGCATAATTTATGAAATAAATATTCGTCTATTTATTCGACCTATGTATATTTCTTCATTTAATTCCTTATTCTGAAATTTTGATTTATAGGATAACTCCAATCATAAAATAAAAAAAAAATAGTAATGAAAGAAATGCGATATGGTATTACAAAGCTGGCGTCTGTTCGGAGTTTCAGTAACAATCATTATTTATATATGCAGCGTGTTATTTCTTTCTATGAATAGTACCCCTCGCTCAAATCAAAGAAATGGTCAGGCTGAAAGATTTGCTGAGGTAAGTAGTTGTTTCAATCCGTTCTTTTATCTAGTGTACATACATGCATATCTAAAACAAAAAGATTAGATTAACCTACCCATATACGAGTATGGCATACTCAAGCCTGGAATTTGTTTCGCTTGTTGTTTGAAATTGGCAAGACATTTTCTATCGATTTTGGCACATTAAACTTGTATCTGATAATAAAAATTTTCCTCTACGCAAGATCGGATACTATCAAAACATATGAACAAATAAACGGGCGCACTTAAGAAAATTAGATTGATTAAATAAATAGATGGAATTGACTATATTGAAGTAAAATCAAGGTCAGAGAGCTGCAGAAATTTTCCAAGCTATTGGAGTGGAGTACATATATTGGTCAAATGGTTTTAGTAGAATTGAGAAACTCTATATAACGAGTGGAATAACAAAATAATAAAATAGTCGGTTATATGAATGTAAAAATAGGACAAGAACAGGAATATATCGACGAATCAGGTTGTGGGAATAGAAATTCGAAGAATTGCGTGGTTAATGGAAATGAAAAAAAAATTCATGGAATTTTGAAAGAGGAATGGAATTATAATTTTGCAGGGACATGCAAGAGGAGATGAGGTCCCGCAAGACATTTTATAGATGGTAGATAGTTCTACCGCAAGGGTGGTCGGACCATATGCCAATCGTTGTAGGCTTGGTAATTAAAAAATGCGAGGTGGGAGAAATACTCGATGGGAGCAAGGTATAAAGAGAACATAGACAGAACCAAAGCATTGAAGCAGGAGTTAGATTTAATCCATATTATACATATTATATCAGCAGCGCAGGATCAGATGCAAACAAGCATTTCAACAGAAAAGAAAAATGGTATGACAATCGATGTGAAAAGTTTCGTAAAACCTCAAAACTCGACAACACCGAACAAGACTCCAGGACTGGATAGAACACCATACGAATTCTCTAAATATGATCTTTTACAGCAGTTAGCAACAATTTGTGATAGAGTATATAATACGGGTATGATAGATGAATACTTTCAGAGCCGGAGCGTTTGTATCCATTCGGACGACATGACCCAGCCAGCGTAGCCACTGGATCTTTATTCGCTGCGCTATGTCTATGTCGTCGTAAAGCTCATACAGCTCATCGTTCCATCGCCTGCAATATTCGCCGTTGCCAACATGCAAAGGTCCAAAACTCTTACACAGAATCTTTATCTCAAACACTCCAAGCGTCGCTTCATCGGATGTTGTCATCGTCCACGCTTCTGCGGCATACGTTAGGACGGGTATGATGAGAGTCTTATAGAGTGTTAGTTTTGTTCGTCGAGAGAAGACTTTACTACTCAATTGTCTTTCCCACCTTAGCGTTGAAGTCGCCAAGCACGATTTTTATGTCCTGGCGGGGGCAGCGCTCATAGGACCGTTCCAAGAGCTCATAGAAGGAATCTTTGGGCGCATCGTCCTTCTCTTCCGTCGAGGCTTGGTGGCAAATTAACGAGATGTTGTGAGTCGCTCGGAGTGAACGACAGTACTTGGTGACGAAGTCTCTCTCCCACAACAAATCCGACACCGAATTTTCGCTCCTTTTCATGGCAGCTGTAGTGGACGTCGCAAAGGTCCTTTGGTTTTCTTGCCTTGCCCCGTCCATCGCATCTCTTGGATGGCAGTGATATCAGCCTTTACTCTCACGAGGAGATCAACCAGCCGGGCAGAGGCACCTTCCCCATTAAGGGACTGGACACTCCAGGTGCTTGCCATCAAATCATAGCCCTTAGTTCGTTTGCAGGGGTCGTCATCAGTGTTCGAAGTTCTCATCCGAGGCTTTGTGCATGTTTTCATTGGAGGGGATTTTTAAGTGGCGGGCCCAAAACCCAGCGCACAACCAGCTATCCTGGAGTGTTTCGCTTCTCACTTTAGCTCACTCCCGAACAGGTGTTCGGAAGCTACCCAGAGGATACTTGGACTAATCCCGGGAGTTGTGAGCTGCTTGTACCATATGCAGAAAAATCGTCCTGGCCACTCTCAAGTGAATCAGTAACTTTCCCCACTTGCGTGGACTTCTACATATGGAGCCATCCTAAATTGTGTTGCTGAAACCTTAATGGGTGTTTTTAATAAAAGGCTGAACGACTGGGTAGAAGAAAATGCAATTCTAAAAGACTTCCAAGCAGGATTCAGAAAGAATTTCTCGATGCTTGACAATATTTACAATTTTGCGTCAATAGTGCACTTAAAGTTTCATGAGAGAAAATTGATGTGTTTTCTGTTGACTTTAAAGTCTCTTAAACTGCTAATTTACAAATTATACGAAATAAGAATTTCAACAAAATTTGTTAACTTTATTGAGGAAACCGTAAACATATCTTCAAGTTGAGTGTACCAACATAAAAAAAATAATCGAGTGTCGAATGTACGCAGCCCGCGAAATTTGAAAACTCACCTTATTTTTAAAACAAGGTTGTCTAATGTCTCCAATGCTTTTTGCCTTATACCTCAATGACCTGTATGAAGAATTAGTTAACGTTAATGTATATGTAGAGAAGTGTCACGAGCTACGAATAGTGTGCATTGTCAAAAATGAAGTTTAACCGCCGCCGTGGGGTGGTGAAACTTTTAACAGAGCTAATTACAGTGAATTCTCTCTTAGTACAAGTATCTCTCGTATAACGCGATAGTTACGTTCCAGAAGAATTGCGCGTTATGTAATTCCGCGTTATCTAAAACATCGTTTTCATATAAATTTGGGGGTTATGTTCCAGTAGGTTTTTTTTTAAAATAAAATACATACAAAATAACAGATGCACATATATTTCAACTCAATACTAAAGTTCAGACTTTCTTATACAATTAAAAGCACAAGATATGAATAATAATATATTACATATGTACATACATATTTCAAAATTCAAAAAACAAAATTTAAATAATTATGTGCACATTAAAAAATTTAAAAACAAACTAAAACAAATTAAAGGTTTATTAAAAACTTTATTGTTATTCTTCAAACTTCTTATGGTAATTAATCTGTTTCACTGTCTTCAAAGATCTTTGCACGTGGGCGTTTTGGGGGAGCAATAGCTTCATCAGAAGATATTTCTTCAACATAGTTTTCGCTATTGGATAAGAAACTAGTTGTGGGACCTTGTGGTTCTTCTACTGGTTTTATAATTGCAAAATCTGTTATCAGTTTTTGGTGGGTGGTTTTTTTAAGCTCCTTTTCTGGTATACTCACACATGTTGTGAAGGCAAAAAAGGGTAATTCCCGGTTTACATTAAAAATACATTACATATTATATATATGTGGTACGCAAATTAGTGTTACCAGATTTTATAATTATGTATTTTCCTCTTCGCGTTATATAAGCCTAAATTTCGCGTTGTACTGAAACCTAATTTTTTCAAATCGCGTTATATCGAAACCGCGTTGTATAAGACCGCGTTATACAAGGGATACCTGTATATTGGTTTTGCACAGTTGTTGGCTTCTGTAAGAAATCAAATAGACAAATGGCCGAAGGCATTTTGCAAGGCATTTGATTGTGCATTTCTATGTTCCCTTGATAATTTAAAAAGAAGAATTTAAATAAAATACAAAAACGAACTCACTGTTTGGTGCGTGCGTTTTAGTACATTTAAAACTTTATACAAATTTGGCAAAAACTGTTGCTAAAGTTTTGTGTTGAAAAAAAATTTAAACGAGAATGCATGGAGAGTACAAGTGTTTTGGTTTCTTGACACATATCTATATTAAAAAATATATAATATTAGTAATGTTTGTACAAAAGATCAGTTGCATCTTTAATTGCATAGTGTTACACACATATGTATGCACTCAAACCTACCTCAAGATGCATCGCCTTATGATATCTACATGCAATAATTAGGAGTTAATACCCGAATGATCGAATTCCTGCCTAACATATGCTAAAACAATTCTATTTTCCTTATGCACGTACGTACTTGTAATGTACGTACATATTTGTGTTCTGAACTCCCAGCAAAACAATGCTTATTAATATACCCATATGCATGTACATAATACAACCGCACACACAGTCTTCTCTATGCCCAGCGACTACAAGAACAAAATGCCTTAATATGCGCAAACATGGCGCTGAACAGACTAAAATAGTCGCGACGGCGCTGAACAGTTTCAACTGTTGTACAGCCAACAAAAAAAATTCATTGATAGGTTCGAGCTCATATTTCTATGAACAAAATACTTTCATTCATAAAACGAGCCGCTCATTTGCCAATTTTTCTCAATGATGACTAAAATGTACATCTAAGATTGAACGTATCAAATCAAAATACATAGTTAATACTGGAATATTTCTTACAGAAATATTTGCCAATATTTGGTGAATCTTGAATTTTTGCCAAGACGAGTGGCCGCGGCTCCGTATATATGTATGCAAAAATGTCTTCTAAATTCTCGACAACCGCAGCTGCGTGTTTGTCAAGTGCCCGCATGAGCGTACAGTAAAATACAGTAGCTAATAAAAATGTTCTGTCCCGGACATTTCGATATATACGAGGTGTGTTCAAAAGGTATCGCGAATTTTGTGTTTTTTCAAAAATTATTTATTTATTCATTAATATCTATTTTGTCCCCTTCAAAGTAATCCCCATGAAAGTTAGGAAAAGAAAAAAAATAGCAGTACATGGGAAAAGAATTGTAAATGAGTATTGCACTTAGGGGTATTATTAACACCAAACCTGTCGTTTAAAAACACTTCGAAAATAATAACAACGCGGCAATAGCAAGTAGAATATAGAAGTAACTACTTAAGTTCCACACCACCTGATTCACTTGTTGTTACCCAAAGACATACGAAATATTCATTATATTACCAGAATATGAGCCAAATGCGCACTAAATCTGCACATTTCTGTCGCTGTGTCTCGTTACATGAATATGACATAATCGCCATAATTGAGACGTGGCTGCATACAAATATATGCTCATTGGAATACTTCGCCAGTTACTATCATGTATGTATAGGGTTTTCCAATAACAAGTGTTGCAGGTGAATATATTGCGCTATCGAGAGATGAATAACGATTTTTTATGGCCGGAATTGGATGGTATTGATCGGTAGGTCAACTGTCACCAATCTTACTGTTTTCTGAGATTTTTGTACATCAGCTTTCAATAATAGCCTTCAAGTTGATGCAGTTTATACGGATTTTTCTAAGGCCTTCGATAAAGTCTTAGACTCTACATTAATAAGTTTTGAGTTTCACTCTACTTTCCTTAAATGGAAAAAGTCGTACCTCTTCAATCGTGAATGTGTAGTTGTTGTCGATAATGTATCTTCTTATCCTTTTATTGCCTCTTCCGGTGCCTCTCAGAGCAGCATTTTGGGCCCTGTGTTCTTTGTAATTTTTATTAATGACATATCTGAGTGTTTTCATTTATCCGAGTTTCTTTTATATGCAGACGATATACAAATTTTTAAAACTGTACGAAACCTGTCTGATTCGTAGGTTCTTCAATCAGACCCCAACAACGTGGGGGCATGGTGTGATAGGAATCTACTTCAATTAAATATTAAGAAATGCTTTCATGTGCCATTTTCTAATTCAAAGCATTTAATCTCTACCTTATATTTTATAGAGCGCATCCATGTTCACATACTTTGAAAAAACCTTCGGAGTAATGATTTATTCTTCCTAGAGCGTATTAGAAGGATAATTCAATTTAAGTAATTTATACTGGTTATATATTATATCATAGTAACAATCTGCTATCTACCAATCTTAAGTCAGATATCGATATATTAATGGTTAGTAACTACTGTCGAATATTCTCAGACAGTGTAACTCCCTTTTAAATAATAATGGTAAAATTCTATATCTTGTATCTCCGTCAAATGATTTAAACATTTCTTGTGAAGAATGCGATGAGCAAATATCAAAAAATTCTTTGCGCCATAAAGCATTACTCCTTCATTTTGAATGCTATGATTTTGATACTAACGCAGATATCCATAACTACACAAAAGTACATCACGCGGCTATTAACGCGTTTCTCAGCGAAATTGATTGGGAGGTTCTAGACTCTTATGATAATCCCATTAATTCTTATGAAATTTTTTAATTTCAAGTGCATGAAAAGTAGGCCAGTTTCAGCCTTATCCTCTCCATCATCAGCAACTATAAGAAGTTGTGAAATTTGTATAGATGATGTACAGCTTGCAATTATGAAGCTTAAGCCCAACACTAAAACAGACAGAGAAGGCTTTTCTTCAGAATTATTCAAGATTTGCTGTGATTCTGTTTCTTATTCCTTGACTTGGTTATTTCAGAAATGTGTAGATAATGGGATTTTTATTGATTCTGCTTGACGGAGCTCATGTAAAAATCCGATAGCCGGAATGATGTCAGCAACTACAGACCTGCTGTTAAGCAATGTACAAAAAATTTCGATTCAATTAATCAAGCAAAGTTATTCAATCATGTAAATAAGTTTATTTGTAAGTGCCAACATGGTTTCATGCCAAGAAGATCAGTTTGCACAAATCTATTGAATAAGTTCATCGCGTTTTTATATTTTTTTTTATTTTACAACGATTTGTTTGCTGCGCTACAAAACCATGTTAATTGTATTTTTGAGTTTATCCAGGAAGCAAAAATTAATATTTTCGACACCTGCTCTTCTTTGCTTTTCATCGAGATCAAAAAGCTGACGAAGCAGGCCGGGACATTTCCGATTGAGAAGGTATTATAGGCAAGTCTACAGCATGGAAATGGTTTGCTAAGTTCAAAAATGGCAACTTTGACCTCGATGACACGCCCCGCAGCGAAAGGCTTTCTGAATTCGATGAAGAACGTCTCAAATCAGTTTTGAGGGGGAACGGTCGCTAAACCAGTCGTGAATTGGCGGAAAAAGTGAACTGCGATCATAAGCGATTCTCAATTTCTTTCATTCAATGGGATTCGGTGCCTCACGAGCGCATCGAAAAAAACAAAAGTCGCCTTCAAATTGCTTCTCAACATTTCGCCTGCCATCGAACAACACGCGGTCATAAACAAAACTTTTTATACCGAACCGTCACGGGAGATTAGAAATAATGCCTATATTATCAATATTAAGCAAAAAAAGAAGTGAGTGACTCCAGGAGATAAAACAAGAGTCAAGCCGGATCTTCATTTAAAGATGATGATGGGAAAGCAAGCACTGTGAAATGCACCTTTACTTTGCCTAGCTACACCGTGTGAATGAGGCTATTCGACTGAAAAGACCTGATCGACATGGCCAAACCATACTCCTTCATGCCCCATCTTGCACAAGTCGTCAAAGCCGCACTCCAAGAGTTCGAATGGGACGTCATTCAGCATCCATCGTATTCTCCGGACCTTGCACCGACCGATTACCATCTTTTCCGCTCCTTGTCAAACCATATGAAGGGCGTTTCCTTCGATAACAAAGAGGTCCTTAAGAACTGACTCAACAACATCTTTGACACCAGGCGATTTTTGGCGGAACGGCATCAACAAATTGGTAGAGAGGTGGGAAGAGGTTGTAAGCTGCAACGGCGAATATATAATTGAGTAACTGATTGATATAATTATTTTTTGTTTAAATAAATGTCTTCGGTAAAAATGGCTACGAACTTATTCCCCAACCTAATAGTTCTAACCTCTAATAAAATAATAAATGCATTTAATAACCATGCCCAGCTAGATGTTAAATATACAGATTTCTCAGAGGCGTTTGACAAAGTTGACCACTCAATTCTTATACATAGGCTCAAACATTATGGCATCAGGGGAAAACTCTTAGATTTCTTCGCTAGCTTTCTAAATAATATAAAATTATTTGAGAAAATCGGTTCTATTGTCTCTAAAACTTTAGTTGAATCTTATTCAGGTATTCCGCAAGGAACTCACAGTGGCCCATTGTTATTAATTATTTTTATAAATGACTTACCGACGCATTTTAAGTTTGCCAACTGCAAACCATCTGGCAGCAATAATCTGCAATCAGACATAGTATGTGCGTTTGAGCAATGGTGTAATATACAATAAACCAGTTATATCTCTATGTAAAAAAATGTATTGTGATAACAACCTGGTACGTTTTGTAAATCAAACATTTGACATTAAGTTAACATTCTCCAATCATTTTGATTTCATTGTCTTATTAGAAGATATACTAAAAACTTCAAAGATATTCAGACATTGAAGTCGCTTTATATTGCTTTAGCGAGAAGTCGCCTAGAATATATCTCGTTGATGGAATCCATACTACGAAATCGATTCTAAAAAATAGAAAACACACAAAAAATGTTTACCAAATTCATTTTTAATAAGTTTTACTAGCCAAATGGTCCTCATCATTATATCAGTAGACGGAAATTGTTAGGCCTGCAGTCACTGTCTGATAGAGGAATCTCACTACTTCTCACTAATTTTTGCTTATAATGTTATCAATGGAAACATTACTTGCAATAAGGTGACCAATCTCTTTCAAACTTTTTGTTTATTCAACTAACAAAACCAATCATTCAATCAATGAGCCTATTATGCGATGTGCCCAATTATGTAATATACCAGTATACAGCAATATTATATATTTTAATGTTATATTAATATTAAGAAATTTTGCAGAATTGAATTAATTGTATTAGTTTGTAAGACGTCTCTCTGTAGACTGAAATAAATAAATAACTACAAATAACTTATGTAATGGTTTTTTTAGGAAAAAGAAAATATATAGATCCAAGCGATAAGTAGAAGATGTTCCAGGCTGTCTGTCGAGCCATTCAAAGTTATGCAGCTCAGGTGTGGGAGCATGGATTACTTAAAGATGTGAATAAATTACAATTGCATTTTATAAAGAAGATTTCCAAATTATCTGACTAGGGTGGGCTACCTATCTTGACGCAGGATTAGAACAAGGACACATTTATACTCTATCACTACACTTGGAATATATGTATATGTACATAAGACATTATTCGAATACAAGAATGAAAGACTCCCTAATTTTCTGCCAAAAGCGGTTTTAAAATGAAACATTTTCTGGGTTAGAGAACTCAACGAAATTGGAAATGCTTATGACCTAAGGTGGGATAAATGGGAACGGTGTCAATAATCCGAATTGGACAAATCTTACGATCGTTGTTATTAGTGCTTTACGATGAATCCAATTTATATTAGATATAATATTGAACTTGTTTCCGGCAAGCGAGTTAATATATCAATGTAGAATGTATGTAGAGATTTCTAAATATACAGCGACGAAAACTGCATATTCCTTCATTTCTTGAGTTAATTTGTAGTCCTCCATGGGCTAACCGCCAAATTCTTTGGTTACGTCTTCACTCCTGGGCGAGTTATTTTAAAATTTACTAATGAGTGTTAAGTATCCTTTGCAAAATAAAACAAATGGCTTGAATATTTTATGCGATGGTTATCTGTTTGTGTTTTTAATTGGTCAAATAAAGGTCGTTTTATTTTTTACTCTGTTGGAAAGGGCATACATATGTAGATTCAAATATAATCTCAACAAAACATTTGAATTTAATTTTTTATAGTATATATAATATATTTATAAACTTTGTTTTTATATGTCGATTGCACTCTCTTTTGTGAAAGGCCCTTTAATATTAGGTAATCTTGAAAAAAAAAATCCTCATGCTCAATGAATTGACAGAGAACTTTCAACAAGGTAGAAGTGATAACCCAGTCGAACTCTCTCATACCATGTCAGAAAAGTGTAAACGAACAAATTAGTCCATTGTCGTGCTTACACCATTTTTGCTAAAATTCAATATGTATCTTTAAATATTTATCACTGCGTGCAGATGATGCCAAAAAGGTGCTGGAGCTAGGGCATCTCAAAGTAGGATAGGTAAGACGTCGAGATCACGTAGCAACCGTGTGTAAAGAACCCGATCGCACAAAACTGTGCAGACGATGTGGCAAAGAAGGCCACCAAGCATCAAGCTGCAAAAACGATGAAAAATGTGTGCTGTGTACCGGAGCACATGCAGCTGGCAGCGCAAAGTGCCCGCGCTATCAAGAGGCGGTGCATCTTAGAAAAACATGAAAGTTCTTCAACTTAACGCAAACCATTGCCAAGCAGCTCAGGACCCGCTATGGCAGACTGTAGCGGAACAAAACATTGGCATAGTTCTACTTTCTGAACCATTTGAAAGTATTGACAGCCACAATTGGATTGCTGATAGTAACATGGGATCTGCGGTTTGGCTGGTGGGCAATAAAACTCCTCAGAGTAAAATGGCGACAGTTCGCAACGGATTTACATGGATAAAAAGGGACGATGTGTTCTATGTCAGTTGCTATGCACCACCACGATGGTATCTACAGGAGTTTGAGCAAATGATGGTGGAGCTGGAACTCGAATTAAGGAGAAAGAGGCCGATCCTGCTTGCAGGAGACTTCAACGCATGGTCAAGAACTTGGGGCAGTACACATACCAATCAGAGGGGTCGGCTGGTTGAGAACACCGTCGCAGCGCTGGACCTTGCTCTTCTGAACACTCCTGGCGTATATACGTCCGACTGCAAAAAGGGAAGCTCCATCATCGACCTTGCCTTTGCGGGCCGGCTAACAGCGAATACCACCATCTGGACGGTAAATAAATACATTCATTCGTACAGCGATCATCTGGCCATTATGATACAAACATCCAGCATAGTACGTAGATGCAAAACGGGTGTCCGCCAATGGAAAAAATCAGCTTTCAACACTGGAACTTTTCAAAGTGCTTGGGAAAGCGTGCATATTGACGAAGCGAATGCAGAAACCCTGGCGGAAATACATTCAACTCTGCAAAGTGGGGCAACATTGTAATCTCTCTCCAAGAACTAAGTGTACCGGGTTACCTACTGCGCATAATTCGTAGTTACTTCACCAACAGAATTCTGCAATACAATACAGACTGTGGCCAAAAAACATACCAAATTACTGGCGGGATCTGTCCTTGGTCCAATACTTAGGAATGTCATGTGCGACGGGGTCCTCAAACTAAAACTACCAGACGGTGCTGCTATTGTAGGCTATGCAGATGATATTGCGCTTGTAGTTACGGATAGACACATAGACAAGCAGGAAGCAAAAAGCAATGACGTAGCAGCAAGGCTATGGTGATTCTATGGTTGGCAAAATCCGGATTGGAATTGGCAGCCCAAAAAACCGAGGCGGTACTCATCAGTGGGCGCAGAAAAAAAGAGGAAATAAAACTACGTATAGGCACCCATGAAATACTCTCTAAAGAGTCGATTAAGTATCTTGGCGTGATAATAGACAGCCGACTTAACTACAAGCAGCACCTATCTGCATCAAGCGCAAAAGCTAATGCTATCAATGGAGCGCTTATACGAATGTTGCCTAATATTGGCGGCCCGTAAGGCAGCAGGAGACGTGTCCGTAGTCTTTTACGCTGCCCTGATATGGGCCGGAGCTGAAACGATCAGCATACAATACGCAGCACAGTACGAGAGACGCAATAGGCGTTATTGCGGGCAAACTACCAGCCGACATTCAGGCAAGGAGTTAAGCCGTCATTAGAAGAAAAAGCTGAAGAGAGACCGCATTCGATAGAAGAATGGCAAAGCAGATGGGATTCGTCAACTAGCGGTCGTTGGACTCATAGGCTTATTTCAAATATTAGCCAATGGCTGATCAGGCAACACGGAGACGTTGACTACTATCTCACTCAAATACTGGGTGGCCACGGTTGTGTTTTGGAGTACCTCCATCGATTTAATCTGGAGGACACCCCGTTCTGCTCAAACTGCAACAACGCGATAGAAAGTGCGGAACGCGTATTCTTCCACTGCGTTCGTTTCAGAGAGGAGCGCCTAACGCTTGAAGCACTTCTGGGTGGTCAGCTGTACCCGGAAAATCTAATCGCTAAGATGATCGCATCAAATACTTGCTGGAATGCAGCAACAAATTTTGCAACAATGATAGATTTATATCGACGACAAATAACAGACGCCTGAGCTAAGTGCTCAAGACGGTATCAGACGGTAATACTTACGACACCTTTTCCAATGTTTCATTTGCTGCAGAGCTACTTATGAAGTGGAAGCAATGGATACTTTCGATAGCGTATAACCTCCATACGCCCATGTAAGAGGAACCTGGACGCAGGTATCTGTTGTGTCAATAGACATAAACGCGGCTCCACCTTGACGAAAGGAGGGTTGTTATAATGTTAGTGGGAGCATGTCCCGCATACCACTGCTGCGACGGTACCTTTGATGATGTTTCTGACATTTTGATTTGAACCTCCTTAAAAAAACAAAAGACACAATAAAGAAGGTAGCCAATTCTTATAAAGAGAGACTGAATACACACATAAGCACAGAGGCCTCCATCCTTGCTGATCTTATCTATTTCCGTAATATTTAAACGGAGTATCCCAATACTAATTTTATACAAACCCATTACAATTCGCTCGTTACTTTTTTGTAGCTAGTCGCAATGAAAACTGAATAAAAAATGAAGTAAAAAAAATCTAGTCGCGGGAGGAAAGTTCGTTGTGTGTTGATGAAGTTTTGCATCCCGCAATCTGAATATAGTTCCTAAAGCTAAAATTGCATCCGTGGAAGTGCACAATGAGCCAAGAGGAGGTCTTTTGGGTATCACACAAACGCTGGAGAAGATGAAGCAGCGGTTTTACTTGGTAAATTGCAGATAATCAATTGCAAAATGGATTCGAAATTGCGCGGAGTGTATGATAGTGAAAGGTCGAAAGGAGAGAAGTCGTGGAAGATTACAGCAATACAACAGCAACGTGCCCATAAGGGCTACTTCAGTAAGAGCAGGCTTTACCAAATCAAGAGGCCAACACCATTGCTGAGATTTTTTTTGTGGGTAAAAGATTGAATTATGTGGTGTATCGTATACAGCAATGTAAAACTGATCAGGGGGGCATCAAAGTACTTCACCTGGAGAGATTGGCTCCATTTGGAGCGAAGAATTTGGTGTCTAGTTGGGACGATCAGCCTTAAGTGGAGGACAGTGTATCAAAACGAGAAACTTCGCGAACGGACTGGCAATAATACCGAGCGAATGATATACTAAAATAAAAGCATAAGTTCGCCTTGACGCCAGATGGCAAGACAAAACAAGACAGAAGTCGGGCATGTATGTATACAAGCAGAGGTGCGCGAAACAAATTAGTAACCGACGTTCGAGCGTTTTTAAAAAAATTAGAAAGACACGTTGTGATCAGTTATAGCGGTTGAATCAATCTGTCTTTTCTTTTATTTAATTTTACTTTAGAACTTAAAATGTATTACAATTTTGCTTACTTAGCTTAAAGTTATTTTAGTTGGTTTACATTTTCGTTTCAACAAATATATACTGAATTATGAGTTTACTTTTATAATTTTAATTATTGTTAAATATAATAAAATGCTGATTTACTACTTTGAAAATATTTTATTGTAAAATACACCGGAAATATGGAATTGGGTTACTGTCTGGCTTTATTAATTTGATTTAAAAATTCCTGGAATTTATCAGGTTCATTGAATTTAGTACTTATATATGTAACTTCTCCCCCCTTTAGATTGGAATCCTCCTGAATTTTATTATTTAGTTTTATTTTTATATATTTATGTTTCATACAAAAAATACAACATAAAATTGTTATTAAAATAACTATTAAAACATTACATTCATAAGAGAATGTGCTGTGGTATTTTAAATTAAAAATGTTTTCACTGTTTATTCTATTATCTTGTATAATTTCATCAAAAGTTATCTTTTTTGTGAAATTTAGCATGTTATCATATTCTATTTTTAATATGTTAGCCTTTTCTTCTGCTATTTCCATAATATTTGAAAAATAATAGTCTTTTATTTTATTTGAACAATTACTGTATTGTAAAAGGTGGTTAAGTTTAAAGGGCCGGTGATGATTTTGAATAAAATATAATTGTTTTAAGAAATTGTTGTCACTTCTCTTTGTTATAATAATATTGGTATATCTCAATTACGTATGAAACAAAATATTGGCCAAATAGCTGCCTCGGCTTCGGCGGCACACCTCCATCCGATGGTCCAAATTTTCGATGACGCTGAGGCATAATTGAGGTTCTATGTGGTTAATGTGCCGAATTATCTCATCCTTTAGCTCTTGGCTTGTTGCTAGCTTATCGAAGTACACCTTTTCTTTCAAATAACCCCAAAGAAAGAAGTCCAACGGTGTCAAATCACATGATCTCGTTAGCTGTGTGACAAGTGGCACCGTCCTGTTGAAACCACATACAGGCCATAAAAAGTTCGTTAACATCTCTCGATAGCGAACACTATTCACAGTAACTGCCTGACCGGCCTCATTTTGGAAAAAATACTGCCCAATGATGCCGCCGGTCCCTAAACCGCACCAAACAGTCACTCTTTGTGGGTGCATTGATTTTTCGGCAATCACTCTTGGATTGTCATTCGCCCAAATGCGGCAATTCTGCTTATTGACGAATCCACCGAGGTGAAAATGTGCCTCATCACTGAAGATGATTTTCTTCGAAAATTGGTCATTCACTGTTGCCATTTCCTGCCACCATTCGGACCATTGACGACACGTGAAATGGTCAAGAGGCTTTAGTTCTTGAGTCAATTGCACCTTGTAAGCGTGTAAATGCAAGTCTTTATGCATAATGTTCATCAACAACGAGCGTGAGAGGTGCAATTGTTGGGCACGACGACGAGTTGAGATGGACGGCTCTTCAACCACACTATCGCGAACAGCAGCAATATTTTCTGCAGTACGAGCTGTACGAGCATGCACTGGTGTTTTCACATCTCCTACAGACCCGGTTTGCTCAAACTTTTGCACAATTTTTCCGATTGTACGCACATTTGGACGATTAAATTGACCGAAAAAATCACGAAGTGCGTGATATGCATTTTGATTTGAACGCTCGTTTTAATAATAAGCCTGAATAACTTTAACGCGTTGCTGGATTGTGTGTCTTTCATGGTTCAAATTGAGTTAATCTAGAATTAAAAAATGTTAAATAAAATGCAGAAAAAGCTAGACGTTTAGGTGTGGATCACATTCAACATCGGCCCCTAAAATTTAACCACCCTTTATTAGATAGTTTCCGTTGATAAGTATTTCATTTTCAGTACAAGTTTGATTAATTGGTAAATTAATAGCATTCTTAATAATAACGGTTTTTAAATTAAGTGGAATTATTTCAAAATCTGTGTTTTTTATAAGTTTACAATTTGATCTCATAACACAATTTGTATTGTAGATTCTTTTAATTCCCTTAAGTGTTTGTTTTCTTTATATTCATATGTTTTTTTATTATAGTTAAATATTTTTTCAAGTTTTTCTTCTATTTTGTTATTTTAATTATTTGGTATAGGTATGACAAATCTAATGTCTACATATACATATAAATGTTTTTGGTATTTTTATGCCAAATATTAAATATGTATTATTAAAAATTGCTGTTCATATTTCAATTTATTACAATCTTTCAATTTCATACAATATATTATTATTTCCTTACTTGTTAAAATATTAGGACGAATTATTCCATATTTGGCTGATACTATCTTGCATATGTTCTATTTTATTCTTCAAAAGTTGTATTTTTGTTGATTGTTCTAAATATAAATTTTGTTCTCTTTCTTTTTCATTAAATTTATTAATGCCATTTAGTGTATTTTCTATATTTTTTCTATCACTTTTAACAATATTTTTAAGTTGTGCTATAGGTGTATTAAAATATTCATTTATTTGGATTTGTTGACTAGTATTTGCGTCATTTTAACAAATATATACTGATTGATGAGTTTACTTTTATAATTTTAATTATTGTTAAATATAATAAAATGCTGATTAATTACTATGAAAATATTCTATTGTGAAATGGAATATGGAATTGGGTTACTGTCTGGGTTCATTGAATTTAGTACTTATGTATATATGTAACTCGCGCGCTTAGGGTCTATACATAGTCTTAAGTTAAGCGTGCGAGTGTGTAAAAGCATAGTAAAGCAATAATGTGATTAAATAAAGCAAATAAGTTGTTTTGCCATTAATTTATGACTTTTATTTAACAATTGAATTATCGAACTCAGAGGAATTATTGTGAGACATTTTATTTGTATATAAATTTAACAAATTCAATATTTTCCAAGATTCTATCAATCAAACCAAATTACTATTATTGAATACAATTTTTATCATTTTAGTTCGCCAATTTTCGTAATACGAGGTTTCGTGGTTTCACATCCAGAACTAACATACGCTGGTGTAATGGCCTCAAGTATCTTAAGACAAACCTTCCAGATAACATGATCACAATTATATCAACTCTCGGCACTAATAAAGGTAAGATGTGTGTACAAATATTATATTAAAGTATATTTATAAATAGGTATGTTAAGGCGTACCATAACTCCTCAGTAAAGCTATAGCTACACTGTGAACGGTGTATTAAAAGTTGCAGAGTGTTTTACTAAGTAATTATCATGAAAATAATAATCATAATTATTAATCAATTCACGGTTTTTCCAATATATCACTCAATCAATTCACCGTTTATCCAATTGGCGTGTACACCCTTCTTTTGGGTGTTTGGCCGAGCTGCTCCTCCTATTTCTGGAGTGCGTCTTGATGTTGTTCCACAAAATGGATGGACCTACAGTTTGGAGCCGACTCCGAACGGCTCAAAATTTTATTTTTCACCATAGTTATTGGCCAAACCTAGTAATCTATCACGCTTGGGCTAAACTTACTTGTACGAGCAGTACACTCAACGCACTGAACACCCAGCAGCAACTATGCTGATAATTTTCTTATGCTACTGGAGGCATGCTTAGATATATGAATAAAATGATAGAAAAAAATACGTAATTTATGAATCCAAATGATACATATATTTTAATAATGGAAACGATATAGTTAAAATCTGGAGAAATTTCGATAACAATTTGTATCCTCAACTCAGAGAATTTTCTTATAAGATATTATCAGTTTTTCTTTCCACGTACATTTGCGAATATACTTTTTCTGATTTTAAATTTAAATTTCTAACCAGAAACTGCCCTAAAATTATATTATTAATATTGAAAACACTACTTTTTGAAGTACATTTTTTTTGCGTGTCCACGGCTCATACAACCGCACACGCAGGGCACTCACTTTATTCCTCTAAATACGTATGTCGTTCAAAGCTAAAATTCTATGCCTACCGACTACAAGAACAAAATGCATTCATAAGCGCAGGCGTAGCCGCCATCATTCTAGTTGCCATGTATTTAATCTCACAAGCAGTCATAGTAAATCCTTAGGACAACTCATGCCAGAGGACAAACAACTTAACCTCAAACTAGATGTGTTTAGATTACAAAAACCTGCAAAATAAAAGAATGAAGAAAAAAAAGAATGCCGTCCTTAATATGTAACATATACACACCTTTCAGAATAATGCACCAAAAGCTGAAATGGTTAAATAAAGTTTTTTCCAATAACAGGTGTTATCTACCGCTATCGAGAGATGATTAACGATTTTTATGGCTGGAATCGGATGGTATTCATCTGGACAACGTTTATTTTCAATTAGACGGCGCTACGTGCCACACAAGCAACGAAACCATTGATCTTTTACGGGAAAAGTTTCCGGACCGTGTTATCTCTCGAAGAGGTGATCACAATTGGCCACCGCGATCTTGGGATTTAACACCTTGTGACTTTTTTCTTTGGGGCCATGTGAAAGAGAAGGTCTACACCAACAGCCCAGGTCGATTCAAGACCTCAAAGATGGAATTCGTGAGGCTATCGAGGACATAGGGCAGCCACTTTGCAATTCGATTATGGAAAATTTCATGAAAAGGATATTGTCTTGTAAGCGTGGTCGTGGAGGTTATTTGCCTGATGTTATTTTCCACTATTAACGGCATACCTTCCTATATTGAAGTAAACATCTTATCATTTATATTGTAAAGTAGAATTTTTCTTTGAATTTCAAAATAACACCTCTTATTTGAGAACCCTTGACATAAGGCCACACGGATACTAATTATATGGAGATACTCTATGATATTAATATGGATATCAAATGTAAGAACATATGAAAAAGTTTGTTGACTTCTCACAAAGCCAAATATAGAACTATAATACCGTTTGAAAAAAGTTTCCTTCAATAAGTTATGCATATAACGGTGTTTTTTAGCTATTATCTTTTTAAACAGTTGGTTTAAACAGCTGCCGCACGTTTCGTGTTTTGTTTCACTGTCAAACATCTTCAGTTTGGTTTATAATTTAACTATGAATGGTCTTACAAACGAACAACGCTTGCAAATCATTGAATTTTATTATAAAAATGCGTGTTCTGTTAAGAAATTTTATCGCGCGCTTCTTTCATTTCATGGTCAGTTTAATCGACCCACTGAAGCTGCTATTCGAGCCATTGTGACTAAATTTAGAACCAAATTTACATTATTGGACATCAAACCACCAACACGCTTACGTGGAGTGCGAACTGAAGAAAATATCGCAGCTGTATCGGCCAGTGACCATCAATTATCGATTCGTCGCCGTTCGCAGCAATTGGGACTCTGTTACTCAACAACGTGGAAAATTTTGCGAAAGGCTTTAGGTTTGAAGCCTTTCAAAATATAGCTGGTGCAAGAATTAAAGCCGATCGACCTACCTCAACGACGAATTTTTGGTGAATGGGCTCTTGGAAAGTTGGCTGAAGACCCACTTTTTTATCGAAAAATTGTGTTCAACGACGGAGCTCATTTTTGGATCAATGGGTACGTAAATAAGCAGAATTGTCGATTTTGGAGTGAAGATCAGCCAGAAGAATTGCAACAACTACCAATGTATCCAAAAAAGGTCACAGTTTGGTGCGGTTTATGGGCTGGAGCTATCATTGGACCGTACTTCTTCAAAGATGCTGCGAATCGTAACGTAACTGTGAATGGTGAGCGCTACCGTGAAATGATATCCAACTTTTTTTTACCCCAAATGCAAGAGCTTGACTTGCATGACATGTGGTTTCAGCAAGACGGTACCACATGCCACACAGCACGCGTAGCAATGGACTTGTTGAGAGACGAGTTCGGTGAACATTTTATTTCACGTTTGAGACCTGTCAATTGGCCACCCAGATCGTGCGATATAACGCCTTTAGATTCTTTTTTGTGTGGCTATGCTAAAGCTCATGTCTATTCAGACAAGCCTGCTTCAATTAACGCATTGGAAAACAACATTAAAGCATTTATATGTGAGATACCGGCCGAAACATTGGAAAGAGTATGCCAAAATTGGACTAAGCGGGTGTACCATTTGAAGCGCAGTCGCGGTCAACATTTGCATGAAATAGTCTTCAAACATTAAATTATATGGACTGTACTATCGATTTAAATAAAAATTCCATGCATTTTTCTGAATTTTACTTGTGTTTTTTTGAAAAATTTTCTTATAGCTCTTAATAAATTACCCTTTAGTAACATATACGTGCTTGTGCACATTTATATGTATAAGGCAGATTCGGCTTAATTTATTCACTAGGGGAATCCATTGGGTACACCTTATTTATTTCATTTATTTCAAAGATCGAAGTTTAGGTAAAATACCAACAAGGATATGCACACATATACGAATCATACACTTATGTAGGTATATTACCTATTGGATTCATTAGAGGAAACGTAAATAGAGGTATCCGCTGCGTATATTTTTTTTATTTCAGTGGAGGAAAACTCAATTATTTTTACTACTACTATTACATATTACGTTACCAATATTAACAATTTTAATATTTCAGCGGGCACTACAGAAACTAGTAAAAGTGAAACTGAATATCGAGTACCTGGCCTGACTGCATTAGCATCCTTTCCTGGAAGCGGTAACACTTGGCTTCGTTACTTATTGCAACAAGCGACTGGTAATTTCTATAATATAAAAGCACATGTTTGCATTAGCTGTTTTCTTTACTCACCGAAAGAAAAAAGAGTATTTGGTAATACTCGTACAAGGTGTGCACTATAATTATTTACGTTAGTTGAGTGAACTATGTATTTAGGTATAAGTATTCTGCACGACACCAAAAAACGTAATAGGAATCAATTTGAAAAGTAGTTGAAATTAGATGATTTTTGGAAATATTTTCGACGCTTTATCGCTGTCTGCAAATCATTAAACGTCAATGCGAGTGCCAAACAAAATAAATTACTGCCGTAGAAATGAATGTTTGCACTGACATTGTAATAGGGCCCCGTTACCGAAACGACTCGGAGTTACTTCAGCAGCATTCCTTAAAATTGTATGGGGAATATTTTGTGTTGTTATAACAACAAGAACAATATTTCCCATTGTTTTCGAAACTACTACTCAATATAATGCACAAAGTAAAATTTGTTCAATTAAAAATGTGCTCGAATGATAACAACTAACTGGCGGCCGCCGTAGATGAATGGGTTGGTGCGTGACTACCATTCGGAAGTGCGTACGTTCGAATATTTGTACATGAAAATGAAGAAAACGTTTTTCCTAATAGTGGACACACGTCGGCAGACAATGGCAAGTCTCCGAGTGTATTTCTGCTAATGAAAAAGCTCCTCATAAAAAATGTCTGCTGTTCGGAGTCGGCTTAAAACAGTAAGTCTCTCGGTCCCCACACCGCAAATCGGAGAAGGTGCTCAGCCAAACATCCAAAAAGGGCGTATACAGTCTGTCAAAAAAGTACCGGGATTAGCAAATCATCAAAGCACCTTTAAAACGCGTTTGAAGATTCAGCTCCTTTAGCGAATTCTCCTTAATGACCTCTATCGACTCAAAGCGGCGTCTGTGGAGTGGCAATTTAAGTTTTGGGAAAAGGAAAAAGTCACAGGGGCCTAACACTGGTGAATACGGTGGTTGTTCCACAATATTTGTCAAGTTTTTGGTCAAAAAGGTATTATAATATGAGCCTTGTGAGACGATGCGGTATCATGGTGCAAGATCCATGATCCATCTTTCCACAAATTAGGCTGTTTCCTACGCCCTTTCTCTCTCAAACGTCGCATAACTTCAAAAAAATATTCTTTGCTTCCCGTAGAACCATTTGGAACGAATTCCGAGTGCACAACACCATGATAATCAAAGAAAACGAGGAGCATGACTTTCACTTTTGACCGATTGTAACGTGGCTTTTTGGGTTTCGGCATGTGGGGATAGCGGCATTCAGTCACCTGTTGACTGGTTTGCACGTCAAACTCATGTACCCACTTCTCATCACCTGTTACGGTGCGCTGGATAAACGTTGAGTCCGAAATCACTTGCTCAAGCATGACTTCAGCCACCTTCTTCCGATGAATTTTTTGAAAGAAATTAAACTCGAGCAGCCACACGTCTCATGCCCAATTGGTGGTGTAAAATCTTGCTAATTGATTCGTGAGACACGCTAAGGACACGAGTTACCTTCCTCAAACTTAAATGATGGTTCTCCAGCACCATTTGCTTGACTATGTTAACTTTTTTATTCATTGAAAACGTTGACGGGCAACCAGATCGGTGCAAATCCTCCACTCATTCTCGGCCCTCTGCAAAAGCCTTATATCTCTCGTAGACCCATGTTTTTGATAAAGAACACTCGCTCAAATACAAATGAACAATTCCTGATATTTTTTGACAGAATGTATATAAGTATGATATACATATATAATAAATTTTTAAACTTGATTTCCCCATATTTTCATTTTCACATCCATATTTATTGCAGAGGTTAGGTTAGGTTAGCCTGGTCGCCAATAAGCCACGCATAGGTCTATTTGATCAATAGCGATACCAGATAGATATCGATCACTGTGAATACTGAAAGTAGACATCATGTAGGATGTCAGCGCTTTTGATGAATCTAAGCAGAGCTGGGAGATCCGCTTTTGAGACTCCTCCAGACCCTCAAACAATGGGGCTCCCGGGCATTTTAAACGCGTTTTTAATAACGCCGGACAAACCCACAGAAGGTGTTCTAAAGTTTCCACTCTGCATTTGTCCGTGTTAGCAATCCCTATCTTGTACGCATATGCAGCCACTAGATTATGGCTTGTTAGCATACCTATAATAGTTCTGCAGTCCTTTCGCGAGAGACTTTTATCGCTCCTGTTATGCACAAAGCAGCAAGTCGCTTAATCCTTTCCAGTGGCATTAAGTATGTCAATTTTCTTGTCGCAGTACACTATACCAAGGTCCCATTCAGCAATATCGGTCTGACTATTACACCAGAGAGGGTGATAGGCCCAAGTAACGCCCAGCATTCTTTTACTGTTTTAACTCCTTTCCACCGTTCCTGCGACATTCGCCCCAGCTTGTCACTACGGTCAGTGAGTGCGGTTAGAGTGAGTCGTTGTCTCCGTTTTTCGGTTTAGTCATCTCGTGCCTATGTTTCTGCTTTTTCAATGGCACTGAGGCCTCGCTATCCGCAGAACCCTGCCTCTTGATGGCTAGCTCTTCTTCTATTTTGTTCGCATACTTCGGATTCGAGGCTGCGAACATTGGTTTTGCTGCGTAGAAGGTCCGACCAGTTTTGATATCCTCTCCGGCCCAAGCCAACCGTTTCTCCTCTTGCTTTGTCAGGTTGGACTTGCTGCCAAATCGGTCACAAACTTTGACCGCGGCCTTTAACCGAGCTTTGGTCTTCAGCTTCGCCTTATCGGGCTTAATCCTTGGCCTGTTTTTGCTATCCGAAGCAGCACCATTGGACCCAGCCGGAGAACGCAGGAGTGCTTCTTCCTCAGCTGTATTAGTGCTCCCGACGCTTTCGTGGTCCGAGTCTTCGTGGACAACGGCACGTTATGCGTGTGTTTGGAAGTAGCATTGCGACCACTGTAACGTGCTCCCGCTACAGTGAAAGTTTTGTCGCTTAAGTTATGGTTTGTATTCATCTTTTTCGTACGACCACCTGCTCGACGAGGCGAGCGCAGAGTTCTATGTAAATAAAGGGGAATTCAAACAGTCCACCACGGCAGCGCCCCATGCCATGGAAAGGCCACAATGGAAGATGACGATTTTTAATTGAATTTCTTATTTAATACCTCTGTGAATGGTTAAGATACTTAGTTGTTTCAATAACTCTTATTTCAGGAATTCTAACTGGGAGTGTGTACAAGGATTATGGTTTACTGAAAACCGGATTTCCCGCAGAAAATATTCGTAATAACTCCGTATTATTAGTCAAAACTCATGAGTTCGGTCCCAATGCGTGGGAACCATTTACTAAGGCCATTTTACTTGTACGTGACCCAGAAAAAGCAATTTTGGCAGAATTTAATAGACAAAGCGGGGGTCATATTGGATTTGCATCTCCCGATCGCTACAAAAGAACTAGAGGAAAATGTAAGTATTAAAAATTTTTAAAAAAGGATAGGCACTCTTATTTTTTAAATTTAATTGTAGCTAATATTATAATATTCTGAGAGTGGCGGGCGAAAATAGAGGCGAAATTAGAAGACCCGTATCGCGCCGTTTGTTTATGTTAGTTCGAATTTTTTTTTAATCGGCCTTCGAAGTTTGCAGTCAAATGCCGATTTTCAGTATATTGTTTATATGGGTTTTCGGCTATAACTCGTCGACTAATTGATATTTTTTCAATATGTTAAAGCCAAATTATTGCTAGAGACCTGTGCAACAATTACAATTTTTGAAAAAATTGATTTCGAAAATTTTTATGGTACTTATGAGGCAAAATGTTGGAAAAATTATTTTTTTTTCATGTTTTTTGAAAATATTTTCCACAAAACTAAGTGTTTTTTACTTTTTTTGTGGTCTATAATATGCTTCTCAGTTTCTTTATTGAATTTCATTTGAAAAAAAATTGTCTTAGTCGATAATTTCCGCTTTAGGCATACAGTCATAATACAAAACTAGCGTTTTTTGAGCTTAATATTAATTTATTTCTCATTTTTTATTTACCAATTTTGTTCAGTGTTGGTTTTGAAGAAACATAGAAAAAGAAAATATAAAAATATGGAATAAAATATAATTTTGAAATGTTAATAATGAAAAGTTTTAAGTAGAAAAATAAAATAAATTAAATTAATAATTTGGCCAGCTGCCGTTTAGCAGGCGGCTGTGGATCAACATCACTGCTCTCTCTAATGTCTTGGTCATCGTCATCATCATCAGAGAGATCGATTATTTCGTCCAACAGATATTCTGGATTTTCATCTGTGTCTTCCCCTTCTTCCTCTGTTTCCTCGTCTTCCTCTTCTTCAAAGGTGTTTTTATACCACCAACAAATTTCAGCGAGTATCGCATCTGGAGATTTCTTTCCTCTGTACCTGAAACGAAAATAGTTTTCAATCGTTAACATGTTTAAATTGTGCACTCTGACCAAGATATTAGAAAAATCTAGGAATTCAAAATATGCACACTCTATACTTACCTTATTTCAAATGGAAGCGCAGTTTGGTGATGACGTTCGCCTTGCTCATCAGATTCAGTTGGCAACTGTTGAGCGAGTTTTTCAAGATGCTGATGCAAGAGATGAATTTTGTATGACATATTAACCCCAATTTCAGCGAAAGCTGCCAACATGTTTGCAACAGATTGCCTTTAGTTTTCTTCGCGTTCTTTACCCAAAAGTCCTTTGATGACTGCTTTCAATGCGAGCCATGCATTTAATTCTCGGTCTGTCAGAACTTGCTCAAAATCTTGACGACTCATTAGTTTCCGTATGTCGGGACCATTAACAACCCCTTCCTGAATTTTGGCCTTACTTAGTCTTGGGAAAATGTCTTTCAAGCGGTTGAATACTGCTGGTCTTTTTGCGATACATTTCAAAAAATTTTTAGCAATGCCAAGTTTAATGTGGAGCAACGGCAACAAAATTTTCATTTCAGGAACAAGACTTTCGTGTCATTAGGCCATTTTCGCCCAATTCGACTACTCCAGTTATGTTGTTTGTACTGGTTTCTTCCTTTAATACCTTCTCCGTATCGTGAATCCCAATCGCACAAAAAACACGGATATTTTGGACGGCCAGATGCTGTTAAGCCTGTAATCAAGGAAACTACTTTGAGGTCGCAGCAAATTCGCCATTGGTGTTCGTTATATTTGACTACTTCCAGAATGTCTTTCAATTTATCGAAAGTTTCACTAGTGTCAGTGCTATACGCAATCGGAATAGAAGGCATTCTATTTGTCTTGTGCAAAAGCACAACTTTTAAGCTTATTAGTGAACTATTGATAAAGAGACGCCAATCATCTTTTTTATAGGTTAACCCTATCGCCTCCATTAACTTTTCAATATCGTTGCAATAAGCGAAATTTTTTGCATCATTGACATTGAAGAATTTTTGTAACTCTTTTTGGCGTTTTCGATATGCTGTTACTTTTGTACCTTTCGTCAGCAAATTATTTCCTTTCAAAAATGAAGCCAGTCGTTCTGGTTTTTTCTGAGTCAAACACAAATTTGCAACAATTCCATCCAATTGGTTTTGTGTTATTAGGATTGGGTCCTTTGATGTTTTATAGGATGTACCTTCACCAGGGTTGAATTCTGAGGAGAAATCCATGGGTGTAGCAGCGGTGGTTGTAGTAGGGTATATTCAATAACGCTTTATAATTGCCAACGTACTTTTGCAGTGTTGGCAATGCGTTCAGAAATGCAAATATGGCAGTACTGCAAATGCATCGCGATCCAAAACGCCATTTTTGTATCAAACGTCGCGCATTATTTGCAGGAAAAATTTCAATACTGCCAATCTATCAATTGCAACACTTGTCACATTGGCAGTGCTGCCAGCGCTGCAATTACTGCGCATTTATAATGCGTTTCTGAATATACCCGTACTGATACCTGTTTGAAGTCAGTACTTCGGTATGTTGGTACTGGAACGAATTCTGAGTGCGGTAATGGTAATTGGACACTTGACACTGCTACATAAGTTTTATTCTTTGTTTTCCTTCTATTCAAAGTTTTATTGTAGTTGGTACATCCATAGCATTTTTCTTCTTGATGTGGGCTATTATCTGACCACATCATTGGTACACCAAAAGGCATAGCCTTCTTCTTTTCACTTTTCCATTGCATAAGACTTGAATAGCAATTAAAGCAAACTTTTTTAGGGGCATAGTTTATGTCATTGATAAACTCTTGCGAGAAATATTGTCTATAGATTTCCAAAAAAGAATCAGTCACATTGCCGCATTTTTCATCGCTTATTATGAAACGTCCACAAATATTACAAAAATGGTTCATTTTACATGTTGGTTCCGACATTTTTAATACACAATAAATATTATAGAATGTTTTTTTTTGTTATTTTTATGAAACTGATACACTTAACTTAAATCACTCACAAAATGAAATAGGTTCCAAAAGAATGAGTAGCAAATTTTATCACGACCGAGCGAAAATTAAAAGACATCAGCTTCGGCTGAGTTTCGAGTCTTAACTGAATCTTTATTTTTGAAATTAGTTCGCATGCAGATTGTTATATTAAATTTTTTAGTTCTCATGCTGTTGTAATTTGAAAGTTTCCACTCTTGAAATAACAAGTTGTAAATAATAAGGTCTACAAGTCGCAAAACGTGCTTAAATGTCGCTATGCCAGTAGATTATGATCATGGCAAGGGCAAGTAGTAAACAATTCGCCGGAATACCTGTACCGGACTATTTGGACCCCCTCTCCTGTCGGTATGAATATTGTGTGGGTCATAGTATGGGAAATGGAATTTTGTTTTTGTCAGTTGTCTGCCGACTTTTGCTAAGAGCACTGCGTGCTTCTTTTCTAATACATTATAACCGTTATTTAATCAATAAATATTACACTTAATTAAACTGTTGTTTTAATCATTGAGATTTCAACACAAATGTTTACAAATATTATTTTAATAGCTATTGATTGTTCCTGGAAATTCTCTTTCTTAATTGTATTCTGGGAATTTGCTTTTCCTTAATTATTTTTGGAACATGCTTTCTTCTCGGAAAATCCCTTTTTTAATCCATACTTAGCATTTCCTTTTCTTTAATTGTTTTTCGAATGTTCCTAATTCTTGAAACTTCCCTTTTTAATTACTTCTACCGAAATCGATATTTATTTAATGGTTTTGGGGATTTTTAATTACTATGTGTTTACCAGGAATTTTGGGGTTTTTTACATTAGTTTTATGTAATGAATGTGTGTATATCGCACAAATTTTCGACTGATACTATATTTTTTTCCATGATATTTAGGTGATGGATTGAAAACTATATTTTAGATAAGAAAAAAAAGCGAAAAACAATGAGTTGCTTGCCAGATATTAAGAAATAATAAGGAAAACGTTAATTTTTCGAACATTTTGTGACTTTCGTCTAAGTAGCTGCCAAAGTATTTAATCCCGTAATTTTCTTTTCAAATTACATTTATTTAAGAAACTGAGAAGCATATTATAGACCACACAAAATGCAAAAAAGACTTAGTTTTGTTGAAAATATTTTCAAAAAACATAAAAAAAAAAATAATTTTTCCAACATTTTGCTTCATAAGTACCACAAAAATTTTCGAAATCAATTTTTTCAAAAATTGTACAATAATTGTTGCACAGGTCTCTAGCAATAATTTGGCTTTTACAGATTGAAAAAATATCAATTAGTCGACGAGTTATAGCCAAAAAACCATATAAACAATATACTGAAAATCGGCATTTGACTGCAAACTTCGAAGGCCGATTAAAAAAAAATTCGAACTAACATAAACAAACGGCGCGATACGGGTCTTCTAATTTCGCCTCTATTTTCACCCGCCACTCTCAGAATGGACCTAATTTTTGCTAGCCTGAATTTGTTCCACAGTGTTACCCTAGGTATTTTTTACTATAAGTGAACTAAAATCACCTTAAGATATCACGAAAATCGTTTCTAAATTGGCCGCTTATTAAACTTTAATTAGGTATGGTCAATGCAAATATGAGTTATTGTTACCCTCTTACTAAAAACATGTGGGATATTTTTATTTATATCCTAATTTTCTTCGATTTTCATATAGCCGAACAAAAATAAAAAAAATGTTTAACTTTGTCTTGAAAATTCTTAATTTAATGAAAAATGAAGCATGGGCGAAAAATTTAATTATTTTTATCACTCGTCCGAAGAGGCACTCCTTGCCGGATATAAATCAAGGTGGTTTCGATAATTCAGAAACGAGTTTCATTGGCAGCAGCTGTTGACATCTCAGAAGCTAGTGTAGCCTTTCTTCTCATTTCCCCTCATGCAGCTGGCTGAACACCTTTTGTTGTCGCTAAGCTGCCTCCCAGAAAGTGTTTGCTTTGTTTTGTAGGTTTTTTACGGTATCCATCGGATTGAAAAACGTTGCCGACTATAAAGGCCTGGGATGGACACCAGAATGACCAGGACAATATTAGTAGTTTTCTTCACTCCAATGATACGGCCTCCGGTGATTTTAGAACAATGTTTTGCCGTATACTGAGGTCTGGGTATATAAATGCATTATAATCTTGCCACCTTATGAATCCAACTTTCACCAGGGATCCGACCCACTGGTATATAGTTGCTCCTGAATTTCAGCCTCATGCGCATGTGGACGTGCTTTTCGAGATCCGTATTATTTAAGTTAAATAGAACCTTTGTGATCGTTGACTTTGGTCTCGGCATTTGCGTTGCTTGTGAACCGACTACATAAAAATTTGGATGGGGCCCTACACCCTAGTAGGTTGATTAAGATTTTTAAAAGAAAATAAATGCTTTAATATCTCTTAAGAAAGTACTAGAGGCTTATTAAATGCGGTTGCGAAAATTTAAAGATCCGTTTCTTTAAACGTATATTAACCAATTTCACCTTATTTTGCAGATTGGACACAATTCGTATTAAAAAGCCTAAAAATGTGGGAGGCTACTAACTTAAGTTGGGCACGAGACTTCCCAGGCAATGTCAAGGTTGTGTTCTACGAGGACTTGGTCGGAGATTTAGAAAAAACGTTGAGGGGAGTTCTAAACTATATAGAATTTCCTATTAACGAGGTAATAATTCATCAGACCTTATACAAGATAAAAAAAAAAGATTGTTGGTATGGACCTTGAAAGGGTGGCGCATTTGAAGGAGAATACGTCGAGCCTTTTATTCTTCCCAAAAGGTTGGGCTAGCGCTTCTTTTAAGTCACATAACTTTCTTTTGGCACATAACTATCACCCACACAATTGTATTTTCATTTTGATTGATTTTGGTGTTAAAATAATCTCGCAGAGTGAAGAAAACACACCATTTATCTTCTAGCGGTAGCTCAAACAAGTTATACAAAATACAATATGTTATATACCACTGCCTCCACTTACAGTCCGGTTCACTTGATTAGAGGCAATAGTTTTTATGGAATAAAATGGTTATTAAAGCTTCTTCATTGTTAAAGCTTTTTAATTCAAGTGAAGACTGTACTTTGCTCGAAAATAAACATGTATTAAAATATTATTCCATCTCACGGTATTTCACAGCGGTAAAATACTGCAGCTGTAATACTGTGCTTTATTTATTGGCATAGAATAGAGGCACTAACCAAATAAGAAAAAGTGTGAAATTTTGTTTTTTTTACGTTTATTATTTAAAGCTTAATAGTTTGTGCTAATGAAATTTCAGACCAAGCCGTTTAATTGATTCGAAGTTAATATAAAATGCCATAAATCGATGTTTTGGAGATATTTAACTCCGATTCCATGAATTTCAACGATGATTTCGGTTAATGTTTTTTGATAAATTTAAGAATAATTTTGATGGAGTTTTCGGTTATTACTGATTTTGGGCGGCCCGTATGTTCATTGCCATTTATGTTCTCACAACCATCTCTGAAACGTTTAAACCACTCAGGAACTCTGACACGAGATAGAGCATCACCGCTATACACTTTTCTCATCAATTCAAATGTTTCGCTAAACGTTTTACCGATTTTAAATCAAAATTCTATATTATCTCTTTGTTCAAAACTCAATTTTGTACCGATGACACAAACATTCTGACATTTTAGACGCAATAACTTCGCTTCCGCTGCATCGAATGTCACCAAGCTTTCACTGGAAGTCAGCTAGAGATGTAACTTCCAACGCACTAACTCATTAAAAAGATGGCGCCATCAAAAACATTTTTATGACGCCAGTCTTGTTTATTTTGGACTTCCCCTTGTATATTTATATATTTATTCATTACACTATGTAAAAAAAAACTAAAAAAAATGGTATAGGAGAAATTTCCAATACACCCCAAAAACTCATTTTATGGTCAAAAAACTGTTTTTCAGTAGGTTGATGTGAACAACCACTCGTAACATCGCCAATTTCCATCCGATTTATAATCTGTTTTTTTTTTAGTTCGAAAGAACAAGAACAAGCCTTTCTGACAGTGTGTTCATATTTTTTTAAAATTGAAAACTGACGAGACTGTAGTTGTAAGTTTTTGGAATTTTTTGTTTTTTTCTCCATTTTTTTCAATTTTGACATCACGATATTATCCGATATTGAGGATTTTTTTTAGTACACTATTATTATAATATAGTAAATTTAATTTTGTGTCGAATGAGCTATATTTGACTGTAACTGAATTAAAATTCATAGAGCTGTGTGACTTTTAAGATTTTTTTTTTTTACTAATTTGGTATGTAGGTATAACTGACGCGGAATAGGAATTAGGGCGTGTTTTGATGCTTTATTATAGATACATAATATTTATTGGAGTATCGGCCGCCGTAGCCGAATGGGTTGGTGCGTGATTACCGTTCGGAATTCACAGAGAGAACGTTGGTTCGAATCTCGGTGAAACACCAAAATTGAGAAAAAACATTTTCCTAATAGCGGTCCCTCCTCGGCAGGCTATGGGAAACCTCCGAGTGTATTTCTGCCATGAAAAAGCTCCTCATAAAAATATCTGCCGTTCGGAGTCAGCTTTAAACTGTAGGTCCCTCCATTTGTGGAACACCATCAAGACGCACACCACAAATAGGAGGAGGAGCTCGGCCAAACACCCAAAAAGGGTGTACGCGCCAATTATATATATACGTATATATATATATATATGTATATATACATAATACGAGTAGTACGGTATGGTACGGTACTGTACTGCATACAACAGAACTGGTTAGAACTTTCGAAAATATCTGAAAAATAATGTTTGAATCAATAATGTTTGCATCTTTGTTGAATCTCTTTTATTTGTATTATTAATACTATAAAGTGGCTGATTATTATTTGCTACTAATATGCAGCGTAGTTTTATAAAACGAGATTCTTTTTCCAAATTTTTGTATGCTGCTATTGTCTCCTGCAGCGTTATAAATTTGCTTTAAAGAATTTCTATCATCAAATTTAGCCGACTAGAGATTCTGAAATCTTCGTTTCCACGACAGTCGGTTCTACGTTACCGAAACGACCCAGATTTATATCCGGCCAAGGACTGTCACTCCAGCAGCATTCCCCGTATGCAAATATGGGGAATGTTTATGCTGCTGCAGCAACAACAACAACAACATTCTGAAATCTTCGTGCAGCATATTCCATTGTTTAAATTGAAACGCAAGCATCTTGGATGATACAATATAATGGGAGCAGATAAGTAAATTCAAAATTTGTAGCAACTTTTTGATTTTAATTTTTCAAACTTTGCAGAACAATTGGCTCACGTGAACTGCGGTTCATACTTAACGTCAAAGTCGGTACTCGTTTACGGCGGCCATCAAGCACAGTTTCAAACGATGCTTTCAATCCGCGAATAAACCGTAGATAAAAGAAAATTGATTGAGATTATTATCACGCATTTCTTTTTCAATAGAAATATGAAAAAGCTCCCAAGTGTACCTACGTTAACACTGTACATTGATTTACAAAAAAAGTTTGTTATTATAATTTAACCTTATTAAAACGTCAAAGTTTTATTGTTTTGCTTCAATTTGTGAAAGAGAAATGTGCGATAATCGCAATAAGTTTTGTTTCATGTGTGGTTTGTTGGTTGAGCAAAAGCATCGTTTTAAGTTACAGAATAATACAGCTCTGGTTGATGGCTACAACGATTTCTTTAAGCTTACATATACTACTTCTGATCGCTGGTATGAACCGGAATTGGTTTGTATTGAGTGTTCCTTGAAATTCAAGAGATATAACAGGTGGCGCTAAAGTAATCCTCCTATCAGAAAATGCTATAAATTTTGCGATTGGCCCCTAATGTCAGTTCTGTTTTTACATTTGTGTAGTAAACACATGCAAAATACACGTTAATAAACAATGTTACGCTACATTGCTCCAGAACGCGGAATATTGCTGACTATTTATTTGACCGGTCGGTGACTTTGGCACAACGTGAATTTCGTCGCAGATTTCCTCACCTCGAAGAGACTGGCACAACACGAGGCAGACCCCGGAGTAGCCGTTCTGCAGAGAATATTGCTGCTGTAGCCGAGGATGTCGTGGAAGCGCCGTCGACATCGACCAGACGACGTGCCACGAAAATATGTATCAGTCGACGGTCTTTACAGCGAATTTTGGTACAAGAGTTGAAGATGTTTCCGTACAAAGTCCAGACGGTGCATCAGCTGTTAACCGCTGAGCGCCAATCGCGTCTAACATACACTCAAGCCATCCTTAATCACCACCAAGAGGAAGATGATTTTTCATCAAAAATAATCATGAGTGATGAGGCCCATTTCCATCTTAGCGGGTACGTAAATAAGCAAAATTTACGCTTTAGGGGCACTGAAAATCCGCGTGTAACCCACGAAGAGCCATTACACCCGCTCAAAGTCACTGTATGGTGTGCTGTTTTCGCTGGAGGAGTTATCGGAACTTTTTCCTTCGAAGACGTCACGGGCCAAACGGTTACTGTGAATGGTGAGCGCTACAGAGCAATGATCAACGAGTTCTTTTTGCCGCAACTTGATGAATTGGGATTGGAAAACATGTGGTTCCAACAGGACGGTGCAACGGCACACACTGCACGTGCCACAACCGATATGCTGAAGGATGCATTTCCCGGGCGCTTATTCTCCCGTTTTGGCAATTTGCACTGGCCAGCAAGATCGCCTGATTTGACCGCTCCAGACTTCTTTTTGTGGGGCTTTTTGAAGTCGCGGGCTTATGTCAACAAGCCTCAGACTCTTGCAGCTCTTAAAGACAATATACGTCAAGAATGTGAGGACCTATCGCCGGAAGTTTTGGCCAAAGTGATGGAAAATGCCATAAAAAGGGCTCAAATGGCAATCAACTGTGGCGACGGCCATTTACATGACATCATATTCTCGACTTGATGTAAAAAAAAATTAAAAGACCAAATAAAAATAATCCACAAGAAGAATCAAAGTTTTTCATTTTTTTTTAAATTACAGCCAAAAAACATCGCAAGGTTACTTTTGCGCCACCTTGTAATTCAAAACTTTGGCAAAAAAGTCGAATTTCCTTATATTCTCCGATGATATGGCATCATCAGCCTTATCATAAAACCGGATCATTATAAAAAAAAAAAAAAAAAAAATTAGTAAAAAAACATTTTAAGATTTTGTTAGATTTCACACAACTCTATTAATTTTCATCCAATTACAGACAAATATAACTCATTCGACGCAAAATTAAATTTACTATAATAATAGTGTACTAAAAAAAATCCTCAATATCGGATAATATCGTAAAAATGATGTCAAAATTGAAAAAATGAAGTAAAAACAAAAAATTCCAAAAACTTACTACTACAGTCTCGTCAGTTTTCAATTTAAAAAAATTAAGAACACACTGTCGGAAAGGCTTGTTCTTGTTCTTTTTTGAACTAAAAAAAAACAAATTATAAATCGGATGGAAATTGGCGAAGTTAGGAGTGGTTGCTCACATCAACTTACTGAAAAAAAGTGTTTTGGCCAAAAAATGAGATTTTGTGGTGTATTGGAAATTTCTCCTATACCATTTTTTTTAGTTTTTTTATACCTACAAGTTGTGCTAGGTCTCCATAAAAGTATAATATCACTGTCGCACAGTGTTATTCATAAAGGTGTGACACCATTTAAATCCGCAGATCAGTTGGTCGTTTGAGTTGAAGTTTCCTCGTCTCGGTCGCCTCATTTAATGGACGCTGCCGGGAAATTCGGGAATTGTTAGAATGTTTAGTAGTGGGGTTGTGTGTCTTAAGCTGTTGTTACGTATTTCTTCATGGGCACTGACTACTTTATGGTCTCGATGGATATTATGCTTTAGTATATACCATTATGCTTGCAGTTCCCCAAGCTCTGAGCCACATTTCCATATTGGTATTATAATTATGTTGTATATTAGTATCTTAATTAGCCGCCATAGCGGAATGAGTTGGTGCGTGACTACCATTCGAAAGACATAGGTTCGAAACTCCAAGAAACACCACAAAGAAGAAAAAGGTTTTTCTAATAGCGGTCGTCCCTCGGCAGGCGATGGCAAAACTCCGCCATGAAAAAGCTCCTCATAAAAAATATTTGCCGCTCGGAGTCGGTTTAAAACTGTAGGTCGCTCCATTTGCGGAAGAAGATCAAGACGCACGCCCCAAATAGGAGAAGGAGCTCAGCCTAACTTCCAAAAATGGTGTGTTTAAGAAATTCCTCAAGTTTATAAGCAGCCATCGTTGGATCTTTGCCTGATGCTAGCACGACAGTGTCGCCTGCAAATCGTCGTTACCTGGCGCACACCTGCTTCCATTGTTAGAAATACTTGTCTTCGTATTTTACAAAAAAGTTGCCTTCCAGTTATATAGCTTTTCATTAATTTGCAGTAGTCTGTTGGTAAATAAGTTAAGAGTTTTTGTAGAAGTCCTGCATGTCACACTGTGTCAAAAGCTTTGGTTACGGCTTTTATCGATGTTTTCAAAAATATTGTCCGTAACTCTGTGAACTTGCAGGATGTTGGCATGTTTTTGCCTGAATCCGAATTGGTGGTAAGGTATAATTTTATCTTTTTGCATAATAGGCTCGATTCTGTCAAAAATCAACTTTTCAAAGGTTTCTAGATAGTGCTACAAAGTTACTTGCGTAGGATCCTTGCATGGTTTTGGTACTGCAATAATTTGGGCAATTTTTCTTACTTTTGGGAAATATTTGAAGTTCAAGATTTGTTTGAATAAGTTCCTTATATAGATAAGCCCCTTCTCTGGGAGCTCTTTTAAAATTTTGTCAATTAGTAGGTCTTATCCTGGCGACTTCTCTTTCATATGCCTTAGCAAAATTCGATCTAGTCCAGCTACCATCAAGTCTTCTGATAGTTGGTTTGCATAACATTTTATTTTCGATTTACTTTGTCGTTATACGGGGTCCAAGATTTTCGATGTGCCTCTTAAGGTTTTCGTTTTTATGGTCAAACTTTTGGTTTTTTGATTTTTTCTAGGATGTGCGCAGGTATGTTATAGCTCGAGGAAGAGATAGGTTCTTGTGGAATGGATTTCACAGTGGCGTTCATTATTGTTTCATTAAAATGGGCTATCGCACTGTCGATTTCGTCAAAGGTCTTTAAACTTATTTTATTGGGAAGTTTACGGATAACTATTTCTCTAAATGTATCCAAGCACGTTTGTTGCTATATATGTTTCTATTCGAAAATTCCTGCGTATTTGATGCTCTGATATTTAATTATTATTCGGGAATGGTCAGACTACAATTCAATTAACGATTTAATTAACATGTTGTCGTGGTTTTTTTGTTATAAAAAAATCGATCGGATCTGGACTTTTTGTGGGTCAGTTGGCCAGTATGTCCGATCGCCACTACTTATGAACTTACTGATATTCCTTTTATGGCGTCGAGTAAATTACGTCCTTTTGAGTTCGTCAATCTTGAATTTTTAGCATTATAATCCCCGCTAGCTCTGTATCGTTTGCCAAGTGTTTTCACAAAGTCGTTGTATTCTGATATGGAATTAATGTATTTTGGAGGAGAATATAGTATACAGCAGAGACTGTTAGCTTTTTGTCTTCGCCTTCAATTTTGATCGAACGCGTGTATGTTTTCTTTTTGGTATTTTTCTAATTCAATGCAATGCCCATTTACACAGGGAAATATTTGGAAGGGAAACATTTTGTTCGGGGGAGAATGATGACCGCGGATTTTGTCTCCCGTACTGGCGACACGCTTTGCGCTTTTGTTCGTATTTACAATCTTAAAGCAATTTTTGAGAGTTGCTTGATTTGTTTTCTTCGTTTCTGGGAGAAAGTTCTGAGTTCTGTGTTGGTTTTTAATCAAACGGAAGAAATTAGCGATGACAATCATCAGAATGCTGCTTGGGATATGCAGGATTATTTTTCCTAGTAAAGTAGGTATATTTAAAAAACTTATGGGACATGTTTGTGTTGAACTCTAATTTTTCCCCATTTTTAGATACTCAAGTTAATTTTAAGTTGAGTATTTATATAGGAAGTATTTTTAATTAAAGTTTTTTTACTCAAGTAAAAAAATTCATATATATAAATGCATGTAAATAAAACAAAAACAACAAATTGTTTATTATTTAACCAATCCAGTTTGCAATTTTCGTAGAAATATTTAAGAAACTGTTGACGAACGTTCTCCGCTGTACATGTTAGCGCGTTGTAGAATACATCCGAACCAGACGATGCTAAAGTAGTAAACGCGAAAATGTTGCCGAAAACAATTTTGCTCGTGTGACCGCAAATGAAACATGAAAAGAGAATTTCCAGTGTTTCCCTTTCAGATGTCTTCTTGTGTAAATCGGCACTTATTTAGATATTCTGGCAAAACTTTTATCAGTGAAGTGTGTTTCAGAAATTAGCAATACAGGGACCGGCACTCGAACTGTAACCAATTAAAAAGGCCATAAATTCAGTTTGGAAAATTACTTTTATTCAATTCAAAGTAAAAAATGTGTGAAAATAATACAAAATTAAGAATCAACTTACTTTTGTTCGATATGACCATACTTTGCCTTGACTATCGCCTTAACTATGCCTTGAGACGGTCCAGAAACGAATCGAATTTTTCAGCTCCTCGAGATTGGTGAATCTTTTATTTTGGACCTTGCTCTCCAAAATGGCCCAAAGGGAATAATCCATCGGACTCGCGTCTAGTGAATTTGAGAGCCATTGTGCGGACGTTATAAAGTTCGGAACGTTGTTTTCTTAGCCATTCGTGGTTCACTCGAGCTTTGTGAGACGGTGCCGAGCCTTATTGAAACGTCCATGGGCTGCCACCGAAATGTTTGTCTGCCCATGTCTTCAGAGTAACCTCCAGAATACTTTCTCAATAATATTTCGGACTTACCTTGAGGCCAGGCTTGATGAAAACGATTGGAGAGCGCCCATCTGCGGTTACAGCGCCCCAAACCATTACCTGTGACGGGTGCTGCCTCCTGGTGGCCAATCGATGACTCAAATTCTCGTTTGAACGGTCGGTCAAATAAACTCTATCGTTTTGGAAGTTTACGAATTATTAAATTTGAAACAATTTCTCGTCAGAAAACACAACGATCGGAAATTGATCGCTTTCGGCCAAGCGAAGCATCTCCTTTGTTCTCTTAAGTCTGACCGTTAAAGAGAAGTATGTTGATATCAAAGATAGATCGCTGCGGGGGGTCGAGTACCAGTCTGTATTTACTGCAACTGGCCCGATCGTTTTCATCGTTTTTCTCACGCAATGGAAATCTGACATAAAATTTCCTTTTAAATGGAACTATGGGTATCAGGTCGTCTTTAGCTGCCAAAAGCAGTGGATATTGCTCAGATAGCACCTTAAAGATTTATATGTGTCCCGAAGTTCCGTCTTCGTGCCAGAACCCATATTTATGTGGAACGAATCAATCATAGCATTTAGAGCATCGCCGGAGGTTGTACTCATGGTACCCGTTATGCATAAACATACACTTCTTTGCAGCCTGTATAGTTCCCGGATTGTGGACTTAACCATGCTTCGTCGCCACCAGACCACAGAAGCGTAAGTGATGATTGGTCTGATGAGTGCTGTGTATATCCATAGGACCACAGCAGGTTTCAGACCTCAGGTTTTCCCAAAGGCTCTGCGGCATTGCTGAAAAATCCTTAATGCACGATTCATCTTCAGTGAAACGTGTGTCTCTCAAGTCAGCTTCTTATCCAATATTACTCCTAGATATTTAACTTCATCGGAAAGACCAAGTGTCACACCTTTGAGTGTTGGAAGACTGAGCCCATCCAATTTCCGTTTTCTCCTGAACAAGACTATGGTGATTCGGATTGACGGAAAAACCTTGTCTCGTGCACCAGAATCCTCTGCACTTTCGTGCTAAGTCTCCTTAGGGATTTATCAGATGTTAGCGCACAGACATCGTCCGCATAAGCTTGCACATGAAAACTGAGTCCCTGTATCTCCGCTGGTAGAGAGTCTACGACGAAGCACCACAGTAGCGGAGAAAGAACAACCCCTTGGAGATATCCTTGCTTGGCCCTAACGGTGATTAGTTCGTCACTGTTCTCACCAGCGGTTAACAGCCTCTCAGAGAGCATGGAGTATATCCATTTTACAATGGTTTGATTAACTTCGTGTCGTTCGGCAGAGGAACATATTGAGCATTATCAAAAGCCCCCTCAATGTCCACGAACACGCCTATTGTGTACTCTTCAGCTTCCAGCCCGGCTTTTCCACTCTAGTAAGCGGGTTGATTTCTACTAAGTGGACTTCTCGGCAATACCCCCACTTAAATATGTTTCTACTAAACTAAAACTTTTTGTTAGAGAATAGTCGTCTTTTCCTGGTTTCGAAATAAATACCACTCTTCCGCGTCGCTATTTGGATCGTATATGGCCAAGTGTAAGACAGGCTGAGAAGATCCTTTTCAGGGCTTCAATCAGCCTGTCTCTTCCTTTATTAAGCATACCTGTCCCAGTCCACATTTCGAGGATTCCTACCAGAAGGCATTGACATTATATCAATTCGCAGTCGGAATTCGATAAAACGATGATCAGAAGGAGAGTCCTCTTCCAAAACTCGTCATCGGTCGATTTGATTTCCAACTGACCTATTGGTAAGTGTTAAATCAATCACCTCTTGTCTCCTTTTGGTCACAAAAGTTGGTTTGTTACCAGTGTTTTGAATGACCAAATCGGATGACAGGATAAAATCCAGTAACTTGAGACCTCTGGGGTTGCATTTGCTGCTTCCCCATACAATGTTCTGTGAATTTTAATCACAGCCCACTATTAGCCCAATATTATTGGATTCTGCATACTTGACTACTTCTCTTAGCTCCCTCGAAGGAGGTGGCTGCAAAGTTAGTTAAGCCAAAACTATGATAGCTTCGACACTGTTCCCACTCTTCAAGTACTTTATTTTTGCAACAACGATATCTCCGGAGCATTGCTCTTTTAACATCGTGCACCACGACATATCACCTAGACCACAGATACGCTTGTGACATACCCATGGTTCTTGTATTAGTATTATGTGTGGGTTTGTTTGCAGTTTTGCATGCCTACGGCACAGGAGAGCCGTAGGCGAGTTGATATGCTGCAGATTTATTTGTGTAAATATTACTTCAGTGATGAGAATGAGTTTATTTACGCTTTGTCCTCCACCTTATCCTGGACACGGAAATGGATTCGCCCCATATTTAGGTGAGGATGGCATCCGTACTTCGACTTCAGCAGCTTGAGAGACCCAAGATCGATACCCAGTACCAGGTGGGTACCCGCCTCCGAAGTGGTAGCGGATTTCTGTCTGGTGCACGACTATACGCTCCAGAGAGTAGTGTCAAGATCTTTGTTTTGAACACGGATGCGTGTGAGGAGTTCTGCTGAACTACAGGAAGGATCCGGAATCCAGACACTCGCTCGTACCAGCCTTTTTTTGCTACTCTAAACAAGAATAATCTTGCTGTTTTCGCAGGCTGGAATTTTCCCTATCACTTTTTCCAGCCATTCTCGGGAAAAAGCATTGGAACAGTGCACTTCTAAGATGCCGTACACCACGCTTTTACTCTCGAAAGTCGGCACGTCTTCGACTCACCGATAGCTTTCCAAAGATAGCTGTCAAGATAGTCTTGTTGCCCTTAGGACAATAGACCATCTCGTTTGTCGGTATGTATCTTTACCGTCATTGCCTTTGCTGCCAGTCTCGCGAATGATTCGCCAGACGTGGACGGAAGAGTGTCATTCGACATTTGAGGTAGTTTAGCCTTTGCCTTGTCAAGTAAAGATTTATCTGCCTTAGATTGGGCCAAGGATCCAGGCATTTCCGAATTCTGTCTCTCGACTTTCCTCTTCTTTGCCTTTCTCCTCTTCCCGGTCATTGGCAAGGATCTCGTTTCGTTTCTGGAAGAGCTCACATTACAGAGGAGTCCTCTGTTATGCCACGTTTTTCCGTTTCCAAATCAGGTGTCGAAGTTGACGGAGCTTGAGTACTTATCTTAGCTAATACTTCGGCTTTCTTCACTTTCTGTTTTCTTCGTTTGATCTGCCTTGCGGATAGACCAGAACCTGCGGTCGAATCTCCAATAACTTCAGTCTTTTTACCGGTACTTACCTGATTCGCACCAGGTTCGATCATTGTCAAAAACTTACTCGATACCAGAGATTCATCATCAATTTGCTGTCCAGTACTTCCAGTACTCCGAGATACTTCGCATGATCTTTGAGAAGTAGTTCGTTGTTGACTAGCTTCGAGAGGTTCCACGCCGGGACCTTATACTTCCTGGTAAAAAGTATCATGTCCATTTTTTCCGCGATTATCCCTAGTCCTGCGCGAGATGTTCATTGGTGTACCGTTTTAAGTGTGTTGTTCATCACATTACTGATAGTGTCCAGATACTTTCCCGTAATTACTATAGCTATGTCATCGGCATATGCCACTAGTTTTGGTGTCCCTCCGTCAAATTTCTTGAGCAGTTCATTTGCTACAAGTAACCATAATAACGGCGATAGCACCCCACCTTGCGGAGTACCTCTGCATGCATATTTGGTGACGCTCGTATCGTTCCGCTCCTGTCTAGCAAGCATCCATAGATAAACCGTGGGTTGCACATTATGTGACTCTATACTATTTAAAATAGCATATTTCGTAACGTTATTTAAAGGCCATTGAAATATCTAGAAATACACCTAGAGCATACTGCTTATATTCTAACACCTTTTCTATGTTTAGTACAAGTGAGTGAAGTGCAGTTTTAGTAGATCTACCATTAGTGTAAGCGTGCTGAGCCTTGGATAATTCGTCCGGGGCAATTGTATCTCTAATGTATGCATCTAGAATCGTCTCTAACGTTTTCAGGAGAAATGAGGTCAGACTAATGGGCCTGTACTTCTTCGAGTGGAGAGGGTTGCATTTTCCAGCTTTTGGAATAAGCACAACTCTCGCTTCTCTCCACAACACAGGAACATAGCTGAACCTGAAGCATCCCATAAATATTGTTCTTAACCATGGTACCACAAAATGGCTTACTTTTTAGAGCACGGCTGGGAAGATTCCATCCAGTCCTGGCGATTTATATGAGTCGAAACTTTGTATAGCTCATTCTATCTTGTTAGTCGTAATTACGTTCGTCGGGATGTCGTGCACAATATCTCTTCTAGTTTCGAGGTCTGTAGTGTCCGCACACCCTGAAAAATGTGTGCTGACTAGGTCTTCTAGAGAGTCCTCACAACTGTCAGCCCCCTCCCCGTTAATTTTTCGTGTTGCTATTGACATTGACGGATTCTTGGATAGCAATTTCCTAAGTCTAGCCACTTCATTAGTGTCCTCCAAACTGCTACAGAAGTATTTTCAAGATTCTCTCTTGGCTCTACGTATTTCTTTCTTGTATACGTTTAGTAGATCCTTATATTCCTTCCACCAGAACTCATTGTCAGCAACTTTGGCTAACCTATAGGATTTATGTCCCTTACGCCTTTGTGCTCCAAATCCTTGTTCCACCAAGGAGGCTTCACCTTGCGTCTATTATGAGAGTAGTTGCAAACAATTCAACCCTTTTCTCAAGTGCAACGTGTGACCTGTATTTTCGGGGTGCCATTAGTGGTTTTGATAGTATATCCCTACACAAGTCTCAGTTCGTATTCTTAGGATTTCTAAAGAATATATTTTTGGTTTTTGAGCGGAATATAACCTGAAAGCTTACATATATATCTGTGATCAGAGAATGAAGGCCCACTCAACACTTCCCATTAGAGTGTTTAATCAAGTACATACATTCTTCGAGGTTGGTCCAACATACGTGGGTTCTTCACCTCTATTAGCTATTTCTAGGATTCTCTGAAGAATATAGTTAAATAGAGACTCATATCGGGTGTTTATGTCCGCACTACCCCAGACCGTGTGGTGTGCGTTTGCGTCAGTTCCTCCACCAGAGCGTGCTTCTTTCTGGCAGTTGTTTCTACCAGCTTCCGAAGTTCTATCTGTGGTGCTTCTTCATCATGTGGCATATAGCAAGACCCAAAGAGTAACGTCTCATCTTTGCAGTCCTCCAGCGCCACCACTGTCAGATCGTCTGAAGAGAGATTATGATCAATATAAGAATATATACTTTTTTTAACCATTATCGCTTGTAGGTGTTTTAGTTATGTGACTTTAGACCGGAGACTATGTTGCCCGATGCTATCCTGGACTAGAGCCACGTGATCAAATCACTTTATCTTTTTACAATACTCGCAAAGTTTTTCATTCATTTAATGCCTTTTAAATATAGTTCATTGTTCAATAAAAACTAAATAAAATAAGAATTTTTGGAAAACTTTTGGGTACGCAGTTTTATAGCGAACATTGCGAATTTTCTTCCATATAAATGACATGTCTTTTAAATGGATGAAAATGCAAGAAAAGATTCAAAAATCAATTAAATTTTTCTCAAACTTACACTTTATTACACATATTAAATATGTATTATATTTCCGATTATAAAACTGAGCATTTTGACGGCAATTTTTTTATATTTGTTAAATTTTTTTGAATTTAGTACAAAGTTCAGAACTTTGATTTATAAAATGAACTATGACAATACCAAAATAAAAAAAAAATGAGCTGAAGACTCTTCTGAAGTCGTAAAAAAATTACCTACCTGTCACGATTAGATTGATTCCTAATTAAATATTTATTTTTTTATTTATTTAAAAACAGCAGTTTGCTGCTAGCGCTGCTAAGCACTTATCTTTTAAATAATTTATTATTGCACAAATTTTTAGAAAATAAATATAAATAAATATCTGTTTTTTTTAATTTCATTTAACATGTACTTAAATTTTTATATTTGAAACTTCGAACTATTTCAGAGTCTCTTGAGCTGTGCTTTGACGAGGAGAGAAGGTGTGTTCCGGAGAAAGAAACGATTTCTAAATTTTGATCCATTTACTCTATCCATGCGTTCTATAATTAAGCAGAAGAAACTATCAGTATATAAATACCTTGAGAAGCTTAAATGATGAGCTTCCATATATAAGCTGTATTATTTACAAGTACATACTTATTTGGCGCGCTTCATGACCGCATTGTAATTTATACTTATATATATCTACTCGTAAGTGTATTCATTATATGATGATTCTAAAGCAACCATGGAGTCTGCTCAAATTATTAATACCTACTTACATATATTAAGCTCGCCATTTTTGATATGATTTATTCAAATAGTTTTCTTTATTTCTTTTGGAAGATATATGTAAATAGGTACTACATATGTATACATTGTATGATCATATATAGCTATGTATTAGACCGGGGTGCTTTGTATAAAATACAATTTTTCGATGCGACAACGCGCCGTTGAAATTATGATTCCTCTTGTCATTACGAAAAAAGTCCCTTTCCGGCACATGTAGGTCAAAAATTAATTTCGAGGTTGTATAATTTAATTTTTATGGTTTAACTAGAATTTGTAAGTTACTTGGAATTTATCGTACAGAACTTCTTTTTATAGCAAGGATATTCTAATTTACTTCACATAACGGCTGTATGTAACTGCATAAAATAATCGTGCGTAACTCAAAATCCGTAATTAAGAAGCGCGATTTCCCATACAAAATTTCTCTCCCAAAATTTGAGATTATAAAATAATCCTAGATAATAACGATACTTTTTCACATGCAACCCAGTGTTATCGATAATTATTATTACGAATGTGAGGAGAAACATCAAAATAAAAACTAAATGTAATGGTCGCTGGCAAAAGGTTTGTAGACATAATTCTAATAAAATGTTTGTTGGCTGTTTGTTATTAACTAAGCGTGTATCCATAAACGCTTTATCCTCTTATTACTTGAAATAAAATGTAATATAGAAGTTCCCATGCGTATTGCTGCCATAATTTTTTGTAACCTCAGTAAACGTCATTTACGGATTTCCTCCTACTGTTTATTACTAGCCACCAAAATGCGCAATTAAATTAGCTATTCCTTCTCCTTGTATTTTCTTCATATCGTTAGTAATAATTAAAGAAACAAAAAACACCGAAATATTCCACCAAAATAATTTCTATGAAGAAAAACCTCTCAAGCAGTATTGTCAGCTGATTGTCAATTTTGCAGGTAATCTGCCATATGTGAACGTGTATATTAATTTTGTGGATTTATATTATATTAATATTAATATGTATACCAAAATGCTCAGAATGACGTCGATGCGGAATCGATATAGCTATGTGTGTCCGCCCATCCCTGTGTACGATAACTCCAGCAAAAAATAATATGTCTCAATTTAGTTTCTTACACCTCATTTAGATCCGACAAAAACTTTATTGATATCGGATAAAAAACTCGCCCACTTTTAATCTTACAACTAAAATTCCGTCCGCCCGTCTAATGTTATAAGCTATAACTTGAGAAAAAGCAAGGTCACTTAACTCTATACATGATAAGTATATACATATAGGTATATTCAAAATAGGTGAAACGCCCTGCTCCCACGGTAATTTGAGGGTGAAGTGTTGCAAATAAGATAAAATTACTAAAATTTGATAAATTCAAAAAAGAAATACAGTGAAAGTGATTTGATATTTTTTTCGCAAAATTTTTTAATTTTTATTTTTTACCGTTTTCCGTTCCCATTTTATTTAAAACCTTTTATTGTTGTCATACGTGTAGTAAATTTTATACTTATTTTTATTGTCGTAAGTGTAGTATATAATATTTTAAACGTATATATATATATGCATATATATATAATTGGCGCGTACACCCTTTTTGGATGTTTGGCCAAGCTCCTCCTCCCATTTGTGGCGTGCGTCTTAATGTTGTACCGCAAATGGAGGGACCTACAGTTTCAAGCTGACTTCGAGGGCATATATTTTTATGAGGAGCTTTTCCATGACAGAAATACACTCGAAGGATTGCCATTGCCTGCCGAGGGACGATAGCGATGTTTTTTTTAATTTCGGTGTTTCACCGAGATTCGAACCTACGTTCTCTCTGTGAATTCCGAATGGTAGTCACGCACCAACCCACTCGGCTACGGCGGCCGCTGAATTCCGAATTTTAAACGTACAAAAATATGTATTTAGAGGATTTGCAAGGAATCCTACAGTTATATTACATAAGTATTTTGAATTCCCACACAGTTAAAAAAAATTTGGTTATGCTTACAAATACTTTTAAGCCAATACGACACTTAGGACACTTTGTGAAATACCTAAATATAATATCTTATTTTTTCCACTAATTTTCATAAGTAGTATGAAAAGTAATGGAATAATGATAATAAGTAATAATGAAATATAAATAACAATGATATATTTAGCAAGCTGTCGAAAAAATGTGTTTTTGCAAAAATTCAAATTTTATATCCATCCAGTAAATGTGATTGTAATAGACAATTTTTGCTTAAGACAATAAACGCAAAGAAATTGCCGTGACACTTTTAAAACTTAACAAAATGAATATTTTATTGTTGAACTCGGCAGAATATCCTTTCGAAGAAGCCTATAAGAATGAGCGTAAAAATTTTAGAATAAAGTAAAAAAAAAAGAGATTAGTGAGCATTTCGGTCCGCAACTTTTTTTGTTAGAGAAAAGTTTCCACCTCTTTTAAAAACGCCAAATCTTACCCCAATCACCGTTCGGTTTTCCTACATACAAGGAGAGGCGGAGTGGTATAGAGCTCACATTTAGCGCGAAAAATTTCGTATATTTTATGGACCGTAACTGATTATTCTCAAATTCAAGCACAATACTTTGCTTTAGAAGGAGCTCATTTGAAATTATGTTTCGTTTCGATACCTCTCTTGGTACTGGAATTATAGACTAAAGTGTGGTCTCAAGAATTGATAAGATACAGTATCCGATAGATTATGACAATATCGAGGTGAAATGAAAGGTCAGTCAAAATTGTAAAGTTATGTCTAAATATCCATTTAAATAATTTTTTTTTTAAATAAATGTATTTTTATGTTTTGTTAAATATAAATTAAGTACTTGTTTATTAACATAAAAGCAGTAAAGTTTATTTTATTTATATTGTTGTAAAGCTTATACAGCTCATCGTTAAGTTAGTTCTCAATTGCCAACTCCAAATTGCCAAATGTGTACATGCACACGTAAATTTGGCTAACTAACTGCTGACAAAGTGACAGCTATCACGAGGCGTACCGGGATAAGGTTTTTATTTTTTTATCACAAAAAATATTATTAAAACTACAAAGCAAAGATATTTTCAAAACCTGCAATCGCCCACATTTTATTTAAAGTTCCAGTGAAAAAATGTGTCTTAAAAAAATTCATTCATTTTAAACGAGATGTAACTTTAAGTAAATAATATATAATTCTCTAATGTAGAAAAAATAATTAAGGGTAGTTTGAAATAAACCTGATTATAAACTCCGAAAAATCCACGTTTGATTAAATAAATCTTTTTTGTTAGCGCCTTATGGTAAAAAGTGCCTATCTATTCAGGATAATTTACATTTTTATTAAGACTCAGATATTTGGCTGTATACATATATGGTATGATGACTGTATATTTAATATATTGGTGTCCGCCGAAGCCGAATGGGAAGGGCATAGGATCGAGTCTCTGTGCATGAAATGTATTTCTGCCATGAAAAAGTTCCTCATAAAAAAATATATCTGCTGTTCGGAGTAGACTTAAAACTATATAATAATTCGGGCTATGCAGTTAATATACTGTAGTATAATTTAAGTAGAATATCATTGAGTTTAATAATTAGGAAAGTACTTTTTATAGTAATAAGGACAGCCTACCCTAAATTTTATAAAAATAGTACTGAGAACTTTTAACTCTTTACTTACCCTAGGATTATTGTAGCTAATGTTATACAACAAAATTAGAATGCAACCAGCCACCATTAAATCATTTCACTTACGTTTCACAGTTTGTTAATTATTCTTACTTTTTTGACGATTGTACGATTTGCTTTTACAAGTACATACATGAAAAAGGGGGCATGATCGGAAAATACACTTTAAATTGTAACTTCTGTACATTATTGTACATTCGTTAGCTCAAAAACAATAGAAATATTTTCTCATCCTAAGTAATCTTCAAGATATGAGCGTATCAGTAAAGGACAACTTTTGAAAATGGACTATACACATTTTCCAGCAATACCGGAAAATTTCCTTTTTTTCTGGATAATGCGATTTTTTAAGTTTTTAAATAATGAAACTATTTTTAGGGGTTGGCAATGTGTTTTCAAAATGTCCTAAAACCACAATATTTTTGTTTTGAGATTTTTGCTTCACCATTATTTAGCAATCATTGCCAGTGTGTTTGTTACCTTTGCTCGGACAATCCTAGTTTTAATATATTTTCAAAATAAAAACCTATCCTAAATTCGGCTATGTTTCAGGGGTCGGCATACGGTTTGGAAATCGCGATTTTCCAGTTTTTACGGATTTTGGTATCTGAACGATATGTCTCAATCGCATATACATATCTCCAAGAGAAATTTTATTTTCGTAGATGGTCATTAAAAATGTTCCTTTATTTGTGAAATATATCCGACTTTGAGAAATTTTCGCGAGGTCCTTCCATTTAAGGAAGGGCTAGTTATGAATTTGTTCGACATTTTTGAAGAAACGGAACAAATGACACCGGTGATTTTAATGGCGTTAACGTACATAGATAATTTAAATTCCATGGTGTTACCAGTTTTGAACGAATTGCACTTAAAAATAATACCTCCAATGTATGAAGATTAAGAAAATAAACTTTCGGTGGGTGCCGAATAACATTTCCAAATTGCTAATCACGTTTGGAGTGGTAAAAAACCTGGGCCTGGCAAACCAGTCATGAGAAAATTTTATTATATAGTATACTAGTAGCACCCGGCAATGCCAGAGCACTGTATATTGTGTCTCATTTTAGGTTTTAGGTACTGCATTTTAAACAACCGAGAAGAACTTCAGCATAGGCTATTATAATTCATAGAGGCGTCATTTATTAGCTGGTCAAATAGTATTCTGCCGCATTCGTGCATCGGTGTAGCGCAATGCCAAATAATGCGTCTCGTAGTTTTGTTCTCTACTCTGCAAAATTTGCAGATTTACTATTTTTTCCAGTTCCATAAAAACTATCTAATTGTTATGATGTAAGCAGAAAGGCTCTGTAGCTATGTATGTATGTATGTATATACATATGTAGAAGTAGTTGATGTTCCCTTCTTTGCGAGTATAGAGCTGTATAGAGAATCCATGGCATGTGTTAATCTTTCTAAGCACTAAATCGCCAGTTTAGATAACTAGTTCAAACGCTTTTAGCCTGACGTGTGTAAATGCTAACATTGGAAAAAATTATATGACGTGGCGAATTTATAAATGATTTAAATTTTTTGTATGCTTTATGAAGCCTCTTCTTTTCGCCAAGCGTTAGCAAGTGGCGAATAGATGAAGTAACTGGTACAAATGAACCTATAATGTAATGGAATGGTACAATATAACATATACTTGTATATAGAGCTGCCTTAAATTGCATGTTTTGAGGTATAGCCATACACACTAGCGGCGAATCTTACGCGATAACTTTGTTGTTGTTTTCGCATGCAAATTTTTCGACAAGTTAAGGGGTTATATACCTTGTGAGCCCGAAAAAATGGACGATTGTCATATTTGTTTTTAAATATGTTTTCGAACTTTTATTCAAATGAGTGCAAAATCCCCTTTCAGCTATATTAAGCAAATTAAATGAACAAGGCAAAATCTTCAAATCAATTGAAAAATGCTTGTGTGCCCTTGAAAAAAACATGCAATTTTTTGACTATGAATAAAACACTAAAAATAATATTATGGAATGCCAACGGTCTAGCTAAACACCAAACAGAGCTAGAAGTTCTGTTAAACAACGACGAAATTCACGTCTTCCTAATAGCTGAAACACACTTCACAATACATTCATATTTGAATTTTAAACATTATTCCCTATAACATACTATTCACCCCAACAATTGTGCAAGAGGTGGCAGCGCCGTTCTCATAAAAAATAATATAACTCACCACTTGGAAGACCAACTCAGCGTCGAGAAATTTCAAACACCTTCCGTTTCTGTCGAGGCCTTCGAGCAACAAATATTACAGCTTTATACAGCCCACCCAGACACCAACTAAAATCTGAAGATTATGTATCTCTCATCGAAAGATACAAAGGACGTTTTATTATAGGAGGCGATTTCAACTCTAAGCACATACATTGGGGGTCTAGGCTTACAATGACAAAAGGGCGCGAAATGTTTAAAGCCATAAGACTAAGAGGTTGCGAAATAATTTCAAATGGTAAGCTAACATACCTGATTTGATTGACTTTTTTGTCTCCAAAAATATTCCCGCAAACCATCTTTCTATTTCCGAAGGCTTCGATCTGAACTCTGACCACTCACCGATCCTTTTAGAAATATCAGGAAATGCGGTACTAAATAAAACGTCTCCTCGTCTATTTAATAACTTCCCCGACTGACAGTATTTCCAACTGCAATTACAAGCTGTAGTGGTAGATTGATGATCTTGATGATGCCGTGCTTCAATTCACGGAAATAATTCAAAACGCAGCATGGAACAGTACGCCCCAGCAAGGCGTCACATCAAATAAGAAAAAATACCCATCATATATTAAGTTGCTGAGAAATAAAAAACGAAAACTCAAACGTCGTTGGCAGTTAACCAGATATCCTAAGGACAAATTGAAACTCAACCCAACCACAAAACAACTACACGTTAAAAAATGATAATTTCAACCGATAGCACCCATCAAAACAAACGACACCCAATGGGCAAAAACCAATGAGCAAAAAGCAAATTTATTTGCAGAGAATCTTCGAAAAACCTTCTGTGCCAATGATGGATCTGAAGATATTGACATCTCGTCAAATTGGATTGAAAGCGATGTCAGCATTGAGCCAGTTAGTAACGAAGATGTAATGAAGTAATGAATGAATAAATAAGAGAGTTATTCCAACGCACCAGTTTGGCTTTCGAAAAAGTCACTCCACAATCGACCAAGTTCACAGAGTTGTTAGAACCATAGAGTATGCGATAGAGGATAATAAAGTTTGCGTAGCGGTGTTCCTTGACGTATCGCAGGCGTTTGTCAAAGTTTGGCATACGGGCTTACTCCACAAACTAAAATCGATTTTGCCCAGGAATTATTGCGAAATTCTTTCTTCCTACCTTGATGGCAACGCCTATTCCTCATTGCAAAAAGCAAGCGCGGGGGTACCTCAAGGACGTATACGTATGACTTATCGGTTCACGAGCAACACGTTACCACAACCTTTGCAGATTACACGGCTATCCTAGCAGTTGGAAAAGTAATCGAGACTACAACGGCGAAATACCAATCAGCGGTGAGTTCTATTGCGACATGGGCAAAAAAATGGCGTATCAAATTAAATAATTCAAAATCACATTGCACATTGTATTCGGCCTGAAAAAAACAATTTACAAGCCAGTCTACATAAACAGCGTAAATATACCGTACGTCAACGAGGCAAAATATCTTGGAATAACCCTTGATGCTAAACTGCGTTGGAAGGCGCATGTCAAGAAAAAGCGTCAAGAGCCGGAATTAAAAACAAAAAACCTTCTTTATCTTATTGGTAGACCCTCTATTCTGTCAACGAACAACAAACTACTGCTATACAATAAATTTCTTAAACCGGTCTGGACGTATGACATTCTGCTATGGGGATGCGCAAGCGAATCTTGCATGACAATTATCCAACGATTCCAAAATAAAGTGTTGCGCAGCATCGTCAATGCTCCATACTATCTACGAAATCTCGACCTCCATCGTGATCTTGGTATGCTACTCATCACTGACGTGGCGAAAAAGTATGCCATGGCTCACATACAACGTTTAAGTACACATGTCAACGCTGAAGCATTGGCTTTGTTTCAGCCAAATACTCATCGTCGGCGGCTCAAGCGTAAAACATTTTTAGACCAGATGGGCACCCAGTAGCAGCTGCACGTTATATATTTATACATTCATAATGAATTTATGAATATTGAGGCATCTTAGTTTTTCCCTTTTTAATATATAATATATTTTCAATAAAAATTGCTCGTTAGTATATTTATTTAGTTGTACTAGTTGTAATTTCTAAAGGTTATTCTGTTTATACTTTAAGATGCGTTAATAAAAAAATAAAAGAAAACAAAAATAAGGTATGTATCATACTGAAGGGTAACTCTTGAAGAATACATTTTGGTGTTTTTATTTTAAAAAATGTTATTATTTATTGTTGACATCGCCCCTCCCCTGAAACGCCGTTTTTTAGAAGAGGCTTGCGGTGATCACGGTAGTGCATGAGCAGCTCAACTGAAATCAAAAAAAATTAAATGATTATTGTAGAAAAATATTTTTTAGTGAATCTGAACGGTTTATTTACCAAAAAAAAATTTTTTTCTCGATATGAAAACCGCTTTGCCCCAAAAAATCGATTTTTGAAATTGAAAAATTAATTCCAGCGAACTATGCAAATATTTATAAAAAGTGAACCGTTCAAATTCACGAGGTTGTAACTTCGAATAATTAAAAAAAAGTTTATCCAAATCGGTGAAATAGTTTGCTGCTTAAATTCATATGTATGTACGTGAAAATAAAAATAAATTTTGATTATTTTAATTATGTTCTATAATTGATTTGGAAGACGCCTCTATTCACAGGAAGGATAGCATATGTGATTGAAAACGATTCTATTATTTTTCAAAATATTTTCCAAGATTTTTAATATACTTTTGCATTGAATTGAATTAATTTTCGATGCACATTGTCCAGTCACGTTTCCAGGGCGTTTTTCAATGCGAACACACCTTGTTACTCGTCGTACTTATGACCAAGGATGCCTCAATCTAACGATATGTGACATAACAATTTGCTCCATTATTTCTTACATAACAGCGATATTTCTCCTCTAACAACTGATTTTTAATAACCTTCCTGGAATTCGTTGTTGGTCAAATAGCGACCACAAGAAAGTTCATTGTACCAGTTTTTACGGTGCTAAGGATTGTATTTGTTGGCGCATTCTTGTCTTGTTAATCCACGTCGCAATTTACGACGGTAACGGTAATACTAGTTTAATGAAACTGTTTTCCCGAGATGAATTTCTGAATCTAATGTGAACAACACTAATATGGATCACACATCAAAATGTTCTGAGTGTTCTTATGGTAAAGTATGTCAGACTCACCAAAGGAAATGTCAGATAGCACCTAACAACACCATAAGTGGCCAAGACCGGAATTGTAAATAGTAACCCTCGTGCACTGATACATTCAGTTACTAACCGGTGTAGCTAAACTGTCCCTTCCGCAAAACCCCGAAGGTGCTAAGGCGGGTTGCAAAAAACTTAAAAACATTAACTCGATGATGGCCATAAAAGCTTTTCAGGGGAATCTTTAAATTTAAAACCAAAATAACTATATTAAAGTAGTATAACAATGTTATTTTATGTAATTATTATGTGCAAAAAGACGTTTTCCTTTATTGGGATCAGTACTCCGTTATAGACATATAAATGACTGCAACTGTTAAATAAAATAAGAATTGAAAATTGTAAAAAATTAAAAAATGTTCAAAATACTCCAAGTGTCTTGAAAATTATAGTTAAACCAAACATGTTCCATAATAATGAAATTATGTAGCCTCGAAACTCATTTTAAATCTATTTTCCGTAATGATAAGAGGAATCGTAATTTCGGCTGCCTAATGGCCCCGGCATAATATAATATGTATGTAGGTATTTACTTTTCCGTATGTGGATTTTTATTGTATTAAATTTTTATATTAATGCTGATTTTTAAATATAAATATTTTTTGATGTATGTAAATTTATAAATGTTAATGTGTTTATGACTAATTTCTACAAGCGTGGATTAAGCTATAAAGTGAGACAATAAATAATCTAATAAACGCATAATCAAAAATAATTTTCTTCAGTTCAATGAACGGGTTCTTCAGGTGGTTTCCTACTACAAAAGTTTTATGTTGATATGTATATGTACCTATGTTTCAACGTATTCCGCAACTACTAACAAATCAGGAAGTGCTAAATTCGATCTAGACAAAACTTTGTATACCCGCGCATATTTTAGTACAATTTGAGTTGGTTATTGGTTTCCGGAATCGAAGTTATAGCTTGTAACATCAGACGGAAGGACTAATATTTGGTTTTAACACATAACAAGCAGACGTGGCTTTTACATATTTTTTATTTTCATCAAATATAATTGTAGATGATTATACATATTTCACAATTAAGCCATGTACTTCAGATCTATTTGAGGTAGGGAGCAATACGTGCATCAGTTTTGGGCTAGATTTACTAAGTCGCTATCGAAATACTCATAAACGGGTGTGACGCCCAAATTTTTCTTCTTCTCTTTTTCTTCGTAGTTTATTTTTTCGCTTTATCACTTTTACCAAATTTGAGTAATTTTCCTTTATTTATAAAAGATTCCACATTATTTTCTTCTTTGAAAACTGCCGTTGTATGAAAACTGGGCGTAATTATGGACCGATTTATCCCTTTCTCAATATTAAACTTAGTTGGACAAAGATATGTTTCATTGAAATATATTAATTTTTGTTCGAGTTATCGCGCGTGCGATAATCCAGAACCATCAAATATGGATCCTATGCGTTCCAGGCCACATAGAAATTACTGTAAACAAAATGGCAGGTAAATTAACCATTTTGAGCCTTAGGAAAGGGTAACTTTTCAGGAAATAGAGGAAAAATAAAAAGGATCATACTGGTACAATCTACTAGATATATCCCAATCAAAATCAGTGATAGGTAGCTTAACCTTAACCGTTTTAAAGATTGTAAGGAATTATAGTTATATATATATATATACACCTATGTACATACATAATTGGCGTGTACACCTTTTGTTTGGGAGTTTGGCCAAGCTCCTCCTCCTATTTGTGGCGTGTGTATTGATGTTGTTCCACAAATGGAGGGACCTACAGTTTCAAGCTGACTCCGAACGGCAGATATTTTTATGAGGAGCTTTTTCATGGCAGAAATACACTCGGAGGTTTGCCATTGCCTGCCGAGGGGCGACCGCTATTAGAAATATGTTTTTCTTAATTTTGGTGTTTCACCAAGATTCGAACCTACGTTCTCTCTGTGAATTCCGAATGGTAGTCACGAACCAACCCATTCGGCTACGGCGACCGCTTGTAAGGAATTAAGTAAGAACGATTTTAGAATCAGAAAAATACTTCAAACCATGAATGAGGTACAATAGATCTTTCATGTGACAATCTTAAATATCTTATAATAATAATAATTATAATATCGCCTAATCTCATCATTCTGAGCAGTATTTGGTAAAGATAAGATTTTTTTTGTAAAGACTTTACGAAAATGGAAAAACAGAGTATACAGATATTTTATTTATTTTGTTTTATTTCATTTTTGAATATAAAATTCAAAAAAGTGTCGACTCATTTCATTGATCACGCCGGAGCTTAAATGATACATTTAAAAGCGCTATTACCGGCACAAGTTTGAACAAACTGTATTTTTATTATGTCAGAGTTTCTAGAGGGAGTTTGACATAAAGCAATATTAAATTTTATGGTGGAATAATATACTTAAGAAATATCTTTAACTCCTCCATAAGGCTAAAATATTTCTCCCTTCCATGGAAAGTTTCAGAAATAATAGCATTGCCGAAACCAAATAAAGACGCCAGTAAACCATCATCATATAGGCCTATAAGCCTCTTACCAATTCTTTCAAAACAATTTGAAAACTTGATCCATGATCGTCTTGATCCCATCATACAAGCGAAGAACATAATTCCCTCCCACCAGTTTGGATGCCGACATAAGCACTCGAGCATTCAACAAGTGCACCGAGTAGCTAACAAAATCATGAATGAAATTGACAAGAAAAACTATTGTGACGCAACTTATCTCGACGTAGCGAAGGCTATATAAGCAAAGCTAATATAAACAAATATTCCCACTTGGCCACTATCTATTGCTGCGATCGGTGCTTCTATGTTAAACATCAGGACGAATGCTCGGAGGTATTAAAAATGGATGCCGGAGTACCACAAGGAAGCGTACCGGGACCATTATATATTTGGTTCCACAAATGGAACCACTGGGACCATTGCTGTATATAATTTACACATATGACATTCCCTATCCAAATGACGACAGCATGATTGCTACTTTCGGCGACGACACAGTATTAATGACGTCTGATAGGAATATAAATGCCCCTTCATTGAAGCTACAAAATCTAATTGACACAATGTTGACTTGGTTTGCAAAATGGGGAATCCAAGTAAACACAGACAAAAAGGTCCAAGTAATATATACCAACCGAAAACATGACCATCCTACGATAACAATTAATAACACAGTCATCACTCAAAACACAAAAGCTAAATATCTGGGCATGATCATTGACGCAAAACTGATATGAAAGGACCACATAATCTAAAAAAGGAACGAAGTAACAAACAGATTCAGGCAACTGCATTGGCTAGTCAACAAGGAATCAAAACTGTCAGTATACAACAAACTACCAATACATATAAAGGGTTTTTCAATTGGCGCGGGTCGATTTTGGCGCCCTGTGGCAGCCATTTTGTTTTGGTGACATCTGTCAAATCTTTTGTTTATTATTCAGTTGTTTATGCCAAATCATCATGGCAAGTTACACGATTGAACAGCACGTTCAAATGATAAAACTTTATTATCAAAATGAGTGTTCATTAACGCAAACGTTGCGCGCATTGCGTCCATTTTTCAGTAGACGTGGTGGCCCTTCAAAGTCGACTCTTCAACGTTTGGTGGCCAAATTTGAGACGACCGGGTAAGTAAACAATCAGCCAACACCCGTACGTTCAAGGAACGCAAGATCAGCCGAGAACATTGCCGCGGTCGGTGAAAGTGTACAGCAGAACCCGAGGCAGTCTATTCCTCGCCGTGCACAAGAACTTGGCCTTTCCCAGACTTCAACTTGGCGAATTTTGCGTCGGGACGTCGGGACCCGTACAAGATCCAACTGACCCAGGAGCTCAAAGTTGATGACTATGAACTATGAGGGACAGCATGCAAATCAAATATACAAATAATTCAACGACTTCAATCAAAAATTTTAAGGACTATCGAAAATGCATCCTAGTACGGCGGCCTAAAAATTGATCCCATAAAAGACGTAATTCAGAAATACAGCACGAAACACACACAAAAATTACTAACCCATTCGAGCAAAGAGGTACAAGAAATACCGCACATGGAGCTAACGCAGAAATTAAGACTAAAGCGAATCACACCAACAGCATTAGCAGATACAAAAACTATTTTGACAAACTAAAACTAAGTATCACTGTTGCTAATATATTAAATGTAAGCTATGTAACTATTCATTAAAACATGTTATTCATTCATTATTTCATTGAAACATGTTATTCAAAAATTGGGATATAATAAAAAAAAATGTTATGTACGCTTTTTTTAACCATGGGAGCCTGTTTCGGTAGAAGAGCTAGAGTTAGTTTTTGAATGTCGTATCGTAAAATAGCTCAAATTGAAAATTTAAGTTCATCCATAATTCAGCACATTATTGAATGCTTTATGCATGAAAATCGTGTGGTAAATAAGGGACGACAGGCTTCAAATACAACTTTCACGGAGAAAGAGTGTTGTCGGTTATTGGTTCAAGTGAAGAAAAATCCAACAAGCGCTCCAAAGTTAACTGCAATGGCCAAAACGGATTTAAGTAAGACTTGACATCCAGAAACTTTTGGAAGAGTACTGAGGGTAGCATATTTAAATGACAGAATAACCCGTAATAAACCTTTCGTTAAGAATAGAAGTAAGAGATTGCAGTTTGAGGAGTAACCAAGGACAGTACTTTTTGAAGACAAAGTAAAAGTAAACTTATTTGGACCAGATGGCAGACCCTTTATAAGGCGTGAGGTCCTCCAAAATTTCCAAGCTACTATAAAACACGGCGGTGGCAACGTTATGGTTTGGGAATGTATGCCATCAAATGGAGATGGAAACTTAACATTTATCGAAGAAACAAATATGACAAATATGTTTATTTAAAACTTCTGCAGAAAATTTGTATCAAAGCGCTAGGAAATTACAAATTGAAGATGACTTTCGCTTTTATCAAGATAACGACCATAAATCACAAGTCACAAATGATCCAAACATGGTTAATATACTCAGAAATGCCCCCACATTGTTGAAACTCCTGCATATTAACCCGATTTGATTGTGATTGAAAATTTGTGATCAGCCAAATAAGGAAATTTTTTTTTGTGTTTTTTTTTATTTCCCACATTAATCATGCATCTGTCATACTGACAACAAGTATATTTTTTAACAATTAGTTAGGAAAATTTTTAAATATATTTCATCATGGCCAGTGTCAAGATGAATACAGCGATTACATTTTAGGATAGCAATTACATTTTACACAGAACAGTTATTTTAGCATACGAGAATTCAATTCATACAATTGGTCGGTTTCCCTTCAGTCATCGTAAAGTTGTTTTTTCAAGTTGTGAGAGTGTATTGACTTCTTTGTTTTTGTGCTGGTTTATTTCGTTAAAATATCTTGTTGATATCGTTTTTATTTCTTCGTCGATTGATCGTGGGTAGGTAGGTAGGTAAGTGGGATGGCTGTCGCAATGACACATTTAGATCTTTCATAGGTCCATTGCGATACCACTGCAACTTATCCCTATCCTATGGGTTCCTTTTTAAAACATCCGGTAGCTTTAATAAACGAGCAAAGCTTTGTTAGTTTTATATGCGCTATGTCCATTTTGCATGTTTGTCCGAACTCCTCCTCCTATTTGTGGTGTGTGGTGGTGTTGATGTTGTTCCACAAATGGAGGGACCTACAGTTTCAAGCCGAGGGGGTAGCCAGATGTTGCTTCCGCTCACTTCCCAACTAACCGTCGTAGTATCTGCGTTACTGAAATTTTGAATCATAAATATTTTAAGTTGGGTTTTTGCAATTATACATTCCCTTTTAATACCTTCACAATTGGTCTTATATACATAAATTATAACCTGAGGTCCTCAAGCCGCAGATTTCGCCATTCCGTACTCCGGGGTTCCTGGATGAGGACTACATCTGGCTGATCTTCTGCAGGCGATCCAGGAGGGCAAGGCAGGCTTCCTTACGGTGGTGTAGATTTATCTGTAGAAGGTGCATCATATATTCCGCTGTTGTACGGAATACTTACTCTCCCGTTCGAAGTACATCCTCCCTAAACCCATTTCTGAGCCTGAAGAAACGTATTCTTTTTCGGTGGGATGTGCATCTTCACTCATTGGTTCTGTTTCGCTCATGGGCTCTGTGCTATCCTTAGTGGTGAGGAATTCTATTGCCTCCGTATCAGTTTTGTAAATTTATTGAAGCTATATTGAACGTTGTATGGATGACATCATTTTTTATGTACCTATCGGACATTGTTATTAAAGTAAGATTTTTGATTGCTGTTGTTGTATTTGTTTATGTGAGTTGTTTTTGCAGTGGTTTAATGACCGCATTGTATAGTAAAAGTTTGTTGGAAATACTGAGCTTAGAATTTCTACCTACTATCCAATGCAATTGTCGAAATTGTTCCTTTATTTGTTTTATTTTGAGTCCAGATGGATTCCAAGATATTTTGCAGATGTTTCAATTAATATATTTTTATTATTGAGCTTAATCGGCATAGCAGCAACCTTGTCGTATATATAGGGTTTTTTAATAGGTGCGCTTCAACTTTTTTTCGATAGGGAGGGCGAACGACGCAATATTTTTTATTTTTCGCTTGTCATTTGTAAACTTCATTAGAATACATTTCATCATGGAACGCTACACACTTGAGCAACGATTGCAAATCGTGCAAATTTTTTATGAAAATAATCGTTCTGTTGCTGCTACTTTAAGAGCATTACGGCCATTTTACGGTCCATTTAACAAGCCGTCCCGTTTTGGGGTTATGTGAAGTCATTGGTCTACAGTAACAAGCCGGCGACGATTTGTGAGCTCAGAGCCAATATTGAACGCGAAATTGCTGGAATTTCGGCCGATTTATGCAAAAGAGTGGTCGAAAATTGGGTTCAACGATTGGACTTCGTAAAACGTGCACGCGGTGGTCATGCAAAAGAAATCGAATTTCATACTTAAATGTATATGTTCAAACTCGATAATAAAAAAAAAAAATAGTTAAAAAAGTCAAACCGTTTGTGTTTTATTCAAAAAAGTTCAAAAGTTGAAGCGCTCTTACTGAAAACCCCTATATTACTTGTACAGATTTGTCCTCATTTACTTTTAAGCTCCATTTGTTAAACAACTTTACATTGTTGGTGTGCATCTGTATTTTGTTGTTGCAGTTGAGAGGTTTTTGTCAGATGACGGTAAAATTGTGTCGTCTGCAAATGTTGCTATAGTAGTCATCTGGGAGTGGTATGTCAAAGGTAAATAAGACGTATATCAGTGGTCCTATAACGCTGCCTTGAGGAACTTCTACTGTTATTGGATGTATATGTGAGTATTAATTATTGTATTTAATGTAGAAGCATCTATCAGTAAGGTAACTCTTGATAATTAAATAATAGTCCAGTGGTAATATTGCCCTAATTTTATGCAAGAGATCTTTGTGCCAAACTTTGTCAAAAGCTTTTGCGATGTCCAAAAACACAGTATCATTTATTTTCCATATCTGAAATAATTTTTTGTGTAACTTGTGTATATATATGTTCAAAGTTGAATGTTTTTTTCGAAAACCGAATTGATGATCTGGAATGATATTTTCCATGTCAAGATTTGGGTAATTCTGTAGTGTAAAAGTTTTTCAGCGATTTCAGATATAGGCAGATGTAGGCTTATAGGTCGATATGAAGTTAAAGCTTTTGGATTTTTATCCGGTTTTGGTAGCGCAATGATTTCTGCGACTTTCCATACTTTTGGGAAGTATTGTAAACGGAGCATACTGTTAAACACGTTTTGCTTTGCCTGTCAGCATATCATATCCGGGCGCTTTTTTATGTTTAATTCTAGTTTGGATGCATAATATCACTTTTTGTCTTTCTAATTTTTGTGATGTTATCAGTATTAACATTATTAATCGTGTCAATTTGTTTATCTTCGACGATCGATAGGACTTTTCAAAATAATTTACCAAAGTCGCTGCTTTTTCATCATTTGTAAAAGCCCATGTGTTGTCCACTTTTTTTTAGTGCAGCTTGATGGTTTATCTGGTTTTTAAGTTTTTTTGTACATTTGCATAAGGAATAATTTATATCATATGTAGGAGTTACATTTTTTAAATATTTTTCAATCTCATTATTTTTTATGTCTCATGAACAAGTCTTAAATTTTTTTGTGGATAAGTTTAACCTCTGTTTGTTTGCAGGAAATCTGGTTCTTGCCAGCTTTTTCTCAATTTTCGTTTTTCCTTCATTTGCTTCTTAATGAAAATGTCATTTGAAAAGTTTTGTGCGCTTTATTTTTGCTGCGGTGTGAATCTGAATCTTGCGTCAAGAACTATGTCATTAAAACGTGTACAAAGGTGTACTGAGAATTAGTTTTTGGGAGACGTGCTTTCGAACTCATCCCAATCGGTCCTCTTTGTAAATATTTGGGGTGTTGTCTCTATGGGGTAAATTTTTGATGTATAGTTAAGTATTATCGGCGTGTGGTCAGAAGATAATTCGAAACTTGGTTTGAGCTTCAGCTGGTTATGGTTAATATTTTTAGTTTACAGAAGTCGATTAAATTAAATATAAATATTTTTAGTTGTACAGAATCAGATTAAAAAATCTGACATTTTTTTAACATCCGTAGGTCAGTAAGTTGGTGCACCCGTGCTTATAAATCTGCATTTGTTTTATGGATTGCGTTAATTAAATAATATACATATATACCATTTTTATTAGTCAACCTTGAACCCCAGTCAGTATGCTTTGCATTTAAGCCTCCTCCAGTAATGAATCTGTTGTCTAATGTCTTAAAATAATCATCATATTGATCAATTTTTCTGTCAATTAAAAACCGCTTCAGCTCTAAATATTGCCGAATTAGTCCATTTGCATTCCAGATAAGAATTTTTGTAGTATTACTTTCGTCCATTCGAGCTATAAATTATCATTGTTATTATGTTCATCATATTAGTTAGTCTTTTGGCTGATTAAAGTTTGTATCATGTCTTTGATTTCATCAATATCTTTGTTGTTTTACGGTTTGATAGTTAGTTTTCATTATATTACCTGTGGATTTGATGGGGCTATTCCATCAGCATTACTTAAACCTGGTATCACTGTTGATTTTGTGATGTTTGGATTTAGTTTGTGACAGCTTCCTTTTTGCGTAATGGTGGGAATCGTTGGATTTTTATGGCTTTATATATTTCGTAGCCTTTGTATCATAATTGGCGGTATGATTACCTCCACGTAGCGCACTTCTGACTTGAATGGTCGGATTGTTGCTTTCGCTTATTAAATGTTTTCCTACACATATTACACATACTGAGTCTCATGAGCAATACTTTTTTGTATGACCACACTTGTGACATTTCGTGCATTTTGCAATTATCCTTTTATGATGTGGCACCTTAAACGATACGATGTCTTTCTTATAGTATTTGTTTTCAATTCAATAAAAAATAGAGGTAATGATTTTTTTGTTGTTCTTTGTGTTATATTAAATATATTTTTGACTTTATAACGTTTTTCTCTTAATTCACCTTTTATTTCTTCTTGGTTCACAGAATGAGGCATGTTGCGTAATACTGCTTTGAACCCCAATTTGCTATTGCACTTAAAATTGTTTTTAGTTTATTGATGCATTCCACACCTTGCACATATATTGGGGCGGTTTGTTAATAATATTATTTTTTTCTCACTATTTAAATTTTGAGCATTAGTAACAGTGTTCTGCCTACTGTTCGCTTGTGTATTTGTTTCGTCGTTTTCATTTTCGTCATCAATGGCAAGAGATGCAAATTTATTTGTTGACTCCGCTTAGCCAGTAGTTTGGTAATTTGCTTTGGCTCAAGATCGTTGCTGTTTTTTGTTTTTATTGGTGGTTGACAAAGTTGTAGCCTATATTAGTGAGTTTCGTCACCTCTTTATGAGAGGCTGCGTGTGTTCATTTGCTCATTTAAAACGTGAGGTTGTACATTAGAAGGTGGGGAGATGGCAAGCAATGGTTTGTTTGATAAGGTTGTTGTTGCTGTACTAGTGTACAGAATTGAAGTCGTTGTTTATGTTAAGTTGGTTGGGGTTGTTGTTGGCATTCCGTTTGTGCTCACGTACGCTGTGAGGCCATCATTAAACAGCTTAGCATGAAAGTTGACGCTCTCTAAGCATTGCGGTAATCCTAGAGAGGGCTGTCTTAGTTTCATTTACTTCTTTTGCATTCGCGCGTAATTGCCGGAGTGCTCACAGTTTGAAAAGTCATTGTTTTTGTGACAGGCTAACCCGCGGATTGCTTTCCTCTCCGCGTGGGAGAATGCCGTACACTCATTTTGGCTTCTGCTTATTTGTTTGTTCATTTTGTTTTTATTTATTTTTGTTTATTTCTTAGTTTTTTTCTTATTTTGTTTACTAACAAGAAATTGTTTGTAAGTATGTTTGAAACACTTGCAACTGCTATGGGTGAGTCTCTGTTTCTTTTAAGCAGTATTGCATGCAACACAGTAGAAAAGCTATTATTAATAGGGATCGAAATCAAAAACACGTCCGAATCAACGCACAGTCTCATAGTGAATATGGCATCCACAACAAATCTGATCTTAAAATGGCGATACTTGAAGACTGTAACTAACTAATCCAGAATACACAAAAAAATTGCTTGACTCCATGCCAGAAAGACTTCAAGCTGTAATTCATAATAAAAAATGCCCAACAAAGTGGTAATAAGTACCATTTTTCTATTTTCGCAAAAAATACGAAATATAGAAAGCTTTACAAAAAATCGTATCTGTATCAAATAGGGCATGAGTGACTGTAAGTATTTTGCAAGTGCAGACAGTTAAATACATCTTTAAATGTTAGCATTTTTTTATAATTTATTTGTAAATTAATTCATATGTTATTAAAAATTAAAGGTTAATACTATATAAATAAGTCAGCAAAACTTAAAAATAATTGTTACTTTTCGTATAAATTTAACAACACGTAAATAAAATCAGAATTCTTTCCTTACAAAAGCAGTTTTTTTTGACTAGGGGTGATGTATTTTTTTTTAGAGGGATAGGCATTTTTCAAAATGCTTTCGCATTAACAGCGACCATCGTCTACTGCGTTGAGTGGTGTGATCACTAAAACAATCCCTCCTCTCCTTCTGGGAAGACACCCTTCCCGGAACGACTTTCTGTATTACTTCGGGAGGGTCCAAAACGGCATCTATAAAGGACCAATTCTATTCACTTTCGTCTGGGAACACCGTATTTGTAGCCAGCTTTCGTGCTATAGGCTCGTCTTCTTGTCTCTCTGACTGTGAGGCTTTTCTTTGTTGCACTGTCGAGGTGTATCTTATTTCGGTGTAGTACGTCCTCGACGTATTTCTTTATCACGTGTCAGTTGACCTCGCGTTCGAGCATTTTGCTCATTATGTTCTCAGAGCATATTTGGGATCGCTCACCTTGCCCATGCGGTATAGGTATCTTCGGAAGTATCTTTGGTCCGAGAGGAACTGAGTTCAGAAGTAATTCACTTTCCCGAAGTTCCTTCGGACCCATTTTCCTATTGATGGAATGAGTTTCGCCGTCCATATACCGCTCGGTTCAGTGTCCCATCGGCTTTGCCCTCTCAGTATGGTTTGGCATCTTCGTTCTGCGACTTTAGTGATGACGTGTGTCTTCTTGGAGTATTACGTATCTATGCGTTCCTGGGTCATGGGGACGACGGGTATCTTCCCGCTGATCACAAAAACTGCAGCGCCAGAGACAGTGCGGTAGGCTGAGGCAACTTTGAGCGCCGCTCTTATTGCACAGTCTCTAGGGTTTTACGCTTGACTTTGAAGTTTATCGCATCTCTCCACACGTCGCTGCCATACGGCAGAACTGAGTTTGTGGCCGGCATTAATCTGCTTAACATTCTCGTGACCTTTGCTGCTTTGGTAGTCGCATGTCGTAGCTGGGCCCGGAAATTAAGCCTGCAGTCAAGTTGAATACCTAGGCTTTTGGGTCACTAGGAGCGTGTCAAATATTTGCATGCTGACCTCGTTTTAATAGTTTGACTTCTGTTTTATGTTTGTCGAGTTTCAGGCGAAGGGTTTAAAGCCATATTTGCGTGCTTATTATAACTTGGTTCAGCTTTCTCCTAGCGTCATCAGTGTCCCGGGCTGGTATGCCCGCCGCTATACTATTAACGAAAATATGTATTTTAGATATGAGTACCTTTTCAAAAAGTTTCGAGAAACAGGACAGTACGCTGATTTCTCTACATGATGATGCCAACGCTGCGTTTATGATTTCAAAAGTATTGAAAAGTAAAATGTAGCATTTGTGATTATCTGGTGGCTGGAAATTGTACATATATTTACATATGTATAAGCCAAATGAATTCAAAACTCCGTAATACCTTTATAAGAAATTAAGATTGATGAGATCTCATAAGCAACGATCTCTGATTGTCCCCAAATATTCTTACTTGTCTTCCTTAAGGCACACTTATCTCCATGTCATAAGAATCTATATTTTGACATACTGACTTTATAAAGGGTCCGCCATATAACTTTACGGAATTAAAAATGCTATAAAAAAGAAACTACTCAATATTTTTCCAAACTGTTATTTTTTTATTTTGAAGTACAATCCTTCCGTTCAATGATGGAACACAACTTCATTCATATGGCTGCCTCGGCTAGCCATGCACCATCCCATACGATCGGTCCAATTTGTCAACACATTTTCGATTGTATGTGGCTGTATTTCAGCTATGACATTGCGTATGTTGGTCTTCAGTGCATCAATTGTTGCTGGTTTGTTGGCATAACACTGGTCTTTGACGGCACCCCAAAGATAATAATCCAACGGTGCCAAATCGCAGCTCCGAGGCGGCCAAACGATATCAGAATTTCGGCTGATAATGCGATCTTCGAAGACAGTTGCCAAAAGATTGGTCGTAGCATTCGCTGTGTGGCAAGTAGCGCCATCTTGTTGGAACCAAATGCCACCAATATCCTCCTCTTCAATTTCTCGGAACAAAAATTCGTTCAACATGGCCCGGTAACGCTCTCCATTGACGGTTACGGCCACTCCTCGCTCATTTTCGAAGAAAAATGGACCAATGATGCCTCTCGACCAAAATCCGCACCAAACCGTGACTCGTTATGAATGCGTCGGCTTTTCTTCCAGTGCGTGCGGGTTTTCTGAGCCCCAAATGCGGCAATTTTGCTTCTTAACATACCCGCCGAGATGGAAATGAGCTTCATCCGAAAAGATGATTTTTCGGTAAAAGTCTTCATCTTCTTCAAGTCGATCCCAAGCCCATGAAGCGCATTGGGTGGTCGGTCCTTTGAGCGTATACACAACCATTTTCGTTCAGCGGAAGAATAAAACTAATTTTCTGTCAAATCAGTTGACAGCTAAGTGTTACCATTCTTCAAATAATACCTAGTTCAAATCCGTAACGATAGATGGCTGACAGTTAGTTTTCAGTTCTAAGTTTATATTCTATTTTACTAGAGTTAAGTTTTTAAGATTTTTGCAACTTCCATTCCGTAGATGTATTATAACGGATTAAGAGTCTTATACATTCTCCCACGCATCTTAGATAAATAAAATAAAAAATGCGCTAAATTAAGAGCCATCCGAATTTTGAATACTCGAAAAAGAGGACAAAACGTTGTATAGTATGGTGATGGACTCTGTGCGACGAAGTTATCATGTTCGCGATGTTTGCTAACATTGCTGCGGTGATTGAGAGCTCATAGTACAATGCATACATGTGTAAATGCTTTTGTTCGCAGCGTAACATTCTCACTCTTCATAGGCAAATAAAATCGATTGGGTGGTACGAATACTAACAAAGCTGTTTGTTGACTGTCACTGGAAAAATCTATATGATTAACATCTATTGTTTATGAGAAAAATGATTTAGGAGATTTGTCATTGGCTGTCGAGGAGCTTCGTGTTTAGGAAAAAGTAATCTCCCTAATTTTGACTTTCCACATCGCAGTGTGGATAAAGGGCCCAAGATAAGCCAGCATGCCCGTACAAATACACTACAATATGCATATGTAAAATATTTATACAAGTTGTTTTGAAATTTATTTCATTTAAATGTTGCTATCAAAGTAGAACAGTAAAATTAATTGTTGTTTTTCATAACGGTCAAAATCATAAATTATGTGTATTCAAAATAAATTTTCATATACATATACATATAGTATGTATAATTTAATTGTGTAGACTTATTACATAATTTTCTATTACTATCCGCTATACAATGATTACTTCTGCAGTAAACTCTCTTCCAATTAATCGTTACCTTAATTATACAATATAATATATCCAAGTAAATATGTACTTGCATATCTATTTACAAATAATTTCGAAATATTACAATTTGTTTAGTCAATTTAATTCTACGTAAATACAAAACTAGTTATATATGTATGTACATCTAAATATTTGGCAACAACTAAATTCGTTGCATGGTATGTATGTATTTCTTATATTGAATTACTTTAAAGGAAGCATAAGAACCACGACAATTATCCACAGGATTTTCGGTTTCGTAAACTACCACATCTCTCACGTCTTTGAAATCTATGGTCTACATCTGAGGAATATTAATTCTGGAAAGAGAAAAATAATATTTTTAAAAATTATAGCATAAAGCATGAAAAGATGAAAAATAGCAGTTTGATTTTAACTAACAGAAAAATATGCTTTTTAGAGATAATCTCAGTGAACGAACAATTTTTAGACTGGCAGAAGGCTAAAACGAAGCTTTTTTTTTATTATTTGGTTTTGATGGCTGGTCAGCAGACCATATTGCCAGATCAGTAAAAAATACATATCAAAAAGTAAAAAAATTCATATTACAATGTTAAAGGAAGAAATAAAGATAAAGTTTAATGAGTGTAACAGGAGATAACTTATAAACTACATCATCTTATATATATATATTTTTTTTTTAAGGGTTATAGTAGGAAATTAAAGGAAATAGAGTTCACATTATTGTCTTGAATCTTATAATTTTATATTGCTTGTCTTTACAAAGTCAATTAAATCGGAAAGGTATTCCGGATTTTTAGTTAATAAAATTTCTTTAGTAGAGTTAAACTTGGTAAATTTCCATCTGGTATTATTATACTAAGGACAGGTTTAGATCGAGTGTTTTATACTTTCAGTACAAATGTTGCATTGCATGGACCCAATCAAGAACATATATTCGCAATCATACTGGTGTCCGGACATAAGTCTGTTAATGTTTATGAAATTAAGGCTTTAATGGCGGCACAGGCTATCTCGGCGAAGAGTTTAGCCTTTGTGCGCGTCAATTATATATTTTTCGTAAAGCATCTTTGTCACTATATTTGATGTCAATCACAGTTCCATGAGAAACGGCAAGCTTCGCAGCTCTATCCGCCCGTTCATGCAAGGAGAAACCTGAATGACCAGGTATCCACACTATTTCAAATACTTCAATCGACGACGTCTCAATTATAGCATTTATTTTGGTCACTGTATGGTTGTGGCTGCCGTAGCCGAACGGGTTGGTGCGTGACTACCATTCGGAATTCACAGAGAGAACGTAGGTTCGAATCTAGGTGAAACACCAAATTAATAAAAAAATTTTTCTAATACCGGTCGCCCCTCGGCAGGCAATGGCAAACCTCCGATTGTATTTCTGCCATGAAAAAGCTCCTCATAAAAATATCTGCCGTTCGGAGTCGGCTTGAAACTGTAGGTCCCTCCATTTGTGGAAGAACATCAACACGCACACCACAAATAGGAGGAGGAGCTCGGCCAAGCACCTAACAGAAGTGTACGCGCCAATTATTTATTTTTTTTATGGTTGTTTCTGTAGTGTTTTTTTAACATTATACAACTAGTTTTACTATCGGTGAAGATAACTATCTTTTTCGGGTTACTCTTGTCTGCAACCAATACTGCACATTTTATGGCCAAGAGCTCAGCCGATAGGGATGAGATGTTCTCATTGATTTTGAATAGGTAGGATTAACAGCGACGTAGCATTTGATTTTGGAATGATTCTATTTTTTTAGCAATATACTTCGGTGCGTGGTAGGTTGTGGTTCTGGCGTATTCGAGTTTGGATCTAATTAGCGACTTATGGTATATAGGTTTAGGGCAGCATGAGGGGGTAGTCCTCCATTAGTGTTGGTCATCATCCTAACTGCATTCACCTTTGATGTTGCATCTGGAATAGTGGTCTTTAAATTTCAGGCGGTTACTTATCCATTTTCCTAGGAAATTGATTGAAAGTTTTTGTCTTATAGGGATATTATTAATTTGAAACTCTATATTCTTTTTGGAGCCATTAGCAAAGTACATACAATGCATTTTGGTAAGGTTAAGATTGCGAGTTGCTAGTTTCATAGAATGCGTTTGTGTTGTTTGATAGATTTAGAACTGCTTTATCCAAGTCCCTTTCATACGAAATGATTGCAAAGTCGTCCGCGAATTGGAATATGGATGTATTTTCGTCTTGCAGTTCGTGAAGAGATGTAGATTATATATTAAATAATATTGGGCTGAGACATGACCCTTGAGGGATACCACCCGTCACCTTCATGACTTCTGGGTTCTTTTAGAGAAGAAATTTAGTATCCAATGTGAAAACTCAGGTGGAGTACCACGCTTAGTAAAAATGTTACTAAGTTTATTTATATCAACACAATCGTAGGCTTTGGATATATCAAGCGCTACCATTACCACTTTATATCCTTTCTTCTTTTTGGAGGTAATAAGATACATCATTTGATTCATACACATTGTGCCGGAAAGGTTTATGCGGAATGCGAAACTAGAAGCTGAAAGAATAAGATTTTGCAACTTTGCGCAAACTGAAATCAGAGATATGGGTATAAAATTCTCCACTAAATTTAGATCAACTCCCATTTTGGGAAGGGAATTATTCTAATTTTTCTCCATTTATCAATGACCGTATTATTTATCCAACAATAGTTAAGTGCATCCAGTAGTTTTTCCTGACTCACTTTCGGTAGTGCCTTAATCAAATTGTATTTTATTCCGTCAATTCCAGCGGTAGTATCTTTAGTTTTTCTAGCCAACACCGTGTCTAGATTTTCGAGTTCAAATGGGGTCATCTCAAAGTCATTAGTTGGTATTATGAGTACTGGTGTTGAATTTTGGGGGATCTGATTGTCGAGGTGACTAAGAAAATCCAACTTTTTGTTGATTCATGAGCGGGGGAGTTACTAGCTAATATTTTGTGACAGTGAAAAGATCTCCAAAACTTCCGCCCGGATGATATTTTGCTTGTTTCTGATAGATGTTCTTCTAAGTAATGTAGCCAGGGTGCTATTCTACCATGCTTTAGGTCTATATCTAGATTCTATTCCGGCCGCCGTAGCCGAATGGGTTGGCGCGTGACTACCATTCGGAATTCACAGAGAGAACGTCGGTTCGAATCTCGGTGAAACATCAAAATTAATAAAAAGATTTTTCTAATAGCGGTCGCCCCTCGGCAGGGAATGGCAAACCTCCGAGTGTATTTCTGCCATGAAAAAGCTCCTCATAAAAAATATCTGCCGTTCGGAGTCGGTTTGAAACTATAGGTCCCTCCATTTGTGGAACAACATGAAGACGCACACCAAAATAGGAGGAGGAGCTCGGCCAAACACCCAAAAAGGGTGTATGCGCCAATTATATATATATATATATATTCCTTGAACTATCAATAACCGCTCTAAAAGACTCTGAGATATTTTGCAGCACTGAAGACAACCTAAGATTTGCCAGACCCTAATGTAATCTCTTTTTGGAGCATACCGACAAGTATTGGCTCATCATAACACTATTAATTTCCCAACACTATTGTATCCCAAATAAAACTCGGAACACCAAAATTTGCAAACGTCAAATCCAGAACACTACCATGACTAATCACATGATCTGCCCTCCGAAGAAAGGTATGTTTCCCATTACTCATGCAGTGTACCCCCAACTCCGAACCATATCCTCCCTTCTGCGAGTTTATGGAATCGCCAAATGCATCGCAACGAGCATTGAAATCGACCCCGATAATTGTAAATGGGTTTGTACTAGCAAAATGGAAGATTATATTCGTGAAGTCAGCGGCTGATACTCGTGGTGGAAAATAAACTGAAAATATGTTTATATTTGGTTTTAAATTAGTAGTTCTAACAGCTACTACAACTAAATGAATTTCAAAGTTATTTTTTAAGAAGCGGATAGTTTTTTTGAGTGCTATGGCAACGCCACCATAACCATCTTGTCTAAATCTGTGAATAAGGTTGTTATTCAATAGGCGTAAGGCGAAATCGTTCTCGTTAAAGTGAAAGATTTCAGATAATAATACAGGATCAATAATGTCTTTGTTCACAAAGTATTCTAAGTCATAATTGCTTGTACTATAACTTTGTATGGAGTTATATCCCAAACCATGTAGATTTTGATTTTTAAAGATCATAAACTTTTCACATAGTTCCTTTTCATTTGATACTTTGCAAAAGCATGAGCATATTTGGATTAGGTAGGTAGGTAGGTGAAATGGTTGCAGTGCCGGTCTGGCACTTCTCAAGTAGCACAAAAGCGCCGGTTTGATACCATTATGAGACCTCCAACCGCCAGATATCTACATCCAGCCAGAGCTGTTGATATAATGGAGGAGACTGATTGGATTTTGGTTGGCGCACTGCCCCAGGCTGTCGAAGAAAGGAGCGCCCAGTGGCCTTAGTCGTCTAGCTGCCAAACCCGGACATTTACAGAGAAAATGCTCTACAGTCTCCTTCTCTGAAAGGTCCCCCCAGCTTCTGCAATGGGGGTTAAATGGTAACCCTAGCTTTTCCGCGTGTGTGCCACTCGTCCAGTGACCAGTAAACACAGCTTCGAGTTTGGAAATTGAATGGCGAGGAGTCCAAAGGACTTTCTGAGTCCTTCGTATATTGTAGTGGGGCCAAAGGGTTTTCGAAATAGCACATGAAGAAATGGACTTTCCTGAGAAATAATTTGTGCAGCTCCCCTTTGATAACTTCAGGGGGACGCCAATGACCGGGGAGGAGGTCTCTGAAGCCAATTCAGTTCACTTCCTGGCAAGCTCTTCAGCAATTTCATTTCCCTCTATGTTCCTATGTCCTGGAACCCAGATCAGAGAAATGTTACCTGCACACCCAAGAGATTTTTATCTCTTCTTTACAGGAGTTTACTAATTTCGTTCTGCACCATGGCGTCGTCAGAGTCTTAATCGCGGCTTGAATATCGGAGAAAATGTTAATATCTCCCTCGCTCCCGCGTTCCCTGAGCATTTTGCATGCCTTCAGGATCGCAAATACTTTTGCTTGAAAAACACTAGCAGTGTTCTGCAGTTTAAAGGAGATAGATACATTGGCTGATTTAGAGAAAACCCCTGCTCCGACCATCGATACCATCTTGGAACCGTCAATGAAGACAGAGGTGTAAGCTTCGGTGTAGATTTTCCCCTCGATCCAATCCTACCTATTTGGAAAGATTATCCTAGCACGGCCCTCAAACTCTAGTTTACGGATAGAGAGATCTGTTTGAAGTTCGGAGAAATACGGTGTTAACTGCCCGGAGCTCTCCAGAGGCCAATCTCCTTTAACCTGATTGCACTTTGAGCTGCGATGGAAATGACCGAAAAGTCGATGGGAAGTAAGTGCAAAAGGACATTTAGGGCAGCACTGGGGCAAGTTTTACAAGCTCCGGTGATGCCAATGTATGCAGTTCTTTGCTCCCCCCCAGTTTAGTGATATTATAGCCGTTTCGAAGAGCTTCCCACCAAACTAGACATCCATATGTTAAAATTGGCAAAACCACTGCGTTGTGCATCCACAGCACGACCAAGCCACAGCCAGTCCCCATTTTTTACCGAACATAGATTTGCAGGAGTAGAAGGCTGTATTGGCCTTCTTTATCCGATTTTCAATGTGTAGCTTCCAATGGAGTTTGGAGTCAAATATCACTCCAAGATACCTAACTTCCCAAGAGAGCGGGAGAACGTGGTTGTTTGATTTAGGAAGTCGGAAGGGTGGAGGTTTACATTTTCTGGTAAATAGCACCAGCTCCGTTTTGTCAGACTTGACTCGGAGGTCGCAAGTGGCAGCCCACTAAGTACAGCCAGTAACCTTTCCAAAATCTCAGCCATGACTGAGGGAAACGGTCCCGATACTATCAGGACCAAGTCATCGGCGTATGCTACTTACCTTAACCCCACCCTTATTTAGCATTTTCAGAACTTCGTCGAAAGGGGCGAAAGGACACCACCCTGCGGCGTCCCACTGTGAACGAATCTAATGACTGTAGCCCCTCTTCCGCCCGCATTAACTTCCCTGCCGCCAAGCAGGGACGAGCTCAAGAGACAGATAGGTCTTTCCTCCTTTAGTCTGTCTAACGCAGTGATGTTATTAGCACCTTCTAAAGGGTGATTTTTTAAGAGCTATAGGAAAGTTTTACAAAAAACACACCTAAAATTAAGAAAAATGCATGAAGTTTTAGTTTAAATCGATAGTACAGTCCATATAATGTTTGAAGATTATTTCATGCAAGTGTTGACCGCGAATGCGCTTCAAATGGTCCATGCGCTTAGTCCAATTTTGACATACTCTTTCCAATGTTTCGGCCGGTATCTCACATATAAATGCTTTAATGTTGTCTTCCAATGCGTTAATTGAAGCAGGCTTGTCTGAATAGACATGAGCTTTAACATAGCCCCACAAAAAATAATCTAAAGGCGTTATATCGCACGATCTGGGTAGCCAATTGACAGGTCCCGAACGTGAAATAAAATGTTCACCGAACTCGCCTCTCAACAAGTCCATTGTTACGCGTGATGTGTGGCATGTGGCACCGTCTTGCTGAAACCACATGTCTTGCAAGTCAAGCTCTTGCATTTTGGGTAAAAAAAGTTGGATATCATTTCACGGTAACGCTCACCATTCACAGTAACGTTACGATTCGCAGCATCTTTGAAGAAGTACGGTCCAATGATACCTCCAGCCCATAAACCGCACCAAACTGTGACCTTTCTGGATACATTGGTAGCTCCTGCAATTCTTCTAGCTGATCTTTACTCCAAAACCATTGATCCAAAAATGAGCTTCTCGCTGAACACAATTTTTCGACTTTAAACTTTCTTAACAGAACACGCATTTTTATAATAAAATTCAATGATTTGCAAGCGAAGAGAAGTCAACGCAATACTACACTTTCAAGCCAAAGGAACAAAGGGGGTTTAAGGTAATTCTGCGTAATATGCACCACTCAACTGATGTTAAAGAAATAACTCAAGTGGTTAGCGAACATGGCCACGAAGTAGTTTATATCCTAAACATCTTGCAATCACGAACTGAAAAGCGTCTTCCAATGTTTTCTATCGAACTCAAACTAGACCCAAACAACAAAAATATATATATATTCCCTAACATCCCTGTTACATTGTAAAATAAGCTTTGAACCACCTCAAAAAAAAAAAATTATAGCACAATGTAAAAACTGTCAAAAATATGGACACTCAAAAAACTTCTGCTCCAAAATCCCAATATGCGTCAAATGCGCAGGAGAACACAAAACCAGCGAATGTAAATTAAATGTTGACAGCAGTAAAATCAAGTGCGCTCTTTGCGGAGAAAATCATACCGCAAACTATAAAGGATGCATGGTGTACAAGTCCTTAAAAATCAAGCGTCTCCCAACATTAAAACCAAAAGGCACAACATTAAATGCCGATGAGCTTCCAAAGCAAGCACTAAAAGAAAAAAGCCAAAATCTTCACTTGCAAATGGTAACACCAAATAAAACATTTGCACAGGTAGTAGCCACGAAAACTGACTCTCTGCCGACATATAACGAACTCAACAAAATTAAAGAAATGATGAAGCAACTTATATACCAAATAGATGGACAAAATAAATAATCTGAAACTAGCTCTATGGAATGCAAACGGCCTTGGTCGGCATGTCTAGGTACTTAAAACTTTCCTAGTTGAAAATAGAATAGACATCCTACTAGTTTCAGAAACACACTTTATGGAAAAAAACTGCATACAAATTCCAGACTACAATATTGTATATTTTTCACCAATCATCCGGACAAAAAGGCACATGGGGGTTCAGCTATAATATTACGAAAAGCAGTCAATTGTGTTATAATGGACCCGTACAAAAAAGACAACATCCAAGCCACAACTGTCCGAATTGAAGAGCTCACTCTCGGCAGCAGGTTTATTTTCCGAGGTGACTATAACGCAAAAAACACAGCATGGGGATCAAGACTGACAAACACCAAAGGAAAAAATCTAATGGATGCAAAGCAAAAAAGTAAAAGCGACTACATAAGTACAGGTGACCCCACCTACTGGTCTACCGATATGAATAAAAAGCCAGATCTTATCGACTTTTTTATGTACAAAGGTGTATATAGAAATCAACTCACAATTAAACCTAACTTCAACTTGTCATCAGATCATTCGCCAATATTTTTTTGGTATCAAACAACTATTGAGTCCCAAGTAAAGTAGGCTCTGTTTTTATGCGGCTTTTTTTTATGCGGTTTTGAAATAGTGCGGTTTTTTTAAATTACAAAATGCATGTCGACCTATCGGGAATTGTACATATAAACAAGATTCTAAACCAGCTAAGCAAAAACTCATCACAGATTACATCAGAAATGCTAACCCTACAAGTATAGAACCGCCTGCATAACTATCTAGATCAGACGTGTACATTTTCTAAAGTGACGAAAGTGATTTTACGCCAAATCCTAAACGAACGCGCAACATGTGGGTATTGTCTGATTCTATTTCTGACTTAAATTTATTTTTCGATTCTGACGTTTCCTAAATAAAGATATAATTTTCAAAAATACAATATTTTGTTTATGCGATTTTATTTAATTATTTCAGATTCATGCGGTCTATGGAACGTATCTATCAATGTCCTCGTCACTTTTGGGCACCGGATGTGAACTACTTCATCCTGAGGGTACTCCAGTCCCATCATTTAAAAATTTTAAGATCTTGTCTCTTAAGCCTTGTGGAATAATAATACGGTTTACGATTTTCATCCAACACATTAGGTTTTCGTATATTATTAGTGCGAATCTACGAAGAAAATATGGCTGGATATCTGTATCTCCCGCGATAAACTTTCAGGCCAACCTTTTTCAACAAAATTGTGGACTTTCTTAAGAATTTCATCTTTTTCTATATCTTTGCGAATAGTATCAGCGTTGATTGGCGGCTGAATTTCGGAAATGTTATAACAAGCCTCTTATGAATCGAATTGGTCATATGTACGAGGTGTGTTTAAAAAGTATCGCGAATTTTGAATTTTCGCAAGTTACGTAAATTCGAATTTCGATTTTTTTGTGGCGATATGTTGGCACTCATGTGTCTCACTCATGCCGACGAGTTTGGCCATTTTAAATGTTGAGTTAATTGTTGACAGCTGCTTTGCTTGCACGTGTTTCGGCTCGTCTTCGATTTTTACCTATTCAAAAAGATGGATCAAAGAACCTGTATCAAATTTTGTGTGAAAAACGAAATTAAGTGCGCGGATGCATTCCGAATGTTGACTGTGTTATAGCACAGTATGCGGAGAAGCTACTTTGGACCAAAGCAACGTTTATCGGTGGTACAAAATGTTCTCTGAAGGCCGAGAAGATGTGAACGACGAAAAGCGTTCCGGATGCACGAGCACTTCAACAACAGACGAAAAAATTGATGAATTGAAGAAAATGGTATTGGTTAATCGTCGAATCACCGTTAGAGAAGTTGCTGAGGACATAGACTCATGCCATTCAATTTTTGCAACGATTTGGGCATGAGACGGGTCGCCGCAAAATTCGTGGGCTTATGGTTATGACGTGGAAACCAAAGCTCAATCATCTCAATAGAAGCCAAGTTCGGTCGAATGTAAGAATTTTGCTTACCGTTTTCTTCGATTGCAGGGGTGTTGTGCATCATGAGTTCTTGCCACAGGGTAAAACGGTCAATAAGGAATATTACCTGCAAGTTATGTGCAATTTGCGCGAAGCAATCCTCCAGAAACGCCCGGATTTGCGGAAGAACAAAAATTGGTATGTGTGCAGACGTTATTTGTCTTGCTTTGTAAAATTTTAGCACAGTCGCAGACTTCATGCGAATAGTTGCTTTAAAGTCTTTAATTGCACTTCATATGTCTTTCAAAGCTCTTGAATTTGCACGAGTATCACACAATTATCTGCTAATGCCAACATACAATTTGGGGTAGCAGCAAATACCATGGACAAGACTCTAAGCTGTTCGAGTTTATCGCTTCCTCTTACACAACAAAGGCAGGCAGTCTACGTTTGTAACTGCTAGAAGGCAGGAGATGATTGTTCTCACCCTATCACAATGGGTGGTCAGTCAAGAACAGAAGAGTCCTTGTGCTCAGACCACAGGTATATTGAGTTTCAGTTTGGCGAGAAGACTCAAATATCATTGCCCTCTAGAAACAGACTGGCACAAGTTTAGGGTGGCGTTGCGCGACCTTGACGTGACGTCACTAAGACTCTGTCTGTCCAATTCGACCTCTCCTTGACCGGACTCCCGTTCCTTGGTGGAATCGAGAGCTCTAGGTGTTGAGGTGTGAGTCGAGAAAACTTCTAAACCCTCAAGACTAATCTGGCTGAGGACTGGGATACCGTAATGTTCAGAAAAACTACAAGAAGCTTATTCGTAATCGAAAAGAGCTTTTGATAGGGAATTCTGCAGCGGTATTGAATCTCTGAGTGACACGGCGAGACTGGTTAGGATCCTGAAATGGGATCCAACCGCAAAGGTAGGGTTAAGGGGCCTGACCTCTGATGGCTCCTTCACGGAGAGGCAAAGTGAGACACTCAGCTTGCTGATGGAATCTCTCTTTTCAGGTTATCAGATAAACGCCGTTCGGCAACAACCCTTATTGAAAGAAGCTGTTGTCAGAAAGAAGCTGTTGTCTTCTCGGCATCACTGGTACGTTGCCAGATTTGTGGTGAACGAGGCCGCCATTTGATTTGTCATCAAATCATTTGACGTCTATAAGTCGCCCGTACCAAATGGAATATATCCTGTCATGCTGAAGGAAGGCATAGGGTCCATGACTGCAGGCTTGAAGAAAATCTTCACTGCATGCCTGACACTGGTTTATATAATCCGCTGTCGGAGGATGGTGACGGTCGACTTCATCCCTAACGTTGGAAGAGATGACTACACCAGCCCCAAAAGCTTTAGACCCATCAGTATGACTGATGCTGAAAAGTCTCGAACGATTGGTGGAATTGCGTATAGGTCAGAAGTCACTGAAGGTTCACCTTCCATTTCAGCATGTTTATCAAAGTGGAAAATCCTGCGAGTCGGCACTGTAAAGCCTTGTAGGGTAGAGCTGGCCATCGAAAGGAGGAGCTACGCTATGGGCATCTTTTTGGACATAACGGGGCGTTTGATAATGACACTTTTGACACTTTCGACAATCTCAATCATGAAGCAATGTAGAGAGCTCTTGAATGCAAAGGAGTGCCTGAGAAAATTGTCACGCCGCGTGAAATACGAAATGGCTCTAAGTGGTAGTATCGAAGTTCAAACCGGTGTTAGGCAAGGATGTGTATTATCTCCACTCTTGTTCAACCTAGTCCTGGGCCTAGTAATGCGACAATCGTGTGCGGCCATTTCCTGGGACTTCTGCGGCCGGCTTGAAGACCTAGACTATGCGGACGATATTTGTTTACTATCGCACAAATACTCAGATGCATCAGTTAAACTACAAGCGGTATGCCACACAGTAGCACAAAAAGGTCTAAAAATTAATATTTTTTCTTTTCCTTGTTCACTCCTCTCGGGAGCATAGGGCCTCAGCCTTGTGTTGGTTTCGTTAATATGTTCTTCATTCCTGACAGGTAGCCGCTACCAGTCCTAAGTAGTGGGAATGCCCACCTGTCGTTGCTTAGGAACAATGCCTTCTTACTGCTTGGAGCGCTATCTACGTGTCAAATTTTTCTGCCAGAAAGATCGCACAGACCAAAGTACCATACAAAGACCAAAGTATTGCGGATTAACACCACCAGCGTTCTTCAAATTCGACACGCCACTTCAAGATGTAAATGAAGTTTCCTACCTTGGGAGCATAATTTCAAAAAACGGCGGATCAACAACTGACGCAACCGAATATTTAAAGGACGCGTTGCATTTGGCATGCTAGACAAGGTATGGAGATCAACCCACATCCCGAGGCACACAAAACTGAAAATATTTGATGCCAACGTGAAGTCAGTAGTTCTGTATGGATGTCAAACATGGAACTTAAGAACAAGCATATCACAATCATTGCAATCCTTCCTAAGTTGCTTACGAAAGATAATGCGGATATTCTGACCATATTATAATAATCATCGAAGATCTTTGGGCGGCTACCTGGCAAACACCAATTAACATAGAAATTAATCGTCACAAGTGGAAATGGATCGGACACACATTGTGCAAATCTTGGGATGACATCGCAAGGACAGTTCTAGACTGCCATAGGAGCGGGAGACCAGCCAACACATGAAGGCGACAAATAGCAGCAGAGGCGGACAGAGCAGGCCGTTCCTGAAGTCAAATTAAACATCTAGCTCTATACAAATGAAATTATAACTTGTTTATTGAGGTCCTATGTTTCATCTAGGAACTATGGGAAACTTTGGTTCCTTGGTATCACAAGATCTATCTATTCAGATTTCTTCGGCGGTCGAGTAAATTTGAAGAAAATTAAAAAGGGAACCCGAGTGGAGTACAATGGGCTCAATGCTGTTTGAGTGCTATACTTGCTAGTTGCTAATTGATTACCGAGACTTTGGCGCCATAATCTATTTGGAACTGTATTGTTTGGTTATAGTTTCTAAATCTATCGTTTTGTGTCTACTTCTGAATTTATTATGTCGATTACAAAATTCACTGTTTCAAGTGTGTCAATTCGCCGTTCATTCACTTGTTTGTTTTGGTCAAAATTTCGTTTTGCGTTCATTACTTTACCTTCCCTCTGCTTTAATCTACAAACAGCAGCTATATTCCCTTTTTAGCGCATTTATTACAGATTACGTTTCAAAATTTGCATTGCCCCCTTAAATAAGAATGATCATAATCTGGGCACGACTGAAGTTTAAGTTTTTTCTTTCTGTTCAACTTGTTATCCCCTCTTACTTTGCTGTTCATTTGCGCTGGATATGAACTTGTGTTCTCTTTGTTTGAACAGTTTCAGTTGATGCTTGAAAAGTTACGGCAATTAAGAGAATATCTACTAGTGACAGATGCATCTTTTGAAAAACAACTACACGCACTTAATCGTATGGAGTACGAGCTATGATTTGATCACGTATCATTTTGTCTATGAAATTGGTTGAATAATCTGTGGCGTTACAATTAATCTTGCATTCTCTTGCGGTTGCGGTTACCCTTAGGTCTGCGACCCAATCTCTGTGTGTTTGCCTGAGCTTCATTTCCTGTTTGAAAAAATGATAACCAGCAAGGACTATGTGGCGTTTTGACTGCAAATTTTTCGATAATTTGGAATTCAGTTGTAGATTGAAGATTTCCAACGCCAAACGAATTCTTTAATAACTCAAACAATTCTGTATCAATCCACGATAGAAAAACAACTTTTATTTATCTGAGTAGGATTCCCAATTCTGCTGGTCCTTATTAAATGAACGAAATTGTGATTCCAGCGTGCGCTTAGGATCACTGTTGCTAAGCATGGACTGCTGAATTGACTGCATCCACTGTTTTTGTTGTTCAAGCAATGATATTGCGAATCTTTGCTGCTGCTGGACTAATTGCTGAATAAGACTCTAATTCACGATTTTGAATATCTCAACTTTTCACGTTTTTAAGTGGATGTATTTTAGTACATATACTAATTTACTTGAAAAAAAAATTAAAAAAAAAAAACATTATATTATATTTCTCCCGCTGTGCTGTCATTTGTTACTCAGTGTTGTTTCTTTAGACATTCGGACCTGGATCGAGTAGGTTATTGTAGCTAATGGACATTATCGAATGATTTTACTGATATACTTATATAATAAGTAAATGTATGTTGCATAAAAAACTCATGAAATTTCATTAAATTTTGCCCAAAACAGAAGTTCATTGGTTTACTCTCAAGGTGTCCACAAATACCGTACCCATCCTGTATTTTAAATGTACAATTTCGAGCTCATGTTTTGTCTGCATGTGACATTGAGTGGAGTTCTACGAATAAATCGGATAGTTCATCCCGAATTTCATTTGTATTTATTGTTGAATGACACGTGGTAGACCCAAGGACATTAAGAAGTATGTGAATGTATACTACAATTTTATGAATATGTTTATAAATATAAATAATTTTTCTTACCTTCAATAAAAGAATAGAATCAACCCTGTTAAATTTTTATATGATTGCTCCAAATATTCTCTCGTTGATTGCAATGATTTTCCTCAAAGAATATGTTTCATCGCAGTGTTGCGGCAGATCTACAGGTAAAAGTCTCCAGAAAAAAACGACTATCAGTATCCAAACCCCGCCGATCCATGCCCAGTCATTGAGGGAGTAACACTACTAACTATACCTAATTGTGTGGCTGTATTATTTGTTTGTCAGTGTTGTGCAGCAAATTTCATACGTTTTTGTTTTTGCCTTTGGTTGCAGAACCAGACACGCACCACGTTTTTCTTCAAGTCCAATTTCTCAGCAATAGCAGCAATTTTCTCACCAGAGGGCCTTGGCTGCACGGCAAAATAAGCTTCCAGGGAACGTTTTTCAGGCGCCGCAATGGAAGTCCTTTTTCTTGAAAAAAGACTCGATATAGATTACTGTTACAAAGTAGTTGCATTTAAGGTTTCTTGCCAATGTAAAGACGTTGCATACAGGGTGCCCAAAAAGCTATTTATTTGCCATACTGAAATACCCATTTCTTAAATCAACACCATTTCTTATTCATCGAAAAAATTGAATTTAATAGTATTGAAAGGAAAGAAACTGGATTTTTAAGTAATTACATGCCAAATGGGTACCCAATATATTAAACAATGGTTTTTGTAAGATTTTAGGAAATTATTTAGTCTAGTTCAGTCGCCATAAATAATTTTATTTTAATAGCCAAAATATCTCCCAAAACTTACAATTATTTATTGTCATAATACATCCAAAACTATATACTTATTGCCTTGGTGAAATATTGTTAAAATAATGTTTTTTATCATAAATTTAGAAAGCACAATTGCAAAAAATTTAATTAAATCGGGCGATTATAATTTAGAGAGTTTTAGTAAGCCGCCTCTTAAAGTAATCTGTCTATGTATTTCCACAGTTCAGTAAAGAATACATAGCACAATGTTAATTTTCGAATGACTGAGCTCATAACTCTCATACAAATAGAGAACCATAAATAGCTTTATGAAAACTAAATATTATCTCAGCTATATATATGTATATTATATATTTATACAGTATGCAAAATCCATATTTTACAGTAATTCCATTCCTGTAAACAAAATAAAACTAAAAATTTACGTAAAAAAATGTATACAGGATGCATATCAGACTTTCTTGAGTAATTAAAAAAAAAAATAGGTCTGCATTTAGTTTAATATAATATTTAGATAGGTATCCTTTTTGTTGTAAAATAGCTTTTAGACGCTCATTCGTTGGAAAAACAGCTTTTAGATGGATTCTACAAGTTTTTCATGAAGTTGGGAAATATTTCCGAAAATATTCTGGACTTTCAAATATTTTTGGCGTTATATCATACAATGCCAACAGCCTGGTATTCAACGCGGTGTGCTTGGGATCATTATCTTGTTGAAAGATAAAATGTCATAGCTTTAAACACTTTCATATAGGTTTTTATTCAAAATACTAATACAAATATATTTTTTTGCACTCATCATTCTTTTTATATGATCATCATATCTTTTATAAAAAGAATGATGAGTGCAACCCGAACCATTAAAACATCTCCAAAGCATTACCGATGAAGCTCGGTGGTTATAGGTGAGTTTGTTATTGCGTCGAACCAAATGAGTGCTGACCAAAACTCACACAAATTGTGGTTTTGCTAAACGATGGGAGAATGAAGAGAACAACCCGCTCACGGATCTGATGAAAACAGTGTCAATAATAAATTTAACTTGCAAATGATAAAGGAACGGAGATTTTTTTACATACTGACATATATAAAAGACACAAATTTTTGAATACAAATTCATTTCTAAGGTAATTAAATTCATTATTTTTATTTATGTAAATGATATTCATTCTTAATTCTTTATTAATTCTTCCATATTTAGTTCTTGTTAATATCGACTAATTCTTAAAAGATTTGATAAGTGTTCGTACGTCAGATTGTTGCTGCGACTTTATTGATTGAAAGCTGCGTAGATATTGAGCACGGTCACAGCAAACCAAAAGGGTCGACATCACAGTTTCATGGAGTACGCTAATTTCCCAGAAATGATGTCTTTTCCAAAAATGATGTCTTTTATTTAGGGACTGTCTTGCAAAAGTAGCCTGTTTTGATTTTTGCTTTTTTATTAATTCCCTCAGTAGGTTTAATATTTTTACTTAGACTGAATAGTATATAAGCTTGGTTTCACAGTTTCTGATATTTTTGGCAGCTTATCCCTTGTGCATGCTTACGAATAAATTTGCCCTTAATTTGACAATTTACCGATTTACGTCCTATGATTAAAAATGTGCAAAATCTTTCATATGGAGGCGTTCCATACGTACGTTAACTTTTGAATTTCAGATTTTGTTGCTACTTGGTAATTTAGTTGTATTTTGGAAATTTCAATGTTTTGGTTTTGCGAAATTTCATTGTTTTTGCAAGTAGTAACAAAATCTGAAATTCGAATGTTCATGGATGTATGGAACGCCCCATATGTATATTACAAGCATGCTGACGGTGAAACACTGAGTAAGTGCTTGGCAAATAACAGGACAATTCCAATGTTTTGGATTGTGATGGTATGTTGTCCGTTCCTTTTGAAATTGCAAGTTAAGCATTTTTCTTTCCAATTATAAAACATACGAAGTCTGTTCAAAAAATAAAGTGAAGGTTTCAAATTTTCGCGAGCTACGACTTTCGATTAATATTATTTTTTATGTTGGTACACTCGTCTCGAAGATATGTTCACTGTTTTAGTAATATAGCATGTTTAGTTTGTTTCGGAGAGGCATAAATGAGACAAGTGTTTTGCGTGTTCGGCGATTTTCTGCTATCGACTCTTGGCTCTCCTGGACTCTTTCCATTAGGACGATTTGGCTATGGTTTGGATGTCATAACAGAATATCCATGATTCGTCACCAGCTATGACCCGTTTAAGCAAATCTGGATCATCGTTGACGTCATTCAACAATTCCTGAGCGATGCTGTTTTTGGTCAAAATTCAGCAATTTTGGAACGAATTTCGCTGTCACACGCTTTATGCCCAAAATTTCCGAAAAGATTGCATGATACCGATATGCCGACATCCTCAGCAACTCGTACTTGTTGTTGAATATGTTGTAAGAACAAAAGTTCGAAATTTCTTGTTAAATAATTTACAATGCATAATAATTCATACAAAACAAGGGTGTACGAATATGGATTTTGCAATTGTGTATAGGATTTGAAAAGAATATTTATTTAAATTAAAGTTATTCTAAAAGAATTAAATTTCATATAGTTTGTTTTCATTTATGTCAAAAAATCGAGATTTTTCTGGCAAAGGGCTATTCGTCATCATTGTATTGAGTAGAGATGGGCGCAGACGATTGTTTCGAAATACGACACAGGAAGGCATAAAGTATTTTCCTTTGATCGATCGATGAACTTTTAATAAGGCTCGCCTAGGTATAAAATCTTCGTATATGCTTTTATTTTGAGTATACTATCGTTTATATAATTATTATTTATGGGTTGGACCTCGTATCATGATTTGGAAGAGGTCACACATTCAGTTCGAGTCATGTAGAAATATTTCAAAAATACTATATGTTCGAAACGGTTATATCGTGATAGGGAATGAACCATTGTCTACGCCCATCCCAATAAGAAGATGAGTTTAAATACATGCACAAATGTATGCACTCATATTTAAACAAGATTCTGTGCACCAACTACGTACATACATACACACGAATTTAGGCTAAACTAATGCACATTGAATAAGTAACATATCCCCGTATATTTGTTGTTCGAAATACATTGAAAACAAGGGCACCATATACAGTTTGTGGTCGATAAAGCAACAGGTCATTTTTAATGCGTTCATACAAATGCAAAGCCTCTACAGCAGTTCCTTCAAGCAACTCGGTGGTCGACTACGAAAATAATGCATTTCTATTTAATTATGATGACTGAACTACAGGGTGGCTGATGAATTTTGCTACATTAAGAAACTCAAATAACTTTTTTTTTAGTGTATGGAATTCATTTATTTTTTTTCAAGTTGAAGGTCATTAAATTTTATTAAATGTAGCTTAACTAGTTTTAAAAACAATTGAATTTAAATGCCCCCCATGCTCGTTGACACAAGTGCGGCATCTTAGTAAAAAGTTGTTCATTGCTGCTTTGAGAGTTGCGACAGGAATAGCCGCAATTGTTGCCCGAATGGATTGTTTTAGTTCATCCAAATTTGTTGGCTTTGTTTTATAAACTTCTTGTTTACATAAACCCCACAAGAAAAAGTCAGGTGCAGTAAGGTCAGGCGACCTGGGGGGCCAACGAAATTCGGAGTTTCTTGAAATCAGTTTATTGGGAAATTTTCGTCGCAACTCTGTCATAACAGTCTGGGCTATGTGAGACGTTGCCCCATCTTGTTGAAACCACACAGAGTTGAAAGGAATTCTCTTTCGGCGTAGTTCTGGATAGAAAAATTCTTTCAGCATTTTCAAATAACGGTCTCCAGTACCCGTAATGCTGTGACCATTTTCTTCAAAAAAATAAGGCCCGACAATACAGCGTGAAGAAACCGCACACCACAATGTCACGCGAAGAGGATGCAATTCCGTCTCGAGGAGTATCTGTGGGTTAGAAGTACTCCATATTCGACAATTTTGTTTGTTCACATTGCCGTTTAAATCGAAATGGGCCTCATCAGACATGAAAAGGCAGTTTAACATGTTTTGGTCTTCTTCCACCATTTGCAGGATCTTCTGGCAAAATTCCAAGCGAATCGGCAAGTCTGCTGCATTCAGTTTGTTAAACATTTGAATTTTGTAGGGAAATAAGTCTAAATCTTTGTGCATTATTGTTTGCAAAGACTGTCGGCTGACACCAAGTTGAGCAGATAAGCTTCTTGTTGAAACCCTTGGATTGCTTTGTATAGCTGCAGCTACAGCAGCGATCGTTTCCTCCGTCCGAACTGCTGGGTTTCGATGATAAAGCCTTCTTGCGACTGTTCCTTGCTCAGCAAAATTATTCACCAGTCTCATTATGGTCCATCTGCTCGGGGGATCGCCGCCAAACATCCGCCTGTACTCTCTCTGTACCAAAACTACGGACTCCAGTGCGTGATAGCGGCGGACTATCCAAATTCTTGTTTGCGTGTCCCAGTTATCCATTTTAATAAATTTTAAAGATCAATCTGCAAATTAAAACAAAAATGGAACAGATAACTTAAAAAGAAAAAAAGTTATTCAATTTTTTTTTGGTAGCGGCTTTCATCAGCCACCCTGTATAAGCTAACTACAATGAAATGAAGAACTTCCCCAAACTCACAAGCAAGTGGAGAGTTTACTCACTTTTCTTCGTTTATTCCGGCACTGCCTTGCTCTTGTCAGAACATGACATCACTCCCTAAATTTTAACTTCTTTGGGAGTCTGCAACCATACACAGTTTTTCAATGTACATCCAGAGGTTTGCCATTGCCTGCCGAGGGGCGACCGCTATTAGAAAAAACTTTTTCTTCAGTTTGGTGTTTCACCGAGATTCGATCCTATGTACGTTCTCTTTGAATTCCGAATGGTAGTCACGCACCAGCAGTCGCCTGCTGTATAGCATCGAATTATGGAAAAGTTAGTAACAATTTAATATTTTCGAGTTTTACATGAATTCTTGTTAATAATAAAAAACTTCAACTATAATGACGTCAATGAGAAACGGACTTTTAAGGATTTGAACTCCTTTAAACAGAGCAATATTTGTTTAACCAATATTCTGACAAGTGATATAAAACTAATTGTTTTTTTTAGAGTTAAATTCGCATGACCGGTGTGCCCCGGAAAGGTGTATACACAAAATATCCGCAATGACTGTTTTTATTCAAAAAGGCATTACGAAAGTCGGCAAGAGAAAAACAAGGAAAACACTTATCAGCAACTCGATATGTCCACGTAATGCTTCCCATATACACTTATTTTATATAAAATTACTGATAATAATAAATATTACCTAATCTGAATGAAATAGAATTAAAATAAAAAATTGTATTGTATTTAAAGCACTGTTGTCAATATTTAAATATAACTCTTTTTTTAATTTGAATGTTCTTCTTGAAAATGGGGTAAAGAAGGCCAGGATAGCCTTTTACTCCTGCAAGTCTATGTTCGGTAAAAAATGGGGACTCAAGCCACAGGTCATGCTGTGGATCTCCAACGCAGTAGTTTTGCCAATTTTAACGTATGGATGTCTAGTTTGGTGGGAAGCTCTTCGAAACGGCTATAATATCACTAAACTGGGATGGAGCAAAGGACTGCATACATTGGCATCACCGGAGCTTGTAAAACTTGCCCCAGTGCTGCCCTAAATGTCCTTTTGCACTTACTTCCGATCGACTTTTCCGTCATTTCCATCGCAGCTCAAAGTGCAATCAGGTTAAGGGAGATTGGCCTCTGGAGACCACCGTATTTCTCCGAACTTCGAACAGATTTCTCTATCCGTAAACTAGAGTTTGAGGGCCGTGCTAGGATAATCTTTCCAAATAGGTAGGATTGGATCGAGGGGAAAATCTACACCGAAGCTTACACCTCTGTCTTCATTGACGGTTCCAAGATGGTATCGATGGTCGGAGCAGGGGTTTTCTCTAAATCAGCCAATGTATCTATCTCCTTTAAACTGCAGAACACTGCTAGTGTTTTTCAAGCAAAAGTATTTGCGATCCTGAAGGCATGCAAAATGCTCAGGGAACGCGGGAGCGAGGGAGATATTAACATTTTCTCCAATAGTCAAGCCGCGATTAAGGCTCTGACGACGCCATGGTGCACAGCGAAATTAATATAGTAAACTCCTATAAAGAAGAGATCACATCTTTTGGGTGCAGGTAAAATTTCTCTGATCTGGGTTCCAGGGCATAGAAACATAGAGGGAAATGAAATTGCTGATGAGCTTGCCAGGAAGTGAACTGAATTGGCCTCAGAGACCTCCTACCCGGTCATCGGCATCCCCCTGACAGTTATCAAAGGGGAACTGCCCAAATTATTTCTCAGGAAAGTCCATTTTTTCATTTGCTATTTCGAAAACCCTTTGGCCCCACTACAATATACGAAGGACTCAGAAAGTCCCTCGGACTCCTCGCCATTCAATTTCCAAATTCGTAGCTGTGTTTACCGGTCACTGGATAAACAATCAAAAGGATAAACAAAATTAGAGTGATAAACACGTGCGCGAAAACTATATAGTCAATATACATATTTATAGAAAAGCAGACTTTAGTCAAATCAGACAGTAAATAGATTCAGGATACTGAGTTTTATGCTGCAAAGAAGAGGTGAGGAGTCGCAGGAGTTTTCAAGTTAACAATATTGGACAAGTGCCCTAAAAAATGATTGGTTTGCCAAGTCGTCTTCCAGTGTAGTATGAAAAGTAAAACGTTCATTGCCACCGACATTATAAATCAAGAAATTTATATGAAGGAATGTTTGCAAAACGTAATAAACACACCAACAAGGTTACAAAGACAACCGTAGATTTAGCACAGGCATCTATCAAATGCGGTACCAGCTGGTGGTAGCAGAGGAAGAGGAAGGCCTCCACTGCGTTGGAAAGATCAGGTGGAGAAGGACTTGGCTTCACTTGGTGTGTCCAATTGGCGCCGGTTAGCACGAGAAAGAAACGACTGGCGCGCTTTGTTAAGCTCGGCCAAAATCGCATAAGCGGTTATCGCGCCAATTAAGAAGAAGAAGATCTATCAAAATCGCAGGTAAGTTTTTATATCTTACTGAGCTAACTCCTGAGATTTTAATATTGGGGAACATGATGCTCCCGCGGTTCAGTTTTGTTAAATGCTTCGAGACTGAACTGGACAATAAAAAGATTTCGTAAGGTTTACTTAAAACTTACAAGATAAACCAAAACTTACACCATAAACCTCCCTCACCGAGGAGTCTGCGGACTAGGGAAATGATACTTGGAAACGCTAGGTAAAAATACGGGTATATTTCTACACAATAGAAAGGCGCGCTCACTTTAACTTGAACCCAACAAAATCATAGTTGGTTACATCAAAACTGGTGCTGGAATGCCTCGATAAACCAGAACAATCAGGGATGGACTCTTTGGGTTTCAAGGCACATAATTGTAGGTTTCGTAGAGAGGAAGACGAAACCGCCAGACATGTGCTGGCACCGTACCCTGCACAGGGCTATTCTGAGATCTATGTATGTATGTACAGGTCTATGAGCGGGACAAACACCTGAGGAGGAAACGAAAGGAAAGATATATATCCGTTAGGTCGCAATGCTAAATCCCATTTTAATAATATAAATGATAACGAATTACTAGTAGTTCCAGAGGGTATGTAAAACTAAATATAGTAATTAGTCGTGCTCATGATAGAAGTAATTTAAAAACCAAAACAAAAAAATTTATCATACCTTATTTTTTCTGCTTGTTACGTACCGTGCATACCGAGCAAAAAACTGCACCTCCTGCATCCATTATAGTCAACATTAGTAGTTGGTGGTTTCCAAACATCTTGCAATGGCGAATATAAAGGGTGGTTAAATTTCAAGGGCCGATGTTGAATGTGAACCACACCTAAACGCCAACGACACCGTTTGACTTCTTTCTTTGGAGTTATTTGAAAGAAAAGGTGTACCTCAATAAGCCAGCAACAATTCAAGAGCTAAAAGATGAAATAATTCGGAACATTAACGGCATAGAACGTCAATTATGCCTCAGCGTCATCGAAAATTTGGACCATCGGATGGAGGTGTGCCGCCGAGGTCGCGGCGGCCATTTGGCCGATATTTTATTCCATACGTAATTGAGCGATACCAATATTATCATAATAAAGAAAAATAATAATAATTTCCAAATAAAAATCCTATTTTATTCAAAAGCAATACCGGCCCTTGAAACTTAACCACCCTTTAGATAACGAACTATTTGCATTTGGTGGTCTTTGGAGATGTGCCGCCGAGACCGCGGCGGTCATTTGGCCGATATTTTGTTCCATACGTAGCTATACCAATATTATCATAATGAAGAGAAATGGCAATAGTTTCCTAAAAAAATTGTATTTTATTCAAAATCAACACCGGCCCTTGAAACTTAACCACCCTTTATAAAGCTATTACAGATACCGACAGGTTTGCCCTGTGTGAATGTGCAAGTCAAGAGGCTGAACGCAATATTTGTGGACAGGGTTCAGCAAACAATCAATTTGACGTTTTCAAGGAGAATAAGCACTACTCTTTTTTAACTATTACTGGGTATAAAGATGCGAACAAAAGATTATCACCAAATACGCTGATCTATAAAGCGACAACGATTGCGTGCGCAACAGCAGAAGCGAAGGTCGTATAAAATACTTGTTGCAGTCTTCTTTGTTTAATGTGCTTATTTTTAATTAAATTGTTAGACTATCATTTTTTTTATTAATATAATTTTTTGGATTTTTTAAATATAAGTCACTATATGAACCAGCCTATATATTTATACTTTTTTCGACTTACTGAAAATATTTAATGCCTTTTTCAGGCTAATTTTATGAAGTCTGAAGCCTGTTAAAAACTTTAACAGAAATAAGAAATCGTAAATATGGAAGATGTCCACAGGTGCCTGTACTCGTAGTGTTGTTATACTGATTGTACCTCCTAAATTTCTTAGTTGTATTAATTAGGTACCTACATTCGGAAATTACTCAGCCTTTGACAAGTCCATGATCATTAAATTGTTTTATCATATGACTTAGGAACCTACTTAGACCACAAACATGAATGTGTAAAAATTAAAATGTTGGAAAATCAAATTAATTGTTCTCGTATACTTAGAAGGTGTGTCTCGCGGTATTAAGATTAAAGGAAAAAATACTTTGAAACTGTATAAGCAATGGCGGAATGCAAGGCATGTAATTCAGTCCAGACAAATCCCTATCTGCGTATTGAAGCAAGTCGATGTTCACAAGCTGTTCAGTACAATAAACAAATTCTTTCTACAAAAAGAATCTGCGTATTGAAGCAAGTCGATGTTCACAAGCTGTTCAGTACAATAAACAAATTCTTTCTACAAAAATGGCTTGCTGAGATGCCGCAAATGTATTATAATTATTTTAGAAAAAATACTAAAAAGCCTTATTTCGAAAGGAATTTTTCTACATATCAGAAAATTGTAAGCTTTATATTGATAAATGTGAATCAAAGAACAACAATGAAAATGGAAACATAAAGTTATCACATCCAATTTATGCAGAAATAGTGAAGAAGACTTATTATCAATTTATCAATTTCATGCTAAGTCACCCCTCACCCCGGTTTTTAAATAATATGGGATCAGCAAATTCTCTATTATTTTAAAATAAATTTACAAAATCATAATAATAATTTAAATGGCTGGGATTCGTAATAATGTATCTTGGGCAATTTTTGGCAAACTATAATGTCTTTATTGAGACTTGGTGGAGATATTAAGGAGGGTTTAAGGAACAATCATTATAACTCAAAATTATTCGGGAAATAATAATTTCGTAATTATTTGCTTCAAAGTGCCCTCGCGAACTTCACTATAATTTGGCACATTACACTATATATTTTTTTACACTTCACCAAAATTCACTAAATATACACTCACACGCGTGTTTTTACTTATTTTTATACTTATATTCAAATTATTTTCATTAAAATTTAATGCAAATGCATTTGTCCATAGAATCACTTTCCAATTTTAATCGCGAATAAGAAGGTTAGAATGACAACAGTATGGTGTTGCCAGATGCTTGCAAATGAAATCAAAAATGAAGTATTTTAGGTTAGTGTTAATGATAGGGATGGAGGTTATTGTGCGTAGTTACTACACACACGCCTTTTTAATTTTGGGTTCGGTGGTTTTAACACAGAATGGAGTTCTACGCCAAAATACTGTGGATTGCATAGCCGGAGTTGGACTGATGATGGTTATTTTTTTGAAGCGCGGCCGAAGGCCGCCCACGTGAAAAAGAGTTCTATGCAAAAATACTGTGGATTGCTTAGCCGGAGTTGGACTGATGACGGTTATTTTTTTGAAAGGAAACGAGTTTTTTAGTAAAGACAACTACGACCATCCTATTTGTTTTGCAGGCATGATAATTGAATTTTTGTGGAGAATATCTGTTTATAAAAGGCATGAGGACCCGTTTGTAAAACTGATCGACGCAATACAATACATTTATAAGCCCTAATTTTTGGCTTTTAATTACTTTATTATTTTAAATTACAGCAAAAAATACTGCAGTTTTACATTCAACCCTCTACTGAACATCTCTGCATACGAACTTCGTTTTTATTTCAGGTGTATAGCAACACCAACTTTTCGCTAAATTACAGAACTTTAACATTAAATTACTTAAAAACTATAGGGCTCCGGAGGGTGCGATTTTCAGTTTTAAGATGGGGATACTCCCCTCTATCCTCCCTTTTACCTTTTTTTTTCAAAACGATATACATTATACAAAATTGTTTCCATTTAAATTTTATTCACCATTTAACAATTGTAGTAATTCACACTTCACATTAAAAAAGTAAACAAACGAATTGATGTTTAAATAGAATTTCTATCAAACACGTAGTGGAAACTATTCTCTCAAAACGAAAATTCTCCAAGCATTCTAGCATTCCAACAGAGGTGTTCTTAAATGGAAACTACGATTCTCATAATAGAGAGATGTATTTTTTGATGATTTCATAAAATCAACGTATGTAACTATATATTTTTTAAATTTTGAGCTGTTGTGGAAGTTGACAAAATGCCAAAATTTAGCTTTGCAAATTGCTGCGAAACACGTAAAACTGGGCACGTGTAGTGAAAGTAGGGGTGTGACGCTACACAGACAGTTTGTGGCCCGCATTTAAAAGCACCGAATAACAAAGTCTTTCTTGCATGTGAATGATAAAATACAAGATTGCGCCTTCCGAATTTGCTGTGATTTCAGCGCTGCAGATAAAAGAAGGAAAATATACTTATTTGTGAAGAGGAAGTAATGTAAACTGCCAAGCACAAACAATTATAAACAGAAACACAAATTCTTGTCACGGCGTCAACGGAAAAATATCGAAAAAAACAAACACATATATTGTTATAGTTTGTGTTTCACAAATTAACACGCGGTACTTCCTTTTTTATTAGTTTGTTTAATTTAAAAATCACAATGTTGCCTTGGTAATGTAATCAATGTATATTTGAAATATAAATTAGCGCTTTCTGAAAGGCACCATTTTCTGTATTTTGTACACCGTGATCTACAAGGGTCTACAAGTATGCATACTTATGTGGAAAGCACAAAATTTAAGCCTGCCACAATTGCTCCAGACGTATTAATTTTTAAGCACCATGTGTATTCCTAACTTATTTTGTTTTATTTTGAATGAATATTGTCGTTGCGAATTTTTTGTATAAATGAATTTTGCAAATTAAAGTAAGAAAGGCAATTTATGTATTCCCCGCAGAGCTAATCTTGATATTCTTAATGGCTATATATTCACGTAAACTAAAACCTCCTTTTCAAGGATCAACTAAATTTTGCAGCAAGACAATGCTCCATATCACAAAGGAGGCTGCCTACCAATATGTTGAATACACTAAATCATGCTGATCTACCTTGGCCACCTCAAAAATTTCAATATAACTGAAAATGTTTGGTTTTTATGCTCTATTAACAGATTGGAAATCACTGGACTCTATTTTGACCTTTTCCGGCCTTTATACAAACACATATTTTGACATATGTATATTGTAATACCTATACATATAAGATGTTTTTTTTCGCATAAATGCGAAAAATTCATAACAGCTTATCGCGAAAAAATTTCGTGGACATTGTATGGCAGATGTTTTTTTCAAGTTATATACTACACTTGTGTTCACATTTTGTAATATTTTTTAATAAAAAATTGTTTCGTTAATTTTTTATAAAAACATACATATATAATATTATTGCATAACAAAAATCTATTTAACAAAACAATTTTCAAATCAACAAATCAATCATCAAAATTTTAAACTTTTAAACCAAAACCTTTGGAAAATGCTGGGTATGCAGTTTTATAACTTATTCAATTCTAGTATAATAAAGAGTAAGTTTGAAGTCACTCAAAAATCAACATTTGTTTTTGTTTTTTAGCTTTGTTTTTACTATAACTTTGCAAAGACAAAAAAATTTATTTGGGTGCAATGCGCTTCTCTCTCGTGTATGCACTAACTCCAATTTTAGGAATTTAATCCTTGTTTGTTTTCCCTATCGTTCCATCCTTACGTAGATAACGTAATGTTCACATGTAGCCTATGCGTTCTGATGCAAATGCATTATACTTTAGCATTGCACGCATACATCTACTTACAAGACTATGTACAGTGATGAACAAAAGTATTGGTACATCAAGATACTTCCACTTTAACATTATTTTTTGTCCACTTATGAAATGATTTTTAATCACAAAAAAACTCGCTATTTTTAATGTAGTGCGCAAGCCACATAATCACTTCATGTTTCGGGTTCTTACCTTGCTGAAATGCGAATGAGTCAGGCGATATCAGCTTTTCGCGCACTCTTTTTGAACTCACCGACACCTGCAGCCCAACACAATGACTCCTCCGGCACCATGTTTCGCAGCCACATCAAGGTTCTGTTTTTGCAGTTCAGTGTTAGGTATTCTCCACACAATTTGTCGACCACTAGAATGAAAGATGTTGAATTTGCTTTCATCCGAAAAGAGTACATTTTCTTATTTAGATACTCCTGAGCATAGACCAAATGCTTCTTTTGGTTCATTCTTGAAATGAGAGGTTCTCCTCATGCAATGCTCTCCGGACCGTTATTGGATGAATATCCTTTCCCATCTCTTCCTTAACTCCCGCTGCGATTTATGTGGAGGATATTCTTGGGCTTTTTTTACTTTCCTGACTATTTGGCAGCGCTCGCGGTCGTTTAAAACCTTAGGGGTGCCCGTACGTTTCACGCTTTGCAAAGCGATGAACAATGCTCCGTATGGTGTAGCGGCTTCTGTCCATCATTCCATCAATCGCGGCGTACGAATATGATTTACCCTGATTGTGCAAATATAGTATTATTTTGCGCTGAGATTCACTTTTTTTGCTGCTCATTTTAATAAAAATTAAGCAAAGTTAGCAATAACTGAAGGCACTATGCTGTTTGCGGTTTGATTTTTGACCATAACGTAATTGCTTGTATAGATATAACGAGACTTTTGTAAAGAAATCAATAAAATTTAGACGAAATAGCCTGATAAAATTTAACTGTGCCAATACTTTTGTTTCGATATAATCAGTACTTTTTTTAAATTAGTGTTAATTAAATATAACAGATAATAAAATAAATTAGAGAGAATATAATTGACAATATGTCCTTCTGTATAGCGAATTTTTTTTTGATTTAAAATTACTTCATGAGTGGACAAAAAATAATGTTAATGTGGAAGTACCTTGCTGTGCCAATACTTTTGTTATCACGTCTATATATGATACAAGCAAACATATACAAAATAAATATATATAACAGCGTACATATATACAAATCCTGAAAATATAAAAGCTTAAGGTGAGTATCATAAACATATATAATATGTATATATCATACCTACATACATATGTTTATTTTATAAGTTCTCTAGATGAGTGCCTAAATTTCTGGGTTGAGCATAATGGTAGCGCTATTTAGTGGAAAATGTGTAAGCATGCTAAATTTCCCCTTCCGATTTCCTTCAATACAGTTACAAAATTATGTATTGTATGTATTAGCATACATATATGTATTTATTTCTCTTACCTGATAAAGGAAACAAACTAAGTGTACCAACATAAAAAAAAAAATTATCGAAAGTCGAATGTACGTAGCCCGATATTTTTTGATCATACCTCGTATATACAGTGGCACAGTAAAGTCTACATACCCCATTGAAAAGCGAGGTTTGGAGATTTCTGTGAACATTGTAGCATTAGAATATATTCCAAACAAATCCAATCTAACAACAAACAATAAATTTTAACAAAAAAATTGTAATCCAAAAATATTTACAGTGCACTCGCGGTAACTCGAATAGCCGCTAAGTCGAACGACGTGCTAACTCGAACACATTTTTTTCCCTATTGACTAGTTTGTAACTCGAACAAAAAAACAAATTTATTTGTACACACATTATTTTCAAACATGTACATTTTGTACATACATACATATGTAATAGTATATATATATAAATTATATGTATACTAGTGTATTGTCCATATGAATATTTCGACGTTAATATCCCGTTAGTTTTCTGGGAACAACATCTTGCATTGACCAAATTGCTTTAAATTTGTCATTTGTTGTGTATCAGTGCATGTGAGTAATGGATCGCAAAAGGTTGAAGTGTTTAACATTAAAAGAGAGGGCTGAAGTCCTTAACAAAATTAAACGTGGATGTAGTGTTACTTCTCTAGCGAAGGAATATGGGGTAGCCAAGTCCACCATAAGTCTTATAAAAAAGAAAGACAAGGCAATTTTAAAAGCAGTAAACAACACGTTTTTGGGTCCTGGGAAGAGGAGAACTTTAAAAGCTTCTGAGTTTCCTAAAATGAAAGCCGCTTTATACAAATGGTTTCTGTCCCAAAGAAAAAAGAATTACCCAATAAGTGGACTCATCTTGAAAGAACATAACATGAAAAACATAATTTACAGGTCGAATTTACGCTTTATGATGTTAACAAATGGAATGATGGTGCCGAATTTACCGACACAGAAGTAATAATTGAAACTAGTGATTCTGAGTCTGAGTTTAACAACACAACTGAGACATGTGAGCGGATATCATCTGAGGAGGCAGTTAGCTCTATCAATAAGGTAATTCAGTGGGCCACAACTGAACAAGTAAGCCCCGCAAAGGTTAACACTCTTCAATTGCTGCGTGAAAAAGTCATATTCAACATTGCTGCAGGCAAGAAAAGACAAACACACATTACAACTTTCTTTTCGGCCTAACTTTTCTGTTAAAGCTTACTTTTTTTGTGTAACTGACACAAAGACTGCCAAATATTTGATGAAAAATATTGAAACGAATTAATTATTTTAAACATATTCATGTTCATATCCATATGTAAATAAATAAATAAATTTAATTGAAAAAAATCGATATCGATAACTGTTTTTTTAACATAGCACACTCAATTGATAAGTCGAACAAATTCGATAAATCGAACAGCGCCTGTTTTAATTAGTTCGAGTTATCGCGAGTGCACTGTATTAACAAAAACAAACAAAATTCATTTTCCAAACACAGAAAAGTCTGCATACGGCTTTGTAGTGGAGTACACAAAATGCAGTTCTGTACTCAAACAGTGCTACCAATCACTTCAGGCGTCTTTACTAGATACCGTTAGTTAGAAAGAAGTTTAGTTCTTCGATATTAATATTGTAGCTGTGTTAATTTAACCAAAATGGGTAAAAAAATCTGTGTTAAAGTACGTGAGCTAATTGTGAAATATTATAAGGAAAAAAAATCTTTAAGAGAGATTGGAGAACTGGTCGGACATTCAAAATCAAGCATTCAAACAATTATTCGGAAATATAATCACACTAATAGTGTAGAAAACAAACCAAGAAGTGGTCGCCCACCTAAACTGACTCCTCGTGCTAAGCGAAAAATATTGTTAGACGTGCAAGAAAATCCAAGAATAACAGCAATAGAAATTGCAAAAACCCTGAAAAATTAGGATATTGCTTCAGAAACGGTGAGACATTTATTGAGAAGCAATGGAATCCACAACCGTGTGCCTCGAAAGAAGCCATTCATCAGCAAAATAAATATGGAGAAACGAGTCGAATTTGCTAAGAAATATATTGATGCATACGAAGATTTTTGGGCTAATGTTTTATTTAGTGACGAAAGCAAGTTCAACTTGTTTGGCTATGATGGCAAACAAAAAGTATGGCGTCGAAATAATGAAGCATTATTGCCCAAAAACTTGCTTCCTACGGTGAAGCACGGTGGTGGCTCCATAATGGTTTGGGGCTGCATGTCAGCGGCTGGGGTGGGTAATTTAACATTTATTGATATTAATATGGATCGCATGGTATATTTGGACATTCTCAAAGATAATTTGAAACAATCCGCGAGTAAACTGGGTCTTACGGCAGGTTGGTACTTTCAGCAAGATAACGACCCAAAACGTACCGCTGGTGTTGTCAAAGAATGGCTAATATATAATGTGCCCCATCAACTTCATTCCCCACCCCAGTCACTCGATTTGAACCCCATAGAGAATTTATGGGATGAATTGGATCGTCGCATTAGGAAAAGGACAATTAAACATAAACAGGACCTCAAAAATGCTTTACTTGAAGAGTGGAATTTAATTTCGAATAATTACACAAAAGTATTGGTAAATTCCATGCAAAATAGATTAAATGCTGTTCTAGAAAGTCGTGGCGGACCCACCAAGTATTAATTCTGTTGTCTTTTTATTTCCTTTTAAGTGAAACACATTCTTTTTACAAAGTATGCAGACTTTTCTGTGTTTGGAAAATGAATTTTGTTTGTTTTTGTTAATAAATATTTTTGGATTAAAATTTTTTTGTTAAAATTTATTGTTTGTTGTTAGATTGGATTTGTTTGGAATATATTCTAATGCTACAATGTTCACAGAAATCTCCAAACCTCGCTTTTCAATGGGGTATGTAGACTTTACTGTGCCACTGTATAATATGATACATACACAATATATCACGTATGTATATAAATGTTTGGAAATAAAAAATATAGCAAAAATACTTATACCAAAAATTTTCATTCACAAAAGCTAGCGTAAATAATTTTCTATCCTCCATATACCATTTTCTAATAATATCAACTTCAACAAACCAGTATGCTCGGCGGCATAGACAAATTCTAAAAATTAACAATCGATATTTCAATATTTATATTCATAGTCTCAGTGTCGAATATATGTAACTTTCTTGAAGCGGTACGGTAAAAAGGGAAAGAGGGGTAGAGATTATATTATATATGTATGGCATCAATTAGTGAAAGAGTATCGCGATACCGCTGGATATTCAAACTACGAAAATAATATTTATTGATATTTATTTTATAGCACGTAGCACTAAATTTTTTAGTTATTCTGCAGTATTTATAACCTCATCATCTTGCGCGAATGCACCTTTGCCAAATTTGTGGTCAAACTGGTTGGAGTAATTTACTGTAGCCGGTTAGATGGCTAACATAAATTTTGGCTGGTTTTCGAATATTTTTTAGTGGATAAAATTTATTTTGTTGAGCCTCGGTAGGCAATGGAAAACCTCAGAGCATATTTCTGAAAAAGCTTCTCATGAAAAACTGGGGTATAAAAGTTAATAAAGACAAAACTTACAAGTTATTATATACAGCGCACGCTCGATAACGTGAACGCTCAAAAGTGTGAACACCCCAAAACGTAAACAGACATTTTTGTGTATTGACTACTCTAAAACGTGAACAAACCCAAAAAGTTCGATAACATGAACAATAAACGTTACAATTATTTGAATGTAGTTTACATTAATCTCAAGTAATTCTGAAATTGGGGAATCCCCTAATTATAAAATAGACATTTAATTGCATGTAAGGAGTAAAATATTTCAGTCGCGGTTTTGCTTTTGCAAAGAGTGTTTCGTCTTATGTTTTCTGGTGAAAATGAGTTCTAAAAAACCTGTGTGCTTGACATTAAAACGAAAGGCTAAAATTCTCAGCCTTTTAAAAAAGGCTCATCTGTGACGATTTTAGCAAGGAAATATAATGTTGCTAAATCAACAATTTGTAACATTAAACCGAAAAAGCAAGTGATTTTAAAATGCGTAAGCAACACGTATTGTGGACCTGAAAATAGAGAAACGCTGCGTTCTTCAGAGTTATCCAAAATAGAGAGAGCTCTGTATCGTTGGTTTATCCACTGCATGCAAAATTTAAAGAAAATGAAGCAAACTTCTTCGCTAGTGATGGATGGCTCCAAGGATTCAAGAAGAGGTACGGTATTCGTCTTCTTAAAATATCAGGCGAAAAACTGCCTTCACAACCTCAGCTAGTGGATCCGTTTAAAGAAAAACTTAAAGCTAAAATGGCCGAATTGGAGTTGTGCAACGATCAGTTATATGATGCTGATGAGTCGGGGTTATTCTGGAGACTTCTGCCAGAGAAAACGTACGCGTCAAGTTTGGAGAAGAGAGCCCCAGGCGTAAAGTCCGAGAAGCAGCGAGTCACGTTTTTATGCTATTCAAACACCACTGGATTCCACAAGCTTAAGCTTTTGGTAATTGGAAAGGGGAAGAATCCACGTTGCTTTAAAAACTTTCAGTGTCCCACCGAATATAAGAGCTCGAAATCCGCCTGGATGACGTCGGTTATTTTCAAGCAATGGTTTCATGAGTCATTTGTTCCACAGGTGAATATTCCTTTTAAGCTTTGTCTGATTTTTAAGGTTAACTGGTGGTTTTTTAAGGTTACAGCGTTTTTAAAGGAGAAAGCCATACCAATTAAAGTTCGCCTCCTAATCGATAACTTTCCATCTCAACCAAATGAAGCTGAACTGACAACGGAGAATGGGGAAATTTCGGCAATGTTTATGCCACCAAACGGTACTCCCTCATTCAACCGATGGATCAGAATGTAATAAAAACCACTAAGTTGCATTACAGAAACAGCCTTCCAGCTTCAATAGCAGCGATAAAGTCTGATTTGCTCGAGTCGTTGAAAAAAATTAACTTAAAAACAGCTATAAATCTTTTGGATGCGGCTTGGGTTCGTGTTGGTGAAGCAACATTAGCTATGTGCTGGAACAGTATTTTAAATTTTGCGGTAAACAATGATGATCCCGAAGATAATGTTCCGTTGGCGGTTTTAAAAGAAAAATGGAAAGCTGAACTTCGCACCTTGATGAGCAACACCGTCGATCTCCTTAGTAGTTTAAATCCTGAGGTTCGTTCGAGTTCGCAGATATGCTATGGGCTGGTCATGAAGACGTCGATCAAAATGATATGAGTGTGCTAAGACGGTTGAGGGAGAAAGCTGTGTTTCAAGTTTTTGAAAAACAGATGATACAAAAAAAGATTACTGAACGAAAACAAGAATAAAATATGAATTTAAATGTGAAAAAATATATTTACTTAGTATTTTTGGGCATTCCAAAACGTGAACACTTTTGTTAACGTGAACCGCCTTGGTATGAATTAGTTTACGTTATCGAGCGTCCGCTGTACATATATACACACAAAATGACATCAAAACATAATCTTACCTTAAAAATAAACAAAATAAAAATCTGCTCAGCAGCAAAATATCTTGGAATAACTATTGATGAAAAACTAACATGGTAACAGCATATCATTAACAAAAGAAATGCAATTAAGAATATGTACCGGCAATTACATTTTCTAATCATACAAGTATCAAAACTATCACTTCACAATAAGGTGCTTATACACAAAACAATTATTAGTCCTATCTGGAAATACGGTTCTCACCTACTGCTGTAAAACATGGGTCCTTAAATTTAATGACGATAATTTACTGATGCGATTTGAAAGAAAAATTATTAGAAGAACATTAGGCCCTATACGATTACCCGACGGTACATACCGTATACGGTATAACCACGAGCTCAGTGTTTTAATCGCGGGAGGAAATGTAACGCGGTTTATAAAGTCCTAAAGATTACGGTGGTATGGACACGTTTTAAGAATGAGCAGCGAACGAACGGCCAAGAAAGTATTTGAAGCAAATCCTGAAGGAGCAAGAAGGAGAGGCCGGCCAAGGAGTCCATGGTTGCAAGACGTAGAAGACGATATATGAAAGATGAGAATCTCACAACACAGAGCTAAAGCGGGCTGTGGAGAAGAATGGAGGCACGTTGTAAAGGAGGCAATGGTCCACCCCGGACTGTAACGCCAAGATGAATCTGGAAATACGGCAGAGAAATACGGGGAACGGTTAAAAAGACAAATCTTCGGCTCATACAGCGAATGTAGACACAATCCAAGACACAATCACAAAATGTAGCACTAAACATATACTGCGACTGTCAGTCGAACAAATCCAAACAAATATCAACCCAAGACTAAACTGACTCACACTGACTGATTTAACTATAAGATTTACAGTGCAATGACAAAAACAAAAATCACAGTTTCTTCTCATATTCGCAAAAGAACATAATAGATCCTAATTGTACAATGATTGCATATTCTGAATATATGTATAATAGAATGTAATAATTAAAGGAAAACATTTAAATAATAATGAACGATTTGTGGAACAACATCAAGACGCACACCACAAATAGGAACAAGAGCTCGGCCACACACCTACCAGAAGTGCATGCGTCAGTTATATATTTTATTTTATACATTTGCAAACTTTTTCATATATAAAGTTATTGCCTGTTGATAAAACGCGTTTAGTCATCAATCCTTTTTTTCAAATGTAAGTTAAACATTGTTCTTTCAAATTAGAAAACATATACATATATACTTGTTGATGAATATGTTGTAAGAACAAAAGTAATGCATAAATATTCACACAAAACAAGGATGTACGAATAAGGATTTTAAAGTGATTTCAAAAGAATTAAATTTGATATGTTTTTTTTTTCAGGCAAATGGCGATTTGTCATCATTGTATTGAGTAGGAATGGCACATATGAGACTTTCGAAACGCGACGCAGAAATGTATTATCCGATCTTCCAGCTTTTTTGCGTAATTTTGTGAAAAACATTTTTCGAATAATAGAAAAGTCACCCAAAAAATGGGAGAAATGGGAATATTTACATCCACAAGTATGTATGTATTTTTTAAGCATAACTTGGATGTTTCTGAGAATGGAGAGCAAAAGGAGAGAAACAATATTAAATTTTTATATCTCAACGAAACCAATGAAAATATTCATGCGCTAGAATGGTTCAGAACATATTGCAAGCTCAATTTTAACGGGTATTCGCTAAAAGAGAAGAGCAATGTGATACTAGGTTGTTCAATAAGTTTTGCGATTTTTCTGAATTTAAACGTGGTCTTACGAGAGGATAAAGTGGATTTTGTGTGTCGATATGGATGAGACTTGGGTATATCACCATGATCCTAAATCAAAACAAGAGGCTAGAGAGTCATGTGAATCTAGTTCTTCGGCTCCGAAACGAGTTCTTGTCCAGAAATCGGTCAAGAATGTGTTAGCATCAGTTTTTTTGGGATGCGAAAGGAATTTTGCTAGTGGATTACTTGCAAAGTGGTAAAACAAAAAATTCTGAATATCACTGCAACCTTTTAGACCAGGTGAAGGAAAAAATTCGTGAAAAACATACTCAGCTTGCAAAAGAAAAAAATTAGTCAGGACAATGCACCGTGTGACAATGGCTAAAACCCATGAATTAAATTCGTATTGTTTAACAATCCACCGTATTCACCAAATTTTCCCCCTAGTGGCTTCCACCTGTTTCGAGACATAAAAAAATGCATGCGTGGAAAACGGTGTTCAACAAATGATGAGATCATAACATAAATTGGAATCTCTAAATTGGAATAATTGTATTGATGTTCAGGTAGACTATACTGAATAACAAAGTGTATTTTGAACCGTAAAATTGTGGTTTTCTTACCGAACCGCAAAACTTATTGAACAACATAGTAAGGCTGTCACCCCGCAAGAAAAATGATAATACTTCTTCGGTCTTGTGATAGCCACAGTTGTTGGAGATATTCAACAACGCTCAGAACAAAGTTTCGATCACATTCTTAATGCCAATCTTCGACAAAGTTCATGACATCATCGACAAATTAAACATATGTATATGTATACTGTTCACTCTAACGCTTCTTTGTAGTCAACGAAATATTCATTATATGTGGCAATTCACAATTGATTTAATTTTTAATCATTATCATTTTATTTATTTTTAATCATTTTAATCAGCGTTGTCAAACCCATATGGTTTATTTTGCACTAATTTATATTGAAAGCAAATATATTGAAAGCAAACATATTGAAAGCATTTGCATATGTATCAGCGAGAAAATTTTGCATGTATTAGTTTAAATCATTCAATTCTTGTAAGGTTGCTTTCTATCCCTAAAATGGTAAACATTTTTTTAGCCAATTATAAAAAAGAAAAATTTGTTATTGTTTATTATATTTACGTTTGGAATCAAAAATCAAAAAAAAAAAACAATGGATTTCTTTTAATACCGAAAATATGTTACAGTCATATTAGTATTTTAAACGGTGATACACAAAAATCGTACAATAGGCGGCCACCGTAGCCGAATGGGTTGGTGCGTGACTACCATTCGGAATTCACAGAGAGAACGTATGTTCAAATCTCGGTGAAACACCAAATTAAGAAAAACATTTTTTAAAGCGGTCGCCCCTCGGCAGGCAATGGCAATCTCCGAGTGTATTTCTGCCATGAAAAAGCTCCTCATAAAAATATCTGCCGTTCGGAGTCGGCTTGAAATTGTAGGTCTCTCCATTTGTGGAACAACATCAAGACGCACACCACAAATAGGAGGAGGAGCTCGGCCAAACACCCATAAAGGGTGTACGCGCCAATTATATATATATCTATGTATATACAAAAATCGTTCGAAAAAATTATATACAGTAGGTTCTGTTTTTATGCGGTAGATACGTTCCGCAAGTAACAACATAAAAAAAAACAGCATAAAAAAAGCTACTAGTTCTATAGTAAAACTATAGATACGTTTCAAAAGTGCTAAATCCGCATAAATCTGAAATAATGTAATAAAATCGCATAAAAAAGGGCACTAGTCCCATATTATAACTATATATACGTCCCATAGACCGCATGAATCTGAAATAATTAAATAAAATCGCATAAACAAAATATTGTATTTTTGGAAATTATATCTTTATTTAAGAAACGTCAGAATCGAAAAATAAATTTAAGTCAGAAATAGAATCAGACAATACCCACATGTTGCGCGTTCGTTTAGGATTTGGCGTAAAATCACTTTCGTCACTTGAGGAAATGTACACGTCTGATCTAGATAGTTATGCAGGCGGTTCCATACTTGTAGGGTTAGCATTTCTGATGTAATCTGTGATGAGTTTTTGCTTAGCTGGTTTAGAATCTTGTTTATATGTACAATTCCCGATAGGTCGACATGCTTTTTGTAATTTAAAAAAAAACCGCACTATTTCAAAACCGCATAAAAAAAAGCCGCATAAAAACAGAACCTACTGTATAACAAAAAATATATTTTCGCTCGTGATGGATTCTAAACCAAGTTAACATTTTGGAAAAGAAAAAAGTTTATGAAAAAAAATGTTCTCTAGAAAAAATAAAGTTTGTGATTTTTTGACCTATTTTTTACGCCAATTGGTACGAGTATTGTGATATTGTTGCAACCTGGGCTCAGAAACAGAAAGTTGTTCTTGCATTTTGTGTAGAAATATGCGCTCATACTGCAATATTGTACATGCCATCAATTGGATCTGTGATGTACTACGAAACTACTATAAATCCTAACTTAATCCTAAATCGTGGTGTGGTTCAATTTCCTATCGTGTACCGACATCTCCTAGAGCCATTTTAGTTGCGCTTCAGAATTAGAAATCTCAAAAGACTATAAAAATTACACACAAGCGCTAATTTTTAGCAACAAACACAAATGTACGAAAAAAAAAAACCTTTACTGGTGAATATTGCTTCACAGCCATGAACAAGCTCCTGTTCGGAGGCACATCAACATCAATACGTGCATCGCACGTTGGAGGAAGAGTTTGGCCAAATAATGTAGAAAGGATGGAATTCACAATTAAGTGAGGAGAACCGAGAACAGTTTCATTTGCAATTTACATTCGACTTTATTTGTGAATAGCTCTAACATGTTTACTAATATATATGCGTGCCTTAATATTTTTGTTAAAATAAAAGTTTGGTGCATTATTTTCTCGATTCGGTAGTCCATATCCCCCAGACACGGATATTAGTAATACCTAAAGAGCGAGTCTAACAGCTACATTTACCTGCTGTAAAGAATACAGAAGTTAGAAATCGAAATACTTAGTTATTGCCCACTCTGCCACTTTAATATCATATTCTTCCACATTAGCCTTCAATCCACACTAGCCTATGTGATTTTAATAATTGGGCTGTCCACAGTTCGTTACACCTTTTTAGTATCGATGTTATTATGACAGCTCCAATCCAATTTTTCTTTTTCTTTTCTGTGGTATGTTAAAAATTAGTTGCTCGTCGATTTTATAGCATCAAAGCAGTATTTATGGCGAACAATAGCGTGATGTCTTCTTCATTTTCATCACCACCCATTAACGAATACAACCATATGAGGTTTTCACGGATAAGCTTTCAAATTGTCTATCAATTTCCAGCACACTCATATTATTTTAACAACACACTCAAACTTTTGCAACTTGTCCAATAGGTCATCAACTTGAATATAATTTTTCTTTCAAGCCGAGAGGCAATTTTTCGTTCAACTTTAACCGCTGAGCAAAGCTTTGACATTTATATAATATGCAATTATTATTATTATGTTTTATTTTTTTAATCCCTTGTTACGTTTTGGTAATAATTTTCAGCTCTCTAATATAGCAACAATTGCAATTTGTATGCTCTTGTTAAATTAGGGTGTATGTATGGACGAGTATGTATGCACAATACTTTTGGCAATAAAATACTAACCTAATACAAACAAATGTTGTCTGATTTTTTTGTCTTTAAGAATGTAATGATTCCATTAACCAAAACGTTGTCTACCTTTTCTTTTCACCAGCTGGAAGTACGCTGGGGGCGTCAGGATCCCTTCGTTTGTTTTTCGCTTGCGCCTCCGCTTCTTCTAGCCACGCCTGTAGTATTGGTTTCAACGCAATCATGTTGTTGTGAGACAGAGTGAGACTCTCGAATCGGCAAATCGTACTTTGAGAAAGTGCCCCCACTCCAGGTAACTTTAAATTCGCTAAAGCTTTACCTACATCAGCTTGCGTTACGCCTATAGCAAAATGGGGTTGAGTTGATGTTAGCAGCACAATTCAAGTACCCTTTACCTAACTTTATTCTTCGTTGTTTAAATCTTTCTGCGAATGCTTCTAATTCTCTAGGATCCGTATCAGTGTCTGGATGCAGACCCGCCGCAGCTACTGCCGCTGATATAACGGGGTGATGTATTGCAGAGTGTCCATGATCTGAAAATATATCACTTAAAGTTGACACGTTGAACTCTTAAATTATGGATTTACTCGAAGAATGCCCACTTAGAGCGCCTGGATGATGATGACTTATCATATGGTTCATACTGTGGTAAGAACCATGCAAATGTTGATGAGTTGGTGTCAATGACGTCTCTGACATGGGCGCTAACGTTGTCATTGGTCCCGTTGGGTCCAACATTTCCAATTGGTCCATCGAATGATGCATCTGAAAGTGGACGAAGACATATCTTATATTTAAAGTGGCATATGCTTCGCTAGCTAATTATTTACTTTCTTAGAAGTTTCAGTTCTCAGTATTCTAAAGTCTAATTAAAATGAAAGGAAAGTGCTTAAAAATTGTGTGGTGTTTCAAACAGACGTTCCAGAAGTTTTTAAGTGAGCTGCCTAGACAAATTAATTACCAGTTATTAATGTTGATTATATATAGATATATAATGGGAACCAGGAATGCACCTGTATCCAATTTCAAATGATTGAGATAACTGCATGGTATATTCTCAGTTCGAATAAATATGCAATAAATCTGAAACTATTAAAGTAAAGGGTTTGTTTACTTTGGAAGGAAATAACTACACATAATACCTTCCTCATTTTTTTAAAAATGTCAAAAAATGTAGACCAAATATTTTGGTGTTACCATAAAAGTTTCCAGGATTAGCCTATCGCCAATTATTTCTGTCATGAATCAGCTGCTCGCTAACTCCTGCGATTCTTTTAAGAAACACAAGCATGTACAAAAATCGAAGGTATCAACAACTTCTTAAGAGTGTGCAGAGCGTTCGCATTGGCATGCAGAACGTTCTAATTATAAACATTAAGATGGAATAAAAAATGTAGTATGCATGCATTTTATTTGAATATCCTTATATGTATGTATTTACATACAATGTACATGTATACATGAACACATAGTTCCATTCGAGTAAAAGCATCAATGTAAATCGAATACGTGGGAGGGGTAATGAAAAAACAACAACGCCAAATGCAGCAATCAACCATAACAAAAGTCACCATGAATATTTGGACGATATGCACTGTAACATTGCTGAAAAGGGGAAGCTCTTCAATTATACACCAATCCCAGATCAAAGCTGTTGTTATTGGTATCAACTTCGCTCCAGCCCCGGTTGTACCTGAATTTAGTACGTCGGCGCATTGCAGCCACCCCTGTTATATATGTGCATTGGTATACATATATCCTTATAGATTCGTGATACGTGAGTACATATGTATGTACATATATAAGTAACTTAACATTCTGCGGAAATCTATTTTGTGGTTGGTTGAAACCTCAGGAAATGTTTATATGTATGTTCGTTGGAATATTTATACAAAATATGTATATGCATACATGTATGCCTCTACATATTTAAATTATACTCTATTGATTTGAACTACATACAATTCAATAATAATGATGAATTAAAAAGCACCAAGTCCGACTTTTTTAAACTTTTCCTTTATTTAAGACACGAAATAAGTCTGGATGTTTTTACAAACTAGTATAAGTATATAAATTAGGAGTATCGATTATTCTTTGTATATTATAGCATCTAGTTGTATAATACCACTCCTGGATGTGGGAATTCCATTTTCTTAACTTCCTTTAGTTGTGTCAGCTCTCGCACAGTAAGAAAATCAATGGCATAATGAGGTTTTGCTTTGAGTACATATGTATGTAAGTATAAAATACGCTCATGGCCGGAAGCACATAACCGGAATATGGAAAGGGATCCTACTGCCGGAAAAAACATTTTCTATTGTATAGTAAGATTAAATTTAAAATCAAACACACAGTTCATGCACATTGTACGTACGCAGCCTGAAAGGGCAATCAAATAATAGGCGTATTCTAAACGATATTTAAACCAGATATTACAGTTTGTGAATGAAGGCTATCGCGGCGAAGTTAATAGGGCTGAATTTGTTGACATTCTTTGCTTTGTCATAAACAAAGTTATTATATTTTTGAACACTTAGTAAACCACAGCTGAATAAAAATATTGCATACTTTTATGCTGCAAACTATTTGAAGAGGGTTGCCAAAGAATATTTTTAAGTGAAAAATAAAATTGAATAAATATCACGAAAAATTAAAAGCAATGTTGGTTGGCCACTACCCGCCCATTGGGGGCGGTGGAAATCAAAAACAACAACACCATTTACAACAAATATATCAAAATACTCCCAAATCCACTTTTTTGCTGCAAAATATGCAAATGCTACAAAAAGCAACAAGAAGAAATTTCAAATTCGCAAATTGCGTCAAATAGTTCGAAGACAAATGTGCAGCAACAAATGCAACAGCAGGCAAACTCGATAGCCCAAATCCGTCAAAAATAAGATAAATTGGATGAATATTGGCAGGATAGCTCTGGGCCCACCCAGAACAAATTTTCTTCTCTAGAAATTCAAGATGTGGAAAATCCTAAACCCCCTGATAAAACTCCAAGACCCCGCCAATATTTGTTGACAAAGTCAACAACATTACGCCGGCGATGTTGCTTCTAAAGGAAGTTGCCCAAAACTCTTATGATTTGAAGCTAATTAATAGTAACAGCCAACAGGTCAACAGTCATTTACCTCAGAAGCATACAAAGTTATTGTGACCCTACCGGAGGAAAAATAAACGGAATCATACACTTATAAATTCAAGTAGGAAAGAAACTTTAAGGTAACAGTCAAAAATATGCACCCTCCCATTTCCACAGAAGATATTTCACAAGAGCTGAAAGAGCTTGGCCATTCAGTCGAAAATATCTACAACATCAAAGATAGGAGCATCAAAAAGCTACTCCCTAAGTTCATTGTCGAGCTGAAGTCGAAATATTTATGAAGTAAAATATCTACTCAACACGGCAATTATCTTTGAACCCCCACGTCCGAAACGCGATATTACCCAATGCTCTAAATGCCCACTAAAACCTTCTCTCACAAAAACCAGTTTTTATCAAATGCGCTGGAGACCACTTATGCGCAGACTGCTCTCGTAAAAACAAAACGGACTACGTAAAATGCGTCCTATGCGCAGGAAATCACCCAACCATTTATAAAGGGCGTATTGGGTACAAAAACTTATAAAAGCTCAAATACCCGCCACTGGGAAAAGAAGATGAGAACCCTGCATCTTTCGCCCAGCCCCTAAGTTCATCCAAACCCATACCTGTCACTCAGCCGCCCAAGCACAACCTGAACTCGCTTTCATACTCTCAAGTAATCAAAATTAACCCACAAATTACAAGTGCTCCTTCAAGCTATAACATACAATGCACCCCGATAAAAACCCTCATTCTGGCTCTGCTATTCTCGTAATAGCTATATTACAGCATAAATTCTTACTGTAATAAACTATTCAAGCCACAAATATTGTTGTGGAAAACTCGAAAGGTACACTCACAATCTCATCAGTATACAGCCCACGATTTGATTGACTTTTGCGTAGCGAAAGGCATTCCCGCTAGTGAAGTAGCCTGCAATTCATGTTATGAATTATCCTCCGATCACTCTCCCGCAATGATCGCTCTAACTGCTGACTCCACAATACAAAAACCGATTGGTTTTACTTGCGGACACTAATAACTTCAACAATTAACCTTAAGCATCCACTCAAATGCAATGAAGATATTACAAATGCTGTCGAGCACTTCAATAGTTCCCTTCAACGTGCCGAATGAAACTCAACACCGTTCCTCACCAAGCGATAACACACATAATTATATCTGGTGGTTAAAGATAAATTAAAAGAAAAACGACAGACAATAATAACACGGCAAAAATGTATTTTAAGGAATACAACACACAACTCTCGAACGATCTCAGTAACCTCGACGCAACCCCCTGGCACTGACTGAAAAAAAACAGTATATTGCAATAGCACAGCCGCATTTCTTGACATATCCCAAGCCTTTGCCTGCGTTTGGCATGACGGATTGCTATGCAAAATAAAAGACACTCTACCGACATTTCTTTGTTAAGCAAAACGAAGAACACTATGCCCTCTGTGAACTTCAAACTATGTGAACTATTAACTCAAAAACTTAGTAAATAGACCAACTTACAAAATTATTAATATCCCGAATGGCAGAGCTTGGTCCTAATTATTTCTGTGGGAATGAAATTACCATCAATTACAAATTACAAGGAATTGTATTTATTAATCGATTCCTTCAGTTCACAGTAAAGTAATTGATTACTTTTTCAATTTCTTAGAAGTAATTTTAAAAGTTTTTTTTTTCAATTCCTAATTGGAAATAATTATGTGTTAGTAAGAGTATTGTAATAAGTATGATACTTCGCAGCGGAGTCAAGGACCTGGATTTTCAAAAAATTTAACAATATAGCATCTCAGAAAAGATTCACGCGCCAATTATCATCATCATCATCATCATGATATATATATACACCACACTAAAATATTTAAACCCCTTTTTTGAGTGTATCGTTTTGAAGGGAATATCAACATAACCGTTTTTCTGCGGACCACAAACGCCAAGAGAATGAAATTTGATACAGTTACACAAATTGGCAATACCTCTATGTATTATGGTGAAAAGTGGTAGATATTGGAAAAGGGCCATAGCAGCTCCCATGCAAACTGAAAGCTTCATATATTGTAGTTTTACCTGGAACCACTTTTGCTAAGCTGCAGAAATTTCATACAATTCCATAAATTGCAAAAGCCGTACTAAAGGCTCAAAGCTTTAATTGGAAAAGGAAATTGGAAAATGAGGAAAGGTACCTCGCCCATAAATTTAAATCTCATATCGCGTGTGCAAAATAAATAAATCAAGGAAATTTTAAAATCTTAACAATTTTTTATTTATAATCAAAGTCAACTGATTTGAGATCTGTTTCTGTTTTTTTTTTGTGTTAGGTTACAACATTTGTGATTAACATTCCTACTAAAATCTTAAAGTTACGTTTGAGTGAATCTACCTCTGCACATGTTTTCGATTTAATTTGATTCAATGGTGCGCAAATATTCTAAAGAAAGCAGCCGTTTACGAGTGTCATGAACGCTTCAGAAGAGATCGTGAGTCCATCGAAGGTGCCAAACGTAGTGGTCGTCGACATCAAAAACTGATGATTTGACCAACAACCGCAAGCTTTAAGAGAGCTGGAAGAGGACTTATGCATCAGTTCAGACTGTTGTAGTTAATGACTTGGGCTTGCGGCTTGTTGCTGCAATGTCGTTCCCAAATGACCTAAATTTCATGCAAAAAAGGGACCGCGTTGATATCGCCAAATGCATGATTTTCAAGGAGACGCGCCGCTTTATGAGTACGACACGCAATCCAGTCATCAGCGAGTGACTGGAAAGCTCCGAATAAACAAAGACAAAAAAACTCGACGTTTTCAGTTAAAAAATAGTAATTCGCCAAAGAAAGGATTTGTGAGAAAACAACTCGTGGATTTTGCACCATAATAACGCACCGTCGGACAGTGCCATCATTATCCATTTTTTACTAAGAACGAAACGAAAACCATCCAACAGATAGAGTTTTAGAAATGTTTCGAGGGCTTGATCAAATGCTGGCATAAGTGTGCTGCAGTTGATGAGTGTATTTTGAAAGTGACAATATCACTTTTAAGGAATAAACTTTTGTTTTGAATTTTCTGAATATATTCCGGACACTTTTTTATCAAGGCAAAAATGTGTTAATGATAGCAAAACAATGGCAAAACTACCTGAATTGAATTTCGAATAGCTCTCACGTCCACTGTGAGTGAAGAGTGATTATAAAGTAAAATTTCGATTCTTAGCATTTTCTAAATTATTCAGTACACAGATTATCACAAAAAATGTATCTTTTACGAAAATGTATTTTGAAATATACGCAGTATTCAATAACTCAGTATACATATATACATATATGCTCTAGACTATCGGCTATGTTTTCATACAGAATCTTGAAGGTATAGAATGAAATATAATTTAAATTAGGTTTGTGATCCTTTTATATTTTAGGTCTCTTAGTGGCAAATGATGAACCTTTATATAAAACTCTATAAATAATATAATATTTCTAAAGTATGGAAAGAATACCGTGCTTTGTATAGTATGTACAAAATTTGAAATTTTGCGTCATATGGTTTTTGCTGATGTATGCATATATTGATACCAAATATAATATTTCCCTATTAGAATGGCTTTTGGACTTCTTCAAGGTATGTCTACTATGGCCAACATCAATAATATGATGTTGATACTTTATAATTCACCCTTAGATTATTTTGCCTCGCAACTAAAATACTTCTACTGCTTAGAATTTATTGTTGTAGTGTCAGAACTATACACTTATTATTCCTCTATGCATTGATCCAGCATCACTTATCTTTTTAAAAGATACCTTCGCGGTAGCTTTCACTGATGCTGCTTTGGTAGCATTCAGGAAAAATCTCAAGTAGGGTGGCCACATTTTATTAAAATGTTTTATTACATTGTGTTTTGTTTACTTACAACATCCACAATAAAAATATTTAACCTGTGTTGTTATCAAAATATACAAAATAAAAATCAGATATTGAGATAGCCGAAATTTGAGCTCGATTAAACGACGTTAACTGGCATATAGTATGGAGCCATAACTCCAGAACGGTAAATAATAAAAATACGCTTAATATCTCAAAAGAAAGCTAATGTTGTTCTTAAATTTAATTTATATTCTATACATAATTGTTGTTATTTAAAGTCAAACCGAGTTACAACAGCATTTAGGCCTAAAAACGTGACTTGGTACCAGTAGGAGCCAGTTTTGGAGTATTCTACGAATTTTACGGACTTTTACATAATCTGTCTCGGAATTAATATTTTTGTGTTATAAAGTATTTTGGAGCACAATTTTCAAGCTTAAAGAGCCTTTTGTTTAAATTTAGTCCGAGGGACCCGTTTGACAGGTAAAAAGGAGGGTGAATCTAATTTCTACTTTATGGATGGTGATTTTACTTTATCGTACAACCGACCTTATATTTTTTCAGTTTAGTTTCTAAAGTGCCTTTGAGCTGGTTAGATCTAACAATTAGTAAAGATATTTGAACGTTTTTCTTTTTTAATTTCCCAAGTGTGAGTGTTACTGTTTTTATACCTATTAAAGTTATTTACCCATTGAACTCCGAAAAGGCATCCACATCAGGTGTACAAAGATAATAATAGATTTTTTTTAAAAGATTAGGTACCTATTAATAATGTTTTTTTTTTTTTTTTGTTTTTTTATTGGCGCGTACACCCTTCTTTTGCGTGTTTGGCCGAGCTCCTCCTCCTATTTGTGGTGTGCGTCTTGATGTTGTTCCGCAAATGGAGGGACCTACAGTTTCAAGCCGACTCCGAACGGCAGATATTTTTTTATGAGAAGCTTTTCCATGGCAGAAATACACTCGGAGGTTTGCCATTTCCTGCCGAGGGGCGACCGCTATTAGAAAAAACTTTTTCTTAATTTTTGATCTTTCACCGAGATTCGAACCGACGTTCTCTCTCTGAATTCCGAATGGTAGTCACGCACCAACCCATTCGGCCACGGCGGCCGCTTAATAATTAGAAGTAGGGAATTTGGCCGCCGTAGCCGAATGGGTTGGTGCATCTGCCGTTCGGAGACGGCTTGAAACTGCAGGCCCCTCCATTTGTGGAACAACATCAAGACGCACACCACCAATAGGAGGAGGAGCTCGGCCAAACACCCAAACAGGGTGTACGCGCCAATTATATATATTACTATTCTGCTAAAACGACAAGTTTTTATAGACATTTTTTCTCTTTCTTTTGTTGTTTCTTAAGGACGGATGATGAAGACAAGTTCGAAGAAGGAGAAAAAGAAGAAAATGAAGAAGATACTGATATAGCTGAGTGTGGTGTTAAATTAATAACCGACTTTAACAACCTTTCCTGTCCTGCAAGTTGTAAGCAAATGCCGAGCATTATACCCTGACGTTTCAAAAACTACTACTTTAGAATAGATTAGATAACTATGTAAAATTGTCAACTCGTATAAGTACTATGTCTGTGTCTGTTTTGTATATTTTAAAATAAAGAGTATCCTTAGACTTTGGTTAGGTTAGCCTGGTTGGCAATAAGCCACGCGATACCTTTATGAATACTGAAAGTAGACATCATGTAGGATGTCAGCGCTTTTGGCGAATCTACGCAGAGCTGGGAGATCCGCTTTTGAGACGTCCTCCAGACCCTCAAACAATAGGGCTCCCAGGTTAAACGCGTTTTTAATAATGCTGGACAGACGCACAGAATGTGCTCTAAAGTTTCCTTAACCTCCTCTCTGCATTTCCTGCATTTGTGCGTGTTAGCAATCCCTATCTTGTACGCATGTGCAGCCAATAGATTATGGCCTGTTAGCTTACCTATAATAGCTCAGCAGTCCTTTCGCGAGAATGTAGGTACGAAATGAGTCAGTTTTTTGTCGTTAGTTCTACAAATAACTTTTGCTGTTTTGCATGTGGTCAAATTAGTCCAGCTAGCTTCCAGTAGTTTTTTCATTCCCCATAACTATTTCGTTCCCCATAATGGCTTTGTGATCAGGTATCTAATAGATATGCAGCCTACTGTTTGCGGCTAGCCTTTCTATGGCCTCCCTGCTCCGTTGAACATTTTTAGACTTAATACAAGATGAGCTAATTGTTTTTATTGCTGCTTGACTGTCCACGTATATATTAATTGTTGAGTTCTTTCTTGTGCTTCTGTAGGCTAGCGCGGCTTTCCCCACAGCAAAAACTTCTGCTTGGAAAATATTGCTGTGGTATGGCAGCTTGATATGCTGCCTTATCCCTAGCTTTGAGCAGTAAATGCCCGCTTCCACTCCGTTTAACGTTTTAGAGCCGTCTGTATAGATGTGAAAAGTCCTATGGCGAGGCTTCTACAGGTGAATACTCCCGCAGCCACTAATCTTCTCGCGGATTTAGCTGTCAGGATTTCCGCCATAAGATCAATAAGTGGCATGTTGAGTATCATTTCCAGCGCCGCCGTTGGAGTGGTTTTCATCGCTCCTATTATGCACAGAGCAGCAACTCGCTGAATCCTTTCCAGTTACATTAAGTATGCCAGTTTTTTTGTCGCCGTCTACCATACTAGGGCCCCATACAGCAATATCGGTCTAACTACTGCCGTGTCGCACCAATGCATCAGAGAGGGTGATGCAACGCAATACTGGCATGATCTTTGAGAAGTAGTTCGTTGTTGCCTAGCTTCGGAAAGTTCCACGCCGGGACCTTGTACTTTCCAATATACCAAAGAAAGCAAAATGTATCACTTAATAACAAAATATATGATATTAAGGTACCTAGTGGTACCAGGTCACGTTTTCTCGTTAACTCGGTTGGACTTAAAATAACAACAATTATGTATCGAATATAAATTTTGAAGAACAACATTAGCTTTCTCTTGAGATATTAAGCATGTTTTTATTATTTACCGTTCTGGAGTTATGGCTAGTTATCGTCGTTTAATCGAGCTCAAATTTCGGCTATCTCAATATCTGGAAAGGGGAATCGGTTTGTGGGGTTCAGACGAACAAAATTTCGACATTTTTTCCCCTCTATGAGATCTGGTCCCCGTAATGGCCACTGGTATATAAAGTGTGGTCCAGATCAAATTAAGTACTTACTAGTTTTAAATCTATTATATCCTTACGTATGAACTCATAATTATTTAAACACAGTCGTTCAATGAAACAATTTCTGTTTTATCTAATACTATGAACTTTTCCAGATAACATGTTTAAGGCAATGTATGATAACTATAGAATTCATTGTATTGTTCATAGGGAACAGGGTTGTGGTTAAAATAAAGCGTTTCATTATCACTAAATCTTCAGTTTTTCAGTACTTTAACTATCCGCTTATTGCATTAATTATTTAGTGCATTTTGCCCTGCCTGATAGTGGGTCATAAATTAAAGAGAGAAAAACATCTACACAAAATGCATATTTTTGCTGTTTTTTTTTAGATATGTAAAAATTTCTCTTTTAGATTATCCATGCTCCTTTAAAGTTCTAATAACGATAATTAGTAAGTTTTCCATTTTTACTAATATGATTAGCAGTAAGTGCTGATCCGTCGCGTTAGCCGAAGAAGTTGTTGCATGACTACCATTCAGTTTCGAAACCCGTTCTAGGCTTGAAACACCAATTAATAGAAAAGGTTTTATCTAATAGCAGTCGCCCCTCGGCAAACCTCTGAGTATATTTCCGCCATGAAAAAAATGCCTCATAAAAAACCTTCTGTCGGTCAAAGGCAGCGAAAAACTGCAGGTCCCTGTACAACAATCTCAAGAGGCGCACCACCAATAGGAGGAGGATCTAAGTATGTCAAATATCCAAAATGTATTATTTGACTTGTATATTGTTTGAAAAAGTAAAAAATAATGGAATCGTATTAATAATAGTGCTTCGAACAAAGTAAAAATTGCTTCGAACAAAGTAAAACTATTAAGTGTTGGGGAATAAGTTCGTAGCGTTTTTAGTGTTAGCGAAGACTTTTATTTGAACAAAAAACAATAATTACATCAATAAGTTAATCAAATTGTTGATGCTGTCCAATTTGTTGATTCCGTTCCGTCCAAAATCACCTGGTCTGGTGTGAAAGAAGTTGTTGAGCCAGTTTTTAAGGACCTTTTTGTTATCGAAAGTAACGCGCTTCATGTTACTACGTAGGTGGCGGGCGAGGTGCTGAGAAGCAATCTGAAAGCGACTGTCTTTATTTTTTTCGTTGAGCTCGTGAGGCACCCAGGCTCCCAATTTTTTGGTAAATCCCATTGAATGAAGGTGATTCAGAATTGTTTTATGGTTTGGCGGCCGTTTTCCTTCAAAGATATTTGAGACGTTCTTCTTCCAATTCAGAAGGCCTGCGGGACGTATCATCGACGTCAAGGTCGCCATTTTTGAACTTTGCAAACCATTTCCGTTCAGTAGACTCTCCTGTGTCGTAGGAGCAAAATGTCCGCGGCTGCTTCGGCAGCCTTTTGACCTCGATAAAAAGCAAAGAAGAGCGGGTATCGAAAATGTTAATTTGGATATTCCATTTCTAAGCCTCAAAACTAATAAAACATTAAATAATAGTTTTGTAGAGCAGAAATAGTTCTTTCAAAAGAATACCTTTCGCCAAAAAGCAAACAAATCGTTGTAAAATAAAAGAATATTTTCAATAAATTCGTATGAATAACAAGTAAATTTAGTTGACCAGGCAGCAGAGCGGATCATAAAATTGATCTATTCTGGCTTTTGTCATGTTTTTTGTGCAGCTTGCGCGCTGAGTTTAAGTTCTATCAGTTGGCGATTCTTGCATGGATAGGTGATTTCTTTGCTGAAAAATATATTTAATTTAGTTCGTAAACATGTTTTATATTCTAGCAGTGCCAGTGCGAAAATTAAATCATGTTCATATAAAAAAGGCTATAAATAAATGGCATATTGCAAAAAATATAATGTAAAGGGAGGCGGTTGCTTCGCCGCCGTAGCCGAATGGGTTGGTGCGTGACTACCATTCGGAAATCAGAGAGAGAACGTCGGTTCGAATCTCGGTGAAACACCAAATTAAGAAAAACATTTTTCTAATAGCGGTCGACCCTCGGCAGGCAATGGCAAACCTCCGAGTGTATTTCTTCCATGAAAAATCTCCTCATAAAAAAAATATCTGCCGTTCGGAGTCGGCTTGAAACTGTAGGTCCCTCCATTTGTGGAAAAACATCAAGACGCACACCACAAATAGGAGGAGGAACGCGGCGTACACGCCAATTATATATATATATAGGTGGGTGCTCCCTATGGTGATTATACTTCCAGTTTAACTAAACTAGTCGCAAGAGTCAATGCTGTCTACTTGCACCTACGTTTTTTTAAACGCGATGACAACAAAATAAAACGTCTAGATGTTTCAGTAAACTATGCGTATAATTTATTGGTCGCAGTACAACTGAATTTAATATACATATCTTAGTCTTTTGAATCAAGTAAAAAAAATTACAGTTAAAGTAAGTATGAATTATGTTAGCAAATAATATAATAAAAGGATTGAAGAATTCAACGTAAAGTTAACATATTGTATGTTTAAAATAACATATAATTAAAAGTGAATCGTAAAATAAATACATTGATACTTCTAGCTCTCTGGCTCTAAAATTTTCCCGGTGATTATCGTGGGCGAAGAACTCTAGTTGATTTCTCGAGGTCATTGCGGGTGCCTGGTATTTTGTTGTGTGGAACAGGTTATGCTTCCTCACTTTTAGATGTTATGCGTGTAGGTGTGCATGTTGTTTTTGGTTGTCCTCGTTTTCTGTGGAGATATTTTGGATCTACTTATACATCAGGCCCTTGATATGCTGTCAATTTCACTTAAAACGGTTGTTGCTAAAGCTTATGATGAGGCCTCTTTCAGTGCAAATAAATACACATCAATTTTCCACAAGTATCCAACGATTGCCTTTGACAGTAAAAAGCAAGAGACAAGTCAAGCGCAACTATCTCAAGCCTTTGTTTGCATGATACTGTTTGAATTAGGCCGGCTGGTTTCATATTCGTAGTCTTATAAAGGGTTTTCCAATAACAGGTGTTAGGTGTTAAACAAAGGGAGATGCGTAACGATTTTTTATGGCCGGAATTGGATGGTATTGATCTGGACAACGTTTATTTTCAACAAGACGGCGCTACGTGCCACACAAGCGAAGAAATCATTGATCTTTTACGGGAAAAGTTTCCGGACCATGTTATCACTCGAAAAGGCGATCACAATTGGCCTCCGAGATCTTGGGATTTAACACCTTGTGACTTTTTTCTTTGGGGCCACGTGAAAGAAAAGGTCTACACCAACAGCCCAGGGTCGATTCAAGACCTCAAAGATGGAATTCGTGAAGCTATCGAGGACATAGGGCAGCCACTTTGCAATTTGGTTATGGAAAATTTCATGAAAAGGATATTGTCCTGTAAGCTTGGTCGTGGTGGTCATTTTCCTGATGTTATTTTCCACTATTAACTATTTATTTAAAAAAAATACCATTTTTCTTTGAATATCAAAAAAACACCTCTTATTGGAAAACCCTTTATTTATCACACACAACGCAAGATTTCGAAAAATTGGATATTTTTCCGCGCAACTTATGCCAAAAATATTGTGGGGTGATTGGTCTAATCGTTCAACCCCTGCCATAATGTTTTGCGTTGGATCAGCACGAAATTTGCTTAAAACAGTTTCTCTTAAACCTCTAGATACTACAAGTTGACCATTTTTTGAATCTTCTTCGGATCAAAAACGATATAGCACGCCATTCAGCATAATGTATCGATTTGCTTATCTTGGGGCATTTTCATCATCGTTTTCTAATAACTCAATTACTGCGATAACTCAATTTCCCAGGAAATCCTTTTGCAAAATAGTTGATATTAGCTTTATTCTCAGAAGGTGATGAGCGAGACAGCATGTGTGCTATATTCTTTTGTTTACATACCTACTCTGTAATAAAATTATAAATTATACATTTGAAGATGTAAAACTAAAGATGTGTAGCTGACAAGGCGCCCAGTAGGGGTATTTAAACTAAAAAGCCATCTGATGATCAGTTTTTAATGTTACTTCTGTACCTTCAATATATTCACAAAACTTTTGTATGGCCTATACTACTGCATAATGCTTTTCTGATGACCACTTACACCGCACGTTCTTCTTTGTTAGTGCTGATAATCGTTATGTCACATCCGCAAAGTTTAGAATAAATCGCCGATACCAAGAGCATCTTTGCATCTTTGTTCGATTTTGGCACTTAAGAATTGCGCCAGTTTTTTAACTGCCGACTTTTGTTGTCAAAATATGCCCAAGGTAGCTACTTTATTTTTGCTCGGCAGAAAATTCACTTTGACATATTCAAATGGAATCCGTAATATCTTAATTTTGGAAGAGTTTAATGCAAATCCCGTATGTGAGATTCAAAATGCCTTCAACATTTTATAATAACACCTAAATAGGCGAGTATTAGGATATGTGGCAACCCAGATCGGAATTTAACGATGAGACTCTGGAAAGTGGTTGTCCGAACGGCATTCTATTAAAAATAAAAAGTCCAAAATGAGTCGCAAATGTAGTTATTGACTTATTTGCTGGTGCCATTTTGATTTGCCAATATCCGGATTTTAAATCTATAGTGGGCATAAAAGGAGTAGCTTTTGCAGCGTGCAACAAATCATCCATACGCGGTAATGGATATGTGTCTTTTGTAGTAATGTCATTCATGCGCTGATAGGCGCCAGTACGGATGATATCGGTAGTATACCATCCCTTCATTAGGACGTAATTTCATTTCAATGGAGGTTATATCATGATAATTGCTTACTTTCTCTTTAACTTTATTATTCCTCTTTACCCATTTCCTTGGAGGAAATAAATCGTTTTGTTCCGGCATTACGTAGTCTGAATGAATATTAGCTGTGAAAATGTCACATATATGCTGAGTATGTACTTTCTATATTACTGTTGAAAGAATCGGCTCTCACATTATTTGTTTTGGAACCAGGACATAAAATCGTTCAATATGTCGGTATTACGAGTACTAGTACTTAGGCATGCATTTGTTTCAACTAGTGACACATAATTTTCGATTTTTGTTGGATGCTTCTTAAATTCCAAGATTGTATTACGATAACTTATAAACCATGTTCGATGGACAAGATCTATTCCTAGCAGCGTACGTTTGTTCTTAACATTTGATAACCAAATAAAGCGTATGTGTTTGAAGCTTTGCCAAACAAAAATATCTACGATTGTGGAGCAAACTATCTGCTGACGAACCACTCCGTCTGCTAGTTTAATTTCAACGATCCCCTCCAATGTATTATGCTTCTCACTAGGTCTTTCATTTTCATTTTCAGCAGAATCCAAATACGTTCGAACTTTTAAACCACTTATATTTATATTGAAGGTTGACCCATTCCTACCGATCACATTGGTTTGGACAGTGTTAAAATAAAGTTGTTCTGAGCTGCTAAATGGTTTTTCGTATCACAATTTGGACAGTATGTTCTATAGAATGCAACCATAGCAGTTGAACGAAGTTTCTTAACACTAGATTGCCCAAGGAAGTCATTTTGACTGCCTTTTTAGTTTCAATTAGAAAAACAATTACGTATATAATGACAGAATTTCTTAGAATTTTATAACTTTTTGTACAACATATAAATGCGTTTATTAATAATTGCAGTTTCCTCCCCCTCCTTCATTTTCGTTATATTCATATGTGTTATACCTATATTGCCCAAAAGCAGTCATTTTGACTAGTTAGGAAATTTTAAATAATCAAATGACTCTTATTGAATTGAATAAATTTCTTATATGATCAGTCCGGCTCTGTACTGAAATAACAGTTTTCATTTTACCGTTAGAGCATTTTTGGGTTGCCACCACATGATAATTTGTCGATTTGGCAGTATACTTGATAAGTTGCAGTTGCTTAATAAGCTAAAGTAGTACTTGTTATTCGGATATTTATGATACTTGTTCTAAGAAATTGTTTATTTTATTTCTTTTGTTCCCTAAGTGAGTTATTGGAAAAGCTAACAAACAAAGGGGAAGAGTGCTCCGATATAGAGTCAGATGCAACAAATTCTGAACTATCATCTGAAGATAAAGCGGATTATATTCAAAGTGAAACATCTGATACTGAAGATAGTGATGAAGAGTCGATCACCAATGATGAAAATAAAAGTGTCATCAATATGCCCAGGAAAACGTGTAGGGTGCTAAATAGTGCAGACTCTGATGAAGAAACTGAAAATATCTTTCAGGAGACCGAAACAGCTGCCGATGGTACTGTATGGTAAAAATTTGACGAAGGTGGTATTCCTGGAAGGTTACCATCTACTTGTATTTTCAAGGGTGTGAAAGGCCCAACAGGCTACGCAAAAGGGAACATTATGGCAGATAATCCTGTCAGTGCATTTTCGTTGATAATAGATAACTATATTATCAAACATATAAAAAAGTGCACAGAAGAAGGCCGCCGAAATTCGAGGAACGATTGGACAATATCATTACCGGAAATACGTGCATTTATTGTGATTTTACAAGCTCGTGGAGCTAACGAAGCAAAAAATTTAAAACTGAGTTATTTATCGTCAGCAAAGTGGGGTCCCGATTTTTTTAGAAAAACTATGGCCAGAGAAATGTTCAAGCAAATCCTACGATTTGTTCGGTTTGACAGAAGAAGCGAAATAAGTAGACGCCTACAAATAAATAATTTTACCTTGGTTTCGGAAATATGGGACAAGTTCATTAAAAATAGTCAAGCTTGCTATCAACCAGGGTAAAATATAACAGTTGACGAGCAATTATTTCCGTCAAAAGCCAGGTTCAGGTTTACCCAGTATATGCCTAATAAACCCAACAAATTTGGCATCAAATTCTGGCTTGCATCAGATGTTAGTAGCAAATATATTTTAAATGGTTTTCCTTATTTGGGGAAAGATGAACAACAACCATCGTCAATGGTTCTCAGTGAACACGTTGTTCTGAAACTTGTCGTGCCATATACAAACTGTGGAAGAAATATCACGACCGATAACTTTTTCACTAGCTTGTCACTCGCGACAAAATTATTGGCCAAAAAAACAACTCTAGTTGAAACTATTGGAGCAAACAAAAGAGAACTGCTCAAAGCAGCCAAACAAAGGAAGATGTCTCGTTTTTCCACTCTGCTATATAAATCAGAGAATTGTGTTCTTACACTATAAAGCAAACTAAATAAAAGAGTAGCTCTTCTAAATTCTAAGCATACATTTGTGAAAATTGATAAAAGTAATAAAAAAATGTTGCCGGAATCTATACAATTTTATTACAGCACAAAATGTGGAGTTGATATGACGGATCAAATGGCCAGAAAATACACAGTAAAATCTAGTTCTCGTAGATGGTCCCTCCAAATATTATTCAATATTTTAGATTTGGCTGCAATAAATGTTTGGATCCTTTACAAAGAAACGACAGAATACAAATACAACGAAAAGAGTTCTTGTTTCAATTGTCAGAACAGTTTTCCACTGAATACAGAGCTGCAAGACAGAAAAATTCATCAGAACATGAAGACCCAAAAGATCAGCTGCAACATCATCAAACGCAACCCATTCTAACAAACGCAAAATCTGTCAAATACGACTTTGCCACAACAACAAAACAAATAATATATGTGCAAAGTGTCAAAAATATGTGTACGGAAGATGTACACATAAAAAGATTTCCACCTTAATTTGCATAAAATGTACAAATAAAAATGAATAAATTTTTTTGTTTTCCAAGTGAAGTAAATTTTTTTTATTGTTAATATGTACTAATAACTGTAAATAATATAAAAAATATTAAAAATTTACTTTAAACAAATTTCTTTACACATTAGTCATTCTTTCATAATGCAGTCATTTTGACTGCTTTTGGGCAATATGGGTAAGTATATACTAACTTTCAGTCTTTCTAGTGTTAATTGTCAGCGTTGTTTTTTTCTCGGCTTCTATTTTCTTAAAACAGTTTTCGGACTTATGACTGCAGTTTTTCAAACAGTTGGGCGAATAACTACCTTTGTCGTTTCTTTTGATTTATTTCAGAGAAAATACATCAATCTGTATAAAATTCGAATACAATTTTTGTTATATTAGGTATTATTAACTACTAGCTTTAACCCACGGCCCCGCTCGCGTACGTGTAGTTTTGAGGGATTTAGGATATGTATATAAAAGAATTCAATAATTTCATAGCAAATAATTTCTTATTAATAACCATAATATTGGAGGATGGTTCCATGTGTAGAAGTCCACGCAAGTGGGGAAAGTTACTGATTGCCATTCACTTGGGAATGGCCAGGACGATTCTTCTGCATATGGTCCAAGCAGCTCACAACGGCCGGGATTAGCCCACGTATCCTCTGGGTAGCTTCCGAACACCCGTTCGGGAGTGAGCTAACGTGAGAAGGCGAAACATTCCAGGATAGCTGGTTGTGCGTTGGGTTTGGGACCCGCCACTTAAAAATCCCCCCCCCCCCCCAATGAAAAGTTTGAAAAAGCCTCGGATGAGACCTCCCTATGCTGATGACGACCCCTGCAAACGAAATAAGGAATATGATTTGAGGGCATGCACCTGGAATGTCCAGTCCCTTAATGGGGAAGGTGCCTCTGCCCGGCTGGTTGATGTCCTCGTGAGAGTAAAGGCTGACATCACTGCCATCCAAGAGATGCGATGGACGGGGCAAGGTAAGAAAACCATAGGACCTTGCGACGTCTACTACAGCTGCCATGTAAAGGAGCGCAAATTCGGTGTCGGATTTGTTGTGGGAGAGAGACTTCGTCGCCAAGTACTGTCGTTCACTCCGGTGGACGAGCGTCTCGCAACAATCCGCATCAAAGCCCGTTTTTTTAACATATCGCTACTTTGCGCCCACGCCCCGACGGAAGAGAAGGACGATGCGACCAAAGATTCTTTCTATGAGCGCCTGGAACGCTCCTATGAGCGCTGCCCCCGCCACGACATAAAAATCGTGCTTGGCGACTTCAACGCCAGGGTGGGCAAGGAGGGAATTTTTGGTCCCACAGTCGGAAAATTCAGCCTGCACAACGAAACATCCGGTAACGGACAGAGGCTGATCGACTTCGCCGGGGCCCGAAACATGGTAGTCTGCAGCACCAGATTCCAGCATAAGAAGATTCACCAAGCCACCTGGCTGTCTCCTGATCGAAAAACACGAAACCAGATCGATCATGTTGTGATAGATGGAAGACACGCTTCTAGTGTATTAGATGTACGTACGATCCGAGGGCCCAACATCGACTCGGATCACTACCTTGTTGCAGCCAAACTGCGCACACGCCTCTGTGCAGCAAAAAACGTGCATCTACCTACGCAAAGAATGTTCGACATCGAAAAGCTGCAATCACAACAGACAGCCAGAAGATTCGCCACTCGACTCTCACTCCTGCTCTCAGAGAGTACTGCCCAACAAACCGGCATCCACGAACAATGGAGCAACATTTCTCGTTCCCTACGTACCGCCGCCGAAGAAGAAATCGGATTCCGGCGAGCCCGAAAAAACAATTGGTACGACGAGGAATGTCATGCTGCCGCAGAAAGAAAGGATGCCGCCTATAGAGCCACGCTGCGATCGGGCGCAACGCGAACCATGTGGGATCGCTACAGAGAGCTGAAAAAGGAAGAGAGACGTATTATCCGAAAGAAGAAACGAGAGGCCGAAATACGTGAGTGCGAAGAGCTTGAGATGCTGGCCAACAGGAACAACGCCCGAAAATTCTACCAGAAAGTTCGGCGGCTTACAGAAGGTTTTAAGACCGGGGCGTTTTCCTGTAAGAACAAAGACGGCGAACTGGTGACTGACGTACAGAGCAATCTTAAATTATAGAGGGAACACTTCTCGGACTTATTAAACAGTGACAGCTGCGCATGTCACCGAGAAAGTGAAGATCCCGATACCCCAATCGTTGACGACGGAATTGTCGTTCCGCTGCCCGATCATGACGAGGTGAGAATAGCGATAACGCGGCTAAAGAACAACAAAGCCGCGGGCGCCGACGGACTGCCGGGTGAGCTATTCAAACATGGCGGCGAGGAGCTGGTAAGGTGCATGCATCAGCTTCTATGCAAAATATGGTCGGATGAAAGCATGCCTGCCGATTGGAATTTAAGTGTACTCTGCCCAATCCATAAGAAGGGCGATCCTGCAATTTGTGCCAATTACCGCGGGATTAGTCTTCTAAATATCGCCTATAAGGTTCTAGCGAGCGTATTATGTGAAAGGCTGAAGCCCACCGCCAACCAACTGATTGGGCCTTATCAGTGTGGCTTCAGACCTGGAAGGTCTACCATCGACCAAATATTCTCAATACGCCAAATCTTGGAAAAGACCCATGAAAGGAGAATCGACACACACCATCTTTTCGTCGACTTCAAAGCTGCATTCGACAGTACGGAAAGGAGTTACCTGTATGCCGCGATGTCTGAATTTGGTATCCCCGCAAAACTAATACGGCTATGTAAGATGACGTTGCTCAACACCAGCAGCGCCGTCAGAATTGGGAAGGACCTCTCCGAGCCGTTTGATACCAAACGAGGTTTCAGACAGGGTGACTCGCTGTCGTGTGACTTCTTTAACCTGATGTTGGAGAGCATCGTACGAGCCGCAGAACTTAATCGCTCAGGCACAATTTTTTATAAGAGCGTACAATTGTTGGCGTATGCCGATGATATTGACATCATCGGCCTTAACAACCGCGCTGTTAGTTCTGCCTTCTCCAAACTGGACAAAGAGGCAAAGCGAATGGGTCTGGTGGTGAACGAGGACAAAACGAAGTACCTCCTGTCTTCAAACAAACAGTCGGCGCACTCGCGTATCGGCACCCACGTCACTGTAGACAGTTATAATTTCGAGGTTGTAAAAGACTTCGTCTATTTAGGAACCAGCATTAACACCGATAACAATGTCAGCCTTGAAATCCAACGTAGAATCTCTCTTGCCAACAAGTGCTACTTTGGACTAAGTAGGCAACTGAGCAGTAAAGTCCTCTCCCGCCGAACAAAACTAACACTCTACAAGACTCTCATCATGCCCGTCCTAACGTATGGCGCAGAAGCGTGGACGATGACAACATGCGATGACGCGACGCTTGGAGTGTTCGAGAGAAAGATTCTGCGTAAGATTTTTGGACCTTTGCACGTTGGCAATGGCGAATATCGCAGACGATGGAACGATGAGCTGTATGAGCTTTACGACGACATAGACATAGCGCAGCGAATAAAGGTCCAGCGGCTACGTTGGCTGGGTCATGTCGTCCGAATGGATACAAACGCTCCGGCTTTGAAAGTATTCGATGCGGTACCAGCTGGTGGTAGCAGAGGGAGGGGGCGGCCTCCTCTGCGTTGGAAAGATCAGGTGGAGAAGGACTTAGCTTCACTTGGTGTGTCCAACTGGCGCCGGTTAGCACGAGAAAGAAACGACTGGCGCGCTTTGCTAAACTCGGCCAAAATCGCGTAAGCGGTTATAGCGCCAATTAAGAAGAAGAACCATAATATTACAATACCAGGCATCCGTTGCTATGCCTCGTTGAATAAAATCAAAACAACCAATCAGAAAAATATCAAGCAAAATATTTTTATTAATTTTCTATCTCAAACCGTTTTTGAACTTTGCATTTGTGTCATAGTTCAACAGCTTATGCGGATTATGAAGTCTAGAGTGTGCTATAAATAGTGGGAAATAGGAAAACCTATGATTTTTTAGATTAAATTTAAACAAATATTCGATTATTAGTGATGAATGAGAGTGGTGGCGCGGCCTGGGGGCTGTGGAAAGGGAGTTCCATCATAAAAAACATGCTTATAACCTTCATTGGGTGAAAATATGAATGTATAAACATTTTTACGTCATTTGGTGTTGTCGCTTCGTAGTGATGCGCGGACAACGTACAGATATTCACCTTTATAGTATAGATGCATACATATTATACCTTCTGCTCAAATATGAACGAGACGTTATCAATAAAACGGTCCGCGGATGACATATGGCAAAAATAAATTTTTGTTTTTTGGTAGGACTGTTATAAGCTTGATATGTCAGTAGTGGAGAAAAGCAAAAGCACATATGCAAACATGTTAAAACTCAACAATGACCCAAACAAAACACAGGATATACCAGAATTAAAAAAACGTGTGCCTATTATAATAAAACCAAAAATAAAACAAACAAGTGATAAAACAAAACAAGACTTGAATAATAAAATTAACCCTAAAGAGCTAAACTTTGCTGACATAAAAAAACGTCAAAATGGGTCTATGATAATTAATAGTGTGAATAATGAGGAAAGAAATAAAATTAAAGCAATAATGGAAAAAAATATAAGTGACCAATACGAGATTAAGATCCCCCGACCACTTAAGAAAAAACTGATGATAACAGGTATGTCTTTCGAAAAGAACAATGAAGATTTATTAGAATGTTTGAAGAAGCAAAACAAATTTATGGAGCAAGGTGAAATAAAGGTCTTGAAACAATGCGCGGTCCAAAAAAATAACAAAACGTATTACAATGCTATACTGTAAGTGGATGAAGAACATTTCTCGAGCGCCCTAAAAATTAAAAAAGTCAGTATTGGATGGGAAAAATGCAAGGTGTATGACGGAGTTGACGTGACGAGGTGCTTTAAATGCAAAGGATACAACCACAAATCACTAGAATGTAAAAACGAAGAAACATGCAGCAGATGCTTTGGAAAACATAAAACAAGCGAGTTCAAAGACGACCTCAAAAATAAATGTATTAATTGTATAAGAGCAAACGAAATATTCAATTTGGGCCTAGACGACAGCCATGTTTATACAAGTAAACAATGCCCAGTGTATATAAGACATTTAACGGCAAAAAAACAAAAAATAGAATATTAGCAGTCAAAAACTATTGAAATGAATAATACTTCAGAAGGCAACGGGAAACCACTGAACTTATACTCTTCCATGACAATTACATACAAACAACACACAAATAATAGGAGTAAAAATATTATGAAACACTTAAGGAGCTTAAATATTGCGACATGGAACGTACGAAGTTTATACGAATCTAGTAAATTAGACAACACAATCAGTGAATTTAACAAACTGAAACTTGACTTTCTTGGTATAAGCGAAATATGGTGGCAATCAAACGGCTGCATAAAAAAAGGCGTACACTTTAATTACTCAGGAAATGACTCTTCAAGACATAAATAGAAGAGGAGTAGGCATTATGATCGCGAAAAAGCATTGTGGGAAAGTTAGCGAATTTATTCCATACAGGATGGCGATCCTAAAATTGAAAATAATTACAGTTGATTTAAATATTATCCAAGTATATGCTCCCAATGCTGACTGTATTGATGATGAGATTGAAAGTTTTCATAATGACCTTAAAAAAATTCGAATGATGACTAAGAAACATGATATAAATATAATCATGGGCGACCTTCAAGCAAAAGTAGGAAAAGAGGAAACAACAAATGTTACTGGAAAATTCGGCCTAGGAGACAGAAATGAAAGAGGAAATAGACTAGTGCATTTTGTCTAGAAGAGGAATTCATAATTGGTAACATTATAAATTACCAGAGAGACGGCTGTACACATGGAAATCCCCACAAGATGGAATGGGAAATATAAAACGTAATCAAATTGACTACATCTTGATTAGCAAAAGATTTAAATCATCTATGATACGGGCAAAAACACTACCAGGCGCAGACGTTCCTTCTGATAATAACTTATTGCTGGCAACGATATGAACTCGATTAGCACCACGGAAAACAAAACAGAAAAAATCCCATATCGATATACAAAAACTGGAAACCGTCGATATTAGAAATGACTTCCAAAGCAAGCTAAATGAATTATTGACAAGTTGCAATACTGGTGAAAATCCGATTGAATGGTGAAATAATATTCCTGACAAGATAAGAATACTGACAACTAATACACTAGGAAGAAAAATTAATGTAGCAAAAGAAAAATGGATGAATGATGAAATTCTGAACTCGATGAATGAGAGAAGGAAATATCAGAACATAAACATGGACGAATATAAATGTAGAAGCAAGGATATCAGAGACAAAATAAGACACGCAAGAATTCAATGGATGGGCAGACAATGTGAGGATATAGAGCGATTTCAAAAGTTACATGATAGTTTTAATTTACACAGAAAACTAAAGCAAATATGCAACCTGAGAAGATACTATACAATGCTATTAATACATTATACGATACAAACGACAAAGTTATAACAGACGAAAACGAAAAACCCAATATTTGGGTGCAATATGCCCATGAATTATTCAAAGACGATTCAAGAGATGTAAATATCAGCACAAACAACTCAACAGATGATCCACTACTTAAAATAACTATGTCTGAAATAAAATATGCGACAAAATTATCAAATCCAAAAAAAGCAACAGGCTGTGACGAAATCTCAGCTGATATTCTCAAACTTATAAATGACAGTGGAATGCCAACCCTAATGAAAGTGTTTAACCACATATATGAAACTGCTAATTACCCAATCTCATGGTTAAAATGCACGTTTATTGTGATACCAAAAAAGACCAATGCAAAACAATGCAAGGATTATCGGCTAATAAGTCTAATGAGCCATACGCTAAACATTTTTCTTAAAATCATTCACAACAGAATTTATCAGAAATGCGAGGCCGCTATAGGAACAACACAATTTGGCTTTAAGAAAGGGTTTGGGACCAGAGAAGTAATATTTGGTCTTCAAATGATTACACAAAAATCACAGGACGCCAATCAAGATATATGCATGTGTTTTATAGACTAGGAGAAAGCCTTTGACAAAATACAACATAACAAGCTATTTGAAGTAATGAAAGATTTGGACATAAACAAATATGACGTCAAATGTAAACAAAACTTATATTGGCATCAGACTGCAGAAATCAGATTCGGAGACAGCACCACAAGAGAGACAAACATCTACAGAGGAGTGAGACAAGGTTGCATTCTATCGCCACTATTATTTAACGTGTACGCAGAAAAAATATTTGAAGAAGCAATAAATGGCGCAGAAATAGGTATTAAAGTTAATGGGATATATATAAATAGCATTCGCTACGCAGACAATACAACGTTAGTAACAAACAATTTCCAGGATCTCCAAACTATTGTAAACAAAGTTGAAAAACACAGCAAAGACTTCGGGCTAAACATAAATATTGATGAAACCAAATTTATTATTGTAAATAAAAGTAGCAGAGACTATTCCTATGCGAGGCTAACCATAGGGGGCAAAACAATAGAAAGAGTAAAAAGTTTCAGGTATCTGGGTGTATGGCTGAATGACCAATGGGACCATGATCAGGAGATAAGAGGTAGAATAGAAATGGCTAGAGCGGCCTTCATGAAGATCAAAAAGATACTGACACGCCGGGACATACCAATCGGGTTAAAGACAAGATTTTTAAAATGTTATGTATGGTCAACACTCTTATATGGATGCGAGGCCTGGACATGGAAAACCGTAAGCATACACCGACTAGAATCTTTCAAAATGTGGTGCTACAGAAAAATGTTGAAAATAAGCTGGAATGACAAAATATCAAATGACGTAGTGCTAAATAGAATGCAAACCGTTAGGAACATGCTTACGGACATGAAAAGGAGAAAAGTCGCCTATTGATACATAACAAGAGGTGACAAGTATGATATTTTAAAACTGCTGATGCAAGAAAAAATTGGACAAAGAGGAATTGGTAGGAAGAAAATGACACGGCTAGACAACATCAAAGAGTGGGCAGGCCTCAAAACAATCGGCGAACTAACAGCAGCAGCGAAAAAAACACAAAAATATGACATCATTAATAATATGACCTGACAACCGTACGACTAAGATCATAATGACATTTGTATGTAATCGCGAACATCCAGCATGGATACGCCGATTAAGAAGAAGAATATTTCATGTAGGTGAATATGTGTATACATTTGTACTTGAATGTTGGAGAAAAATATGAATACATAATGACAATTAGGCAAAAAAAGCCGACACAAGAGCTAATTGACTTCATGCGGTTAATTTGGTTCGTTGTTGCCTTCAGAGACATGTATGAGGCATACTGCTGGAGCGACAGTCCTTTGTCGGATGTAAATCTGGGTCGTTCCGGTAACGTACAACCGACTGTCATGGGATCGTGAGTTCGTCGTTTATTATGGCGACATGTTGAACCCATTATTGCCGAGAAAAGTTTCAAGAAATATGCTACGATTCATGTATAGAATTTTGGTGAGTTCAGCTTTATGAATTTTCAGATTACCACTACAAAACTGTGGATTCAATGCGGAAAGAACTTCTTAAGGGGTTACAGGGGTTTCGTGGGTTCAAAAAATCGATTTTGTTTTTTTTGGCTTATGAATTTCTACAACATCTCAAGAATATTATCCTAAACTTTCGAACCGGATATTAGTTTCAGATACAGCCTTTGGAAAGTGTGCGCTCCAAGTCACTTTTATTGTTACTCAAAACTTTAAACGCGTTTTTCTCGGAACCGTGTTTTCAAAGTCGGTTGTCAAATGTTCTGGAAAACTACTCAACCGATCTTGATAAACTTTTACACAGGTGTTCGAGACACAATTTACTCGTGCTTGGACGAAAGATTTTTTTTTTTCAATTACAACTATTTAAAAAATACAAAATGTCAAGCAAATTTGATCGAAATTTTCATTTTTTTGGAATTATGTCTGCCAAAATTCCAATTTTTCCTTTTTTTTCTTTCCTTCGTGCAAGCACGAGTTTATGGTCTTAACAAAAACACTTATTTTTGTTTTTTTTTCATTTTCGATGATTCTGTCAGGAGTTATGCTGATAACGCGGACGCACCTCTTTTTCGAGGGGTCACCGGGAATGACGTCACAATGGAGGAGTTTTAATTTTTTTTTTTTTAAATTTCAGAAATTATTCTTTGTATGTATCTATAAGACAGAAAAAAGTTCGAATTAAATAAATAAGTTTTTACATAGAAAAAAAAAAAATTGAAAATAAGCCTTTTTTACCCGACGAAACCCATCTAAACCCTTAAAACAAGTTATTGAGAACTAAAGCGTTTTTCAGTAAGAGGGCTTCAACTTTTCTTTTGAATAAAACACAAACGGTTTGACTTTTTTAACTAATTTTTTTTTTCATTATCGAGTTTGAACATATACATTTAAGTATGAAATTCGATTTCTTTTGCATGACCACCGCGTGCACGTTTTACGAAGTCCAATCGTTGAACCCAATTTTCGACCACTCTTTTGAATAAATCGGCCGAAATTCCAGCATTTTTGCGTTCAATATTGGCTCTGAGCTCACAAATCGTCGCCGGCTTGTTACTGTAGACCAATGACTTCATTGGATGACTTCACATAACCCCAAAGAAAATAGTCTAGAGGCGTCAAATCACACGAGCGCGGCGGCCATTCGACCGGTCCATTTCTGGAAATAATGCGCTCATCGAACTTACTCTTCAACAAATCAATTGTAGCGTGTGCTGTGTGGCTTGTGGCCCCGTCCTGTTGAAATCACATGTCGTCTAAGTCCATACCATTCAATTGCGGTCAAAAATAATCGTTTATCATATCGCGGTATCGATTTCCATTCATAGTAACGTGGCGATCGTTCTCGTCAACGAAAAAATATGGGCCAATTACGCCGCCGGCATATAAACCGCACCAAACAGTGATTTTTTCGGGATGCAACGGTGCCTCATGAATCACGTGTGGATTGCTTTCTGCCCAGTAACGCATATTTTGCTTGTTGACAAAGCCATTGAGCCAAAAGTGAGATTCATCACTGAAGATGATTTTTCGACTTTAAACTTTCTTAACAGAACACGCATTTTTATAATAAAATTCAATGATTTGCAAGCGTTGCTCAAGTGTGTAGCGTTCCATGATGAAATGTATACTAATGAAGTTTACAAATGACAAGCGAAAAATAAACAATATTGCGTCGTTCGCCCTCCCTATCGGAAAAAAGTTGAAGCGCACCTATTGAAAAACGCCTTACATGCTTGTACTCGTACACATGTGCATATGTAAGTAATAACTGTTGTTACATAAATGAGCGGTTTTAAACAAAAACTGTAAATATTTACACTTTTTTAATTTGGCACGAAATTTCAAGAACTAAACAAATACTTGAGCTTAAACGTGAAATTGGTTATAATTGTAAGTGTACATATGTATATACATAAGTATATAGAAATGTATGTATGTATGAAAAGACCTCTTGTGTGGACTTGCATAGGCGTTGTCGAACGCTAATATATTTTAACAATGAGTAATATGTTTTGAGAGCATCTGTTATTATTCCAAACAAATCAAAACAAGTGCACAGGGCAACATTGCTTCTCACAAATCTTTATAAATTGAAATTGTGGTAAGGGGTTCAAATGGGAAAATGATACACTTTACTACACAATCATAAAACAACAAATTGCCACATAAATATGGGGTGGTTTGCCACGTAATAGATTTTATTTTATTGTACTTAAAGTTCCACATCTTTTGCTTTTATCACGTTGTCGCTGTGGCATCTCAACCAATCGTTTAAGGGTGCATACGGTCGAGCTCACAATTCGATTGTTCAAACAGCATTAGCCGCGAGAAAAAGGTGTTTCTTTGAACAAGTTATGGGGTTAACATATTGTTACCGCAGGGAAGATACAACAGATGCCACCCTGGTAAACATTTTTGAATTATTTTTTACACATTGTGGTCCCAGTTCATAGTTTCCACTACCGGCTTAGGTACTCTTTTGGGAAACATATCAATATACTCAGCAGACGGCCGACCGTCCGCAGATACCAACAACCTGTGCAGCAGTAAAAGAACAACGCCCAAAGCTTACATACGTAAGCATATGGAACATGTACTTGGAAATGTATGAATGCACATGTGCACCAGCATGGGCGTGCGCTGATATTTGAAATTTGGTCAAGTGGGGGCTACCGCATCGAGTGAAATAGTATCAAAAACAATTGTAACAAAAATACATGGATCTCTATAAAATACTTCTTATTATAAAATATGCATCCAAAAATGATGCAGTCTCTCAATGCCCCTTGTTGACGCCCATGTACTTTACCATAGTTGAACGTTTATGCCGGCGATGCTTGGCGGAGATAACAAAATAAAAGTAGAATGTACTTGCTTATTGTTGCACACCAACTACTCCTGCCCTCTACATTAAAATACAACCACACGCACGCATATTTATTTAAGCTAAACCAGCTTCTAGAGCAAGAACTACTGTAACAAAAGTGAAAGCAAGAGTATACAAATCCAAGTAATACAAAATAAGTAAAAAGTGGTTGGCAGGTTACTGGTAAATATGTAGGTGAAGAAGTACGAGGCAGGTTTCAACGATATTAACAAGTAGATGCATTAAGTATTCGGGGTAACAACTTAAGCGTATGTTTGGAACATTGACGTTAACTGGTGCGCGCATAAGGCAGGTAAGCTAGGGGTGAGCATGAATATTATGATTTATTTTTATTATAGCGGCTATATCGGATAGAGCTATACTTATGCGTGTACCTTTTGTAAAAAGGTTCAATGCGAGATGAGTATGGCAAAGTGTATGTAGATGCACAAATGGAGGTGGTTGTGATGCCACTTGTTAAATGGACGGATGGCTTTGCACTTGCTGTCTTCATTTTTGCTTTCAGTTATATTGCCTGGGAATTCCTAAGGGATTGCCTCACAATTTGTACATTCATTTGTACATACATTCACACAGCTATAAAACAACAACGAAAAAAATTAGAATTAAGTATTGCACATCAAGCAGATAATGCTAGAGCATACGGTGTATGTGTATTTGTGTAAATCGAAAAGTGATGTTTTTTGAATACCTTTGATATTGCATTAAGCCCACGACCCCTTCCATATATTTTATACGGTAATGGAAATCCGCGTATAATCCCTGAATTGATAACAGGGGCGGGATAAACTAGTTATTGTCATTAATACGATCAATTTGCTGTTCACTTTTATGAGAGTAAATAACAACCTTATTGAATAAATTAAACGAGGCAATATTTAGTTCAGTTTGTATGGAAAATATTTAAAACGAATGCATGCAATAGTTAACGAGATTTCTAATCGTGTAATTCTTAGCATACGTACACTTGAGCTCACTTAATTAAGTCACTTTATTTATTGAAGATATTCGAGTTTTTCATCCTAAATTTGTTTCGTATTTTTTTTCTAAAAATAAAGTGTCTTTCTTAAGTGTTGTTTAGATATCAGTAGTGAATAACTCCTAAATGGTACCAGAGAGATGTAGAATTTTACACAACACAACAATCCGTTGAAATGATTAAAACTTATTATGACAATGATTAATGTTTAAGAACAACATAATATTTAAGAATAACAAAATCTTAAGAACAACATTTTTTTTTTGTGGAAATACTCGTTCGAATGAGTCGGCAATTAAAGGTAGGTGAAAAAATTTCAAGAACCTGGTTCTGCCAAGGATATAAAAAGAACTAGTACACCAAAAACTGGGCGGTCTGTTAAGAATATTGCTGCAGTAGCGCAAAGTGTTGCTGAACAACCATCAACATCATATCTCGACGTTCTCAAGAATTACGCATTCATGAATCGTCTGTTTGGTGGATTTTATCTGTAGACGTACCCACGAAAGCCATTTAAATGATGTTATTTTTGCATATGTATTTGTTAGGAATCGTATTTTAAATAAAAATAATGAAACATGAGAACTCTACATTTTTACATGTTTTATTTTAAAACAACATCTAGGTAAGGCTTTTGAAATACATGAATCAAAATAGAAACTTAATCAATTTTTGATTTATAAGGTTTTGTTATACATTGAACTATATCTTTATAAAAAAATTACGAAAAAATTTGAAATGAAAAATATTGCGAATATTGTGAAAAGATAAAGTGACTTATTGAAGTGAGCAACAGTTTTCATATAGCTGCGCGCTTTTTAATAGTAGTGCTTAAAATGATAAAATAAATAATTGGCGCGTACACTTCTGTTAGGTGTTTGGCCGAGCTCCTCCTTCCTATTTGTGGTGTGCGTCTTGATATTGTTCCACAAATGGAGGGACCTACAGTTCCAAGCCGACTTCGAACGGCAGATATTTTTATGAGGAGCTTTTTCATGGCAGAAATACACTCGGAGGTTTGCCATTGCCTGCCGAGGGGCGACCGCTATTAGGAAAATTTTTTTATTAATTTTGCTTTCACCGAGATTCGAACCAACGATCTCTCTGTGAGTTCCGAATGGTAATCACGCACCAACCCATTCGGTTACGGCGGCCGCCAATAGTAGTGCTTACCCTTAAAATATTTATTAGCATTTTATTTGCGAAATCAGTATTTTTATATTCATAAGATTTTTATCACCAGTCTAAAGAGCAATTTCTATGTGCAAAATAATTTTATAATAAAATAATAGTAAACCTTTGATCATATTCCGTATTAGGTGGTCACCTCGCACATTTTCGTGACCCTTTTCCCCATTTTTGAAGTGGCCACAACAAGTGATTGTTTGCAAACTTTAGCCTTTTGTCAATGTGATTTTTTTTTTGCAAGGACTACGAGCAACTAATGTACTGCCACGTAAACATTTACTGACCGTGTGCACTCCACATGTCAAGCTAAAAAAATTAATAAATAATCGGCGCGTACACTTCTATTAGGTGTTTGGCCAGGCTCCTCGTCCTATTTGGGGCGTGCGTCTTGATGTTGTTCCCCAAATTCCAAATGACAAGTTAGGCTCATCTTTAATTTGTCGCTAGTCCTTACTATGTATTTCAAAAGAGACACCGAGCAACTTAGTAATTTTTGTTCTTCGCAATTGAGCTGGACTCTCTACTGGACGTGAATGGATTAAAGGCTGTAATAAGTGTTTTTCTAATTTATAAGCCTTGTGGCATTTCACCAAATAAAGGTATTAATTTAAAAAAAATTAATATAATATATTGTTTAAGAGATAGAGGATTGCGCTGGCTCAATTGAAATTCACTTCCGCTAGTCTTCTAATAACTCGTATGCGCAAAAAATCTTAGAGCACAGCGCAATTTTAGCATTGGTAATTATTTGAATTTAAACACATATTTAATTCACCCATATACATAGTTCGTTTTCTTCGAAACACAGATATTACGGTGTCGTAGTAAATTAACCGTAATCTGCTTCCTGTAAATATCCTCGATATACAAATCCACGGATTTCAACATTTTCAAATTTTGAATTTATTTATGATTGTTGAATACTGATACTTCTTATTTAGAATAATTTTGTTTTGCAATGTCAAAATTGTCAAATTTGGATAAACGTATATGTAAGACACACCGTTCTTTCATATACCAACAGAAATATACACGAATGTGATTATTCACCCCCGTAATGCCAATGCCCAGAATTTTCGAGTGAATATTCCCATGAAGCAATGCTTTAAAATACCATTTATATTACTGCTATTATTTTGCTTCCAACTGTATCCACATTCTTCTTCTTAATTGGCGCGATAACCGCTTACGCGATTTTGGCCGAGCTTAACAAAGCCCTCCAGTCGTTTTTTTCTCGTACTAACCGGCACAAATTGGACACACCAAGTGAAGCTAAGTCCTTCTCCAACTGATCTTTCCCACGCAGAGGAGGCCGCCCTCTTCCTCTGCTACCACCAGCTGGTACCGCATCGAATACTTTCAAAGAGGTAGCATTTGTATCCATTCGGACGACATGACCAAGCTAACGTAGCCGCTGGATTTCTATTCGCTGCGCTATGTCTATGTCGTCGTAAAGCTCATACAGCTCATCGTTCCATCGTCTGCGATATTCACCGTTGCCAACGTGCAAAGGTCCAAAAATCTACCGCAGAATCTCTCTGTCGAACACTCCAAGCGTCGCTTCATCGTCCAAGCTTCTGCGCCAACCGTTAGGACGGACATGATGAGAGCCTTGTAGAGTGTTAGTTTTGTTCGTCGAGAGAGGACTTTACTGCTCTGTTACCTACTTAGTCCAAAGTAGCACTTGTTACAACAGAGATTCTATGTTGGATTTCAATGCTGACATTGTTATCGGTGTTAATGCTGGTTTCTAAATAAACGAAGTCTTTTACAACCTCGAAATTATAACTGTCTACAGTGACGTGGGTGCCGATACGCTAGTGCGCCGACTGTTTGTTTGAAGACGGGAGGTACTTCGTTTTGTCCTCGTTCACCACCACACCCATTCGCTTTGCCTCTTTATCCAGTTTGGAGAAGGCAGAACTAACAGCGCGGTTGTTAAGACCGATGATATCGATATCATCGGCATACACCAACAATTGTACGCTCTTATAAAATATTGTGCCTGAGCGATTAAGTTGTGCGGCTCGTATGATTCTCTCCAACATCAGGTTAAAGAAGTCACACGACAGCGAGTCACCCTGTCTGAAACCTCGTTTGGTATCACACATCTCGGAGAGGTCCTTCCCAATTCTGACGGCGCTGCTTGTGTTGAGCAACGTCATCTTGCATAGCCGTATTAGTTTTTCGGGGATACCACATTCAGACATCGCGGCATACAAGTAACTCCTTTCCGTACTGTCGAATGCAGCTTTGAAGTCGACGAAAATGTGTTATGAGTCGATTCTCCTTTCGTGGGTCTTTTCCAAGATTTGGCGTATTGTAAATATTTGGTCGATGGTGGACTTTCCAGGTCTAAAGCCACACTGATAAGGTCCAGCCTTTCACACAATACGCTCGCTAGAATCTTATAGGCTATATTTAGAAGACTAATAACGCGGTAATTGGCACAGATTGCAGGATCGCCCTTCTTATGGATTGGGCAGAGCACATTTAAATTCCAATCGGCTGGCATGCTTTCATCCGACCATATTTTCCATAGAAGCTGATGCCGGCTTTGTTGTTCTTTAGCCGTATTGTTGTTGTTCTCACCTCGTCATGGTCCGGTAGCGAAACGACAATTCCGTCGTCAACGATTGGGGTATCGGGATCTTCACATTCTCTGTGACATGCGCAGCTGTCACTGTTTAAGAGGTTCGAGAAGTGTTCCCTCCATAATTTAAGATTTCTCTGTACGTCAGTCACCAGTTCGTCGTCTTTTTTCTTACAGGAAAACGTCCCGGTCTTAAAACCTTCTGTAAGCCGCCGAACTTTCTGGTAGAATTTTCGGGCGTTGTTCCTATTGGCCAGCATCTCAAGCTCTGCGCACTCACGTATTTCGGCCTCCCGTTTCTTCTTTCGGATAATACGTCTCTCTTCCTTATTTAGCTCTCTGTAGCGCTCCCGGCTCGCGTTGCGCCCGATCGCAGCGTGGCTCTATAGGCGGCATTCCTCGTCGTACCAACTGTTTTTTCGGGCTCGCCCAAATCCAATTTCTTCTTCGGCGGCGGTACGTATAAAACGAGAAATGTTGCTCCATTGCTCGTGCATGCCAGTTTGTTGGGCAGTACTTTCTGTGAGCAGGAGTGAGAGTCGAGTGGCGAATCTTATGGCTGTCTGCTGTGGGTGCAGCTTTTCGATGTTGAACATTCTTTGCGAAGGTAGATGTACATTTTTTTCTGCATAGAGGTGTGTGGTGCTTATGTCGTGGCGGGGACAGCGCTCATAGGAACGTTAAAAGCGCTCATAGAAGGAATCTTTGGTCGCATCGTCCTTCTCTTCCGTCGAGGTGTGGGCGTAAATTAGCGAGATGGTAAAAATAAAATAAAATTGAAGTGGCGACACAACAAAATGCGAAATTTATCGACATTTTCTATTCTTGACAAGGATCAATTATTATAACGCAGCCAAATTTATAGTCAATATTTTAATTCAAGGTTTCCCTTCCACTGTTCTATTTAAGAGTTCATATCAACAAGCAAAACTGTAGATATTGGAGCTCAGTTGGTTTGTTTGGGCGGTATTGTGGTCGAAAAAATTAAGGATAAAAACATTTTCGTGACTTCGTGTAAGGAAAAACGCACTAAAATGGCCAATGTCTGTATCGAGCAAAATGGTGGACGTTTGTCTGATGCCATATTTCATACATAGTGCCCTAAATTTCATAAAATGTATTTAATATATAAAATTAATTTAATGATATAAGGGTTATATGTTTTACATTGGAAGGTCTTATTTGGAATCCTCGCATAATCGACTGTTGCTTCCTGAAAGTGTCCCTATTAGTTCTGTTACTAACAGACAATTCGGTCCTTTCGCAACTTAGCTAGTTGACCTACTAATTATTTTCACCACAGATTGACATTCTATTCACTCTCGCACAAGTTTTTAGTACTAAACTAGTCCGATTTTACACAAATAAATTTTGCGTCTAGTGTATATTTTAAGCCCTTCGTTATTTTAAATTTCTAGGTTTTAGTTCAAAAACTACATTATTTAAATTTGTACGTATTTTATTTTATATGAATTTCTGATATATATATATATATATAATATATATAATTGGCGCGTACACCCTTTTTGGGTGTTTGGCTCCTCCTCCTGTTGGTTCCACAAATGGAGGGACCAACAGTTTCAAGCCGACTCCGAACGGCAAATATTTTTTATGAGGAGTTTTTTCATGCAGAAATACATTCAGTGATTTGCCATTGCCTGCCGAGGAGCGACCGCTATTAGAAAAAACATTTTGTTCTTTCACCGAGACTCGAACCTATGTTCTCTCTGAATTCCGAATGGTGGTCACACACTAACCCTTTCGGCTACGGCAGCCGACAAATTTCTGATATATAGGGTTTTTTAATAGGTGCGCTTCAACTTTTTTCCGATAGGGAGGGCGAACGACGCAATATTTTTTATTTTTCGCTTGTCATTTGTAAACTTCATTAGTATACATTTCATCATGGAACGCTACACACTTGAGCAACGATTGCAAATCGTGCAAATTTTTTATGAAAATAATCGTTCTGTTGCTGCTACTTCAAGAGCATTACGGCCATTTTACGGTCCATTTAACAAGCCGTCCCGTTTTGGGGTTATGTGAAGTCATTGGTCTACAGTAACAAGCCGACGACGATTTGTGAGCTCAGAGCCAATATTGAACGCGAAAATGCTGGAATTTCGGCCGATTTATTCAAAAGAGTGGTCGAAAATTGGGTTCAACGATTGAACTTCGTAAAACGTGCACGCGGTGGTCATGCAAAAGAAATCGAATTTCATACTTAAATGTATATGTTCAAACTCGATAATAAAAAAAAAAGTCAAACCGTTTGTGTTTTATTCAAAAAAGTTCAAAGGTTGAAACCCTATACATATATGTATATATATTTGGCGCTTGCGCCCGTTTTGTGTGTTTAACCGAGCTCTTCCTTCTATGGCCTAGAGTAACCGATGGTGTATGACCCACAGAATTGTTAGCAACAGTAAAATCCAAATTCAAATCACTTAGATCTCCATCATATTATTTCATATAGTATTTATATAGCAAATTTTTATACAGCTTCAGATCGATGGTGTATATCAGCATATTCGTTAGAAAAATTGTTGCCAATTCTAATTCGACTAGTAAATTTGCATAAATTGCTTTACCAAGGATACGCCCAATCATATAGTAATGGTATTCAAATCAAATAAATCGGAAATTAAGAAAAGAAATGAACTGTACAATAATATCCTCGTAAAGATGTGAACGTTCAACCTTGAGGATGATAGATGGTCAGTTCAGAAACGCTTGGAAGTTGTCCTGGACATGTGTCATATAGTTTGGCCAGCTCACTTAGTGGTGATGGCCCTCCAATTAGAGCTTAACTTCTTTCATGTGAATTATTCTCGTTTACTACTTCCTCGTCGTCTTCACTGGATATTTCCGAGAATAATATAAACAAGATTGCGCCCTTCAGAGAGTACGTGACTTCGCATTGGTGTAGTAGCATAAGAGAGATGTGGAAATGCGAACAAGAATGCAAGAAGAAGAAATTACACAAACAATACACGAAGAAATTGAGCAAGTGCGACGTCACACACACAACCATTCTGTTATATTCGCTGAAAGCAAAGTAGCGGTACCACGATCGGCGTGACCTTATTATTCTCCTCATCCTGAGATTTTTCCGCATCGGTTCTTTGATGGCAAGCTATTGAAAGTTTAAGAAAGTAAATTTTGGCAAATGAAATTTTTTGACGAAGATTTTCGCAATTACTTTAACACTTAAATGACCGCTCACGAGGTTTCTCGTGTTTCAGTGCCGAAACGTAAAAGACGGTAATTGCTAAATATTACAAAATATAGGAACGACTTCACGTGTGCACGATTAATTCGTATATAAAGCTTAAGGTTGTTAGAAACTCTTTGGTATTCTCTTAATACAGATCAGTCCATAAATTCGTGCGTATTTTACCCATACTTCACTTTTGTACAATTTTTGAATACAAAAAATTATTCGCGGAATATAATGGAACTAAATATTTATATTTTCTTCAGAAGTGGTAACTGCGACGTGGAGGATGCCCCGTACGCTGGTCGTCCTGAAGTCATTAACTCCGACGCCTTGCTTGAACTCGTGGAAGCTGAGCTAAATTGGGCAGTCGATATGATAGCTCAGAGGTTAAATCATCGCATGGAACAGTTCACCGGCACCTGGTTCAGTTGGGAAAGGTCTCAAAGCTGGGATAATGGGTTCCGCATAGACTTTCTGTCGCCGACCTTCAGAAGAGAGTGAATGTGTGTTCTCAGCTGCTGCAACGGCTTAAAAATGAAAGTTTTTTGAACTGTATAGTTACTGGTGATAAAAAATGGGTCCTTTACAATAATCCTGTTCGCAAACACCAATGGTTAGATAAAGATGAAACAGCAGAACCGACCCCTAGAGATGGGCTTCACCACAAGAAGATTCTCCTATCTATTTGGTGGGATATCGCCGGTATTGTTTATTATGAACTTCTGTAACCAAACCAGACGATAACTGCTAATTATTATTCTCATCAGCTATCACACCTGAGTGAGGCACTTAACAAAAATCGACCGTCTTTGGTGAATAGACGCAAAGTTTTGTTTCACCACGACAACGCAAGACCTTATACCGCAAGGCAAACATTAGGCAAGCTGAACGAGCTCGGATGGGAGCTAATGCCGCATCCACCATACTCTCCGAATATTGCACCTTCTGATTATCTCCTTTTCCGTGGACTTCAATCCCATAAAAAGGGATATCGAAGCGTATTTTGGCTCCAAGGACAAACAATTTTTTTTGCCTAAACGTTGGGAAGACATTGTAAATAATGAAGGATAATATATTATTGATTAATAAATACTTTAATCATCTTTTTTATTAATTTTAAAACCACCTTTAAAAAACACACGAACTTATGGACTGACCTATACTTTCAATAGGTATGAAAAGACTTCAAATGCGGGCATGTCGCTTGGTGTATGTGTAATTTTTGTGCTGTACCTTTGTATAAAGTAACTTGCTTTCAGAGATATCATACCCTGAGTGTTTATTAAACTTATTTTAAAAGCAACATTTATATATATCAGTTATGAGGCGACCGCCGTAACCGAATGGGTTGGTGCGTGACTACCGTTCGTTCGGTATCTCGAGAGAACGTAGGTATGAATCTCCGTGCATGAAACAGCAAAATGATAGAAAAAGCCAAATGTCCGAGTGTATTTCTGTCATGAAAAAGCTCCTCATAAAAACCCATTTGCCGTTCGGAGTCGGCTCAAAACTGTATGTCCTGCATTTGTAAACCAACATCAAGGCGCAAACCACAAATAGGAGGAGGAACTTGGCCAAACATCCAAAAAGGGTGTAAGCGCCAATTATATATTTATATAGCTATAAGGAGGATGGTTCCATGCAATTGGTCAAAGTTACTGATCGCCATTCACTTGGGTGGCCAAGGCGATTCTCCTAAATATATTTCAAGCAGCTTACAACCTCCGATATTAGTTTCCTCTAGAAAACTTCCGCACACCCATTCGGGAGCGAGCCAACGTGAGAAAGCGAAGCATTCCAGGATAGCTGATTTGGGACCCAACACGTAAAAAACGTTTCTAACGATCTTATGAGCGCTGTTCCCGCCACGACATAAAAGTCGTGCTTGGCGACTTCAACTCCAGGGATTGGCAAGGAGGGAATTTTCCCTCGAAGGATGGGCAAGGAGGGAATTTTCCCCGAAAAAATTGGTTAGTAAGTCTTTGTTGCGCTTTAAAAAAATTATTCCAAATATAGAAATTTTGCTTGTTATCGTAGACGATATTGTGAGCAAAATCTTGGTAATTTTCCAGTTCCTCCGAAGAAAAAGGTAAATGCTTGGATATACCTTCTGTTCAAATATGAACGAGACGTTATCAATAAAACTGTCCGCGGATGACATATGAGCCCTTGATTTTGAAAGTCGACTAAGTCATATTTTCCCTGTTTCGAGATAATTAGAGTTTTACGTTTTAAAGGATTAAAAAATATTTTTGCACTATGGAAAATGATTTTTCGACAGTAAAGTAGTGTCAACAAACAAGAATTTATTATGGTTGTGAAATTTATAACCATTTTTAACTGGATATGTGCTTTTGAAAGGTTGCAAATGACTTAGTCGACTTTCAAAATTAACAGAATGACTTTATAAATGACTTATTCCAAGGAAACATTTTTATTAGTAATTAACATTTTATTCAAACTCATTTCATTGTAACAAAGTAAATTATTTGTTAATACATATTTTGGGAAGTAAAGTGTTTGTGAAAAATTGGTGGGATATAGGATAGTAAATCCATCATATCTTTATGTTTTTCTTTTGTTATTGGTCTAATAGTTGTGTGCAATGGAGGCAAATCAATATTTTTGTATATTTTAGGTCTTCCTATTTTAGGTGAGAGGTCTAATATTTTGAATTCGGAATTGTCATCTAAGGAAGTTTTATAAAACATCTTATATGGAGAATTTTTTAGAAATCTGATCCATTGAATTTTTAGCCAAGACACAGCTTCTCCATTGGTGTTTTTCTTTCTATTATTCGTTGAATCTTTTAGTTGTTTTGTCGAAATGAAATTTTTCTGAGCCAGTTGTACCACCAAAAATGGGTTTTTTTTACATACTTCTATTAAATTATAATAATGCTCAGGTATGTATACTTTTGGCAAGTGTCTTTACGAGGAGTATGAAAATTTAAGTTGAACTCCGTATTGAAAATTTTCCTGTAAGTCCACTCCTTCACACGTGATATATTATTTTCATCACATTTTTTCACATACAGCTCATACATTTTTCGGATATCTAAGTCAGCACTTAAATACTTTCGACCTGAAGTGTGATGTGATCTCGTGTAATGGCTCTCACATGCTGGAAAACTCAGAATATGTTCTCGTACCACTTTAATTTTATCTTCATCTGTTTTTCTAGATGAACCAAGCATTTTGCCACGTAAATCCATTCCAGGTGATTTGGCATTTAAGGCACCGTTTAATCTTCCCTGAGATATTTTAAAAGTATCCAAAAAAAAAGTTCTACAAATGGAAACTTCTGAATTCCGTAAATTTATATGATACTTATAACTACATTTTCTCATATATCCTTCTTCATTTCTGGGTCGTCTTTGCTTTATTGATAGTTTTCGAACCAAACCGTGCAGAAACAAATTCTGTTTTTCAAAACTTGCTAATTTCCAAAAAAAATCAAAATTTGCTTTCCTATCTTCATATCCAATTGCATTTATACATTGTTTGGAACAACGGCAATCTTTATGTTCGAAAAGTTTACCACTCACAAGCTTAGACTTTTTTGTTTCATATTCCTCTCCACTATTTCTCTACATTTTTCTTATATTTTGTGCATAATTAAGTTGATTTCGGCTCCTCTTTCTTGATTTCATGTTGATTTCTTCCATTTGTAGGGGTTCCGAATTCACTTTCACAGTATCAGTTGATTCATCTGAAGACGATATTGCTCCTATTCGTTTCCATTTCTTGGGAGCATTACTTAAACTTCTTCGCAGTACAATGTCTAAAATTAACTATTGTATAAATAGTACGTTTTTACATTTAAATGATTATTTGATCATACCTGAATCGTTATCTGAAGGCATTATAAAATTATTATTTATTTTCCAAAATTTCTCAACGAACTGACTTAGTCGACTATCAAAATGAACAGTTTCCGTATTTTGTTTAACAACCAAAAAATACACTCAATTTTACGAGTTAATTTTCATGGCATACTGCTAATCTCTTCAGATTATGTTAGTTCATTAGGATTAGATAACAAGTAGCTGATAAACTCGATTTTTAAAAATTTTGACTTAGTCGACTTTCAAAATCAAGGGCTCATATGGCAAAAATAAATTTTTTGTTTTTTGGTAGGACTGTTATAAGCTTACATGGTAAATTTCAGCGTGATATGTCACATAGTTTGTTTTCTGTGCTACTGTAAACAAGTCAAGCTCGAGTGTGTTCTTCGAATTTAACGATGGAAATTTAAGTTGAACAAAGAATTTGTTTGAAGTTTTGTTATTCCTACAAAATTTCGGCTTCAGACGCCTTAAAAATGTTGCAGACAACCTATGGCGACTCTGCTCTATCGCATGCACGTGTTTTCCAGTGGTACAAATCGTTCAAAGAGGGCCGTACATCGGTTGAAAACTTGCCTCATGAACGTCGTCCAGCAACATCAGTAAACGACGAAAACATCGGAAAAGTAAAGGAAATTGTGCTTGAAAATCGCACAAATCGCAAATTCGGTTAACGCTGAATATTATTTAGACGTTTTAAAGTGTTTGCGCGAGAACATTCGTCTTAAAAGGAAGGAATTGTGGGACAACAAGTCATGGTTCTTGCATCACGATAATGCACCAGCTCACACATCACGTCTTGTTCGCGATTATTTGAACAAAAATAATGTTAATATAGTTCCGCAAGCACCGTATTCGCCTGATATGGCTCCATGTGACTTTTTCCTGTTTCCCAAGCTCAAGTTGCCGCTCCGTGGAAAATATTTTGAGACAATTGAAGTCATAAAAGAGAATTCGAAGAACACACTCGAGCTTGATTTGTTTACAGTAGCACAGAAAACAAACTATGTGACATATCACGCTGAACTTTGCCATGTAAGCTTATAACAGTCCTACCAAAAAACAAAAAATTTATTTTCGCCATATGTCATCCGCGGACCGTTTTATTGATAACGTCTCGTTCATATTTGAGCAGAAGGTATTACAAACTTATTCTCAAATTGAGTACCATTTAATTCGGTTCGGTCTCCATATGATTGAAAAAGCTTAGCAGAAACATTTACGGACTATTCGATCAATTGACTCAGGACATCCGCAGGAAGTACTGTTTAGTTTGGATTTTGTAATTGTGCATTGATGGTATTTACCATTTCAATAATTTAGACTATAAAAATTTTGCACATTATGTTCAGTATAGAGCCGTCAGCCGATGAAAATTGGGTGTACATGAAAGTTTAGAGACATATCGCTGGTTGTCACTTGTGGGCTAAACGGAAAATAATTTGGAGGATATGGTTTCCTTGGTGATACTATTTATAAGTTTTGGGTGATTAAACACTACATGAGGCAATAATTTGTATCCGCCATGTTAGCTATTTGACAGAAATCGTGTGTCGTATTTTTTGTGGTAACATTTTATTAGAAATAAATTCACTTTTTGACGTTAAAAAAAAATAGACCAAAGCGGAGCAAATTTTCAAAAATGTTGGATAGTTTTCATCACAGCAAAATTAAAAACAATTAGCTGTTGCTTCTGAGGTACATCAGAAATCATTTTAAATTTCCTACTTGAAAGGAATGTCTTAATAACAGAAGTAACTATATCTGAACTTTTATAGAGGGAGTGCATAACGTCACTATAACTAGTTACGTTGAGGTCTTAACTAATAATGGTGCTCACATTGACCAAAGTAAACGTACGTTCTGTGCAAACTGACACGATTTAAGTAATGAGAGCCCCATGTAAATGAAAACTCACCACCGTTCCCTTACGTAGTATCTAGATCGTGTACGCGAGTAAATGAAAAATTTTGGATTGCTCTGTAAAAACATGACAGCTGATTGCTCTCTCACCACACAGTGTTACCAAACAGTACATTTCGAAATCATTTACTAAACAAACTTAGAAAAATTTTAATTTGTATTAAAATAACTTAAAAACAATGTTGAATAATGTTAATTATAGATAAATGAACTATTTGAATTTGTTGGTTTTTGGATTTGGTTTATAATACAATGAAAAATGATAACGGGGATATGTGTAAAAGTATGCATACAAAATTATGAATGACAATATTGTGTCGATACAACCAAGCACGAGCTCACGCAAACTGATGTATTGTGAAAATATGTAACCAAACGAAAGCCGCGGTTTTCTACGAGCACAAGTTTTGCTCAATTTTGTACATCTCACGGACAACCAACAGGGATTACGATAACTTCGGTGAGTGCGAGCAAAAAGGATTGGCCGGGAAAAAATTACCATGGCACTGATCTACAAGATGTACACCCTATTTTGCTGATATCTGATCAATCAGTGTTATGAGAGTATGTAATAATATAAATATATCAAAAATGAAGTGATGAAGCGAGCACGCGGTACACCAGCCGTCGAAGCATTATAAGCGTAACATAAAACCTGTAAAGCTGCGCTTAAAAAAGCTTTACAGGTTAGCAAAAATCTCTGTTTTAATGAGCTCTGCGACAGCAACGTTGACCCTTAGAGAATGGGATATAAGGTTGATATGAGGACCCTGAAGAATCCAAGACCACCACAGCGAACGTGTCCAGCCCTTTTGCGAGTAGTGGTTTAGTTGGGTTAAAGTCCCACACCACGGCTTCGTCCATAGGCTTTTGTGCTTCCCCTCTTCCTTAAAAAAAAAATGATGACGAAATATGTACTTTACATGTTAAGTATAAGAACGTTACCAATGATATATTGAGACTCCTAATAGCTTTTCTTTTATATCAAATTTATTTATTGTGCTAAAATTTTGCCGTTCTTTCAAAATAAAATGCATTCGGACTACCTTATTTATAAAATTTTTTCTTTACATATGTAGGTTGTTTTTGGAAGGCCTGTTTAAGAAAAAACTAAAATCAAACAGGTGCAATTAATTGATTCCGTGTAGGTAAGTATACTCTTTGTGGTTTTATTATGAGAGCGAAAGCCGAAATGTAACCATATGTTGGTAAATATAATTTAATGTTTCATTTCCTCACCGGAAGTCGGTATGTACGTGGTGTGTGTACAACTTGAACAGAACTAATGTTCAATAAGGGTGAAAAAAGCATTAGCACCTTCAGTAGGAAGACTAAGTTACATACACAAGTAAATAACATTAAGTAGATTCAGAAATATTTTTCATCTACTTTCTAATTTTTATAAACTGCCTATGCTGGAATATATATAATCTGATTTGCAGATTTTCCATAAAATTTAAAACGCTTAACTTAACAACTTTTCTTCTTAAGCTATGCAAATGATATTTAGTAAATATGAAGAAATACATGTTCCTATAGGTGGTAGGTACATTGACTAGAAGATGTTCGAGTCATTGATTGAAACAGAATGCATGACGCAATATTAAATAATACCAAATATTTCTTTAATAAAATTAAAATTATAACATGTAAGCCTTTTGGGAAATAGCCACGTGACGGTCGTTTGTCAGGTAAGGACATGATTCGTGCCGTTAATTATATTAAACCTCATTTCAAGGGGTTGGACACGAATTTCGATTGCTTCTTGATTGTAATCAAATTACACAACCTGTTTCGAGCAATAGAGCATGACGAGACAGTATCCACAACACAGACAACTCGTTAAATACAATACTAGCTAGAATTTAAGTGGAAGTTTCTACATGTATACATATGTATGTGCATGCCTGTAGTGTGTAATATGGTGCACATTAGGAAATACACCAATAATCCGAAATTGAATGTTAGGAATTGAAAGCAGAACAAAACAATAGTGATTGTTGATATCAAATTGAATGCGGATATGTATGTATCATACTTTGAATAGAGCACTACCTCAAAAAAAGCAAATATTTCTTAGCAATTCAAGCAATTTAGCTACTAAAGTTTACATGTTCTCCATTAAAACTAAAATACTGCAAATTTGAGCGAACTTAAGCAATGATTCATCTAATATGTAGTGACTCAGGCGTACAAAAATGCAGAATCGATGGCGGTCCGGGAGAAAAAAATTCCAGATGCACTACAAGGTCCGGCACTTGAAGTGTAACCTATTAAAAAGCCTTAAATTTAGTTTGGAAAATTAATTTTATTCAATGAAAGTAAAAAATGTGTGAAAATAATACAAAATTAAGAATCCATTTACTCGATATGTCCACCATTTACCTTGACTATGGCATTGAAACGGTCCAGAAACGAATAACAAGCTGCCCGAATGTGACTTGAAGGTATTTTGGCCCACTTTTAGTTCGGACCTTGTTCTCCGAAATGGGCCAAAGAGAATAATCCATAGGATTCGCATCTGGTGAATTTGAGAGCCATTGTGTGGACGTTATGCAGTTCGGAACGTTGTTTTTTAGTCATTCTTGGTTTACTCGAGCATTGAGACGGTCCTGAGTCCTGTTAAAACGTCCATGATCTGCCACCGAAATGTTTGTCTGCCAACACAATGTTTGCAAAATGACCGCTTTCGGTCAAGCGAAACAACTCCTTCGATATCTCAAGCCTAACTTGTTGCTGCTTTTGGATCTCGTAAGGCTTGACATTGGGTAAATTTTTCAGTATGAGGCGGATGCTACGGTCAGATATTTTTAGTTATTTCGCCATTTGATTGGCACTTCGTCGGTGATTTCGCTGAAGTTGCTGCTTCACTTTTTGAACCATTTCCATGACGTTTATGACGTTTCGCGATGCTACCAGTATCATTGTAACTAGTAATGATGCAAAAAAAAAACTTTATTAACTTTAAGGTGCTCGAGTTCACGAACAATCGCTGGTTGCGATTTTTCAACCAAATATAATGCAATCATACTATTACGTTTGAAATACATTACTGCTCTTCTTTTTTCGCGTTTATTCTCGGCAAAATGATTCCGCGCGCTTGTAAACAATACTCTGGACTGTCATTTAGCCAACTAACAGACAGCTGTTGCCCGTATATCAGCTGCGCGAGATGTGTGAGGTTGATTACATTTCGAGTGCCGGACCCTATACATCACTTGACCGATACCCAGTTAACCCGTTAGTGTATAAATCACACTTTCTCTAAACGCTTACCAATAACTTAAGAGTAATCAGTGAGCATCATCTGATAATTCAAAGAATCAAATGAATGTGCTTGTATGAAATACAGCCCATATTATAAGTTAAAGATTGTTTGTGAATCAGTTGCGTATTAAAATTAAACTCAAACGATCAGGAAATTGTAGGGAAAATCTCGGCCGAATAACTAGCAGACACTAAATAGCATAAAGGTTATCAATGACTTATTGGAAAATCGTTTTACATATTGTCTAATGACTATAAATCTCATACCTGAAGTGGTCGTTGGGGCGGTCCAGCCATGCTATGATGGTGATACATAACATCATGCTTGATTTGAGCCGGCATTTGACTGTGATGATGTGTGGCTTGATGTTTACCCATATCCACTGCCGCGAGAGCTTCCGCTCTGCTAAGTATCCCATCATTTATTCCGGCAAATATATCACCCTGCATATAAATGAAAACGAAATTAATATCTTTATTTATAGCTGATGTTTTACTTGTAATCAGCCGCCATAGTTTCTGTGCTCAATTCTGAATTAAGTTTCCTCGAGATTCTAGAGAGAAACCGCACCTGTTCAGTGAAATGTTATAATTCAAGTGTCAATCAGATTTAAGTGGAAAACTTGTAATCCTTTTGAGAGATGCAACCCTTTGAAAAGAAAATGTATTTGCTCAATTCTAGGATTACTAAATAATTAAACTAACGGTGTAAAAAAATTATTTTGATTTCCTATATATGTACATATTTCCAGCAATATTTAATCACTGAAAATCTTCTTCTGCCACCTCCTTTAGAACGCATGCCGCTTTCACAACTCCAACGGACCCAAATCTTGTTCCTTCTAATGCAAATTGTATGTTAAGAAACAGACAAAAGTCCACGGTGCAAGATCCCGCCAATAAAGCCATTGATGTAATACCGGAATGAATGTGCGTCGAACTGTGAGCAGTCAATTTCAGATGCTGATGAAGAACAATCGGAAATCTTTACTGGTGTGTTCAGATCTTTCTTCTTTGCTTCAATTTAGCTATTTTATTTATTTTCATGTTTGCGGTGAAGGCTTTGCGATTGTATGGAATATTTACTTTTCATTGCGTTATTTAAATGCCAATACAAGTGAAAAAGGGAAACTTTTAAGAGGGCTATGCTTCCAAAAAGAGTATGATTTATAATTATAATAATAAATGACTCAAGTAAGCATTGATTTTTTAGCTTAAGGCCACAGTAGCCATTGCTATAAGCTCACTGTATTTTATAGTTAACTGTAAATACAATTGTCAATAAAAAAGTAAAACAAAGTATTGATTTCTAATATTAGCAGTAGTTCCTAATAATATGACTTCATAGGTTGCGATGAAAATGAGGAGGACATCACATTGATTTTTACCATGAACAATCCGCATATACTCAAACTTACAAATTAACAAGCAACTAATTTGTATGTGTCGAAAACATAAGATTGGACACAAAGGGAACTTGATTAGTTCGAAAGCATCAGAACTCGTCAGATATTGCGTGTTGAAAGCAACTACATCTTATTGCTCCAAAAGGATGATAAGGTATTCTCGAACAAAAATAGTGTTCCTTAAATTTCCTGCAATTAACTTGCAGGTGACCCGTTCGAAAAATTGCAACTATCATCACATTATTCCTTCTGAACTCTTGACCATAGTTATCGATATTCGTTAGAGCCATTTCGTAAGATGCAAGCCGTTTCTTTAGAATAGCCATAAAACAATCTGGAAGTCCTAATTTTTTACAATTTTCGTGGCACTTTTTGGATCCTCGTCTAGCTGAAATAAGGTTAGGTTAGGATGACCTGACTGGCTGAAAGTCATCACATAGACCTATTGGTTCTTAGTGATACCAGATGAAGCTTGACCCTTACGTTTCCTTGTAGTAGGCTTCTTGTAATAAACCTGCGTCTTTTGCGAATCTAAGTAAGCTCTGAAGCTCTCACCCTGAGGGACATTCTAACCTCTCATATTGTAGAGCTTCTAAACATTTCATTCGGGTTCTAGCTAATGCAGGGCAGGACATGGAAGGCGTTCTAGAGTTTCCCTCTCTTCTAGTTCATTGCAAAATCAGCAGCTATCATTGTTTGTTTGTTTGATGAAATAAAACCACTTCTGTTCGATATGTGCTTAGGTCAGCAAAATCCCGCAAATTGGTCTATAAGATATTGAAATAGTCTAATTTTTTCATTACCCCGAAACTCGCCGTAATGGATCAATATATGCCCATTTACACAGGAAAACATTTTGTTCGGCGGAGAAGGACAGCCGAGGAAGAGAGAAGGGAATTTGTCTCCCGTACTGGCGACACGCTTTGTGCTTCTTATTCGTATTTCCAATCTTAAAGCCATTTTTGACAGTTGCTTCATTTGTTTTCTTCTTTTGTGGGAGAAAGTTCTCAGATCTGTTCAATCAAACGGAAGAAATCAACCATGACAAACATCAGGCATGATTTAAAAAACTTATGTGGCATGTTTATGTTGAATTCTAATTCTTCACCATTTCTAAACACTCAAGTTAATTTTGAGTTAATTATTTATATATGAAGTATTTTTAATTTAATTTTGTTTTATTCAAGTACAATTTATATATATCTGTAAATAATAAAAAACCAACATAAAACTATTTATTATTTAACCAGTTTGCATTCTTCATTGAAATATTTAAGAAACTGTTGACGAACGTTCTCCGCTTTACATGTTGCGGGTTGTAGAATATATCCGAACCACAAGATGCCAAAGGAATAAACGTCAAAATGTGGCCGAAAACAATTTTGCTCGTGTGACCGCGAATGAAACATTAAAAGAGAATTTCCAGTGTCTCCCTTCCAGATGTCTCCCTGTGTAAATCGGCACTATTCCACTACCTGGAGCAGCCGGCCACCATAAGACTACCACCGCCAGCTTCATCGTTTGTTTTACTTGATGCTTTTGCAGCTTTTCATGCGGTTGGTGCCATCCGGCTGGAAACGGTTAATACGGGTCTCATCAGACCCTTTTCCAGTCGACAGCTTTCCAGTATTTGTACTTTTTCTAGAACTCCATTATTTTCTCGGTATATGGCTGTAGTGATCGATATCTCGTAAAGCATCGATCGAACAATTTAAACTTTATGCTTGCTGTCAAGGTGACATTTCTCTGTCTGACTTTCGCCGTTTTTTGTTTGTTCCATTCAGTTGTGAGTTACAGGTAACAATGGAAGTCAAGAAAGAAAAAATTTGGTACATTTTACAGTTTTTCTTTCATAAAGGCGCAAATGCAAGCCAGACCGCTGAAATTGTGAATGGTGCCGATACTGTAACAGGTAATTACGTGAAAGTAAATGACCGAAAATGTCGATAAAATCACAGATATAATCGAAATTGACCGGCATGTTAAAAGTCGTAACATCGCCCAGATCGACCAAAACAATTTTAAATCATTTGCACAAACTAATATATTGGGTTGGCAACTAAGTAATTGCGTATTTCACTCATAGATAACTTCCGTTGAATTTTTAGGGTGGCAGACGTAGTACAAATGTAAAACACTTTTTGTTATTTGATAGTTGGCAATTCAGCTATCAATCAGTTTTTTAATCGGTTGCGTAGTTTTCGTTGAAAAATGGAAAATCAAAAGGAACATTTTCGTCACATTTTGCTTTTTTATTTCCGCAAAGGGAAACCCGCTGTTTATGGTGACGAAGCCTTAAAAGAACGGCAGTGTCAAGATTCGTTTGCCAAATTTCGTTCTGGTGATTTTTCATTCAAAAATAAAAAACGCTTTTGTCGTCCAATTGAAGTTGATGACGCCCTAATCAAAGCAATAATCGATTCGGATCGTCACGGTACAACACGTGATATTGCAGAGAGGCTTCATGTATTTACATACATGCATTGAAAATCACTTAATACAACTTGGATATGATCAAAAATTCGATACATAGGTTCCTCACGAACTGAAAGAAATGCATTTAATGCAACGCATTAACAGCTGCGATTTGCTAAAGAAACGTGATGAAAATGATCCATTTTTAAAACGACTGATAACTGGTGATAAACAATGGGTTGTTTACAAAAATATCCCAGGCCAGGTGAACCAACTTAAACAACATCAAAAGCTGATACTCATCAAAAGAAGGTTTTGTTATAAGTGTGGTGGGATTACAAAGAGATTGTCTACTTTGAACTCTTACCACCCACCCGAACGATCAATTCTGATGTCAAAAAGTTTTATGAACATGGGATTATGATGCTACCTGAAAGATGGCAAAAGGTCATTGATCAAAATGGCAGAATAAAGTTATTTAGTTCCATGAAATATTGGCCTTGATTTTCTAAAAAAAATCCGCAATTACTTAGTTGCCAACTCAATATAACACGTGGGCTGAAAAGTTCCAGGTCTAACAAAGAAAACACTTTTTGTTCAAAATTAGCTTTATTCATCTATCCTTCCAGTGCCGCTTTACCATTTCAATACCACTTTTGTAGAACGATTTATGTTTTGCCTCAAAATAGGCTTCAGTTTCAGCAATAACCTCTGCATGCGAGCAAAATTTCTTACCGGCAAACATTTTTTTAGATCTACGAACAGCCAGTGGTCACTGGGAGCCAAATCTGGCGAATACGGTGGATGTGGGAGCAATTCGAAGTTCATTCATGTAGTTTTGCCAATGTTTTGATTGACTTGTGACACCGTTTTGATGAAGCAAAATTTTGTTTTCCTTGCCTTGAAAATAATAAAAGCAGAGTCACTGTTAGCACAACAACTCACGACCTATCAGTTGTCTTTTTAAGGTTAGTACTAACTGAAACAGAGGTGAATGCAATAAAACTAATGCTATCTATATGTTAGGGACTTAACATGCCCATGTGTTATATGTATATGCAACCGCCGTAGCCGAATGTGTTGGTGCGTGACTACCATTCGGAGTCATTCGGAGTGCGTAGGTTTGAATCTCCGTGCATGAAACAGTAAAAAGATAGAAACAGTTTTTTTTTTAATAGCGGTCGCCCTTCGGCAGGCACTAGCAAGCCTCCGAGTGTATTTTTGCCATGAAAACGCTCCTCATAAAAAACCATTTGCCGTTCGGAGTCCCCTTAAAACTGTAGGCCCCTCCATTCAGAAAACAACATCAAGACGCACACCACAAATAGGAGGAGGGGCTCGGCCAAACATCTAACGGATGTGTACGCGCCAATTGTTTATTTTTATTTTATTATTTTGATGTATATATATACATCATTTACATACATATATTATATGAGGTTTGCCTTTTCTATTTTGCGCCTTTGCAACACTACGTGTGATGAGGTGTAATTTGATATTTTTATAGAAAAGTTTGGTATTTTTACCGTAAACTTACATATCGAGTGTTGTTTTTAAGAAAACAGAAATATTGTTGGATTTTTTTTATAATCTGGCACTTATTTCTTGAATATGATATATGGCATATGTCCGCAGCAGCTAAAAGTTACATGGCCCATTTGATCAATCCAATAAACCGATTGTTAAGCGCACTGTATAGCAAGTTGCGCCCCGAAAGGCCAAAATGCCGTCGATGTTTAGATGATTAATTTTTGGAATTCCGTTAGCATGACTCACTAGCGCTCGTCATTCACTGTAACGCACCTCCTTCCTCATTTCGAAAGATACATTCAAAGCGACTTTTCACAATTTGGAAACATTGTTCTTGACGATTCAGAGTTACTTGTAAAACCTTACTGAACAGAAATGTCGTTACCAGTCAATGCATAGTTATCGATATCGGCAGTTCTCATGCAGCTAAAAAAGAGACCTGATGGAATGTTTTCGCTTACGAGCTTTCTTATTTCTTTTTTCAGACAGACTACTTCGACTTTTGTCATTGAAGCACCACAATTAAAGCTGATACAATGAGTTCTAACATGGCTCTCGATCCTTGCAGGATGAATTTAGTGCATGTCGTCCAAAAACGGTTGGCGTGCAGAAACAATCTATGTTTTATAGTACATTAATGAATTACGCAAGGTCATCATGTGACATATCACGAGATAAAGGCATTTTGGGCATTAGAGGGGCCAGCTTACATTCAATATTGCATGAAGATTTGGTCGTTAAGAGGATTTGTCTTCGTTGGATACCACAAATGTGACGATTGATGTAAAGAAATGTTGAAGAAACAAATATTTGCGGATTACCAAAAAACAAACATTGTTCTGAGTTTAATTGGCGAAGCTATCGCATGTCAAATCGAGGTAACAAAAAAAAGTTAATAATTCCCGTTTTCCGGAATGCAGGTCCTAAAGTATTCATATCAATATTTTTCAAACGATTTTAATAACAATTACACTAACTGGTAGGTAATAAATAAATAAACTAGGACACGAAAATTTGTTGTTTTTTTTACAACAAATTTTTGTTTGTCTTATTTTTTTACATTTCACTTAAGTCGTTAAATGTTTTTTTATTCGTATCCCATATTTTTTGTGCTTTTTTTTGTAAACGTATATAATATATTTATTTATTCATATTTTGTTGAAATGTATAAATTAGGCTTCAAGAGGGATGTCATTGCAACAAATGCTTGATTACATTCAAGAGCTGGATGAAGCAGAAGTAAGATTACAAGATTATTTCGAATGGCTTTATCCTGTCTTCACAAATTTATGTAACTCGCGAGATAATTGCAGCCTGGAATGATCAATATACCGTTAGATGCTCGAAGTTCGACGACTGTTATATAATATTTGGGTTTTTCCTATTTTGTTCGATAACATAACATGCAATTTGCTAACAATTATGTCATCAACAAACTTTTCAAATTGTTCGTAATTTGGCACTGGAAATATGGGAACAAGCGATGGTGAATCATTGGTCACCCATTCAAATAATCCTTCCTTGTTCCCTAGCGGTAATCCAATATTTAAAGATTTCGGCTGCACTTTACGTAACCGCTTTCGCTTTGGAGGAGGGAATTGCGTGCTCTTATTGATCATTTGAAAGCGAAAATGATTGAACATTTTCATGCCGAACTAAACCTTTCTCTCGTTGAAAGTATGACATTTTGATAGACATGGATGTAAGCATCTCATAAAATGAATGAACTTCGAAATTTACTAAGAAATCCGCTTCTTTGGTCAGTATGATTGATTATTTTGCTGACACGAGTACATTGAAATCGCTATCATTTTCATTTTTCTTTGATAACCTGTTTACAAATTATCCTTTGTTGACGTATCTCAAATCATGCGGATATATTGCTACGGGAACAATCCGCGAAAATCGTATTCCACCAATTGGTGCATAAAAAATCTTCAAGTCAATAGGAAGGGGTAACGGCAATCAATTGCGATAAGAAACACTGGCATTCGTTTGGTGAAATGTAAAGACAGTAATATTGTCTGCATGTTATCTACCACTTTTTGTGAAAATCCGAAATCAATGAAATCAAACAATCCAAATAAATCTACCACGTCCTTGCACGATCACGGTAGACAATAAATATATGTATGTGCGAAGACCAATTCGCTTAAATTTTTCCCAATACCGCATCGCATACAGAAGAAAAAAATGGTGGTTCAGCATTTTTTCAGGCTGATGGAAGCTAGTACTCAAAATGCTTGGTCGATTTCAACACACTCTCCGTTGTGATCAGACTGGAGAATTCGTAGTAATAAGCAATCGTAGACATTGTGCCGGTGAACGATGCAAAGTTAACGGATGCAAAACATGCCAATAATGCAACTTAGGGATTTGCGTAAAGTGTTTTGCCAATTACCACACCAAGCCATTATTTATTTCATTTCTTCTATTTTCATAAATTAAAAAAAAAAGTATACCGAAAAATTACTTTCTCTTTCAAAAAAAACTATACTCTAGGCGACCCAGGGTTACCATATTTTTTTTATTTTTATTTCCATTATAAATTACAATCTGTTAATATTAACAATAAACGTTATTGTCTTTGGTGGTGTTTTGTTACAATTTTACTAACACAATATAGTTTTCTATAATTTTATTTATATTACAGTACGAGCAAGATCTGTGGGTGTTTTGGATGAAGTTCTCATTTCATAGTTTTTGTGCTCTAAGTCGCAAGATATGCTTACTACTGTTTCTTTTTACTGTTTCAGTGACAGTGTCTATGCCAAGTTCGCGATGAATATCGTTATTTCTTATGTACTAATTTGCGTTTGTGATTGTCCTTTACATCTTAGATTGACTCTTATGACTTTTATGTTTGATTTACTGGCAGTCCCCCAAATTTCTAGTCGGTATATCATTTGTTTATTAAATAAGCTTAGTGTTGATTGTTTTTCTAGTAACCAGTAGAGTTGTCGGAATTTGTTTTTCATCTCGTTTCTCTTGTTCAGTGTGTGTTTTTCCCATGTGAGTTTTGAGTCAATCGTTATGCCTAAATATTTTGCACTTGACTTTAAGTGTTTTTGTTGCTGCTTCTTCGTTACCATATTATAACGTTAGTTTTTCATATTTTCCACAAAATATAAGACAAAGAAAGTTCTGGCTATGATGTTCCGGCACCAGGACTCAGAAATGCATACTAGCGAAAGATTACCACGTAACAAGTATGCTTTGTACTTCGATGGTCATGTGCAAGTATCATACAATGTACACGTATTTATTTGGTTGCAAACAAAGCGAATCTACTAGGTGTGATAGCATTGGAGCAACAACATTTAAATGTATTTTGATCTTGTGAAAGTGATTCCTATTACGGAAATCAGTAGATCACATCTCAAGACGAATTGCGTGTGAAAAGAAATTATAGAAACAAATGCTTTACAATTACCGCAATTACGGCGCACACCACACATAGGAGGAGGAGCTCGGCCAAACATCCAAAAAGGGTGTACGCGCCAATTACACAGGCCGACAAAATTTAACCAACATTCAGACCCAGAAACCAGACTATATATTTCCGAAGGTTTATGATGCGCTGAATCCAAATCTGGCCTCAGAATTGCTCTATCAGCTCTGGTTTTCGAGATATCCTAACCTAAAAGTGCAAAAAACACCATTTTTGCCCATATTTGAGGTTATGTAGCCTTGCAGATGTTTTCTTTCACCAAAATTAAAGGATGACATCTTTAAATACAATCCTTCTTTTTTCAAATGGCGTTTTGTTTGCTCAAATATCATTTTTTTCGCAGAGATATCGCATTTTGAAATTTTCATGTTTCGAAATTTTCCTACACCTGAAAATCGATTAAGATAACATAGACATGATATATTCGATTACTAATTTTCTTGAATTGAGTCTTATTTTTCTTAAAATTTTGTCTCACACCATAAGTGTGCTGACTCACCACATCCCTACACTATCTAACCTTTGGGTACCGAGTCACACACAGCCCTAACCCCTAGAAACCACCCCTATCATACCGCGAGCAGGCTAACCCACATAACCGCAAGCAGGCTTTCCCACAAACTCCAAATTTACATACTATTAATCCATATATTTCAGGTCCTCAAACCCAAGAAAATTAGTAAGCGACTATATCATGTCTATGTTATCTTAATCGATTTTCAGGTGTAGGAAAATTTCGAAACATGAAAATTTCAAAATGCGATATCTCTGCGAAAAAAAATGATATTTGAGCAAACAAAACGCCATTTGAAAAAAGAAGGATTGTATTTAAAGATGCCATCCTTTAATTTTGGTGAAAGAAAACATCTGCAAGGCTACATAACCTCAAATATGGGCAAAAATGGTGTTTTTTGCACTTTTAGGTTAAGATATCTCGAAAACCAGAGCTGATAGAGCAATTCTGAGGCCAGATTTGGATTCAGCGCATCATAAACCTTCGGAAATATATAGTCTGGTTTCTGGGTCTGAATGTTGGTTAAATTTTGTCAGCCTAGTTCCATTAAACACGAAAGATACGATTATCGTAAAAACTCAAACTAATAAATTAATTTTAGTTATCAATCCGAATTTTGCATGGACAGAGAAGCAGATATTAGTTTAAATTATTTCGGATACTTTTCCTTGTAGACTAGTGTTATATATATATATAGGGATCAAGAATTCTTTGCGTGAATACTATTTATGAGGAGGTCATACAAGCAATTACCACAGAGCGTGATTTCTCTCAAGGTTTTGATAAATACGCCCAATTTGAGGAGGTATTATTAAAAAAACGCATGGAAATGATGGCAAACGATCTACATGCTACTAAAGATGCAATTGATGTAGAATTGCGAGTGGTACGATTCGAGTATCTTATGAACGACGATTGTCGCTTTTGAACAATGCGCTACTGCGCCAGAATACAAGCAATGGATGTAAATGTATTTTAGATATTGCAACAACTACAAAATGCATTTGTGACTGTGAGTTCTTTATAACTGCCCTCCACAATCTTTATAGACTGTATAAAGTAATCACTACTAACGACTATTTTTGATTTTTTGTTTTTAATTATCATAATACATATAATATTTTAAACATTCTAAAATATATTATATTATTTTTCTAAAAAACTTACAGCTAAAATTTCAATAACTAGGACTGATGAAAATTTTTTGCTTTACTTTATGGCAGGTCGAAGTTTAGCATACTGGCTACGGGTATTTCTGGGCGCAATAACGTGTTTGTAAGTTGTTTCCAATTCGATTCTACAAGCGTAACAATCGATTCTTTCTCATGCGTTACAACGTGCTTACAATATTTCAACGGTACGGGATTACCAATCTCCTCAATTATAAGTATATTGCCATTCATATGCCTTTTGACTATAGTGTTTTCTAGTGAGTGGAACGTTATAGCCACCAGTCGACCTTCGTAGCGCAAGTATTCACAGTTCCCCAGTTGTTATTGTAGTAGCAGTTTGTCAGGCCATGTTAGGCGCGGTGCAGACACCGGTCGGCACCATTAACCTCATCTAAGGGTAGGCCCAAGAAACATACTGTTTCGATGGGATAGGTCGCAAGGAGAAGGGGTGTTAGATGAGTAGGATTGTTCCGCAGTCAACCCCGTATGTGTGCACAACTGTAAGATATAAAAAAGTAAAAAATTCGATAGAGCGTGAATTTACTACATACAAACACGTTTGGGCACTTCGCTTAGAACTTCGAAAAACGGCCTCTTACCGGTCTCAACTTTTTTCGAGCACAAAACAGACTTTCTCATTCTTTTCAATATTATTACTTAATTGTCAAAATTGTCGCAAACTAGATCCACATATATGTAAACAATGTAATTAAAAAAAAACATAATTTTGTCAAAAAGGAATCACCGAACCGAAAATCTCAGCTGTTCTAAATTCGTCTTGGTTACAAAACTTGAAAAAAACTAATTTCTTTTTATGCAACTTTTATTGTTACATTTTCTAAATGCTTTAAGTAAGAAGAATAAATTTCTTGGGAATCCCTGGATGCAATAGTTTCCACACATGCTTACATATTGACCCCATTATTATGAAAATTATGGAATCCTGCATTTAAAACAAGTACTTTATATTACGAAATTCCGGGAAACTATAAAAATGTTTGTCATTTACAATGTTACTACACATATAAAAATGAACTAAAGAAATTTTATAGTGCATTTTTGAATACTACGTTAAATAGTAATATGTCTGGTGGCCACCGCAGTCGAATGGGTTTATGCGTGACTACCATTCGAAATTCAGAGAACGTAGGTCGAATCTGCGTGAAACACCAAAATGAAGAATAATAGCGGTCGCCCCTCGGCAGGCAGTGGCAAACCTCCGGATATATTTCTGCCACCGAAAAAACTCCTCATAAAAAAATATCTGCTGTTCGGAGTCGGCTTAAAACTGTAGGTCCCTCCATTTTGGGAATAACATCAAATGGCACACCTGAAATAGGAGGAGGAGCTCGGCCAAACACCCAAAAAAGGTGTAAGCGCCAATTATATAGATATAGCAGTATGTCTTTGAGGAAAGTGGATTTGCACCATTTTCAAAGTGATTATATTTATAACTTCATTAACTACAAAATTTTGTGGAGATAAAAACAATGAAAATTTTAGCAGAACAGAATATTTTGGAAAAAGTTTATAGTAAATTGTCTTCATTTTTATCACGTCTCATATGTGAGTCTGAATTGCCATTGCTTGAAAAAATGTGAAAATTAATGTTTTTATGGCGAATTCGTCATCGCCGCATGCTTGCGTGTGCAAACCACTAATCATCTTTAATACGGTGACTCTAGTATTGCTACCACCTGTAGCTTGACAAATTCTTTATAATGCATGGTAACTAATATTATCAAAAATTCAATATGGTAAATTGACCAAAATGGCACCTTTATCGAAAAATTGGTTGCATTAAGAAAAACAAATATCATAAAACCGACGCAATGAGCAAATACTTGGTTTACAGCAACTTGATTGATTGATTGCTTAGATCCATTATCATTTTAAGGAGAAAAAAGCAAAGGGGTGTTCACACTCAGAAAAGTTTATCCGATAACGTATAACAAATACAATTTTAACCCTCCGTTGGGCACCTGTTTTTAAAACTTTTTGTTGGGCACCCGGGTCTAACATTTTTCGTCCTGTTCCTGTTTCGTTTTAAAAGGTTACATCCATACATCGATAGAGAATTTAATTTTAGAAAGCTCCCTGGAAGCTGAAGTGGTTAGCTATGTATAATAGAAATATATAAAATTCATGTCCAAGGTCGAAAAAGTCTCATTTAGTTGATTTCTAAAAGTACATGCTTGAAACAAGCTTGCAAACAGCAGCAAATATTAGGCAGCACCACACATTTGTACGAATGAGAGCTTTGTAAGGTTTACGAAACATAATGCGGCACTCTACAAAGTACCGGTTTTTCTTATCATTTGGTCTTTTATCCTTGGTTGGTAAATTATATATGTTATGCTTTGACACTGGATGAAGTTAATATATTGTATATATACATATATGTTTTCTTTTAACTCCTAATGGAGCCTAGGGCGTTAACTACTCCAGTACGTCATCGGAAACGGTTTTGAGTGAGGACCTTCAATTCGCTCCATGATAAGCCAAGAGTTACCATTTCGGAATCGGCATGTTACACAAGGTCTTCCAACTGCACGCCCTACTCGTTGCAACGATTTCCACCGTAATGCATGTTTGGCCACGTTGTCGTCATCCTTTCGAAGTGTGGTACCAATCCATTGCCATTTCCTTCTTCGCAATTCACAGGTAATATCGAACAGATTTGTAATCCTAAGCAACTGCTTATTTTTCGGAGCCAGAAGATTCGTAGTATACATCTGAGGAAGCGATTGGTGAGAGTTGGGAAGCCATAGGTATATCAACAGATTTAACACATGCATTGAATATCCTTTCTTTGGTACTGACGCTTACGTTATTGACTCGAAGAGGCTCTGACAGCTCCCCATCGTGGAGCACCCGGTAGTTTACGCTGTTATATCTTTCTTTAATAAAAGCTATAGGTTTTTCTGGGATTCCCCAAAGCTGTCCATATGCATTCACGCTTGATATGCAGCGTGTTAATTTGGTAAGCGCATGAAGGGCCGCTACGAAAGCTGGAGTAACAAGAGCTGATAGTTGTTTCGGGGTGAATTTTAATACAGTTCAGTATAAATCTGACTACTATTTTTAAAATTGTGGGTAAAACGCAGATCCAATTATTGAAACTTTTTAGTTTAATCCCTCCCTGCGACGCACTTGTAAAATTTGGCTGTTTACCGTCAATCCCAGGAGCTTCTAAATTTGAAAGTGCTTTCATTGCTGTAGAAAATTCGACCAGGTGAGGCGGTGTTACTTTGATGCGTGAGTTCATACGGCAATGACATTATCAGGTGGATCACTTGGTGTATTCATAGCACTGAAAAGAAATGATGCATCCAGCGCAGCAGATGACATCTGTCGCCTAGATCTTTAATTGGATGTGACGTATTAAGCTTCTTATCGGCCAGCACTTTGGTTATTGTAAATAACTTGCGTGAATCGCCTGCTGTAGCATTGGACTACGTCAACGAGACTGTTGATGTGGCGTCATTCACGGCGTACTGAACAGAAAGCGTAGTATTCATTTTCCAACTGAGTAACAGTACGATCTGACAAGTTGGCGATTCTCTTCTTAATATTTCTGGGCATACTGATAACACTCCACATCTCGTCGCGCATCCATTGTTCTTTGCCCCTAGAGACAGAACCAACAGTACTATTCGCGATGGTTTTGATAGTGTTTTTAACAATATCCCATCCATTCATCTTGCTGTAATTGTGAGGTCAAATCAGTTCGGTTTGGGTAAAGTGCGTTTATTACAGATTGCTTCCCTTTTTATACGAGCTGTATATAAACGAGCAACAAGATGGGGATCCCTGTAAAAGACCAGCATCTGCTTCGTTTTTATTTCGCACATCTAGCAGGCATTTTTATAGCGTCGGCAGATTGCAATGTGGCCAATTTGGTTAGCTGAGCACTGTCTGTCTGTAGATGTTCAAATAAGGTGGCATCAAGTATCAAGATTGCAAAAAGCTATAAAGCGTTCTCCATTATGATTTTTCGTACCCACTCCGAGCCTTACTATCACGCGCTCCAGCGATGTATTGATATCTTCCACTTTTGCATTTAAATATCCCACAATAATAAGTATGCCACCACGAGGCAATGAGTCGTATGTAGCATTCACCTAACCCCAAAATTCATCTTTTTGTTCTTCCACCAGTGCGTACTATTGAATAATGGTTCTAATCATATATAATATTTAAAGTGTGCCCACATAATTCTATCAGGCAAAGGCTTCCAGGGTAATAAGCTACGTTTAGCTTCGGTGTTCAAAAGAATTCTAACTCCAGATAGAGCAGGGAAGTTTTTTCTTTCATTTAAATAGTAATAGCACACAGGAGTCGAGTTTTTATATTGTAAACTATCATTAAACTAAAATTTGCATACAAGTATATTACTTTTGAGCATCAGTGCACCAGGGAATTAAATACTGATAATTTGAGTATGATCGAGTATTTCAATATATTTTTTATTAGTACAGCATCGACTACAAAGTGATATCGAAACATCACTACTAATGGCTCGGGTGAGCCGCTAACGCACTTAAAGCGATTTATCAGTTTGAAGTTTTTAGCCTAAATGCCAACATTTTTATGAATGCCTCGTTCGACTTATGTATAAATAAATCTAAAAATTATTAAATTACATGATACTTTTCTTTATAAAAAATAAAATAAATAAACTCAATTCTTCCTCAATCTAGCCATCTATTTAAAATATTATATCAATAAAGACCTGCTAAAGTGCAAATTGTACAGTGGGAAATTATTTTATAAGTAGAAAGCTTATTAATCCAGTATTCTTTCCACAATTTCCAAACTTAATTTCTTCTTCTTCTTGATTGGCACGTAACCTCTTAAGCGATTTTGCTCCAGTTTGACAAAGCGCGCCAGTCGTTTCTTTCTCGTGCTAACTGGCGGCAGTTAGAAACACCAAGTGAAGTCAAGGCCTTCTCCACCTGATCTTTCCAACGCAGAGGAGACCTTCTTCTTCCTCTGCTACCACCAGCTGGAACCGTATGGAAAACTTTAAGAGCCGGAACGTTTATATCCATTAAGACGTCATGACCCAGCCACCGATGCCGATGGATCTTTATTCGCTCATTAGCCTTATTAGCTCATTGTACCCTCGCCTACGACGCTTGCCGTCGCTAACGTGGGAAGGGCCAAAAATCTTCAAAAGAATCTTTCTCTCAAACACTCCAAGGGACGCCTCATTGGGTGTTGTCATTGTCCAAGTTTCTGCGCCATACGTTAGGACGTGCATAATGAGAGCGTTGTAGAATGTTAGTTTTGTTCGTCGAGAGAGGGCTTTATCACTCAATTGCCTACTTAGTCCAAAGTAGCACTTGTTGGCAAGAGAGATTCTACGTTGGAGTTCAAGACTGACATTGTTATCGGTGTTAATGCTGGTTCCTAAGTAAACGAAGTCTTTTACAACCTCGAAATCATAACACGCGAGTGCGACGACTGTTTGTTTGATGGCAGGAGTACTTCGTTTTGTTCCCGTTCATCAAAAAATCCATTCGCTTTGCTTCTTTATCCAGTTTGGAAAAGGCAGAACAAGCAGCACGGCATACACCAACAATTAAACATCTTATATTGTTACCTGAGTAATTTAGTGCTGCGGCTCGCACGATCTTTTCCAGCGTGAGGTTAAAGAAGTCACAAGACAGAGAGTCACCCTGTCTGAAACCTCGTTTTGTATCGAACGACTTGGAGAAGTCCTCCCAATTCTGACGGCGATGCTGGTATGGAGCAGCGTTATTTTGCAAAGCCGTATTAGTTTTCCGGGGATACCAAATTCAGACATCGCGGAATTTAGGTAACTCCTTTACCGAATGCAGCTTAAAAATCGACAAAAAGATGGTGTGTGTCGATTCTCCTTTCATGGGTATTTTCCAAGATTTGGCGTATTACACGGTGCTACAATGAATCAGAACTTTTGAAGTGACATTATGCGCACTGTAGATCTAACCGAGAACGATGCGGAACCGTGTTCAAAAAATTTTTAACACCCTCAAATTTTTTATTTATCGTTAAAACCCCGATTTTGGGTGTTTTCCGACACTTAAAAATTCGTAGCTCGTCTGCATTTTATCCGATTTCCAATCTTGAAACAGTTTTGTTGAGGTAAATGTTAGTTCTTCTGAACGTAGGTCTTCTATTTTTCACGCTCTGCAATAATATCCACTGATTATTCAACACACAACTTAAATTGTATTAAACTTTTCAAATGTTTGCGAGTTTAACGAGATTTTGTCGATAATATTGAAACGAAAGGTTTATTTATTAGTAGGAAGTCTTATAGGTGTGTCTATTCCGAATGTAAAAAGCATTTAATTTCAAAAATCGATCAAATGTGTCGAAATAACGGATTTTTTTGTAAAACCAAAAAAATCAGTAAACTAAAATTTATGTTCACTACTTTCCTATTTGCAAATTTAATGCGGCTCTGCGTTATTAATCGCGAAATACGTGTATAATTAAGTATATTTACTCATACATGTGTCCATTCCAAATCTAGCAAGCATTATTTAATCAAAATTGATAAGAAATTTTCCAAGTGAAGAACGTTTTTGTAGAAATAAAATAAAAACAGAACATTCTCAAGTTGAATAGAGACCGTAGAAGAATATAATAACGTAAAAAAAAAATAATGCAAAAAGTAACCCAATTTGCTGACTTAATTCTGCATTTCTCTGACTTACCCGGACGTAGTATTACCTAACTAAACCTCACCTAACCTAATGTTATCGAAGTCAATCCAACCGTACACAATGTGAGACAATCGAACCCTTTGTGCTGCTTTTCTGCATTGCAAAAGGAAGTATTTTTGTTTCGTTTGCAATGCCAACCTATCCAAACTCGACGTAACCTTGAATAACTTATCCTAATCTCACTTCACTAAATAGAGCCCTACGTAACACCATTGAACCGATTGCATTGTACTTCTATGTGTACTCGATTCAAAACATCTACAAATAAACGTAACGTATCTTTACCTAGCGTAACACAAAATAACATAACCTTACAGGAAATTCGTGACTAAAAGCAACCTAACCAAACTTCATTAACCTGAACGAATCTAACGCAACCTGAGCTGAGTTTTTTCCATGTAATACAAGAGTGGCTAATTTTAACATAAAATACATAAAAATGAAACATTTTTGAATTAAATGTTCTTATTAAAAGTTACTTTATTAAGTTACTTTTTTACCAGCAAAATGCGAACGGTTCAGCTGTGTCATGCAAGCTTCGGTTGATCAGTTTGGATTAGGTAAGCTTGGATTATAATGAGTTTTGATATATTAGATGTATTCATAGTTATGTAAACTTATTGCTGTCTTTCAAAATTAGCCACAATGAGCAGTAAAGCACTATCAGTCATGCGGTATTCTCTCGCAGCCTCGTTTCAACTGGATTTTTAAAAATGTGGAAAGAAAAACTTAAAAAAAATCGTAACTTTTACAGTTTTCAATGTATGAAGATGAAAAATAGCTTATTTCGAGCACATTTTATTGGAGTTTACAAATATGTATATATTTGTGGTGCCCGTTGGAGAATAGTGGCCAAAAAATTGCATCACATTGAAAAAAACGTGGAAAAATTGCACAAATCAGAGCTTGTTATTGAAAATTTCTTTTGAAGGTCAATCGTTCAATCTTATAATTATATACATTCATACGCACATACACTCCCCTTCCCAAGCCCATATTGAAAAAAAAAAATCTGTTGAAAAATGGGTTAGTTATGTATTTTTACTTCATCAAAAAAACCACCAATATGTAAATAAAAAATTTGAGGGTGTTTTGATTTCATCCGACCATACTTGGCATAAAAGGTGATGCATGCAGCTTACCAGCTTCTTGCCGCCGTGTTTGAATAGCTCAGTCGGCGGACCGTCAGCTCACGTAGCTTTGTTGTTCTTTAGTCACGTTATCGCCATTCTTCTCTCGTCATGGTCGGATAGCGGAGCCACAGTCCCGCCGCAAATGATTGGGTTATCGGAATCTTCACATTCTCTGTGACATGCGCAATTGTCACTATTTAGCAGGTTCGAGAAGTGTTCCCTCCATAATTCAAGCACTCTCTGGTTGTCACCAGACCCGTCTTTGTTCTGACAAAAAATCGATCCGGCTTGAAGCCTTCTGTTAGCCGCCGAACTTTCGGGCGTTTTTGGGCGTTTTTCCTATTAACCAGCATTGACCGTGGGTGGAGAAATATTCATTTAATACAATAATTTAATGGATTCATTTGTGGATAGAACCAAGAGTGAGTCTGGCTTTTGGCATTGCCATACTTAAATGCAAAAGTTGGCTCCGTTTACAGCGCAATGAATACTTTTAAAACCAAAATTCGTAACCGTCTGTCCCTTCTTTCAATAAATACTTTGCTCAACATAAAAAACGAATTAAAAAGAGAATTTTGTTGTTGTGAAAATTATAATATACCAGTAGCTCGTTTCTGTAACAAAATGATCGATCATGATGAGGTCACATCGATTCGATCCGAATTGCTGGATTGGTCGAGAAAAAGGGTTTCTGTGAGCATTGATCGGCAAAAAGTGACAACGAGACAAATGATATTCCAATTCACAATGTATATGTGAAATCGAATAAACAATGCTTTTTGTCACCATTCAGAAAATAAGCATTAAAACCTAAATGTATAAGTACATATGTATATACAGAAATTTTAATATTGATAAATAACTAATTTTTTAAATTGAGGAAGAGCTAAGGATATGCTATTTTAAGAAACCACTTCTGTAATTAATTATCTATACTATAAAGGTGAATGTCTGTACGTTGTCCGCGCATCACTACGAAACGACAACACCAAATGACGTAAAAATTTTTATACATTCATATTTTCACCCACTGAAGGTTATAGACATGTTTTTATGATGGAACTCCCTTCCCACAGCCCCCAGGCCACGCCACCACTCTCATTCGTCACTAATAATCGAATATTTGTTTAAATTTAATCTAAAAAATCTTAGTTTTTCCTATTTCCCACTATTTATAGGACACTCTGGACTTCACAATCCGCATAAGCTGTTGAACTATGACACAAATGCAAAGTTCAAAAACGGTTTGAGATAGAAGATTAATAAAAATAATTTTGCTTGATATTTTTCTGATTGGTTGTTGATGCTTTCCATTTCAATTCAACCGGGCTATTCGGGTCATGTTCTTCGATTTCGATGTAACTTAAATATGTTGCTCTCTGGGCAAAATAATGAGACACGTATTTTTTTGTTCGCCCGAAAAAAATTTTTTTCAAGAGTTATCGGCAATTTTGTTTTTCGCCTCAAACTCGATTTTTTTTAATTATATAAGAAATTTTTATTTTTAAATTCTCATAACATAGTCAAAAATGAACCGATTTTAATAATTCTGGGTTCAAAATGATCCTAATTACTTACACAAGCGACTCCATGTAGAAACAATTGCAAAAAAGTAGTTGAAAATTTTTTATTTAGCAAAAAAGAAAAAAAATTGAAATTTTTTCAAAATTCAATATTTCAAAAAGTGTATTTTTTTTTTTTATAACTTTTTCCAAATCAAAAAAACATCTCAAACTTTAATTGAGCTGCATGCCTAGTAGCTAAAATGAGTTGTTTTTGAGTAATGAATTTTTGAGTAAAAACCCTGTTTCGCACTTTTTGTTTTTTGCAAAATAAAAAATTTTCAACTACTTTTTTGCAACTATTTCTACATGAAGTCGCTCGTGTAAGTAATTACGATCATTTTGAACCCAAAATTATTAAAATCGGTTCATTTTTGACTAAGTTATGAGCATTTAAAAAAAACAAAAATCTTATATTATTAAAAAAAAATCGATTTTGACCCGAAAAACAAAATTGCCGATAACTCTTGAAGAGAGCAACATATTTAAGTTACATCGAAATCGAAGAACATGACCCGAATAGACCGGTTGAATTGAAATGGAAAGCATCTGTTTTGATTTTATTCAACGAGGCATAGCAACGGATGCCGGGTATTGTAATATTATGGTTATTAATAAAAAATTATTTTCTATGAAATTATTGTTTGTAATTCTTTTATATCCCTCAAAACTGCTCCTACGCGAGCGGGACCGCGGGTTAAAGCTAGTTGTACATATTTTCAATTCAGAATTTAAAATTATTTGTATATCTGCTTATCTGTCTGCAAAGAATTTCAATTTGAAAATTCGTGAGTTGGGTGAGGTCGCTTTTGCATATTTCATTCATGTAGTTAAGTATGTGCATTAGAGCGTATCACCAAAAAAAAAGTCGCCCGTACCTCCCCTCATATGAAGTGTTTTTGAAAAACATTAAAAAAAAATGTTTTTCTGGCAACCATAGATGTCGCCCAATTGCATTTTTCCTCATATCTTCGGCATTTATTGTCGGATTTTAAAGTGTGATACACCAATTTTTTTGTCTCAAGGAGTGGATTTTTCCTAAAAAAGCTCATTGATCACAGGGGCTCCGTTGTGGTACCTACCCACCATATCTCAGTTGCTACCACCCTAATGTATCGATCTAATAACAGCAAATTAAAGACCGTAAAAAATCGTAAATCTTTTGCGAAAAAAGTATTCATAAATTCAATTAGTAGAACCAGAAATATAAACAATTTATTTTTAGTCTAAAGCCATACAAGAAGGAGTAAATTTTATTTATGAATTCAGAGCACCGATATGATATAGAAATGACCTATCGTCCGTCTGCGGACAAAAAAAGTCAAAAAACTATAACAGTGTAATTTTAATGGTCTTATACGAAACAAGTCAAAGAGATGATGAGTGTTGGAACGATTTTCCGTAATCCCTTGTCAAATTTGGTTTTGAGACAACACAGACAAGTCAAAGAGAGTTAAAAACAGAGGTTGTATAAACTTACAGAATAAAGCATACAGTTTTGAATGCAAGCTCCGATATTTCCCGGTCATACTCCAGGACCTTTCTGTCTTCCAAGCAAGGATCTCAATAGTGCATTAAAAGGCAATTCGTTAAAATGAAAAAGACACACAAACCATTGCAACGGGCTCTGTAGATGACATTCCATTTTTGCAACTACCCCGCTTTTGTAGCCAGTGTTGGTAGGAGTTCCATCACAACAAATGGCAACCAAGTCATCCGTACTTATATGTTGTTTTCTAAATGTCCCACGATGCTCCTCTGTATTCCAGTTGCGGAACTTTCAGCGGGCGTGGCATAGCCGAGAAATTTCGAACCGGGCTCTTTTACGATGGTGATATGTTCTTCATTTAACACAATATTCCGGATCACATTTGCCTCTGTTACTCTTTTTAAAGTTTTCTCTTTTTTGCCGTCGAAGGAGATACACTTTACAGAGTCATCACATTTGGCCGCCGCTAATGCTTTTTTGCGGAACTTCACACGTTCCCTATATACTTTGTTTTTGTCGATGATAAGCCCATCAAACAACTCATTAATTTGTGCAAGTGATTCTGCTGATTCCTCCTGTTTGGCTTTTGCAGCAATTGAAATTCTCAAATCTTTTATCAGCATAGTCGCAAGCAATGCACCGTAACGAACAGAAGTGTCGCTGCGGTCCAAAGCCGAACAAAAATTACGCAAGGAAATATCCTCAATTGATATATATTTTTTTTTCGTTCCGCTCACATTTTCTTCAAATTCCTGTTCTTCTTCGCTGTCTGGTAAGTACTCAATAGAGTAAACGTCGCTACGTATAGTGTTTGATGAACAAACTGTCGTCATTTGTTGTATGTCGTTCGTCGACCTCCATCTACATTATCAAGAGTCATTAATCGTCGACCACACTGATCGATGAAAAAAGTTTTAGTATCATCTGGAATTTTATTGCAGGCTGTGCAGTTACATAAATTATTTTTTTCAATTCTACATACGCAACGCGACATCACAAATATTGTATTCTACTCGTTTTCATCGTATTTCGATGGATGTTTCACTACGTTATAGTACTTTTCACAACACTATCTAATTTCCTACGCGTAACACTGTTAGATAAAATTGGAATACCTGCACGTTGCCACAAAAGACGCACTTTCCTTAAAATTTCTTGCTTATAAACTCCCAACTTTCTACGCCGATCACTTCTATGACGAAGATATAACCCGAAATTAATAATATCGCGTTTAGTTGGCAGTTGGTTTTTTAAATCACAATCCACAAAACGCATTTTTAAAGTTTTTGCAGTTTTTAACACGCACCAAGTAAAATGGCAATTGATTATGATGTCAAGGGCAAAACATAAAACAGAATAAAGTAGATAAACAATAGTCCAGTTAATTTATAAAAAATTAAGTGGAGCATGCCGAAAAATGTATAAAGAAAATAAGGCACCTAATGTATGGCTTGCAACTAAAAACAAAATTGGTTTTATTTCGAGTTCTACTGAATTAATTGAAGAACTTTTTTCGCAAAAGATTTACGATTTTTTACGGGCTTAAATTTGCTGTTAATAGATCGGTACATTAGGGTGGTAGCAACTGAGATATGGTGGGTAGGTACCACAACGGAGCGCCTGTGGTCAATGAGCTTTTTTAGGAAAACCCCACTCCTTGAGACAAAAAAATTGGTGTATCACACTTTAAAATCCGACAATAAATGCCGAAGATATGAGGAAAAATGCAATTGGGCGACATCTATGGTTGCCAGGAAAAAAATTTTTTTTTTTTAATGTTTTTCAAAAACACTTCATATGAGGGGAGGTACGGGCGACTTTTTTTTTTTTGCCTGTAGGGCGAGACGCTCTAATATGCATACATGTAAACATTCAAAGAGCAACAATATAACCAACAAGTTAAATAATTACAGACTAAAAAATCTTTTTTGGTGTATCGCCTAATCTGTAGTGAGGACATCAGTAGCACCTTTTGGCTGAGTCTAAGACTAAGGGTAAAAACTAAAGTTCGATAGAATACAAAACTTTCTGAAGTTTTTCAATATAAAATATTTATACATATGTATGCATGTATATTATATACACATATTGAAATAATAAGTAATGGAGTGAAGCACGTCAGTTGACTACCAGTGTTGTCGATCAATTCGATTCATTTTTTTTACACAAACCCAACCACCGTCATTGACAATTTCAATCGACAATGGTTACAGAAACAGGCTACAGATCACCAGATTACATCGAAGCACGTTTATCAAAATTTAGAATATAATTTGAAGTCAACTTTAAGGCTACAAATTGAAAATTATGAGGAAATAGACTTTGAAGTTAATTTGTGATATAACTTGTACATTTAAATTGTATTTTTTAACTGAATCATTATGAACGAATAAGTTTTATGTTATTATTATTGATTTAACAAATGTTGTGCTTTCAGTACTGTAAAATGCTTTTCTCTAAAGTTTTGGTGCTTTTTGAAACTCAACAGTTGGAATCATCATAAAATCATAATTTAAAAAATGTATGAAAACTATATATGATTGGAAGTTCAACTGTCACCACAAGTTCACCAATAGCAAATTAAAATATGTTATTGAAAACATAAGCACGTTTTATTTTTGGCAGCAACTATACCACCTACTATAAATAATTGAATATAGAAGTATTTAATATTGATAGAAATTACGTTTCGTAAACGTTTCATTCATTCTATCGAAAACCGGATTATTTTCTTTTACAGCTCTTCAGCACTGTGTGAGAATTACTTTTATTTCCGGTTTTTATAGAGACTGTATTCCTTTCGAGCGATGAACATCACTTGAAACGTATTTTTTTACGTATTTTTACTCTCTTGTAACTTTTTCACTCCCATTTTACTTTTCGAAGTACTCCGTGGTTCTTTGAAAGCCCTGTTCTTTGCGAGCCCTCTTCTAGATAGTAGGTCATCACCACCGCAGTATTACACTTTGTCTATCTTTCGTGAGTGCTTTCGTAGAGATGCAGGAGGGCAGTAACTATTAACAATTAAGAATGCAAAATAAATGTGTTTCAATTATATAAATCTACGTAACAATTATATCAAAAGCCTTAAGATTGGCTGGGTTATAAAAATATAAAGCTGATATCACCTCGCAAAATATAATTTTATTCTTAGAATGTTTCCGATATTGTGAATGAAAAATCTTCATACTTCATATTTCTTTGATTTACTATACTCCTTCTTCAACTCTTCGGATTCACGAATTTTCGGACCATAACAATTATTTCTTCGTTAATGTTTGATGGCTATTAAATTAAAAAAAAAAAACATAAAAGACTGCACCGCTCCCTAAACAGCATCCGCGTTGCCTTCAAAATGGAAATGTTACTTCTCTGTTCACAAAATAACGGAAAATTTGCAAAGAACAATGCGGGACAATAAAACAAACAGTAATTTTTTTGAGTTCTTTGCCTTCAACTTCGCGTGCTTGAAGTACAGTAATTGGATACAGTGGATATAGAGGAAATACATATTATCCATAAGAAAAAAGCAAGGTGGGCAACCGTGACTACGAAGAGCTTCAGAAGCTGGACGATAGAAAAAACTCCCGAAAATTATACCAATATGTTCGGTGGCTTATAGAAGGTTTACAGGGCGGGGCATTCTCATGTAAGGACTATCTTTAAGTTATGGAGGGAATACTTCTTGGGCTCTCTAGTAGATGTCATAGAGAATATGAAGATTCGGCCCCCAATCGTTGACGGTGGGACCCTGTTACCCTACCATGGCCAGGTGTAAATAGCAACTCGAACAACAAAGGCGTGGGAGTCGACGAAGAACCGGCTGAGCTATGCAAGCATGACGGCGACGAAAGTCGTAAAGTTCACAAACATGTCTACCAATTGGAATTCAAATGGTCGCGACCCCATTCATGAGAAGGGTGATCTTCTGATAATTACGTATTGTACGAAAGCTCACTATCTATCAACCATTATCAGTGTAGTTTCAGCCCTCGAAAAGTTACCAGATTTTAAAGCCGCTTTCGACAGTATGAAAAGTAGTTGCCTATATGCCGCTACAAAACTATTACTATATAAAATGACAATGAACAATACCAGTAGTGTCGTCAGAATTGGGAAAGACTTCTCAAAGCTATTAGATTCGACGCAAGGCTTCAGACAAGGTGATTCTCTGACGTGTGACTTCTATAACCTAGTGCTGGAAAACTTATGCAAGCCGCAAAACTTAATTGATCAGGCCCCTTATGTTATATCATATTATAAGAGCGTGCAATTACCGGCGAGGTGCCAAAATGAAGTACTTCCCATCACCTCACAAACAGTCGACGCACACGAATATCGGCAGCCACGTCACTGTCGACAGTTATAATTTTGAAATAATAAGTGCTAACAAAAAAAAAAGGTTAATTAGTTATATCAATCAGCCAACACTGATAAAAGACGTGATGGCAACTCTTTTCTTAACTGAAAGCGCAGCTACGGTAATAATTTTCTCCAAGCCAAACTCGACCTTAAAAAGTGCGAAAAGTAAAAAACTTGAAACAGTAAAAGGAAAAACATATTGGGGTGTACCGGATTACATATTTCGGCTGTGCTTTCCTTTTCTACCACGATATATTTGCTTATAATGTCTAAGTGCGTGGACCGAATTTAAAAATTATAACACGCAAATGTAGTCACTATATCAGCCTTTTGATTTATATTACTTTTTATACATTAAAATTAAGAATTAATAGCAATATTTAACGTTAAAAATGCAGTTTTTTTGCATAAGCTTAAAAAAATGCCCTATTACAGACGCTTATTTCACATAAATACAAACACAGAAAAGTAACAAAATCACTTATAAACATTCTTTATTACATTAAGATTCGATTTAAAGCTATTTTTACTAAATAATAGTCCAAATTCTATTAAAATTCTATTATTACAAATGTTCTTCTAACCGTTTGTAATACCGTGCAGAATAAATTTGAGGAGCGAACTGTCAAACGAACGATGAGAGAGAGAAGAACAAAGCGAAATAAGAAAAACCCAGTCAACCAAAAGCGAACAATTCTTTTATTATTTATAGGGGCGCTTTTTTAGTTTCAAATATACATAATATTACAAAAACAAATATTTTTACAAAAACTGAAAATTTGGAATAAAAATCGCGCGATTTTTAGTCCAAATTTTCGCCTGCGGCGCTTTTTTGATTTCAAATATACATATATATTACAAAAACAAAAATTTTTACAAATACTGAAAATTTGGAATAAAAATCGCGCGATTTTTAGTCCAAATTTTCGCCTGCGGCGCTTTTTTAATTTCAAATATACATATATATTACAAAAACAAATATTTTTACAAATACTGAAAATTTGGAATAAAAATCGCGCGATTTTTAGTACAAATTTTCGCCTGCGGCGCTTTTTTGATTTCAAATATACATATATATTACAAAAACAAATATTTTTACAAATACTGAAAATTCGGAATAAAAATCGCGCGATTTTTAGTCCAAATTTTCGCCTGCGGCGCTTTTTTGATTTCAAATATACATGTTTATAACAAAAACAAATATATTTACAAAAAAAAAAAAATTTATAAATAGTGAAATAATGCAAAATCGGACAGTTTTTGACCTAAATTTTCGCCATCGGCACTCATAACTTTTACGATAAAACAACGTTTTCATAAGTGCTATGAAATATAAAACCTAAGTTAAATGCTTGCTGGGTTGACGACTGCTGTATACTCTTCTCTTCAACTGTATTTCAGTACAAACTGCAAATGCGGTCGGAAAAAACCTAATTTTTAAACTTCTCCTGGGGGTTCTATAGGGGCACTAGGAGGTTGGGACTTTCACAGTTATAATGGTGTGACCTTGCTCTTTCTAATGGGCGGGGTGGGTGGTGCCACGCCTCCTCGCCCTCCGACCCCCATTCAAATATATCGTGGTAGTAAAGGAAAGTTTTGCCCATATTTCCATTATATTCAAGCAATAAGCCAGTGCCAGGCATTGATCAAATTACTTTTAAAAGTTATAATTCCTTTTGAACGAATTTCTCTATAAAATTTGTACTTTCAATAAAGTGCATATTTTATCACATTTGCATTATTTGCAGGTAATGGCACATACATTTAATTAGCACTTACACTCTTCGTTAAGTATGGGTTTTTTATGGTGTGCTTTTAAAAGTTTTTCCACTAATGGAGCTACAGTTGTACGCCGCTTCCGATCGCCAGATGATTTTTTCAAGGAACTTTTTCATGGCAGAAATATATCGTAGTTTTGCCATTGGCTGCCGAGGGCGATCGCTTTTTGAAAAAAATATTTTCCTTAATTTTTGGTTTTTCGTTGCCACTGCGGGTTTCAAATCCGGGAATTACCGAATGATAGTCACGCTCAAACCCATTCGGCTACGACGGCCGCCGTTTACTCTTAATTACCTCGTAACGAAAAATATATGATTGACTTAGGCAGCTTTCAAAATTATGGGCACATGTACATATGTATATGAACATGGTCAACAGGTATATTCTGCCAACCTTTCATATGTTCTTATTCCCTTTTCTTACTTCTAACAAATTTGGTACCGCTATGTTAGGTTCCACTTTTGTTACTCAGTTTGTTCGAAACAAGGTGTGAATAAAGTTAGAAATTGTATATTTATAACTTGTTATTGGCTCTCTAATGTGCTTAATTTTTATTTTAAAAAATTGCAGTTTTTATTTTCCGATAAAAAAAGGACTGTGCAGTTCTCACAAAACAAAAACATGTACATAGGTTGCATGCAATGTGCTAATTTTATGTGAAACCGGTCGCTGATTCCAAAATCACACTCACTATCTTTCGTTTGTGCTTCATTTTTCATTAAACTACATATGTGCCCATAACTATGACAGTGGTTTGAGTCAAAATTTCAAAAAAAATAGTTTAACACTTTTTTCACATCCACATCATCTTAAACTACTGTATTTAATACAATATAATTTTCACGATATCGTTAAAAATGAACCTTAGGATAGTGGATGTAATTTCAACGTATACGGAATTCATTTAGTGTTAATTATGAAAGTGGGCAAAGTCAAAAATGTGAAGAAATTACATATAAACATAGCTTGAAAATAGCGTGTGACCTTTCTTAGAGAAAGTCATGATGTACATTTACAAAATGCCGAAATAGCTAGGAACTGTCTTGCGGAGGACCAGAAAAAAGCCAAAAAAAAATTCCAGCGATTACTATGAATTTTCGTTTAATTTACAAAAAGCACTTATATATATATATATATACGGCAAAAAGCACTTCCGTACACTAAATTGTCTGTTTCGTTAGCCTATTATAAGCGAAATATGTACGTGTATAATTTCGGTTTCCATAATTTCAATAATGAAAATGTCAAGATGTCTGTATGAGATGAAACTACAGCATCGAGAGGTGTACAGGAAGTAATAGGATATTATAACTACTCAAAAACACGTAATAGCTTGTAGTGATGCGTGTTGAGGTTAAAATCGTAACATTAAAGTAGCATTAACACGGATGGAAATTGCTCAGTGAAATAATAATAACATTGAAACGATAGACCATACATTTTTAGTATCGGGATATTCCTTTCTCCCGAATGACCGTGATTTCGGTTTGATAGAAATTAAAATAAAAAAAGCCATTTTAAGTAAAACAAATGTAACAGTCGGACTTTATTTCGACGAAGACACTAGAAGAATCAATAACAAAATGAGTAAAAATTACAGCGGGTGAATCTGTCTCTTGGCTGAAAATTCAATGGATGCGTTTCTTGAAAAAAAGAACCTGATAAAATGTTCTACAAAACTTCTTTAGATGATTATAAATTCCACGTTTTGGATCTTTCACCTAAAAGAGGAAGACCAATAATAAAAAACTCAACATTTTCGTATGAAATTCATAGAAAATTTCATAATGGTAATAAATTTTCATTGATGAAGACTAAGATATATGTGACCTGGTCTATGAAAAGGTACCTAACGTGTCAAAAAATCATTTTTCACTTTTTTGTTGATTCGAATAGTGGGTGAAAGGCTCTTTAAAATGGTGAAAACCATAAAGACATAATTTGTTTAAAAGTTTGTTAAAAGTAAAAAAAAGAAAAGTACAAATACGAAAAAGACTGACTTTTTTGTCATGATACAAATTAGAATAACGAAGACAATAATTTGTGGAAATTAAAAACTGAACCATTCCTGGACAGTCTGAGGTGTAATGAATACGATACTGAAGTCTGTTTTCAAAAAATGTTTGTCACCGGGTCTTATAGGTTTTTTTGGCTGGATGTCGGTACAAAAGCTAACTTATTTTTTAAAACGATTTTTGCGATTTGCATTAACTTTTTCTTATTTATTTATATATAAAAAAAATGTTTTTCACTGCTTCTGTGATTTTATTGATACTGTGATCTATGCTGAAGAAAATAAGCCAAACCGGATTGAAAAATATTAATATTTAAAAAAGTTACAAGAGTTTTTAGAAGTTTAAACTTTAACTGCTGTTTTCTCGAAAATTTGTTTTCGCACGTAAGGTACCTTTTCGTAGACCAGGTCACATATATAGATATACTAAGATTATAAATTAAAATATTTTTTAACTCGTTCAAACGCAATTCATTAAATATCTCGAAACAAGAAATATATGACTTAGACCACTTTCATAATTATGGGAATATATGTAAACGTATATAATATGTTTACAAGATTTCAACAAATAATTTTTTGCAATATTTACAGGATGTTTTATTACCGATAAATTCCGTGATACATTTAATTACGAACGAAGCCTCAAAGTTGTGGTCAAACTCGAACGACATATGTATATGTATTAAGTTATCTTGTAGATAAGGCTTAAATTTTTTTTTATTTTTGTATCTGACATTTAAAACGAGCAAAAAAATTTAAAGAACAATTTTTTTTGTTGCTAACTAGAGTGTGATCCTGCAATCATTTTGACATTTTTTCAGAATGGATATTTAAACTAAAGAAGAAATTTTATGTTTACCATTTTAGGAGCTATGGCTATTTGAACTTGATCTTGCTTTGGGGGCGTCCATAAATTACGTGAGGTGTTTTTTTCAATTTTCTGACCCGCCCTCCCCCCCTGGTGAGATGTCGTGAGATTTTATTCAACCCCCTCCCCCATCCCCCAATCTCACGTGAGATTTTTCAAAATGTGGGTTTCTTATGTAAACGCGTTGGATTGTTATTGTAAAAAGAAAAAAAATTTGCTTTGTGCTTTTATTTACGACTAGTTAAGACTAGTAATCAATATTGCTGAGAGTTATAAGTGTAATAAAAATTTAACAATAGAAGACTTAAATCGTAACTACTGCGATTAAAAAAAAGAATATCTACTCTAATTCAGTCTTGTGACAATCCGTGAGGGTCGCACTTTGCGGAACATACGCGCTTGCTTAGCTGGTGCAATGTGAGCTGCTCTCCTGTGCTCTGCAGCTCTTGTGATAGATGCGAAGTAAATACCGCATGTACTGCAGCATATTTTCTCTAAATCATCACGTTTGGGCAATAGAGATCAATAGGCGTGCTGATGAAGGCATTCAGCGGTTGAATCGGTACGCGTATTAGAAATGGAGCAAATGATTTTCCGTCATGTTCTTTAAAGTCCGGAATTGTCAAACGTCAACCTGAGTGATAGGGCGTTCGGCTCATAGTGGCGCGAAAACAACCGACGGGCTACACTGTACCGCAAATTCAGATTAAATTGAGCTATTTGGTATAAAACAAATATGGTGGGTTGACAGTAGTAATGTATAACGTCGAAGTATGAATGAAATTATTTTCTTTCGAACGAATTAGTGAATGATCTTAATCATACTACGATTACGCTTGAGATTAAATCTTAAGCGTGTAAAATTTTTTTGTTTCAATCAGAAAAAAAATTGCGTGATATTTGCCGAGACCCCCCCACTTTCCAACGTAAGATTAGATGAGATTTGACTCGACCCCCTCCCCCCCTTAAACATCTTACGTAATTTATGGACGCCCCCTTTACAAAGTTCATTATAGTTTGTTCTTTTTAACAGCGAGACAATCAAGTTAGTTTTTGAATTAAAATATATTTGATTTCAATAGTTTTCAAAAACATTTTAGTCGTGTTATACATAAACGCGTTCCTTTTGATTAAAACGTTAATTCCTAGGGACTTTGGGAATACTAGTAATTTTGTTCTGTAAAAGATTTGTTGTGCTTTTGTTTTAATTAAAATAAAACATAGGCTAATAGGCTAAAAGGCAATATTCAAGTGCATTGATGCAATTTACTAGAGCTGTAAGAGAACGTTTAAATCTTCTGATATACGAGGTGTGTTAAAAAATAAGGTGAATTTTCATATTTCTCAAAAATATTTATTTATTTATCAATTTCGATTTCATCACCTTCAAAGTAGCCCCCTCACATATTGTGCTTGTGCCAGCGTTTTTCCAATCCTCGCAGCAGTTCTGATACGCTTTTTTTTTGTATGTCCTTGAGCTCTCCCAAAGAGAGCTTGGGAACAAGAAAAAGTCGCAGCGGGGCTAAATCTGGTGAATATGGTCGCTGAGGCATGATAACGGATGAGAGAGCATGAAAAGATGAGTGAGCAGGTATTTTTTTTGCATTGCTTCACGTAAATGGCGCATAACTTCAAGGTAATACTACTTATTTACCGTACGAGCTTATGGAAGGAGCTCCTGATGCACCACGCCATGGTAATCGAAGAAAACAGTGAGAAAACTTTGACATTTTATCGAACTTGGCGTCCTTTTTAGGGTCTTGGGTCTCCTGGACTCTACCATTGGGACGATTGAGCTTGATTCGTCACCAGTGCCACGCATGCGACGTTTTTTTTTTGGTAAAAATTCAGCAATTTTGGAACGAATTTTACTGCCACATGTTTCATACCCAAAATTTCCGAAAAGATTGCATGGCATGAGCTAACCGATATGCTGACACCTTCAGCAACTTCTCTAATTGTGATTCGACAATTCTAACAATTTTCTTCCCTTTCTCAACATTTCTCAACCAATGAAGATTGTTGATGTACTGGGGCGTCCAGAGCGAGCGTCGTCATTCACATCTTCTCGACCTTCTGTGAAAAACTTGTACCACTTGTAAACATGTTTTTTACTCAGAGTACTCTCACCGTATACTACTATCAACATTTCAACTGTTTTTGAGCACTTAATTCCATTTTCTACACAAACTTTGATGCAACTTCTTTTATCTATTTTTTTCGATAGCAGAAAATCGCCGAACACGCAAAGCACTTGTCTTATTTATGTCTCTCACAAACAAACTAAACATGCTTTATTGCTAAAACCGTGAACATATCTTCTAGACAAGTGCACCAGCATAAAAAAAAGTAATAATCAAAATTCGAATGTACGTGGCCGGCGAAATTTGAAAAATCTCCTTATTTTTTAAACACACCTCGTACTATATGGTATAAAAATGAAATTTGTTCGTTTGTACGTATTTTAAAAGCTGTCAAACGAATTATCGGACTGTAATGAAACCTCGTCATCTTATTGGGAGGCCACAGACACCATTACGGAACCATCCGATCGAGTCTACATCTGTTTGCGTGATTTAATTTTTTGGAAAAAATTTTATTTGGGCAGCCTTGGTAAAGGGGGGTGACAGTCCCCATATACACCAATTCCTTATTATTGTGTAGTTTCTACACCGTTCATGGTAGAGTATTATGATTTCGCAGAGATCTGTAAAATATCAATGCCTTAATAACATCGAAAAGTATACGATATTGGTAAATAGGGCGTGACACCTCCCATACAGACCAGTTTTTGATATGGCGTAGCTTCGAAACCATTTATGACAGAGTAATGGGATTTGGCACAGATGCGTAATATATCATAGGCATAATAATTATGAAAAGTGGGTGGTATTAAAGAAAGCACGACACCTACCACACAAACCAATTTTCAAATATTGCATGATTTCGAAACCATTCAATATCAATTCTTGATTATACACAAAAAGAGATCGAATATTGATAAAAAAGCTAAGTACTGTAAGAATATAATCCAACAGTATTTAGTTTCGACCTGCACACCAATATCTGGGGTTTCCAAATTTTTAAAATTTCGTTAACAAGGCACACTTCAAGTGTGCGGATTGAATTTGGCAAATCCATGTTTTTCACATAACCAGTTGTATTTAAAATGTTCACGTACCGGACAGCCAACCTATTTATTCATTTTTGCTAAAAAAGGAAAAACAAAAAAATAGTATACATCCTACAGCACTTGAATACAATTTTATTAATAAATCATTACATTTCAACAAGTGTACTCATTACACGGGTCAACACAAAATTTGACTTTGACTCAAAAGCATTAAATTTCAATTATTTAGATCGTTATTAGACAAAAACAAATATTTGGCATGAGAAAGGTTGCTTTCCTATTTAAGAAACAACTTGAACGATATTTTTCAAAATCTATGACTCTAATTTTTATTTAAGAATGAAACTATTCAAATAAACATTTTTATCATTTTTATTAATTTTAAAAAAAAGTAGAAAATAATATAAAAGTGTAAACTTTTACTTTTTCTTTTATGTTCGCAGGTACTATCCCTCAATAAACCCCAAATATAGTCTCCCATCATGTTTTCATTATATTGGCCTTGATAATGTTGTTTAAAGCTCATAATGTCCTGATGAAAACGTTCTACTTGCTCTTCTGAATACACTCCCATGTTGTTTTTGAATTGATCTAAATGAGCGTACAGTATATGTACTTTCAATGACATCCTGCAGCTCATCGCCTTAAAATTTTTCAGCATATTTTCAACTAGCTTTTCGTAGTTTTTAACTATGTTATTTCCTAGAAATCCAGAAACGACTGCTCTAAAACTGTTCCAACTCGCTTTCTGAGTACGATTCAGGAATGTTGGAAATTTTTCATTGGCGAAAATTTGTCTGATTTACGGGCCAACAAAAACCCGAGCTTTAACCTTTGCTTCTGATAACTTCGGAAAAAATTTTCGCAAGTACTCAAAAGCTTCTGAGGTTTGATCCAGTTTTTTAACAAATTGTTTTATCAACCCTAACTTAATGTGCAGAGGCGGCGTTAACACTTTTTCCTCTTTAACAATTGGCTCAAATTTTACGTTTTCTTTCTCGACACAAAGTTCTGTTCTTACAGGCCACGACCGTTGAGTATAATGCTTAGCATCCGCTCTACTGCCCCATAAGCACAAATAACACGGATACTTTTTATATCCGCTTTGAAATCCCATTAGAAATCCCACCATTTTAAAATCGCCAATCAGCTGCCAGTTATACTCGCGATATTTTGCAGATTCAAGCAAAATTTTGACACTTTCATAATTTTCTTTGAGGTGTACTGAGTGAGCAATTGGAAGAGATGGAAATTTATTTCCGTTGTGTAATAAAACAGCTTTTAAACATTTTGTTAAGCTGTCAATGAATAAACGCCATTCGTTAGGAACTCAAGGTATTCCAATTTCTTCAAACATACCTTTTATGTCATTACAAAAACAAAGTCCATCTTCTGTGCGAAATACTACTTTAAGCGAGAGCCTAAAAGCTCTGCTTTACTTTTTGGTAAATTTAAATCTCTAACTTAATCATTAAAATCTTCTGTTTTGAGTATTGTTACTGTAACTATTAGGAAAGCAAACTTTATACCGATAAAAGGTATTTTCTCTTCGCTTTTGTTCATAATAAAGCAGAAAATCATAAAATAAAGAACGAAAATTATTTTGTAGAATGGTGTTATATGTTATTCGCCGTAGCCGAATGGGTTGATGCGCCACTACCATTCAGAATTCAAAGAACGTAGGTTCGAATCTCCGAGAAACACCAAAATGAAGAAATTTTTTTTCTAATAGCAGTCGCCTCTCGGCAAGCAATGACAAAAATCAGAGTGTATTTCTTCCTTGAAAAAGCTACTCATAAAAAATATCTGCACAGTATGAAATAGATTTCGGGATGAAAGAAGAAAATAAAAGTGGCGAAGAAGCAAACGAAGGAACTCGAAGAAAATTTTGCGAGTAGTGACGATAATGATCATGACAATGACTATGATGACATGAAACAATTGCAAATCGAGCTGTGGCGCGAAAAAAGCACAATCGGTCAATTTCGGGAAGATTCGGTGAATCAAAAAGAGTCATGGGACATAAAAACCGTTATGTACACGCAATAATTGAGAGCTGTTTTTTTTGGAACCACATCAAGACGCACACCACAAATAGAAGGAGGAGCTCGGCCAAACACCCAAAAAGGGTATACGCGCCAATTATATATATATATATAATTGAGAAACCAAATTCGGTTAAAGAAGAATCGTCACAAAATCGCGAATGGAAAAATGCAGTGCAGACTGAGTATAACGCACTTATGAAAAACAACAGGTGGAACCTAGTAACCTGGCCAGAAAACAGGAACGTCGTTGGATCAAAGTGGGTATTTACTATGAAACATAACGCTGGCGGCACTGTTGATCGGTATAAAGCTCGCTTGGTAGCGCAGGGCTGCACACAAGTGGCCGGTATTGATTACACAGGCACATTTGCCCCGGTGCACCGCGGTGGTAAGGCACTCAACTTATCATCATTTTGTCGCTGACAGTGCAGTGTAGTTTTTTTTTTGGCTATGAAACTAAAAACTATCAATCGCTTGTTGGTGGTTTGACATACTTGGCTACCATTTCGCTTACACGGTATCCAAACTAGCTCAATTCCATGGACATCCACATAGAGAGCATATGTTGGCAGCAAAAAGAGTGCTTAGTCAGGTATCTAAGGTATCTAGGCCTCAGGGTAGGTTAACTTTTCTACCTAACAGCCATAGTCTTATCTGCTTTACAGCTGCTGATTAGTACGGATATAAAATCGTACAGTGGATTCGTTTTGTTCCTAGGCGAAAACCTGATTGCGTGGGAGTCCAAAAAACAAAAGGTGGTCTCACTTAGTACTATGGAGGCGGAGTACATCGCAATGTGTTCCGGGGCAAAATAAGTGATATTTCATAGTAGTCTGCTGCAGGAGATGGGTTTTAATGAACACACTAAGAAGCCAATAACAATCATGTGCGACAACCAGAGTGCGCATTTCTTAGTAAAAAATCCAATTGTGCATTAGGGCAGTAAACACATCGACATTCGCTATAATTACCTTCGCGACGAATATCATGGAACTGTATTAAATATTGAATATGTCCCGTCAGAAGATAATGTAGCGGATATACTTACGAAGAATCTTGACAAAGACCGACACAAATACCTAACAGGCACTATGAAGCTGAAATTTTGAATATTTTTTTTTAATTTTTTATTGTATCGAGCCAACTAAATTTTCGTTAAATTTTTTCAATTGTATAATATACTAGCAAACCCGGCCCCCTTCGCTGGGCACACTAAAATAGAATAGATATGGTTTAGAACAGAGAAGATACGGTTTTCATATCATTTATTTCTTTATTCTTTATTCAAGCGCTTTGGCATAAACAATATTTTTTGTTTTTCTATTTGTTTTTGAGTAAATATAAAATATAAATTGAAAATCAGGGAAAAAGAAGATTGCTTTTAAATTTGAAATCAACGCAAATGAATAACTAAGAAACAATCTTCTTTTTTCCTGATCATCCATGAATTTTTCGATTCAATTTATATGTTTTATTAAGCATTGGAGCTTTTTTAACCATTATCCATTTATATTTTTCAAAAAAAAAAACGAAAAAAATTTTTTTTTCACGAACACATAATTTCATTCGGATTTCACATTAAATTCTCAAATTTCGTAAGAAATTATTCACTGTTCCAAAATCCACTCCAAAAAAATTCACAAACAATTTTTACATGTTGCACTTACGTTTTTTCCTTATGGCATCCAAATCAGAAAGAAATATAGACCCATTGTAACTCACACTGTCAATTTGACAGTTCAGTTCCGCCCCAAGCGTTAAAAAAGTAAGCGACATTATGGCTGGTTCAAAAGCACGCTGTACCCGTTGCTAGTGCTCCGAATTACAACCAAACTTTACGAAACCCATTTTCATTACTTACTTAACAATGTGCGTAAGTTTGGTTTAATTCGGTGCAAAGGCACGGCGGGTCCACGTTTTGACATATATTTCGAGACCCTAGTCATCAATAGGTATGAAAAGCACTTATCAACAGCTTTCATTTGATACCCATATTGTACATACACAACCAAAGGTTACCCGGGTCCACGTTTTGACCTATATCTCGAGACCCCAGTCACGGAGCGGCATGAAAAATAATCTGTACTAAGGCATTCACCAACAGTTTCAATTTGATACCCATTTTGTACATACACGTCCGAAGGTTACCCGGGTCCACGTTTTGACCTATATCTCGAGCCCTATCCACCAATAGGTATCCAAACTATACGGAAACCATCTTCAATACCTTCTTAACAATGTGTGTAAGTTTGGTTTAATTCGGTGCAGACACGGCCGGTTAGCGAACACACACAAAAAGTTGACTTTATTTTATATATAAGTTTTTTTTTCAGTTTGGGTCCGAAAAATCCAAATATCTTACGGAACCCTATTTTTTTCCAAAATAAAATGTAATCTATGTTACTCTTGGATAATGTAGTTTTCTAATGGTGAAAGAATTTTTAAAATCGGTCCAGTAGTTTTTGAGCCTATTCGTTACAAACAAACAAACAAACAAACAAACAAACAAAGTTTTCCTCTTTATAATATTAGTATAGATAATATTGTAAGAAAATTTTTGAAGTGCTATTTTTTTATTCATACAATAATATAAATCAATTGGGTGGGGGCGGAGTTTTTAAAAATCTGGCAACTACACACATTTTGACAACCCACTTGCTATCTAACACGTGCATTACATACTTTATTAACATAACAAAATAAAATCACACAGACTACTATAATCTTTCTATCGCAGATTTCTTCTGGGTTTGCTGCTGCTAGTGTGTTTAAAAGCGAACACCAGCCAAACTAAAGGGTTTTCCAATAACAGGTGTTATTGGTGAATGGATTGCGCTATCGAGAGATTATTAACGATTTTTTATGGCCTTAGGACTTTTTTCTTTGCAACCACGTGAAAGAGAAGGTCTACGCCAACAGCCCAGGGTCGATTCAATACCTCAAAGATAGAATTCGTGAGGCTATCGAGGACATAGGACAGTCACTTTGCAATTCAGTTATGGAATTTCCGTGAAAAGGATATTGTCCTGTAGCGTGGTCATGGTGGTCATATTTTCCACTATTAACGGCATACCTTCCTTTTTATAATGAATCAAAATAAACCCTCTTATTCGAAAACACTTTAAATCCACTATAAATAGCTTAACCCAAACCCACATCAACTACATCTTTTACAGCGCGTTTTTGTTGGGTTTGCATGCATTTTAATATTAAATGGCGGCAATAAAATATTGAAAGAAACATAAATTAATAATTTTGATATCTGTGATCGGCATATTTATAAAATAATGTTAGTTGTATAGAGAAAAATTAAACTGCTTCACCCTCTAGAAATATAGAAATATGTGAATAGACTAAAAATAAAATATACCAAGGTTTAGGACAATCAGAAAAGATTTAGAGTTGCAGCAGACGACTTCGGGGCTCCAATTAAGTGTTCACCAATTTTTTGAGTAACAATAACCGGAAGTCGTTCCACTTTTTCTTCACACTTATTTTCGGATTTCACGATGCATAGTGGTTCGTTTTTATTAGAATTTCGCTTTTTCCCAAAACTCGAAATAACCAATCTAGCACTTTCACGTATAGTGATAGAACGGTAAGAGTGTCGGGACGGAGTATCGACATTTTTCGTTTACTGAGTAGTATAGAGAACTCGATACCTTTTGACAAGTACTGAGAAAATATTGCAAAATGAAGTTGGCAATTAGCAGGGTGTGAGCTATGAGTACCACAACAGCCGGGGTCACCAGGTACCTAACCTTTCTCACATCCAAGTGCGCAAAGAGGGATCGCATTCTATAAGAGGTAATTCTATCTCTTACAGAACACAGCGGAACTAAACCCAGAGGATGTCAAATTTACCGCCCCCTTAATCGATTTCCATGACCATTGGGTGGTGTGCAATCAGGGGCGTGCAACTATATTTTAATGGAGCTCCCCGATAACTGTCCACCTCAATATGAAGTTCTGAATTAGTCAACCGTTCACATTACCCTAACCTGTTCAAAAGGTCTTTGGCCAAAGAACCGACTGAAAATCGTCACCAAAACAAATAAAAACGAGCAGCTGCACAGGAAAAAGTGCAGAAGATTTTGCATCCCAGAAAGGCTTCTGCTGAAACATTGAGGAAAGCTCAGAATAAAATGCGATTTCCCCAAATTACATCCAGAAGTTTAAAGATGATTGGTCCTCTTGGTGTAAGGAAATACTAGACGTCCTAATAAATGTCTAAATCAAAATTTTGAACCACTTCAAAATTGCACTTTACAATATTTAAATTTAATTTAATAACACTGCGTACCCAATTTTTTTTGTTTTGTTTAGAAAGTTTGGAATTTTGTTTCAAATGTTTGGAATTTTTATAAATGATGTAAAAAATATTTGAATCAAGAAAAAAGGAATTAAAATTATTTTACAGCATGAACACGCAAAACACTTGTCTTATTTATGCCTATCACAAACAAACTAAACATGCAGGGTTTGATTGAAAAGTAATGAGCCTTCCCGCGCGGAGCGTCTGGCAAGCGATCAACCGAATCGGCTGGTGGGGGAAAATGATCGTTGGACCTTCCCCTTCCACTAGAAACCGGTCCCAGTTCGCTGGCAACAGCGATGCCGTCAACGTCGCTCCGCGCGTGAAAGCTGTTTTAAAAGTGTGATAGGATTTTGCAGTTGCGAAAATGCAGCGATCGTTGGAGCAACGTTATTCGATCAAATTTTGCGTAAAGCTTAACAAAACGAGTACTGAAACCATTGGGCTACTCAAGGAGGCTTACGGGGACCAATCTCTGTCCAGTGCCCAGGTAAAACGGTGGCACAAGTCGTTCAAGGAAGGCCGGGAGGACGTCGAAGACGAACAGCGCTCTGGAAGCTCTGGACTCTCGAGGCATCGTCCACAAGGAGTTGTACCTGCAGAAAGCACTGTAAATGCGGCATTTTACAAAGAATTGCTCCTTCGGCAGAAAAACTGCGTCGCCCGGGTTCGGCCCGACCTCGTCAACAATTGGACCCTTCATCACGACAATGCACCGGCGCACACCGCCTTCCTCTGCACCTCTGCATTGGCCAAGATGGGGGTTCCGGTGCTTCCCCACCTATTTTGAAGAATATTAGTTGTATAAGCCAAAAGGTTTAATAAAACTGCTTAAAAAAAATAAGGCTCATTACTTTTCAATCAAAACCTGTATATTCCAAAACCATGAACATATCTTCGAAACAAGTGTACCAACATAAAAAAATAATAATCGAAAGTCGAATGCACGTAACTCGTGAAAAATGAAACATTCACCTTATTTTTTGAACACACTTGGTATGTTAGGAATATTTTTGGAAAATCAGGTGTTGACGTCATCTGTCTAACTTTAATAGGATACGTACGATCAAACAATCAAAAAAGAGGAATACGTTGCAATTTATTGCAAGTCTACTCTAAAAATGAGGCTTCTAGCAGTTTCAAATCAATCAGAAATGGAATTTATCACAGCGGAAATTTCAGACAGTGTCTGCGTAATATTAATGACTTGCGTGCGTGACCCTTCCAAGTGTTGCATGTAAAATTCGTTTTCGTTGACTCATCTATATTTTTAATTGATTATAAGCGTTATATTATGTGTGGTGACTGTATTGTAAACCTTCTTTTAAGTGAGTCACAGACTCAGTAACTACTTGACGATGTCTCAGCTGCAGGACTTGCTAAAATTAACAGTGTTGTACTACCTAGATATGCCAACAATGTGAGTCCTAGCTTGTTAGACCACGGTATTAAATCTATGTAGTATTGAACACATGTTTTTCATATCGGACCATGACCGGTCACTCCTCGGCAGACAATGGCAAACCCCCAAGTGTATTTTTGCTCTTAAAAAGCTCGTCGTGAAAAACTATTTACCGCTCGGAGGCGGCGTAGAAACTAGGTGCATGGACACCACAAATTGGCAAATTCGGCCAGACACCCAAAAAAAGTGTCTGCGCAAATTAAATAACGTATGGAAACGTTAATGATCTGTATGCTGATTTGTCAATTTTTGACTTGGATGACTGTTCATTCATTGAGATATATAGATGCAAATGGCATAACTTGAAAAGGCTAAATGTGCATGGAAAACTTGAGGCTGAGTGCTCCAAATACACATAATGATTATTTTACGAGCGTCGATTTATACCGGCATCAATAGTCATATGGACTACAAAATTTTTGATCATTCTGCTTACAAAGAAAAAAATTTAGTTTGATGAAGTTACTGACGAAGTTTTAAACTATGCTGCCGCATATTCCCCTATTTTTTTATTTTCAAAGAGAGAGGAATAAAGTCGCCATTATTCCAATTGCCAAAAAGGATTTTGCCACGAATACCAGAGATTATAGACTGACATGCATTCTGCCAGCTGTTTCCAAAGTATGATTCTGTTTCGTTCACAAATTGATATTGCGTTCAACAATGTTACGCGTTTTATTTATGAGCTTAAAAGATATGACCACGACTTTTTGTCGGAAAGTGAGACTTACTGTCTTTATAAATCTGACTGTTAGTTTTAATTTTAAGTTTACATTCTATTGTACTAGAATTAAGTTTTTAAATTTTGTAACTTCCATTCTGTAGATGTATTATAAAAGAGTAAAAGTCTTATATAGCAAATAAATAAAATCTGCAACTCAATGAACACAGCAAATGCGTTCAAGACAGAAATAACTATTAATTTTAATTTTCTTTATCTTTATTTATTGAAAATTTCTTGCATAAGAAACTAAGAATAAGTTAAGAAATCGTATGTGATAGAGTACATAATATGTTTCCTTTCCAGTGCTAAGAAACTAATTATTTGTTCAGTTGAAATATATATGTACATTTATGACTAAATCGGATATGAATGTCATGGAAGTGAACATATGGAGGGAGTCAGGAAGGGCGGATGTGCAGTCTCCGATTCTTAGTCCTAGTTTCCAATTTCCCTTAAAGCTTCGGTTATTCCTCATGGGTATGATAGATGTGGAGGAGGAAGTCAAAAAGGGCGAGTTTCCAGTGTCCGATTTTTCGTAGCTGGGAGCCGGAATTGTATGCGAATTTGTTTTTATGTTATGAAATTGAATGAAGGGTGCCGGAAAGGACTAGTGTCCAGTCTCCCTTCAAGCTTTCTTTATCTCTCCTGACGGTGAGGCCGTACTGAAAGCGGAAATGGCCGAGATACCATTGCCTTCGTCTTCGTGCGAGATGAGATAATTAAGGTACACAATTGTTTCTGGGAATGTTAGCGTTCTTTATATACCATGGAACTCCTGCACTCCTTGCACTTCCTGAAGTTTTGTCCACATTGGTTTTAGCATGGCTTTATGCGTAGCGCTTTGTACTCTAGAGGTAATGTTAATTTCGAATTATGCATCCAATAAAAGTTTTTCTCATTTTAAGCTTGATATTAGTCACTTTCTTTTCAATGTGATTCCGCCAGTGACTCTTCTATCTAAGTGAATTACAAGATTTTTTTTTTAACTTTTCACAACTCAGTGGAACATTCAACAAATCAAATTATTTACAATTTTCGATTTTACGTTCATCATATAAGTTGGTCATATCAACAACAGTTTGTTCAAATAGCTCTATGAACAAAAGAAAAGCAAGGGCAGCGAGAATAACAAAAAACTACCTGAAGTATTTTACCTAAATTTACACGTAACGAACAGACTGTTCGTTTGATAGTATTTGGTTCATTTTGTGAATATTGAATTGTTTTGCGCTTCCATAAAAAAGCCACAGTATTCAATAGCAATATTTTGGCAAATACAATTTACTGCCTCTGCTGTCTTATTCATCTGAATTATCATTACTTTCAAAAGGTTCGTAATCATTATCATCATCATTAGTTTGGAAAAAATTCCCTTCCTATTCATCATGATCAAGTAATAAAATTCCTAATTCAAAAAGACAATTTATTTTTGTATAAAATCGTCCAAGAAAGCAAATATTTAGTCACATGAGAAAAAAAACAAGAAAGCTATAATTGATTTTATTTTCCACAAAATGTGCTACAATTCTTTCCGCCGTAGGTGTTGACTCGCTCTCTGATGCGCTATTCAGCCGCTTTTGTGACATCGTACTCTTAAAAACAATCTCATTTGTTTTAGGCCAAATGTTCCTATTGTGCCAAATTTCGGCAAAAAAAAATATACATATGTTTGCTAATAATTGAATTATGTTCTAAGTGATAGGTAAAATATCCTCTTCTCTCGTTTGGAGCTGAAAATTAAAACCTACTTTACGTGGACTAGTAATAATTTTTGGTTCACTTGATTAAGGCTCCTGCGGGCTAGGCGGTTATAGTGCTCACACTGACCGACGTATTGTGGTTCCTTACCGCAGCCCGTAGAGAACACAAAATGGAGCAAAACTTGTCCCGTAGAGGCCAACTGCGTTCTTTTAGTTACATATTTACACAATACATCGGTTTGTGTGTGTGTGTATGTTTGGTCATATCTACACAATGTTGCCATTGATATTTTTGCGTACATACTTTTACACACATCCGCGTTATCAGTTACAATTTTTCATTGTTTAATAAACCAAAGCCAAAAACAAACAAATGCAAATAGTTCATCTATTTATAATTAATATTATTAAACATTGTTTTTAAGTTATTTTAATAAAAATTAAAATTTTTCTAAGTTTATTTTGTAAATGATTTCGAAATGTACTGTTTGGCTACACTGTGGGGTGAGAGAGCAACCAGCTGGCACGATTCTACGAAATTTCCCAAAATCCTACGATACTACTATACGGAAGGGTGGTAGTTTCTCATTTACATGGGGCTCTCATTAGTTGCATCGTAGCAGCTGACACGATCTTGCGTTTACGTCGGTCAATGTGCGCACTATCATCATGAAAACAGTCACCGACATATCGTAGTCCCTTACCGCAGCCCCTAGAGAGCACAAAATTGAGCAAAACTCGTCCCGTAGAGAACAACTGCGTTCTTTTAGTTACATATTTACACAATACATCGGTTTGTGTGCGTATGTGTTTAGTTGTATCTACACAATGTTGCCATTGATATTTTTGCTTACATCCACGTTATCAGTTGCAATTTTTCATTGTTTAATAATATATATATAATTGGCGCGTACACCATTTTTACACAGTTAAATGACCTACAGTTTTAAGCCGACTCCGAACGGCAGATATTTTTATGAGGAGCTTTTTCATGGCAGAAATACACTCGGAGGTTTGCCATTGCCTGCCGAGGGGCGACCGCTATTAGAAAAATGTTTTCCTTTTTTTTTTAATTTTGGTGTTTCAACGAGATTTGAGCCTACGTTCTCTCTGTGAATTGCGAATGGTAGTCACGCACCAACCCATTCGGCTACGGTGGCCGCCCAAAATATTATTAATAAAAATTAATAAGCCAAAGCCAAAAACCAACAAATGCAAATAGTTAATTTATCTATAATTTACATTATTCTACATTGTTTTTAAGTTAATTTAACAAAAATAAATTTTCCAAGTTTATTTTGTAAATGATTTCGAAATGTACTGTTTGGCAACACTGTGTGGTGAGAGAGCAATCCTGAGAGGAATTTACAAAAATCCTGCGATAAAATCTACGATACTACGATACAGATAGGAAGTAATTTTTCATTTGCATGGTTCTCTCATTAGTTTGATCGTGACAGCTGCGTTTACGTCGGTGACTGTTTGCAGCATTAGAATTTGCCCGCGGTAACGGATGCCTGTCCTCAGAGGAGACTAAAGACCACACGTCAGCTTGTTAGTTATGAGTTAACTCAACGATAATAGGCTGAGCGAAACAGAAACGGCTTGGTGACGATGGGAACACTGTCGTCATTAGAGCGCCCAACTACCTGACAGTACAACGGAATATGCTCATAAGTCAGGGATCTGATGATTTTACATTTGCTTGCCGTGCTTGTGTGTCATTCCGCATTTAGGGTTTGGTCCCAGGTACAAGTGATTGTAATATTATATAACAGAGACTCAATCTACATGTATGCATATTCTTTAGGAACCCAACCCAAAAAAGAATCTGTCGACCGAGTCAAGGGGGTATAACCTTGTCAGCACTTTAAGCTAAGTAGTGCCTAAACAACCAGTCGTTAACGGTCCCCTCCGATGCCCAGGCAAGGTCGGTTGTAGCAATGCCATCCTCATCGGCTGCGACGCCGAAACGGCTATCACTAAACTTGGGAGGGTGCAAAGGACTGCATATATTGGCATCACCGGAGCAGTGCTGCCCGGAATGTCGCTTTGCACATACTTTCCATCACCTTTTACGTTATTTCAATTCCAGCTCAAAATGCAATGAGGGTACAGAAGGTTGGCAATCTCTCAAGGGAGACAATCTCTCTAGGAACATAGTCGCATTTTTGGGCAGTTAACACCGTATTTCTCCGAAATTCGAACATATCTCTCTATCCGCAAACTGCAGTTTGAAGGGTCGTGCTAGGGCAATCTTTCCAAATAGGCAGGATTGGATCGAGGGGAAAATCTGCACCAAAGCTTGCATCCCTGTCTTCATTGACGGCTATGTAGGCAATGTATCTACCTCCTTTAAACTGCCGAATACTGCTAATGTTTTTCAAGCAAAAGTCTTTGCGATCCTGCAGACATGCAAAATGCCTGAGGAAACAATCTTCCATTTCTCCTATGAATGTCCTGCTCTATGGAAGGACAGAATGTTAACCCAGGGCAAAGCGCAGTTCGAGAGTCTCGACCTAATAAGGTTCCTCAACCGCACAGACTGAATATAGCAATGCCGCTAAACGGTTAAACAATTTGATAACGAGGATGTGGAAACAAAATGATGCGGAAGCGCTAGTTAAATTCTGGACGAATGACGACTTAAAACAACCAACCAAAGCCATTCACTTTCCAAACCCACATGCGGAAAAGCCAGGATTAACATTTAACGCCCATTGCGGAAACCTTGGTACCTTTCAGAGAAGGAGACTGTTGAGCACTTTCTCTGTAAATGTACGGGTTTGACAGCTAGACGATTAAGATCACTGGGTGTTCCTTTCTTTGACAGCCTGGGACAGTGCGCCAACAGAAATCCCATCAATCTTGTCCATTATATCAACAGATCTGGCTGGCTGTAGATATCTTCCTGTTGGAGGTCTCATAATTGTATCAAAACGGCGCTTTAGTGGTACTTGGGGAGTGGTAGATTGGTACTTCAGCCATTTCATCTACCTACCTGATTAGGGCCGTAGGGAAAAATGTTAAATTAAAACATTATTATTGGTTGTAAACTGCTATTTCTTTTTCTTCATAATGTGTAAGATCAACATATTTTGCAATTACTCCAAAAGTACTATATAGAATAGAATCATAAAGTGATTTAATACTTAATACATTTCATAATTTCAGAATAAAAAGTCTCTATAACAATCAGTTTTCAAGCCCGTACACTACTGTATTTTCATATGTACTCGTATATGTAAATCTGTAATTTTTCTAACAACTCTTCCTATAACAACTTGCGATAATGAGAGAAAATGTGTTTGAGAATGGAAAACAAATTGAAGATAAGATGATATTTTTAAAGTACATAATTGTACAGAATGGTCTTCATATACACTATTAGAAAAAAATTGTCTTCATTTTAGTGTTTCAACCCATTCGGCTATGGCGGCCGCCGTGTAAATACTACGTAATTTATATTCGCCGATATTTTGTAATGGACCTGCTGACTCATAATGGCTGCTAATCAAGGTGGTTAGAACGCATTTAATTGAGTGTGCAATTTTAAATGGCTTTGGTGCTAGAGCAAATATTTGGTTCAAATAATCGCAATAATGCAAATTGATCTTCTATTTCAATTTAAACGGCTCCAGTTCTCATTCAAATTATGTTTTCCATTGACAATAAAGAAGGCACGAGGACAAGCACCTATTAGAATTGACAGACGGCAGGGTGTATCCGGATTACCGGTGCAGATAATCTGATTAAAATTGTAGATTCTTCTTCTTCTTAATTGGCGCGATAACCGCTTACGCGATTTTGGCCGAGTTTAACAAAGCGCGCCAATCGTTTCTTTCTCGTGCTAACCGGCGCCAATTGGACACACCAAGTGAAGCCAAGTCCTTCTCCACCTGATCTTTCCAACGCAGAGGAGGCCTTCCTCTTCCTCTACTACCACCAGCTGGTACCGCATCGAATACTTTCAAAGCCGGAGCGTTTGTATCCATTCGGACGACATGACCCAGCCAACGAAGCCGCTGGATCTTTATTCGCTCCGCTATGTCTATGTCGTCGTAAAGCTCATACAGCTCATCGTTCCATCGTCTGCGATATTCGCCGTAGATTAGCTGATTTAATTATTGTATAGCTTTGTCAGTAAAATATGGTACGCAGGCAACAAATACGAGTATTAACTGCCCTTATACTAAAAAATAATTATTTATTTAAAAAAAATTTCAAGTTTTAATTTCTCAAACTACTACTATCAAAGCAATTAATGTAGTTTCGAATATGTTAGTGCAAACTAGCATTGCATCCAGTCGTTCTTGTTCTTCTTTTTAAAACTTTGGATATTTTTCATTCACAACAGGTGTTAACTGTCGTTTTTCGGCAATGTTGTCATCGAAAATGCATCTAATCAGCTTAAATTATGGGAATTAAGTCTGGTAGTTGATCCTGATTAGATGCTCCTGATACCTGAGATAATTCCGAATTAAGTCGTTAATCCCGATTAACGACACCGTCTGTCTATGCTGTTGTTCGGTTTGGACGTAATGTCTCTATGTTTTATACATGGCCAGTTACAATTTGCTAGTATATATATAAAATTAAGCTCACTTTGATTCTATAATTTGATAAAAAAAATTTAAATTTATTTTGTCATCAGTCAATTTATTACCGAGTCAAGTGGGTAGTAGAACTGAGTATGTGACTGTTTCTTCAGTTAATGAACATGGAGGACGAATGTAATTGCAACGTTTTATTTTTCCCTAAGAATCAGTAACAATATTTTGAAGTCTGTCGTGAAACCTTTTCCAACTCTTGAATTATGACATGTAACTGAGCTATAATTTCCGATTAATGGTTTTTCTTCCGAAAGAGAATTGCACAAACATGCCATTCTAATTAGACCTACTATATTAATATATTGTTCACTTGGCTTTATTATACTGTGCTCCCATTTCAGTTTTGAAACTGTCACAATTCCCCAATGAACATCTTGATTATAAATATTGGCGAGGTTTAAATCAATAATATCGGATCTTAATTTACTTACGACATTCATAAAACCTCACTTTAAGCAAAAGTATTTTACACAAGGTGAGTTCAAGTTTTGTAATGTCCATTTGAGAATGTTAGTGGTGGTACTCGTAAAAGATGTTCAAATTATTTCATAGCCCAATCATACAGAAAATTTGAGAAAAAATTAAGTTAATTTTTGGAATTTACATGATAGCAATGTGGTTCATATTAATAAGGTTGAAAAACAAACCATTCTTCATCAAATGAATTATTTTAATGATCAGTTGGTAATATTTGTACATTTTTTAATACTGGCATCAAAGCCAACATTTGATCTTAAAAAAGCGGATTTAAATTACCTATTAAATTTGTTTCGTTAGTGAATTTAGTTATGAAGCAAATGTGTGATTATTTCACAATCCTTTTCAAAAGGCACTTCGAATCGATTAATTTTTTTCTTGTCTGAAACTTTATTTATCCCTTTTTTTATTGTGCGAGATTTTTAATTAGATTGCTTCGTAAGATTACTGAAATCCAACTACACAAATTCAAACCAAAAATTTAGTACCTTCTTCTAACAGTTTTAGATGCATACATGCAGGCCTGTATTTGTATATTCATTAATAACTAGTTTTAATATCATGGCATTTTTTAAATTTCTAAACTGAAATGTGTAGATTTCAAAAAACTTACGTTCTGGCGAGCTGACCAAGAATTGCATAAAAGGGAAGCATCTTCTAAAATACGGGTCTGAAAAGATGTATAAGCAAATAAAACCCATGTTTTTTATTATATTCTAGTATTTACTAGTTAATTTTAGTTTTATACACAGTGGCTGGCGCTAAATTAATAGACGTATATATAGTTTAAGTTTGAAGATAAATATTTAGTTCTATATTATTGTAGTGAACGCCTTTTTATATTCGCTGTGACTTAAAATTATAGAAAGAATGCCGGAACATCATACTTAAGATTTCTGGTATTAATTAACAAACAACACTTTCAAAAATTGGCAAATATGTCACTCTCAACCGTTATAACTATAAGTAGATGATCTACTTTTTCGCGCTTAACTCAAAATCCGTAATTAAAAAGCGCGATTTCCCATACAAAATTTCTCTCCCAAAATCTGAGATCATAAAATAGTCTTGGATAATAATGATACTTTTCGACATACAACCCTATGTTTTCTGTGTTATCGATAATTATTATTACGAATGTAAGGAGAAACATCAAAATAAAAACTAAATGAAATGGATGCCGGCAAAGAAAATGGGTCTGTAAACATAATTCTAATGAAATTGTTGTTAAATATTATTAATTAGAGATTCATTTTACAGAAAAAAGCGCGTGTCCATAAAAGTTTTGTCCTCTTATTACTTAAATAAAATGTAATATAGAATTTCGAATGTGCATTGTTGCCATAATTTTTTGCAACCTCAGTTACGTCGCATACAGATTTCCTCCAACTGTTTATTATTAGCAGCCAAAAAATTGCGAAATTAAATTAGCTATTCCTTCTCCTTGTATTTTCTTCATATCGTTAATAATAATTAAAGATACCAAATACACCGAAATATTCCACCAAAATTATTTCTACGAAGAAAAACCTCTCACAGCAGTATTGTCAGCTGATTGTAAATTTTGCAGGTAATCTGCCTTATGTGAACGGTTAGATTAATTTGGTGGATTTATAAGTGATTAATGCATATGTGAACGTATTATTATCAGTCATGCTAGCAATCTGACAGAGTCGTGTTCACATTTTTTATAGTGCCAATTTATTTAAGAGGCAAACCTCCTTTTTGACGTTGGAAAAATAAAACAAATCAAAGCCAAACATATCAGATGGAACACTTTTAAAAAAGTATAAATACTGTCATCATAAAAAATTGTTTAAGAAAAAACCAGTTGCTGCTTCCGTGGATGTTGCAACACGCTGAATAAAAATATGTAAACTTACTAAAGATGAATAGAATTAATTACTAAATTAAGTAAACTTGTTTGTATATTGCTTGTTTCTTTGCTATATCTCTTGGGGTTTTAATAATAATGTAAATATTTATATTTATTTATATTTTTATCTAAGATGTGCGAGTGCATATGTAAGACTTTTAGCCTTCTATAACACATCTACGCAATAGAAGCTACAAAATATTAAAATTAAATTTTTTTTTATGATTTCCATTATAAATATGTTAATATTAACAATAATTAATTGGTGTTGGGGTTTGGAATTAAAATCTCCCTTCCCTTTGGAAAGGAACATTATTGTCTTTGGTGGCATTTTGTTACAATTTTAATTTAATACAATATAGTTTTCTATAATTTTATTTATAATACAGTACGAGCAGGATCTGTGGTTGTTTTGTGATTTAGTCCTTTTGGTTGAAGGTCCATTTCCGGTATTAGTCTCATTCCATAGTTTTTGTGCTCTCATAGTCGCAATATATGCTTACTGCTGCTTCTTTTTACTGTTTCAGTGGCAGTGTCTATGCCGAGTTCGCGATGAATAGCGTCATTTCTTATCTTCAGTAGTATTTTGTTGCTTATTTTTACTATGAATACACCTCTTGATGCCCTATGTCCTACTAAGGGCTGAGGATCGAAAGAAACGATTACACCTCTATGGTTTTAATTCGCATTCAATAAATTCAAACGCTTTTTAAATGTGTAAAAGGTTTTGAATGTTAAGAACTAGGGGTGGAATTATTTTCGAATAATATTCGAATAAACATTATTCGAATAAAACGAATAATTCTATTCGTTTCAAATAATTCGAATAGTTTATTATTCGAATACCTTACTATTCGAATACCTCACTATTCGAATAGTTTACTATTCGAATACCTCACTATTCGAATACCTTACTATTCGAATACCTTACTATTCGAATACCTCACTATATATTCATTAACATCAGGGAGAAAATGCTTTTAAAAATATAAAAATTACATTGGCACTTCTCATGGTGCATGCACTTGTACATAAACCGATTAGTAGTCCGCTAATCTAAATAAATATTTACCAAAAATATTCGAATAGTGAAGTATTCGAATAGTGATGTATTCGAATAGTAAGGTATTCGAATAGTAAGGTATTCGAATAGTAAGGTATTCGAATAGTGAGGTATTCGAATAGTGAGGTATTCGAATAGCATTATTCGAATAAACGAATAAAAAATTCGAATAAATATTATTCGAATTACGAATACCTCTCGAATAAAAGATTTTATTATTCGAATAATTTTTATTCGAATAGTCCCACCCCTATTAAGAACAGTTCAGAGAAAGGGATTTATTATTCTTGCATAACCTTAAAAGGAGCAAAACATTAAATTTACACTTTCAAAATATCAAATTTTATAGGTAAGAACCAACAAATTTTCATTAACACTCAAATCTTCTCAGAGTGACCTTTTTTAACATTTTTTTATTTAATAATAAATTTTTTTTTTGTAACTTATACAATAGTTTCGGTAGCTTTAACTTAAAAATTCGCTTTGTTTACATATTTCTTTGTTTCTACATTGTTATTCAAAATATTTATAACAGTTATATTGAAACGCAAAAAATATAGATTATCCGTATATAATATCATATTATTGCATTGTTATTTTGAATGAAAATATGATGAAATGTGTATTGTGCGCAAAAATGATGGTAAGAAAAATGGGTTATTTTTCCCTTTCCTTTCTTTTCGTCATGTGTTTCAATTTATGTTACAGATCTTGGTATGGTAGATGCATATGCTGCGGACGGCGATGTGTTTGTGTTTCTATACTGAAATATTGAAGCAGTGGGCCTCTTGTCCATGCAGTGAAGCAAGAAAACTCCACTATACCAGTACCGGTTATGGATTTCATTAGTCCCGATATGTTTGAATAGAACGCAAGTCCCCTGATGTGTGGTAGCTTCAATTAGCGATTACATTACAAAGGGGTCAGCAACAATGGCTGGTTTCTTATTTGCGGTAAATCGACAGTGTTTCAAATAGATTGGTGCTTACGATGACGGAATGGATATCTGGGATGGTAAAAATATTGAAATAGCCTTTCGCGCCTGGCAAGGTTAAGGCACTAAAGAATATATCCGTGTTTGCATGTAGGACACATTTTCTGCAAAAGACGACCCCTTTCAGCGCCCGATGGTAAGGGTACCATGAAGCGCAAATCATTACATCTAAAATCCCAATAGTTATTAGTTTGAAATTAACTAATTTAATGTACGTATTTGCGAACAAATCCACTTTCAATTTGCAAACTAGGAAACAGTTTTACCCTACATGTAAACCAATTTATATACATATATACATATGTGTTCTCCTCATAGCCACGTACCTATTTAGTACATATATATATATGTAGTTATATCATTATAACGCTAGCTTTGTGTAGTACAAAACGAATGTAATTCATATAGTTATTTGACAACTTAGTCATAGTTAACATCAAGTCTATAAACTAAGTAAAGAAATTGAAATAAAAAAGACAAGAGTAGTTTGTAAGGCTTTAAGCTTAAATAAAACTTGCTAGTTCGACATTTTAATTATATCCTTTTTCCAAACTGTTCAGAAAGAAATTATTTATTTCTTTTCCATTTTAAGAATACCATTTTATTTCGTGTTTTCTTTTTCATATACATAGTTTGAAATAAAAATAAGTTTAACGATATTTTATAAGGTAATGAAGAATTTCCCAGCTTGAATTTAAATATAGAAAAGGCAATCTATTTAATTTTTAATCTTTAATTTATATAAATAACATTTGTCGGGAATTTTTATAGCATCCTTTTATTCACTAGTTTTTCGGCAGCTTTTCAATTTGGAGTTATTAAATCGTCATAGCACGCGCTGCATATAGGTGAAAATACTATCTAAATAGAAGCAGAGGTAAGTATTCCCTTACTTATTTGCATTTACATGCACATCACCGCAACACAGACCCACAAATGTTGATGACGATGATTCACATATATATATAGTCTCCCATCATGTTTTCATTATATTGGCCTTGATAACGTTGTTCAAAGCTCATAATTTGCTGATGAAAACGTTCTACTTGCTCTTCTGAATACACTCCCATGTTGTTTTTGAATTGATCTAAATGAGCGTGCAGCATATGTATGTACTTTCAATGACATCCTGCAGCTCATCGCCTTAAAATTTTTCAGCATATTTTCAACTAGCTTTTCGTAGTTTTTAGCTTTGTTATTTCCTAGAAATCCAGAAACGACTGCTATAAAACTGTTCCAACTCGCTTTTTAAGTACGATTCAGGAATGTTGGAAATTTTTCATTGGCGAAAATTTGTCTGATTTGCGGACCAACAAAAACCCGAGCTTTAACCTTTGTTTCTGATAACTTCGGAAAAAATTTTCGCAAGTACTCAAAAGCTTCTGAGGCTTGATCCAGTTTTTTAACAAATTGTTTCATCAACCCTAACTTAATGTGCACAGGCGGCATTAACACTTTTTCCTCTTCAACAATTGGCTCAAATTTTACGTTTTCTTTCCCGACACAAAGTTCTGTTCTTACAGGCCACGACCGTTGAGTATAACGCTTAGCATCCGCTTTACTGTCCCATAAGCACAAATAACACGGATACTTTGTATATCCGCTTTGAAGTCCCATTAGAAATCCCACCATTTTAAAATCGCCAATCAGCTGCCAGTTATACTCGCGATATTTTATAGATTCAAGCAAAATTTTGACACTTTCATAATTTTTTTGAGGTGTACTGAGTGAGCAATTGGAAGAGATGGAAATTTATTTCCGTTGTGTAATAAAGCAGTTTTTAAACTTTTTGTTGAGCTGTCAATGAATAAACGCCATTCATTAGGAACACAAGGTATTCCAATTTCTTCAAACATACTTTTTATGTCATTACAAAAACAAAGTCCATCTTCTGTGTGAAATGTAATAAAAGTAGCATCACTCTTAACACAATGACTCAAGAACTTATGAATAGAATATCATAAAAGCTGTCCAGCTGTCTTATTAAGGTTAGTACTAATTGAAAAATAGGTGAGTGCAATAAAACTAATGCCATCTACCTTCTGCTCAAATATGAACGAGACGTTATCAATAAAACGGTCCGCGGATGACATATGGCAAAAATAAATTTTTTGTTTTTTGGTAGGACTGTTATAAGCTCACATGGCAAATTTCAGCGTGATATGTCACATAGTTTGTTTTCTGTGCTACTGTAAACAAGTCAAGCTCGAGTGTGTTCTTCGAATTTAACGATGGAAATTCAAGTTGAAAAAAGAATTTGTTTGAAATTTTGTTATTCCAACAAAAGCCGACTTCAGACGCCTTAAAAATGTTGCAGACAACCTATGGGGACTCTGCTCTATCGCGTGCACGTGTTTTCCAGTGGTACAAATCGTTCAAAGAGGGCCGTACATCGGTTGAAAAGAATTTATAAATAATTGAAAACTTTCGATTCGCCTTTTTCGTCATCATATCGGTTGATGGCTTGTGTTTGCTATTAAAAAATGTAATAATTTCAGTTTTGGCCAAAGGAAACAAATTTCAAGATTTTTGAAATGAGTATCAGTGACCTTTGATGCTCCTAAAAATTCCATCTTCAGTTTGTTACTTAATTTTGTTTTTGCGGCATTCATAACAGAAAGTCCAGGATCAACGCATGCATTACTTTTTGAAACTTTTTATAATAGTTTGTGCGATATCTTTAAAAAATATATTTACAGTTTCACCTTAGACTCAATAAATCAATAATTAATTGGTATATTTTTTAAAAAACGAGGGAAATATTCAATCGAAAAGTATTTGGTGTGTTTTAATTTCGATATAAAAGTTGTAATCCAGCAAAAATCTCCGTCATATTCTCACATCACCAAACGAACAATCTACCTCAAATGGTTTTAGAAAGCCACAAAACAGGATGAAATCCGCCTCTCTGGCACTACTGGCACATCGTTAGTAATTTATTTTCATTTCATTATTTTCAAAATCAGTCGCGCAAAAATTACTCCTAACTCGTTGAAAGTGCCTCGGGTGAAACTACCTTCTAAATATTATTGTATCATGACTGCTAAGCTCTTACATATATACATATTATACATAGTATACAAAAGCATACATGTGTCAACCGTTATGCAATATTTTCGCATTTTTCTCAAAGTAATAACAGCAGTCCTCATATTAGGCAATTTTGTCATGAGAAGTAAAAATAATATCACTAACTGATCTTTCATTGCAAAAGGAACATTATATAACAATTGTAAACATTCCAATGCAAATATCAAAGTAGTAAAATTTGTTATATTTCATTTAGTTGCAATATCTTAGTGGGATCGATCCAAACCCCTAAATTTACCTAATGCTTAAAATTATACTTTTACATGAAAACTCTTGATAAAAGTGTAAAGTGTAATTTTAATCAAACAGTTGGTTTGGTGCCAAATATTAAATACCAAAATGCCAAATGTAAGTGGAAAAGAAAAAAACTTTCAACTTTCATTCGAAATAGTTACCGTTTGCTTTTACGCAAGTCTTCAAACGATTAGGACATTCAGCTATTGCAGCACCCACGGTTTCCACGGATATTGACGTCGCTGCTAGAGCCAAAGAGTGTTTGAGACTCTCCAAATTTCTGTGAGGTTTTCAACAAGCCATGTTCTCCAATTCTGAGCATAAACTGTAGTCCAATGGATTCAGATCAGGACTTTCAGACGGTGAATCTTCTGCGGCTATGAACCCAGAAATATTGTTTTATAGCCACTGCTGGGTGGATTTTGTCTTATGAGCTGGAGCGGCATCTTGTTGAAAGATCCATCGCTCCCCGTAGAGAGTATTGCTTGACTGCTTCCCCACGCCTTCTAAGACATCCTCCTAGTACACTTTTGCCCCGGTCTTAAACTCTTTTTTGCCGAAACGTAGAGATGTAACCCCTTTACACTCCCAACCAAACTATTGCGGAGGCTGGATAGTGGTCACGCCGAAGCCTTGGAAGAACATTTTCGCATCTTTAGAAATTTTAGTATAGAATTTGTCGTTTTACTCAATAAAAACTTCTTCAACAGTGAAAATTGTCTCATCTGTGAAAACAATATTTTCATGGCTGTTAACCATATGCCACCGAATAAAATCAGCGAAATCTTTCTCGATTGGCTTTTATGGGTGCACTGGTTCAAACGGATGCACGCGAGGACGACTTCTTTTTCTGCCTGTCACTTCAAACATTGGAAAAAAACGATTGATCGTGCGGTAAACAGCACTTGTACCACACTTATGTAATGCAAGCACTGCAATGCGAGTTTTCTTAGCTCCCCACTTATAGCAAACAAGCTAAATTCGCCACGAAAGTGAGAATAATTTATACATAAGTAGACAATGCTTACTGCAATGCTACTTTCGCTCAGATTATTACAATCCTCACTCTATGAGCACTCCTTATAAAAAAACGAAACTTAAGATGAGTGTCTTCAGTTAAGCGGTATGTTCTAAATCCGAATTGCATGGAACAAAACTAGTTATTTTTTTTAAATATGCTAAGACTTTATATTTCACACCTTTTACACAAATTTTTTAGATTGAAGGAAACAGAGAGATATATACTTATATGTAAAACTGTTTGTTCTACAATCCTTTAAAAAGAGGATTGTAGAAAATCAAAATGGGCTGTAGAACAATTTTATAAACCTTATTTCACGCCAGTGAAATGGCTTTAAATGTAATTAAATATTTAAATCCGGCTTTATTAGATGACAATATTGCTGTGACTTTTAGTATTTCCCAAAGCCTTTTAAATACTGGCGATATATCTAGACTTTTAATTTTTAAAAATTTCCAAAAAAGGGGGAAAAAAATAGAATTAAATTAAATTATGTTTTATCTATAATTGACGTCTACACGTTTTGTTGGATGTTTGGTCAAGATCTTCCTCCTATTTGTGGGATGCATCTTCATGTTTTTCCAAGGCCCTAAAGTTTTAAGCCAATTTCGAAATTCAAATGGTTTTTATATGGCAGAAATCCACTCATTATCTGCCGAGAAGCGACCGCTATTAGAAGAAACTTGTTCTATCAATTAGTGTTTCGTTTCCACAGCGGGTCTCGAACTCGGGCACTACCGAATGCTAGTTATTTGCATACCAAAAATTTAAGAAATTTTTTGGAAAATTGTTATGCTCACTCCACTCAGAAAGTCAAAAGTCCTGCCAGACATTTTTTACATGGATACACTGTACACTTATACAGGGATGATAGAATACAAGGCTGCGCGTTCCAAATTCGCTGTATTCTGGCTCCATAAGTAAACATACAAAAGAAAGGGGATTTACTTGTTTGTAAAGAGAAATAGTAGGCGAAAGCAAAAGAAATTATACACACACATACACATTCGGGCTACAGTGTCATCCGTATAAAAATGCAAAAAAATGTATTATATTCATTTGTGCTTGCACAATTTAACACGCGGCACTTCTTCGTTCGCATGAGTTTGTTTAGTTTAGTCTCACAAATCACAATATTACTAAGTCATTCACTGAATTTTCGTAAACATATACATAATTTCTTTTGTTTATTTTGTTCGTTTGTTTTGTATTGGAAAGGAGTCTGACGTCAGATGTGTCAAAACTGCGAATAATAAAGTAACTAATAGGACTATGAATAAGTTCGTGCGTTTTTTTTTCGAAATTTGAAACTTTATTGACGTAAAATGGTTACAAATTTAATATTCAAAATATTGTCCATCGCTTACTACTACTTTTTCCCATCTTTCTGGCAATTCACGGATTCCCTTTGTGAAAAATTCGGTCGGTTTTGCCGCAATCCACGAATCGATCCATTTTTTGACTTCATCGTAATTACGGAAGTGCTGGTCAGCCAGGCCATGTTGCATCGATCGGAAGAGATAGTAATCGGATGGCGCAAGGTCTGGACTATACAGCGGGTGGGGTAGGACATCCCATTTGAGCGTTTCTAAGTATGTTTTGACCACTTGTGCAACATGTGGCCGAGCATTGTCATGTTGCAAAATAACTTTGTCGTGTCTATCGGCGTATTGCGGCCGTTTTTCTCGCAGTGCTCTGCTCAAACGCATCAATTGTCGTCGGTAGACATCCCCCGTAATCGTTTCATTCGGTTTCAGTAGCTCATAATACACAACACCCAGCTGGTCCCACCAGATACACAGCATAACCTTCAGGCCATGAATATTCTGCGCCGACGTCGATGTTGAAGCATGGCCAGGGTGTCCATACGTTGCCCGACGTTTTGGATTGTCGTAATGGACCCACTTTTCATCGCCAGTCACAATTCGATGCAAAAAACCCTTTCTTTTGTGCCGTTGAAGCAGTTGTTCGCATGCCATAAAACGGCGTTCAACGTCTCTTGGCTTCAATTCATACGGCACCCAATGGCCTACCTTTCGGATCATTCCCATGGCTTTTAAACGTTTGGAAATGGTTGATTGATCAACTCCCAAAGTTTTTGCAACCTCTTCTTGCGTTTGAGCCGGATCTTGATCGAGCAATTCCTCCAATTCGGTATCCATGAACTTTGGCGGCGCACCCTCGCGTTCTTCGTCTTCCAAGCCAAAATCACCACTTTTAAAGCGTGCAAACCACTTCTGGCACGTTCGCTCAGATAGAGCATGCTCACCATAAACTTCCACCAAGATACGATGACTTTCGGCTGCTTTTTTCTTCATATTAAAATAATGAAGAAGAATTCCCCGCAAAAACACATTATTTGGCACGAAATTCGACATTTTCAAGTGTGGTAAAAATATTGTTGTTTACGCTTCAAATAAAAAACTTATACTGACGTTTGTGCCTTACGACAGTAGCTCTCCAATGAATGTTTGGAAATGTGGATCGATGGAATAATAATCAAGTTACGCCATCTGTTGTAAAACCGAAACGAACTTATTCATAGTCCTATTATTTTGGGAAGAAGCTACCGCCAGTTATAAGATTTAATTATACATATAATTAATTTTGTTAACGGAATATTGTAGCCTCCCATCGTCCTACAATCAAACAAATTCCTCCGCATCTTCTGCAGAATATTCTGGCCGAACGCCATCAGCAATGATCCGATGTGGAGATCAACGATTGAGGAACCATTATCACGAAAATGGCACGGGACTGAAACTCGCAAGGGAGCAGAGTTCATGGCCGTCCAAATAATATCAGATCAGTCCATAAGTTCGTGCGTTTTTTAAAGGTGTTTTTAAAATTAATAAAAAAAAAGACGTTTAAAGTATTTATTACTCAATAATATATTTTCCTTCATTATTGCACAATGTCTTCCCGACGTTTAGGAAAATTTTTAATTCCCTGCTCAAACAATTTTTTGTCCTTGGATCCATAATACGCTTCGATATCCCTTTTTATAGCTTCTTTTGAGGGGTAGGTCTTATTACTCATATGGGATTGAGGTCCACGGAAAAGGTGATAATCACAAGGAGCAATATCCGGAGAGTATGGTGGATGCGGCATTAGCTCCCATCCGAGCTCGTTCAGTTTGCCTAATGTTTGCCTTGCGGTATGAGGTCTTGCGTTGTCGTGGTGAAACAAAACTTTGCGTCTATTCACTAAAGACAGTCGATTTTTGTTAAGTGCCTCACTTAGTTTGATAGCTGATGGGAATAATAATTAGCAGTTATCGTCTGGTTTGGTTCCAGAAGTTCATAATAAACAATACCGGCGATATCCCACCAAATAGACAGGAGAATCTTCTTGGGGTGAAGCCCATCTCTAGGGGTCGGTTCTAGTGCTGCATCTTTATCTAACCATTGAAGTTTGCGAAGAGGATTATTCTAAAGGACCCATTTTTAATCACCAGTAACGATACGGTTCAAAAAACTTTAATTTTGAATCCGTTGCACCAGCTGAGAACACACATTCACTCTCTGCTGAAGGTTGGCAACGGAAAGTCTATGTGGAACTTATTTTCCCAGCTTTGAAACCTCTCCCAACTGAACCAGGTGCATGTGAACTGTCCCATGCGATGAATTTAACCTCTGAGCTATCACATCGACTGTCAAATTTGGCTCACGAGTTCGAGCAAGGCGTCGGAGTTAAAGACTTCAGGACGACCAGCGCCCAGGGCATCCTCCACGTCGTTACCACCTCGGAATTTTGAAAACCACTTTTGCGCAGTCCTTACACTCACGGTATCCTCTCCGTGAACAGTGCTTATTTCTGCAGCAGCAGTTGTTGCATTTTTACCACTTTTATAAAAAAAATACAAAATAAGCCTCTTATACGCGTTCGAAGATTCAATTTTATTTTTTAACAACACGTGCTTCTATCCACGATTAAATCACTTGTTGAATGCACAATACCTATATCAAAGAAAATATAAATAGTTCCGTTATGTTCCACGAATAAATTTTGTATGCAAAAATCGTACAAAAGTGAAATTATGGGTAAACGACGCACGAACTTATGGACTAACCTGATACTTGGAGAAGGTCGATGCTACGCGAACTAGCTGATGCCGACATCACATGGGACGACGCAAAAAGAACAGCTCTGAAACGTGTAAAATGGAAGAGTCTTGTCGAACCCCTATGCTCCTGAACGCAGCGAACATAAAAAATATATATATATTTACACATAGCCTATAAAGTCTAAGTATTTATGATAGTTAAATAAAGACAATTTCGCCTCGGAAAGTATTTTGTTTGCGAGCTTGATACCTCGGGCACGAACATCAAATAATGGAAACAAAATCAAACCACCGAGTGTATTTCTACCTTGGAAGAGCTCCTCATAAAAAAACATCTCCTGGAGCTCGGTCAAACACGAAACAAAAGGGTGGAAGATCGTTTTTATAAATAATAGGAAATAACCCTAGCAAACTGAGATCTTGGAATGGCAAAGTCAAGAGTTAGTTTTCTGTAGATTTTATGAAGTTCATTAACTGTGCTAGTAATGGGAGGTAAAATAAAAATAATTATCATCTTCATCAAAATGAAGCGGTGATAGGGCGAAACGAGTGAAACTACGTTGTACGAGTGAATTCTGATATAGTGAGAGGTATAAGATGGATTCCAGATAAATTTAGAATTAGACAGCGATTTTCTAGTATAAGGTTCATTAAAATCTCGTGTATAACGTTTAAAAAAAAATAGAATGGAGCAAGCTTTAGGAATAGCACAATTCAAAAGGTTAAGTAAAATATTGTAAAACCTGTGTGAAATAGCACCGCTAGATCTAAGTGTTCTTGAACTGTAGGATCGAATAATTTGTGGCTATACGATTTTGAGCTTTCGAAACGGGTAATATAAGAAAAATGCTGAGTGATCATTTATTTTGTATCATCCACTCATTTAGATTGAATAAGTTATTTTGTGAATTTGAATTTAAAAAGTTTAAAGAAGGTTCTAAAGCTATTACTAAAGAGGACAAGCACGAGCCGATACTATTACCTTGCGGTACAACAGGCGTGATCCCAAAGGAGCATGGTTTAGACAAGGTAACACTGCGCTGCGCGGCGCAATTGCAGCCGGAGTTGTCACGCTAACGCCAATAAAAGAAAAGCGCCAGCAATATTTTTCAACACCATGAAACTCATGATATCAGAAATGGGTTAATGCTATCGTATTAAGCAAATAGTTTCTTCAAGTAGTCGAGTATAATGCTTCTGACTAAATACTGAAATATTGGAACAGGCTTAAATTTTTCAGGAATATTGTACAACTCTTTGGGTACTAATTGTCACATTAAAAGTTATTTTTTAACCGTTTTATTTATTAATGACCAAATTCGCAAAAACTGAAAAATATTATATTAACAATGCTCTATAAATTGGGAACCATGTAAAGATCTCTGAAGTAAATTGTATGTTGCATTCATATGCCTATATTAAATGTTGAATGTTTTTTAAATAAACTATTAATTATGAATAGTTACGAACTTGCTACGTTAAAATTCAAATAAATCTCTCACAAGAATTCCTCAGAGTTCTATCAGTGGAATATCACATAAAAGTAACAAATTAATAGCAACACCCTTGCTGTACTTTAATAACAACACTTTACTTTACATGTACATGAATTGCTCTACTACTTTTCGTTTATTCGCTTATAAGTTCAATTTCCAACCGAATACCCTATGCACATGCACTTCTGCTTATATAGTACAATGTGCTTAATAACTATCGTAATTTCTAGATCTGGTAGCTCGTATCTTCTGACAAGTTCTTCCCGCCATCTAGGCGAATTCATGTTTTGGTATTTCATTCGCTCGCTATTGTTGGCAGTCGCTTCGAGAAGTTTCCCGTTCATAACAATATGTTAAGCCCTTCATCTTTTGGGCTACAAAATCTTAGATGCTACCTCTGGCCACCTTGAGTTAATAAGAGATGAAGGTGTGTTATCGCTCAATTTACTGCGTTGGGCTGGCGGTCATAGATGACTAGATGCGAAACTCTTTTTTCCCAGTAGCCGTATATCACCCGTATCCACGTACATATATATTAATAAAAATAAGCACACTCCATATGAAATATTTGAAATCACAGCGAAATGTATAACACACTCTTGACCCAAGGAAACAGTAAATAAAAATGAAGATAGTAAAACGCACTGTTACAATACCGTTCAACATAGAACATACATATATTTGTTCACAAAATGATGCAAAATTTTCTCTACTTTTTCCCGATACCAAATACAATTAAGATATCTGCACTTCATTTTTTGAATACATACCTTACAGTGCATAGTTTGCTGTGACTTTTCCTCTAAAGTAACTCGGCACTATTATGTGGGCGTCAAATGATCTGCATATTTCCACTGTAGCGTACATTTCTTTTGTTATCGGTGGTGAGGAAATACTTCTTTCGATATGTGACTACTTTAGCTTGATGTTGGAAATGTTTTTCGAACTCCAGAGCCAAATATTTTATAACAGCATAGCGTATAATTGATGGCATATGCCGACAATATTAATATGATCATCCTCAACAACCGTGGCGTTGGCGCTACCATTGCTGTACTGAATAAATAAGGGAAGCGAAGGGTTTTGGAGGAGAATTAAGATATAAGCATCCCCTGTGATCAAAGAATTTTCGCACTTAAGTTTTAGCACTCATACCACTGTTGGCAGTGGATTCACGATTAAATGAACCTGCAAACGATTTTTATCGCTGCTACGGCCAATCAAAACATGTTATCTATGGTAAAACTTACAGAAGGGATGCTGTAACGGAAGTACTATTTTTTATTATTTCAGTGGCATTTATTTATTCTGAAATCAATAAGCATTTGTTTTTACCGACTTCTTACCACAAAAGCAACGTTAACACAAAGTTAAGTTAAAATACAATGAGCAAAAACAGTTTAAATAATTTAAAACTAAGCTCAATAGAATTCGATATCTCATTGAGTTCACGAAGAGAACAAGTAATTGGAGCATTGCAGGCGTAGATTCTTCGAAATCTATTGAAATCTAATGGGAAATCTAATTGAAATTAAAAATGGGTTGAAGTTCATGTAAATCCACCGAATTGGAAATAATACAGTATTTTTGAAATCATCCGCATACAGAAGAAAATTAGAATTAGAAAAACAGTTACGTATGTACATCGTTGATAAATAAAACAAACAGGAAGCGAAGCTAAATACTTTCTTGAGTTGCACCAGAGGATGCAGAAACTGCCAAATGTCCATAACGTTTGTAAGTAAGTTCGAAGCCATTCTCGGAACGAAACCCCAATAATAAAATTTTATACGACACTTTATCGAACGCTTTTGAAAAATCAGTTCAAATACAGTCGACTTGTTGCCTTGCTAAGATCGTTGAGTTGTTCAATTAAAATCCAATTTTCTCCTAGAAGCGAAAAAGGATTTTAAGCCAAAATTGGGATTTTAAGTATTTTATTTGAAACATAAAAACTATCGTTTTTCTCTAACGGAAAATTAATTTCCTTCTAAAATTCTATGTTCACATTTCTCCTCCAATTCAACATATAATTTTGTAGAAATACTACTTGGTTTGGTGCTGGGACTCGAAACCATTTTCCTGACCATGTTTTCACATGTAACACGCATTTAAAAAATGATTCACTTCTAATTAAGGACGATTTCTCAATAATACGGAATGTAATCAGCTAATCTAACTATATTTCAGTCGAGTCCTAAAAATTATTCAAGAATGAACTCTCTGTTTAAGCGAGGGCTATTCCATGTTCTATGAATATCATATTTAATTACTTAAGATGTTAATAAGCGTTAAATACGTTTGAATGTACAAAAAAATAGAGCTAGTAAATTAGGCGACAATTAGTGGTGCTTCGGAACGCATACAATGACTTGGATCATCATATCAATGACATTATCTCCCTTCTGTATTGAAGCTTTTGGTAATTATTTACGAATACCTATCAAATCGTCGGTTTCAATCCTACAAGAAATAAAAACGTCGCTTTGTTCTGTTGATAAGTTTCAGTATATGACCGTTTTTCAGCTAAAGTAGATTTAATCTCAATAATATCACAGAGAGAAGCTAAAGAGAATGGTGAACGCTTTATTGGGAGCGGTCATATTGGTACATTTATTTAAGTTTATTTACGTAGCTAATAAACCCTCAGCTAAATATCCGTCTACTTAAACAAAGCTCTACAAGTTTCGATGGTTCACAAGCTACCTTAAGATACTTAAGAATCAGCGTAACCAATTCTTAGAGTTTTAAAAAAACAATAAAAAGTAGTTTTATTTAATATTGTATCACATATTTATATATACTATAATTGGCACTTAAACCCCTTTTGGATGTTTGGCCGAGCTCCTTCTCCTATTTGTGGAGTGCGTCTTGATGTTGTTCCATAAATCGGTGGACCTACAGTTTTAAGCCGACTCCGAATGGCAAATATTTTTTATGAGGAGCTTTTTCATGGCAGAAATACCTTCGGAGATTTGCCATTGCCTGCCGGGGCGACCGCTATTCGAAAGAACTTTTTCTTCATTTTGATGCTTCACGGAGATTCGAACCCACGTTCTGCGTTTTTCCGAATGATAGTCACGCACCAAACCATTCGACTACAGCGACCGCCAATGCATAACAATTCATATTTTTACATGCTCAATATTTCTATTAAAACACCTAATACATTGCATACTTTCATGAATTCATAAAGCGCATTACGTAATGTTTACTTTGCGTACTATTTCCACTAACTTTCTACTATCATTATCGCATGGGCGCTCACATTCTTCCTCTTTCTCCCTACTTCGGAAATGCAACAATAGATTAAAGAATGTCAAATTTCAGGCAGAGCCAGAACTGCATACAGAACTTTTCAATATTAAATCATGGGTAAACACATCAGATTAAAATGAATTTTCATGTTTTAAAAAAAGAAACGTTTGGCATGTTTTTTGAAAATGAGAATCATTTTATAAAATATTTCTTTTTTAATTTTAATTCCTTGAAGTGTAAAAGCGAAGTGTAAAGAATTAATTTTGTTCACTAAAAATTTTGCTGCGAAACCACAAAACTTCAATTTCATGTCAGAAGATTTTTGGGGGCCATCTATTCCCTTCTATATAATCTGGTCCTTTCCCAGTAAATTTTTGATGCATTTTTTTTGTAACCTGTAGCTAAGTTCTCTATTATTACATATAAATATGTACATTTTCCTGCTTTACAAAATAAAACAATTAGTAGAGCACAGATTTAGCTTTTCAAATCCTTTTGGAAAATTTGAAGCAAATTATTAATTGTTTAAAGCTATACTTAAAAAATATAAGATGCAATTAATTTTTCTAATTTAATTTCTGGAGGATATTTAGTATACCGTCTATTTTGCGAATATAAACATATAATTTAAAGAATATTTTCAAGACTTCGGGCTTAGACCGTTTGTATCAACCCAACCTTTAAATAACCTTGTTTTTCTTAACCCTTACAGTTTATGGATTCAATTTCCAAACTTGATTTTTTGCAGAATTTTTTACAATTTCTTAAATGTGAAACAGCTACACTTTCAGATAGTTTGAGCTTTTCATTAGCAAATAATCCATCATCGATGCATACTATTTCAGTGCCGAACCTCCTATACATTTAGTAAGTGCTGTTTTTCTCTTATTTCATCTCAATTTACTAAGTAGCACTCTAGAAAGGAAATTTCAGTTTAAAGTAAATTTTTTTTGTAACTACAATTATATGAATGACAAGCCAGATATATCTAAGCAGAACAGTTTTACCAAAACAGGCTGACATAACTGACAGTCCCAATATGGCATGGTTTTTAACTTAAATTCTAATAACTCATTATTTGTATTTCTATTACATTTATCACTCTTTATGTCGTTAAATGATCTCTTATAATATCAGATGTCCTTATCTGCTTAGTGTGACACATTTAATTTGGTATTAAAATATTTAAGATAAAAGTGAATAATTATAGAAACACCTTTAAACTCTTTGTAAAGTTTCCATGGGCAAATGGTTTTTAAATATTAACGAAGACCTTCCATCCCTCATAAACTTATACATACATACACAGAGGTTTGAGTTAAAAGGCAAAATTGAAATGAGGGGTTTCAACACTGAACATTTTTCGTGAAATCTGAATGAAATTTAAAAAGGCGAGTAACTATTTATGCCCTTTCTATGACCTTGAAAATATGTGTATAATTGCATCAACCACGTCGGAATACTCTTCAGGAGCATTTAAATAAATATGTGCATTAAAATATGATTAATTGCACAGTCCGCTTCTACTAGTAAAATGATGCAACTACATATATCCTATCCGAGTACATCTTTTATTGAACTCCTCCTCCAATTTGTGGTGTGCATTTTGATGTTGCTCATTGGGTGATTAAATTCAAGATTTTACATGAAAAGATAATATACTCATTATAAGCCATTACAAATAAGACCAGTTTGTGAATTTAAAACATTTTTCTTAGATATAAGAACCAAACCATTGTTAGTGACTATTAGACACTATCCCACCTATTGATTAAATTCCTGCACAAATATTCTTAAGATAAATATTTGTGAAAAAGACTACTAAATATTTGTACTATGTTAAAAACAACCTTTAAAATATATAGGATAGAATATGTAATCATCCGCTCAATCCATAACGAGCAGTGGATGTGGCGCTAGGCAAAATAAAAATCTTCTACACAATACATGAAAGCTCAAAGATTGGTATTGAATTGAGCATTCAAATTTTACGCAGAGATGTACATACATATGTTATGTAGGTGTCGGCTAAGATTTGTCATCTATTTTATTTCTCTAACTCGCAAACAGTAAATATTTACATATATAAAAATATACACACGCATGTAAATAAAACGTGCATATAGATATAAATGCTCTTCGTCAAAAATGAAGATTATGGGAGGGATAGAGTGATTATGAACGATGGTTATAAAAGATGCATGCTTAATTGAGAAAAACAAAAACGGCGAGTGGCAAAATGTATATGATTGTACATATATCATTTCTTTGAGGATACTTTCAGCGTCAGCCTTGCCATCGGCAGCTATGCCAAGTTTATTAACTAGATTTTAACTACTTGTAATTTTTTATTCCACCCGTTTGTCCAGCAATGATGTCGACTTCTTATACTTACAGAAGGGTTTGGCATACATCTCCTCATTTGATCAGGGCCCCTATAGGTCGGGCTATATCGACCAGGAAAACACGTAGGAGCCGACATTTTCATTTTATCCGTCGTTGAATACATTGACATTGTAACACAACTTCCTACGAAATCCTCCTCGAGCTTAAACGCCCGGGAGGCGTCAAAAGTCGTTGGCGAATAAATTTTGAAGCACTATTATTTAATCTATGTATGCCTGCATATAAATATGCAGGAAAAGGTATTAGGAAAGAGTAGTGTAAAAATTGCTAAAATCTTCTTCCTTCTGATTTTTAAAAGCAACTTCTCATACAAATAGTGAGCATTGTATTTATTCAATTTGCAGTTGCATTTTTGTATTGTAAACAAAGACACTTTTCACATATGTACTTATGTATGTATATTTGCACCGATCACAATACGTAACGCTTCATCAAAAAACCAACTATGAATTACAAATTGGTAAATTATGAAGTGATTAAAATAAAAAAACGCGCTCGTAATTGTATCTAATGTAGTTTATTCAGAAGAATTTACCATTGTTTAAACTAATCGGACCCGAACAGATTTCACAACTAGACAACAGTATGATAAAGAATTCTATGACGAGTTTCACTAACTCCAGTTTATTTGGGAAGGACAAATTTTCATTATTGATGTGAGGCGTGTCGTATTGCGGCACACCCTTCAAGATAGCTGAATTTAGATTTGAAATGTTTCCTTATAAATGCTTGTCATTGGTCAATTGAAGCGACGGTAATTTTATATAATAAGTACCATGTAGAATCCTTAAAGCTTTTCATTTATGTAGATATGTCGTGCACATATACAATGTACAATACATACGCATGTTACCATGCTTTTGAAATTGTGTACTTACCATACGAGTATTATTCTCTATTTAAGAAATAGAGAGCGAGTTTGGCGGCTGCGCAAATGTAACTCAGACAAAATTTGGAACAACACTATTGCAACACAGAGAGTTCAATATTGACGGTAAACCCCAAACGAACGAGTTTTTAAATTGCGTTTATGTTATCAAAGGAAATTTTAAAAATCGTTCTGACTTGGAGTCATAAAATTCAATATAAATATTTATCTGCCTAAACGTTAAATATTCTACGGTTTTCTTAATTTTTGCCTTCTTCCATCTTTTTTTAGACATTTATTTAAACGAATTTCATTTCAGTTCATGCTTTGTAATAACATGTAGATACGAGAAAAATCGAAACGCTATGAAAAAAATTCTATAATCATTATCAACATTGTATGTTTTGTTTTACGTAACAGGAGTGCTAAGGAGTGTTTTTCACTAAAAATCTCAATTTCGAAAAAAAAAAAAATGAAGTTGCATTTACGAATCATTATTGTGTTCTGAAATAACAATTTTGGTATTTCGTTATGTAAAGGTATACACTCTAATTTTAATTAAATTCATTTAATAAAACTTGTATTGATATCATTTTGAAACCAAACCAAATATGAGAAAAAAACGTAAACAGAAATATCAAAACTGGTGTTTATTTATTTTCTTTGACTCTTATTTTTGAGGCTACTCAGCATCCTCTTCACGACTTTGCAACAAATTTTCGAGCTTATCTTTAGACCATAATATTTGCCAATGATAAGCGTAATCAAAAAACATACGTAAAAACAAAGGCGCTGATTTACCAACACCACCTTTAATAGATTCGCTTTGAGTAAAAACCCTCAAAAAAAACTTTATAAAAAACCGAATGGCGCAACGCTATTGTCTTTGCAATAGTTTTGGAAACTGCCAAAAGTTTGTATTTCTGTGTGAATGTAACATTCTTAGACTGACCCAAAAAAAATATATTGTCACAGCAAATATTTTGCGCAAAGCTAAAGTTTTTTGTGTACGAATAGATTGTGTGATCACTGTATATAATAGCATAGTGTAATAATGTGAATTGTGTCAGCCAGTTTTATGTACGCACATTTGAAGTTGCCTTACTTTCATTTTTAATTTTAACCCACTACAGCTCTAGATGCGAAATTAATGCAGTTTATTCAATAAACATACATATGTACATACATATAAAACCAAAGCATATATATATATACGTGTTTACAAAGTAGTTTTGAGCATAAAGTTTGCGTAACTCATTGTATTAGAAATGTTTTTTTTTTAACTGGCTTTTTTATTTATTTAAAACTTTCAATCACAAAAGTTGGCACGATTTTGCCTTATAAAGCCAACAATTTAATATGATATTCTGGCAATATTACCAATGCGACTGTTAAATCAGAAGTTTGATTAAAAAATTTGGTAATGTCAATATCATTTGTTTCCTTAACATTTTCCAACAGAAAGTTAGAAATGAGTCAGTAAAACCCTTTGGAGTATTGCATCTTTTTTACTATATAAATCAAATAGGGGACACTAACACATATCTTTTCGTAGTATTCATCTGTCACATTTAGTAGGTTAGCCTCTTTGTGTTACATACTGTTCGAAACTGTGTTGTTTCTTGCACTTGTTTGCATACGATTTTCATAATCAAAACCTTTTCGACAATTATATCGATGTTTTGAGGCAAATATTAATAATTTTCCACTATAGAACTTTTTTTATATAAATTTCATAAATATGATTTTTACACTCATACATACTTATTCAACAACGGGCGACCGTAGCCGAATGGCTTGGTGCGTGACTATCATTCGAAATACAGAAATATCGGTTAAAGAGCAAAAATGTAGAAAAAGTTGTTTCTAATAGTTCTCGCCCTCGGCAGGTAATGGCAAATCTCCGAGTGAATTTCTGCGATGAAAAAGCTCTTAATAAAAAAATACCTGTTGTTCGGAGTCGGCTTGAAGGTATAGGTCACTCCATTTGTGGAACAACATCAAGACGCACGCTACAAATAGGAAGAGGAGCTCGGCCAAACACCCAAAAAGGGTGTACGCGTCAATTATATATGTATGTATATAATATGCATTCGAAATTCGATATTGCATTTTATAATAAGTAAGAAGAGGACTAAGCGTTTATGGAGACACAGTTTTTCTGTTACATGAATGCATAGTTAATAATACCTAACAAATTTTGTTTAGAATTATGTTTACAAATCTGTTTTCTTTGCCGGCATCCATCTCATTTAGTTTCAACATTGAACACAGAAAACACAGGGTTATATGTAAAATAGTATGGTCATAATCTAGGATTAAATTATAATCTCAGATTTCGGGAAAGAAATTTTGTATGGGTGATTACGCTTTTTAAATACGGATTGGGAGCTAAACACGAAAAAGAGGATAATCTACTTATATGTGAACGTATTATATATAACCTTGTCACCTTATAAGTTGACAGAGTTACAAGCAATTATTAGTGCAGCGAGGCCAATTGAGTATCTTAGGTGGAGTCATTAAAAAACAGTTACTTTATTTTTCGCGATTTTGACAAATCTGCTGTCAGCTCCCTTCGCAATACAAAACAAACGAGCAATACAAACAAAAGGGAAAGAGAGAAGAGAAATTATATGTTTGTGAAAATTATGTTTATCTTTTGTTTTTCTTAAAATATGCTTGGATTTGTTCAGCCCTGCATGATTATACCTAGAATTTACTTAGCTATTTTTATTTATTATTTGTGAAGGAAATTATTCCCTAACTAGTGTCGTGTGTTACATTGTGAAAGCAGCTTTTGGCGTTTTTATGCGGAAGACGCCGTGGCTAGAAAGTAAGTAGGAGTGCGTATAACTTCTTGTGTTTGGTTGTTTCCAAGGCGAATTTATTGCAGGTGATTGCAACCAAATATAATTAAAACATATGTATTCGCTGTTGCCTTTGGTGTAGGCATCACGTCAAAATCAGCTGTTTGTTTTCAGGGTGATTTGCTTGTGGAACTTAAATAAAGTAATTCAAGCTTCGCGTTCAAATTGCTTAGTACTTCCGATTAATTTATTAAATTGTGGGCCTGAGCAAATTGCTTTGAAGATGCCGGCATTTGCGATGCTTTGATGTGTATGCAGGTTAGCAAAGAGAATACTTACCGATACTTGCATTTAAATAATATTTCTTCCTAAGTGCAGCGCCGGCTAGGAGGATTCAATACAATTAATATACAAAACTAAGCAACGATTGTTTTCCATACTTATAGCGATTATCAGAGGAAAAAGAGGATAAACGGTTAGTTAATTTACTACCTGAAGAAAGGTTAGCTGAAAAACTACGCTGGAAATAGTCACAAAATAAAAAGTCGCCACATTTCCCACAGTTCATTGAAGATTTACTTCGTAGCTTATGTGTGAATTGTAAATTCTTGTAGATATGAAAAAAATCATATACGTTTGCGGTATTTTAATTATTAATACAAATTTCAGAATCTGTCACGGGCATGCATAAGGTGAAATTGAATGTTGAGAGTGAAGTTTGGACGCGGAAAAGTTTAAAATAGAGAAACATAACGCAAAAAAACTTCGAAACAATGGAAAAATTAAAGTCTCACTGCGTACAGAAAGTGATATATTATATGTAATATTGAGCTCAATTGCATAATATTTGTATCACATGTTTAATTTGCAATTTTCACATGTGTAATTCTCTATCCTCATAGGATATTGATGGCTATCAGAAATACACCTTGGCTGGCTGCTAACGACTATGATGACTTCAGTTGAGAAGCGCATACCATATTGAATAAAAAATGTTTGCTTCATGTTTTTTGTGTAAAATCAATCGCTATGATTTACATCTAAAACTGTACACTTAAAAATTCTGGATAACAAATTTCTAACATGCTTGTGAATTCATTTTATATAATTATTCTTTATTAAATATGTATACAAGAAAAAAAATATATTTATTTTACACTTTGTGAAATCGATGATGAATGAGAATTTTAAATTTTTTTTTTAAGATATAAGAAAAACTTGATTTTTATAATCTGTATTTAGAACATAAGTTCTTAAACTTTGAAAAATTTATTGAAAAATAAATTATTTAATTTCATTTAAATTTATATTAATTTTATTTAATCCATTTGGATTTTATGCTCTGCTGTGCGCCGTGCGGTATCGATATAGGTCTGTATGACGCCTGTGAGCTATATATGATATATATATAATTGGCGTGTAGACCCTTTTTGGGTGTTTGGCCGAGCTCCTCCTTCTATTTGTGGCGTGCGTCTTGATGTTGTTCCCCAAATGGAGGGACCTACAGTTTCAAGCCGACTCCGAACGGCAGATATTTTTATACACAGAAATACATTCGGAGGCATGCCATTGCCTGCCGTCTGTGAGCTCCTATGATATAAAAACCAAATGATTATTTATGCGTATTATTTGAATTATTATTATGCATACCTGCTTATACTCCATATCTGAATTAGCATTCAATTTCAAACCATGCAACAAAAGATCTAATGTATTTACTGGCAGACAAAATTTCCTGGTTTATAATCGCAATTGTATGTTTAAAACTAAAATATTCGCTTCGAGCTTCCAACAGTGCATGTAGAAATTCGTCAGCTTCAATTAAGGGATTATGTTTGACGAACAAATACAACAGCTCAGAACAATTCGCCAACTGTTGGTATGCATGTTTTTAATAAATGACATAAAACGTTTTTATAGCAAATTTCATACCTTGTAGTCATTATTTAGATATTGCGGTAGAAAAGTGTTCAGACTTAGGAGCTTGTTTTCTATATATTTACGTACGCTAGTAGAATTTTCTAACTCATAATCATAAATGAGTTTTTGTAACAGTGACCGGGCCATATTGGCTGCTTTATTGCGATGAGGCAAATCTAAATTATAGAAAAAATCATATAGCAAAGAAAATGTTCGTATAGAAACTACTTTTTCTCACCAGCCATTTCATTTTCCTGTAACCACGCCCATGCTTCATTGGCGGTTTCCCTGGTAATACGGCGTACCCATATGGGAAGAGGTGGTAATCGGAAGCCAGTAAGCAGAATCAATACAGCAGTATGTAAACCACAACAAGATAAAATTATTGCCAATTCTTGTGGACCTTGGTACGTCTTTTCGATAAGTAGCGAGTCGAACCAGTGCTTTGTATGATTCACCACGGTCTAGCAATGATACAGCCACATTAAATTGTGCTAAAATTTTAGATGAATTAAATTAAAGGAGAACCGCGAGTCAATAAATTGGGATACGAGAATAAATGTTCCATTTGCACCAATAGCTCAGTAAACACAAATGTAAACATATGTATGAATGTAACCAAACAAAGCATGTTATTTTGACGTTGCTCATATCTACGGCGAAAAATTCAGCTGGGTGGTTGCCATCACCTTAATAAATCCACCTTGGTTGTTTCCATTGCTTTCGCCTACTCTTCTTCTTCACAAACAAGTAATCCCCCTTCCTTTTGCTTGCTTATTCATGAACTCTTACGACACGATATACCTTATATAGATACGCCTTGGATGGACTCTTATGACTCTGTGAATTCAGAAGGCAAAGCAGTAACATTCAGCTAATGACAAAGATATTAGATTGGTTCAAGGTAGATTTATTACGGTGATGGCAACCACCCAGCTGAGTTTTTCGCCGTAGATATGAGCAACGTCAAAATAACTTGTTCTGTTTGTATTGTTTACATTCGTGTGTTTGCAAATCCTCTTACGTATTAATAAATTATCTATTTTTATTACTCAAATGGCCTGTCTGGTTAAATTTTATATTTGGTGAATAGTTATTTAACACCTAATTTAACGTTATAATTCAAGATTTTGTACGTTTGCTGAGCTATTGGTGATTCGTGTATGCCAATTTATTGACTCGCGTTTGTCCTTTTATTTAATTCATTTAAAATTTTAGGACAATTTATTGCAGGTGTAGGTATAATTGCTAGTCCATGGTGAATCATGCAAAGCAGTGGTTCGCCTTGCTGATTATCGAAAATACGTACAAGCACTTATTAATGCAGGTACACAAGAATTGGCCATAATTTTATCTGGCGGTGGTTTATATACTGCTGCATTGAAGCTGGTGAAAAAGCCAATCAAGCATGGGCATGGTTACAAGAAAATGAAGAAATGAAGGCTAGTGAGAATAAGTAGTTTCTATACAAGCATTTACTTTGCACTAAGATTTTCTCTATAATTTAGATTTGTCTCATGGCAATAAAACAGCCGATATGGCCTGGTCACTGCTACAAAAACTCATTTATGATTATGGTTATTCTTAAATATAGCACACTTATTGTGCCTCGTGTTCGTGGGCTTAAATCAGATCGCGCTCAACCTCAGTGCAGTGCTCTAAGTGGAATGATTTTTTTAATTTGAATTTTGTAGATATCCTATAGGCTGATATTTGGTACTTGGTGGGCTCAGATAAGCCAAAATTAAATTACTGATAAGAGCGTGATTAAGAAACAGACTCTATCAACTGCGACCGTTAAACTTGCCGAAATCAAAGCTTTAAGCTATGTTATTCAAGACACATAATTTCACATAACATAGGCCAATTTAGACAAATCAGACAAATAAGCAAAACAAAACATGGGCGATGGAAAGTATTGCTTGTGGAATAGTGCTGACATGCTGAGTAATAGCCTTTAACACTCAATGAAAGTCTTAAGTTTAAGTAAAATCTAAATATTGGCTAACAGAACTCTAATACTCACCTTTCTGCTGTCAGTGCTCTTCAGGAAAATAAAAAGCAAATGCTTGCCACGGCCACGGAAGAGAGAAGAGAGAAGGGAATTTGGCTCCTGTACTGGCGACACGCTTTGAGCTTCTCATTCGTATTTCCAATCTTTGCTAGCAAAGTAGGCATGATTTAAAGAACTTATGTGGCATGTTTATGTTGAATTCTAATTTTTTCCCCATTTCTCATGTTAATTTTAAGTTAAGTATTTATATATGAAGTATTTTAAATTAAATTTTTTTTATTCAAGTACAAAAATTTATTTATATTTATATGTAAATAAAAAAACAACAAATTATTTATTATTTAACCAGTTTGCATTATTCACTGAAATATTTAAGAAACTGTTGACGAACGTTCTCCGCTTTACATGGTAGCGGGTTGTAGAATATATCCGAACCTGAAAATGTTAAAATAGTAAACGTCAAAATGTTGCCGAAAACAATTTTGCCCGTGTGATCGCGAATGTGACATGAAAAAAGAATATCCAGTGTCTCCCTTCCAGATGTCTCCGTGTGTAAATCGGCACTTAGATGCATTTTCGTGGTGCCACATTGAGCGGTGCAGAGCAATGTTTTCGTTTATATTGCTGCTACGAAGTAGTTAATGGTTAATGGTTGTAAAGGGTTAAGGAGTAGCCCTTTAGCACTGCGACCATATTGATCTATTGTGCACCCTATGCTGTCTATTGACTGTTAAGTATGTTTATGAATTGTACCAGCTCCTTCTGAGGGAGTGATTGAAGGTCTTCATCTGTAAGCATGAACTTGTTTAAAAACATTTTCCTTCTATGCGTCAACCCCGGACATTCGATAATGAGATGTTCCATAGACTCCTCATCTTCGCAGCAGAATCTGCAGGTGCTGGTGTTAGTTATGCCTAATTTGTGTAAGTGTTTGTTGCAGGTGAAGTGACCCGTGAGGGCGCCTGTGAGAGTGCGAATGCTCTTTTTGTTTAACGTGAGGGCCATGTTGGCTCTTTTAGCGTTGAAACTTAGGAACTTTTTGGAGTGTCTAAGACCCTCTACATTGTTCCAATGCTGATTTAATAGAGTTTTGGCCCAGTATTTTATTTTTTGTTTTAGGTTGTTTTTGTTGAATCCGAACATAGGACTAGATCCGATGAAGTTTTCATCTGCCGTCATATCCCTCATGTCCCGGTACCCAAATTAATGAAACATTGTTTTCGGATGCCAGATTATTGAGTGCCTTGTGGCATTCTAAGAGGGTTTTTGAGTTGTATGTATAGCTATCTAAAGCTTTTAGGACTGATTGGCTGTCCGAGAGTATTTTAATCCTTACTCTCTTGTGGTTTCTGCGTTGCATGATGTTTACTGCTTCCATTATTGCGTATAGTTCCGCTTGGAAGATAGTGGTGTCCCTGGTGAGAGTGTATGATTTGTGGATTCTGGGCCCCACTACACCTGCTCCTACACCATAAGGTGTTTTTGATCCATCAGTGTACCATTTTTGTGAATCATCATTCATCCATTTCGGGTTTGTTTTCCACTCTATCCTCTCAGGAAAGGTAACTGAGTATCCTTTTGTGAAACAGAGGGTTGGGTCAATGTGGTCTGAAACTTGAGCCATGCTTATGGTGTTTTTGATTTTGTTTAGGATATTTAGGTGACCGGTGAGGTTGCCCAATTTGAAATTTACTTTCATGTGTAGCATGAGTGCTTGCGTAGCTGCTTCCTCTTGGATTGCTATATGAAGTGGTGAAAGATTAAGGAGTGCTTCCATGCCAGCTGTTGGGGTAGTTCCTGTGATGCATAGGCAAGCAAGCCTTTGTACTTTTCCCAGTTTGGTTATCGCTGTTTGTTGGATAGATTTGCTCCACCATACTAGTACAGTATGATTGGTCTAACCATTTGGGTGTATATCCAGAGGGCCATACTAGGGCTGAGGCCCCAGGATCTCCCTAGTAATTGTTTGGTTGTCCACAAGGATTTCGTGGCTTTTTTTGTTATATTATATATGTGTGATTCCCAAGTGAGTTTTTTATCTAAGGTTAAACCTAGATATTTGACCTCTTCCTTTAGTTCTATCACTGTTTCATTTAGTTTCAGTGCAGGAAACTCTAACTTTCTTTTTCTTGTGAAGGGGATTATTGTGGTTTTGTTAGGGTTGATCGACAGCCCCTCCTTTTTACACCATTCCCATGTTGCGCTCAAGGCGTTTTGCATTAAGTCCGTTAGTGTCCTTTCATGGTTGCCTTTTATTATAACAGATATGTCATCTGCATAACCAATGGTTATGAATCCCTTGTTGTTTAGGTGCTGCACCAAGTCATCAACTAGTAGGGACCATAGCAGTGGAGAAAGGACTCCTCCTTGCGATCATCCCTTTACTGTTGTGACATTAAGTTCAGCTTGGCCTAACGAGGCTTTAATAATCCTCTGATTAAGCATTTGGCTTATCCAGTGAGTTAATATTGGGTTTGCACCTCTTTTTTCGAGTGCTGTTTCCATGGATTTGTAATTTGCGTTGTCGAAGGCTCCCTCTATGTCCATAAAGGAACATAGGGCTATTTCTTTTTGATTTAGGGCCTTTTCTATATTGACAACGAGTGTGTGCAGTGCTGTGACTGTGGATTTCCCTTTTTGGTAAGCAAATTGCAGCTTAAGAAGGGGTTTTTTGAAGATTACTTCTTCTCTTAGATGGTATTCGAGTAGTTTTTCCATTGTCTTTAGCATGAACGACGATAGACTGATTGGTCTGTAAGATTTTGGAGAATCAGGGGGTTTGTTACCTCCCTTAGGAATAAATATTACCTTCACTTTCCTCCATATCTTTGGAATGTATTCCAATATTAGGCTAGCTCTGAAGATTTTCACCATGACTCGGATCAGTTCCACAGTGCCTTTGGATAGAAGTGCTGGGAATATTCCATCCGGCCCTGGTGATTTAAAGGGTTTAAAGGAGTTAATTGCCCACTCTACCCTTTCGAAGTTTATGATTTTATTGACAAATGAGACCGTAGATCTCCGTTGATGGTGAGTTACCATGTCTAGACTATTGTCGATTGATGGGTCATGACTTTTACAATCTGGGAAGTGAGTCTTTAGAAGAAGCTCTAGTGTTTCTACGAATGTGTTGGTAATAGTTCCGTTTGGACCTTTTAGTGTGCCTATGGGACTTGAGTCACCTTTGGAAAGTGATTTTTGGATTCTAGCTGTTGCTGGAGTATCTTTTAGATCCTCGCAGAAGTTTTTCCAAGAGTTTCGTTTGGATTTCCTTAGTTCTTTGTTATAGTTAGTTAGGGATTTCCTATATTCGTCCCATTTGTTTGTTTTGTTTGCAGTGTTGAATAGTTTTCTCGTTGCTTTCCGAAGTTTGTCCTCTTCGTGGAGGATTTCATTTTTAGTGGACAACAGTCTTGATATGAGGCCATGATTGAGTCAGTCATTTCTGTTACTGCCTCTTCTAATTCCTCTGTTGATGTTATTTTGCTTACGCTGTTATTAAGCTTAGCTGAAAGACATTCATTGTATCTTTTCCAGTTTGCTGTTTTTGGGCTTCTGTAAAATGTGGAGAACTTTACCACCCCATTTAGGTCAAAGAGTATGTGTTTGTGGTCAGACATTGAGTCCTCATCCGAGACTCTTTCTCGAAGTAGTTAATCCAAAGACAGAAGCAAACAAGTAATATCATCATCCTCACGGTCTTTGTCTGCTCGTTCTATTGCTTCGCCCATTGCTAATGCAAAGGGCTAAATTGCTTTAGCTGTGCACACAATACCAACGCTGTCTTCCTTCTGCTATAAATTGATTAAAAAAAAGATATCTGTGAATACAATATGCATAGCATAAATTTTAATCTTAGTGTTTCGCCAACTTTTTATATCAAAGTATTAAATCCAATAATTTGGCCAGCTGATATTAAAGTTTCGTTTTTTTTTTTTTTTCTGAAAACAACCAAACACTAACACAATACCAACGCTGTCTTCCTTCTGCTATAAATTGATTAAAAAAAAGGTATCTGTGAATACAATATGCATAGCATAAATTTTAATCTTAGTGTTTCGCCAACTTTTTATATCAAAGTATTAAATCCAATAATTTGGCCAGCTGATATTAAAGTTTCGTTTTTTTTTTTTTTTTTTGAAAACAACCAAACACTAACCAAGTAGTTAATTAAATAAATCCACTATAATATATTTTTCAAATATGTTCGGAATGCGGATCAAAGCTTAATATGGATCTTTTCGGTGCTGAAGTTTTTATTCAAAGTTTGTGGTAGGAATGATTTAAAGACTGGGCACTTAAAGGAAGGTGGTGTTCTGATCTTCGTAAAGAGCAATTTACTGCCTGAAGTTTATTCATTTATCAAATAATGACACCGTTCTCAATCAGCTTTGCATCTGAATTCTTAGCTCTCACTGTGAACAATTTATAAGGTGACTTTAATCTTTAATTCGCGTTTGGTTTGACGCTAGAACTTTATAAAGAATTTTATAAATGGTAATGATAAATGCATTTCTTTTAATTTTCGTAATGCAAACTATGAAAAATTAAGCACTGCCTTATCGGAAATAAACTCGAACCCCGTTCTTAATACAAGTGATACACTACACGAAAAAGTTATAAAACTAAGATGATTGTGATGATATCTACCAAAGCAATAATAGGAAAATGTCCCAATATCGTTTCGTTGTTGTATGTTTATAACGGTATCTCATAACGGAAATTATTGCGCATTTATTGCTGATATTTTACAATAGTAATGCGAAAATGTGTGTTCTGTGCAATACGAAATAATTATAAGACCAAAAGCGTTTGCTTTTAATATAAAAATTTACAATGTAAGTTATTACGTCTCATATTCATGGGGTTGTTTTGGTTTAGAAACGAAAAATATGTCGGGCGGAAAAGCTTTGTCTGAATTTGAGAAGGGACAAATTCTAGCATGGAAGGAGATAGGTCTTACAATGTGGCAGATAGCTTCAAAATTAAAAAGAAACAAAACTGGAGTTTTACCTAACTTCCATTTGCAAGAAAAATACGGATCTACCAAGAGAAATGATGAAAACCAAAACTTCTCGTGATGTTCGCGAAATCAAACGCTTAGAGAGAGAGTGCTTCCAAAGCAACAAAAGATCTTGTGGGCTTGACCTTAACCTAATCGAAAATGTATGGGCATTACTTTCTCAATCGGTTTTCAAAAATCAAAGAAGTGCAGTTATTGTCTTAGAAGTACGATTATTGTCAAATGGTCAAAAATCGATCAAAATATTACGAAAAACTTAATCAAATCGGTGCCTCGAAGACTTCAAAAACTTATAGTCAAAGGAAGATCCAACACAAATTACTAAACTCAAAATTATAAACTAACCCCAGGAACTCTATTTGTTTATTTTAAATATAATGACATTGGTCTTATATCTCGTGTTTCCGTTCTGTAGATCGGGCTTTCCTTAATAATTAATTTAAGCTTCGTGAAATGTCTGCTTAATTCTGGATATTTGTAAAACATTTATCATACGATTATAACATTGATATGTTGCCAGTCGGAATAATTTAACATATACTTATGACGTATGACGACACATTTTCTGCATTTTTAATTCAAAGGAAAAATCCATAAGATGGATTGTATCGATGCTGGAATCCAGAACGATTAGTGTGGAATTAGGAGGAAGAATAAAGTCTATCAAGCCCACAAGAGGTTGCCCGCAAGGGAAGTACTCTCTTCTGCTGTCGACATTAGTAATAGGCGAACTTCTCCACAAACTGAACAATCTAGGATTCCAAACTCAAGGTTATGCTGATGGCCTGGTAGTATACATAGTAGGCTGGCATGAGGGGACGATTTCCAACGGCATGCAACAATATATATTGTATATATATGTATAATTGGCGCTTACCCCCTTTTTTGGTCTTTGGTCGAGTTCCTCCTCCTGTGGCGTGCCATTGGCTGCCGAGGGTGAACTGCTATTAGAAAAAACTTTTTCTGGTGATAATCAACTTTTTCTGAATGGTAGTCACGCACCAACCCATTCGGCTACGGCGGCCGCCAAAGGACAAAAATAGACCCAATATTTTTCGTAATTGCTATTTCGATATTTAAATAACAATATTTATTTTTTACTTTGGACACTTCTAATATATATTTTATATTATATTGATTCCAGAAACATACCAATCCTTTAACAATAGCGTTTACTACATTACTACCCGCTATATGTGCTAAAAATATATATTAAATGTCTTTCATTTGTTATATTAATATATGTTTTCAATGCTTTGAAACAAATTTATATTATTATTAAGATATGTTTAACTCTCGTAGAGGTGCAGGCTTTTTCTTGTGGGGGTTTCTAAAGTTACAGGTCTATACCAATAAGCCGCAGTCAACTATTGCCTCTGGAGAAACAAGTCAACTGATGGATAAAAAAGACAGCGAGTTGATATAAACTATGGTAAACCTGGTAAAATCACAAAAAACTATATTCTATGTTTTGGCAAATTCGGGCTTGTTTGTAAATAAATTTTGGATAAATATTATTTTTATATATATAATTCAAACGCTGGAAGCTATGGAAACAAGTAGATGCACCTGTAATTGGTCCTTGAGAAAATTATAACAACTGAAAATAATGAAATTTAACGATAGATTCAGAAGCTATCGTACAATTTAAATTAGATAGACAAGTTTATCATTGCAGTAAACTAACTTTTCCTGAATGAATTTTAGAAAGCATGTGTCTTTATTACATTTTATTTGTTTTTTCTTGTGTTCAATACAAAATATTCCCAGCCTTGGCCTAATAGTTCTTGAGCGCCAAGAAGTACAAAAACAATAACTATTATGAAGTTCAGTTGATACAATGCCTCTTGACAGTAAATGATGCAGGATGAAGCACTTATGTACAAAAGTATAGAAACTGCCTTATAGCAAATCCCGAATGAAGAGCTGGAAAGATTAAAATTAAATTATTGTTTATGGTAAATTTAGTAATGTAAATCGGATATTTTAGTTTGAATGGAACCAAACTATGCTCATATAAACATGATGAGGATAAAATACTATACAAACTGACAAATAAAGGAAAAACGCTCACTTCCACACGACAAAGACACTCTCTAGGAATATTGTAAGACAGTTTGAAAAATCATTCTTAATAAAGTAGAGTAATTCATTATAACTTTCCGTACTGTTTTGCTTATGGCTTCTACCTTTTGTTTTATACTAGGTTGTTCAATAAGTTTCGGTAAGAGAGGGCCTTGCAACTAATCTAAGTGTTTTTTTTTTTTGTTACAAAACATTGGTATACTCTTCACATGAACGTGTGTAAAGTTTTATTACAATCTGTCAATTCGTTCTTATTTGCAAACCATTTAGAATCGATGCGTCACAACATTTTCTACAATGGAAAAAGTCAAGTATCGTGCAGTGATTTAATTTTTATTTTTGGAAGGTTTAAAAGCGAAAGAAATTTACGAACGAATGTTGGAAGTGTATAAGGACTTTTCACCATCAATTAGTACAGTAGAAAGATGGGTTGCTGAATTTGAACGTACAAGCCTTGAATAGGATCCACGTCAAAGACGTCCAAAAACAGCAACAACACAAGAAATCGTAGAAAAAATACTGGATATCGTATTGGAAAATCCTCGAGTGACTGAAAGATATTTATTAGAAGCCCTAGACATATACATTCTGTCAAACAAGTGCCGGATTGTTCAATAAAACGCAAAATAATTGTTTAATCATCAAAATGTATTTTGTCGCCTTCAAAATAGGCTCCATTCAAAGCAATACACATATGGCAAACGACTAATCCAGTCATCAAAGCAAACGCGTTTGAAGAGATCTTCTTCAGCTCCTTCAGCGAATTCTCCTTAATGGCCTCTATCGACTCAAAGCGGCATCCGCGGTGTGACAATTTAAGTTTTGGGGAAAGAAAAAAGTCACAGTTAAACCATTTGGAATGAATTCAGAGTGCACATCACAATGATAATCAAAGAAAACGAGTAGCATGACTTTCACTTTTGACCGACTTTGATGTGATTTTTTGGGTTTCGGCTCATGTGGATAGCGCCATTCAGGCGCCTGTTGTCTTGTTTACATGTCAAGCTCAAATACTCACGACTCATCACCTGTTATGATGTGCTGGTAACGTTGGGTCCGAATTCAGCCACCTTCTTCCGATGAATTTTTTTAAAGAAATTGAACTCTCTTGGAACGAGTCGGCCAGCCACGTGTCTCATGCCCCATTGATAGTGTAAAATGTTGCGAATCGATTTGTGAGACACGCTAAGGTCACGAGCTACCTCCCTCAAACTTGAATGATGGTTTTCCAGCACCATTCCTTGACTTTGTCGACGTTTTCATCCGTTGAAGACGTTGGTGGGCGACCAAAACGGTGCAAATCTTCCACGACTTCTCGCTCTGTGCAAAAGCCTTATACCACTCGTAGACCCGTGGTTTTGATAAAGCACACTCGCCATAGGCTTTTTGCAATATTTTCAACGATTCGGCACACGAAATCCCGTTCAAAGCACAAAATTGAAGACATATTCTTTTTTCGATATTTTTATCCATAGTGAAAATCGCAGAGCACACCTTCGGTTGACTGATATAATTAAATGTCAAAAACAAGCTAAATGACAGATCACGCTCAAACTGCGACACTATGAAAGACAGTTGTACCAACAACAAATTTAGACATACGTGTAAAGCGCACTTTTTAAATGAACAATTGCCGATCTTTTTTTTTACAGAATGTTTTGGGTTTTAGAAAGCTGTGCGCACAATGGGTGCTGCATTCGCTAGCAATGGAACAAAAACACATTCGAATGCGGCTTTCTCAGCAACATTTAGAACAAATTCGAAAAGATAAAGTGGATTTCACTCGTATGCAACGTTTCATAACTATGGATGAGACTTGGACAACTGACGAACAACGAACCAGTGTAAAATACCTATTGACACTTCAATCGATTTGCAAACGGACATATCAGTATTTTGCACTGATTGTTCACTGGTTCGCTATACGAGTACGTATTTGAATATAACTCGCAAAGTTAATGGAATCCCACCATTCATTGTTGTTGAACTATCAATTAGAAAAACTAAAGTGAAGGTGTTTTTCACAAATGACGAAAAAACATTTTTTCCAAAACCTTTTAACAAAAAGATTTTTTAATAAGTATATTTTATAATTAAAAAAATATAAAAATTACAAAAAGAACCGAAGATATTTGACTTTAAAAGTTTTCATACCTAAATTTTCAACATTGAATAAATCTAAATATTATAAACTTTTTTAAGAAAATTTTCAGTTTACCTCGTATTATACTGAAATATAAAAATAAACCAATTTTCAGAAAAATTTAGTTCTAACATACTCGTATGTTGCGGTCAGTGCATGTTTGAATTTTTTGCATTAATGATTGTGGCGAAGTCTTGTCTTTATTTCTATTCCTTTCTCTATCTTTGTCTATATTTTTATCTTATTGTCTTTATTTTTTTAGCTATATATTTATCTTTATGCTCACCTCCATCCTTGGCTTCATGGCTATTTTTTTGTTAACCCTTGTCTGTATCTTCCATATATCCTTCCGCCTTTGTCTTTATGCTAACTATTTTATATTTTTTTTATTGCCCCTATCCTTGTTTTTCTCTAGATATTCACCTTTACTTTCAAACTTATATTAATCTCAATGTAAATCATACTCTTAACCCCACATCTCTACCTTCTACAGATTTTGGTAGAAAAGCCTTGTTAAAAGAGGGTACATTTAGGGTACATACATATATAGGCAAACGTTTTGGCTATTATGTTAGTGTAATTTTTGAAATGATTTTTAAATTGATTTTTTCGGTTAATAATCAACTAATTTGAAATTTGAATCATTTTCTTATCCCTAATATCCAAGTAAAGGGTTTTTTTAAAAAGTAGCGTCTAGATGTCGGTAGTAAATAATCCTTTGGTAGACAATTCTTTAATGAGTAGGAAGATATCAGTACTGTGAAAATTACGGAACTTCTAAAATTTTTTACAAGTTCACCCTGGGTTTAGGAGAGCTAAGGACAAGTTCCCCACGCAGCATCACAAGCCGGATTATGTTTCATGGTGGATACCCGCTACAACCCAACGTAACCTAACCCATCATGAAAATAGTGGAAAAAATCGTCCGAAAGAGTCGGACAACTCAAAAGTGGTTAAAAAATTCCAAGAAACTGATTATGTCGAAAATTGAAAAATCACTGGAAAACCTACAACTGGACGTTATCTAGAGAATATTGCTGCTATAGCGTAAAGTGTTCCTAAACAAACTTAAACATCGGTATCACCTGATTTATATTAGGTTGGATCGTTTGTTGTTTTTCGTTTATTCCATTCAGTTGTGAGTTACGAGTGTTAAGAATGGAAGCCAACAAAGAGAAAATTCGGTAAATTTTCCAGTTTTTCTTTGATAAAGGCGGAAAAATAAATAGTTCAGGTCATCAATTACGACGATTCAGATATGGAAGAGGAATACTGGATGATGAAAGAGGCCTTCATGAATTCCAAGAGGAAGTACCCAGCGACGAAAGTAAATGAACAAACAAAACTTACTTCCCCAATAATCCAGGGGCTTTAATTTACAATAGAAATGACGAAAGCTTCGAATTCACTTTAGGCAAAGTTAAATTGAGAGTGATGATTTGAGCTATCCATTATCACATGTGATGCAAAATATTCCAGTAAAAAATATCGTAATAGCACTACCATAAAACTCATCATAGATGTGTAGGAATCAGTATATTCTTAGTATTGCGTCTCAGAAGATCAAGAATGACATTTTCATATTTTGCGTCCAGCTTATGCACAATACATTTTTCGATCTTAATGCATACATCCATCTTAGGTAAACCTAAATATTTAATTTTCCGTTGACAAAACCAAAGAGTAAATTATACTTACATTTTCCTTGGCGCTTTTAACAGCCACAACACGATTAACGAGGAGATAACGATTAAAGATGGTATTAGAGATGAGTCGTCTCCATATCTTTCAATGCTATAAAACAAATTTTTTTAAATATAAATTATTAATACCACTTTTTTCCAAAGTGAGAGCTTTTTAATAGAAAATTGTTATATACTATAACTTATTTTTATAAACCAAAAATATATATGCGGCTAAACACTTTTTGATAAATTTATTGAGCCTTGGCTCGGAGACTTTTGAAAAGAGTCGCGCTTATTGTTCCTTGATGTGATAGGCTGATGCGTAAGGCTTGCCAACAAAATTCACTCGCCCATCACTCTTAGAGCAAGCTGCGAATTTCGGTAAACCAACAAGTGTTATCATTGATAGGAGCAAGACATTCGCGATTAGTATTTTCAAAGATTATACAGTATGAGAGCATAGAGCATTTGTTAACAGCAACAGGCATTCCACGAGGCAACGGACAAGTTGAGCACATGCACTAGATTATCTCTTCTCTCTTTTTGTATTTTGACGGAGCTAGAAATGAGAATTACAAGGTTGCCAGATTTTAACGAGTTAATAGAAAGCGTAGCCATAGAAGAGTTAGATCCTGAACGTGTAGCGACACACCAACAAGTAAAGAGAATATTGATCTATACAGAAGGAAATAAGCGTAGTTTTAATGCTAAAAGAAAGGAGTCGCCAAAATATAAACTAAATAAGCTAGTAGCCATTAAGCGTACTTAAAGTTTAGAAGCGGGCTAAGGTCCAAGTGTTGCGGTCCTTTTTCATCCGATTTTGAGTCAGTAATAACATTTTTTACTTGAAATTTTCATTCTAACACGAATCTCAAAACAAAAAATGTTTTTCCACACAAAACGTTATTCGTAAAATAATAATAATTTTTCGAGTAGAATTAAGTAAAGGTACATACATACATATGTTCCTTCCTTCATGCATAAAATGCAATTTTAAACTAACCAAATCCAACTGTATAATGTAATTTATTGAATGAAACCCAACAGATAGGCTGGATATACATATCTACTGATAATAGCATTTTGCTTCAGTCCGTAAAAAACGTGCACGCTTATCATCAAGTTGCGATGAATATTTATATCTATATATATGTATATATATTCATATAAAATAATACAATACAACATATATATCCATATATATATTATATATCATGCATATGAATATATTCTACAGGGTGGGCCATATAGCGTTTGCTTTTTGAACCTCCTGCTTGGTTGAGAATGGTAACACAAATGACATGTCAAATGTGTTCATAATTTAGTCTTCTTCCGCGGTTACAGTAAATGGCGAGCGTTACCGTGACATGCTCAACGAGTTTTTGTTTCCAGAAATTGAAGAGGATGACATGGACGACATTTGGTTTCAACAGGACGGTGCAACTTATCACACTGCCAAAGTTACACTCGAACTTTTGGCTACCGTTTTTGAATTCCGATATCAATTGGCCGCCTCGGAGCTGTGATTTAAGCCCGTTGGACTATTTTTTGTTGGGAGCTGTTAAGGACAAATGCTATACGAACCATCCAGAGACGATTGATGCTTTAAAACACGAAATCGAAGTTGCCATTCATGAAATTGGGGCCCAAACAATCGAAAATGTGCTTAAAAATTGGGTTGATCGAATGGCCTACTGTAAAGCCTGTCGTGGCAGTCATTTGAACGATATGATTTTTCATTCATAAATGGCAATGTTCAATCTTCAAAATAAAAACAAAAGTTTGAAAAATATTGATTAGTTTTTTTTATAGCCGATTCAAAAAGCAAATTTTACATGGCCCACCCTATATATGCTTTCAACTTACGAACTGCAATTTCAATAAAATTAAATTGTTTTTGTTGTATAATACTTATATAATATAGATTTCATTATTTCTTCTTTTGCACGGTTTTTGGGAAAATATTTAGAGTTCATTCATCTTACCAGATTTTTTGTAAGTTGTAACCCCAAATTTACCATATGTTGTATTGTATTTTTTTACGGTTTATCTAAGGAACGTATCTATAGAAGAGAATTTGCATACGCAAATAGACATTTGCAAGTCGCCATTCAAACCCAACGCGCGATGCACTCATACCTTTAAAGAACACGAATAATAATAATATAAAAATAAAACGAAATATATACACATATTAGGCCGGGTCGATTTGTGGGAAGGCAAAAAAATCGCCCATTGCTCTGTGAAAATCATATTCTAGGGATCAAAATAAGAAACTTTGCCGAAGGAACCATACCTCTAAAACGATTTCTGATGTCCCCCAATATGGGTCGAACTTTTTAGTTTCTTTTCTATAACTCACTTAAATTAATTTTTTCATTTACATATGTTCTGACTAAATAAATTTCTTAAGAGAAAATATAGATATTATTATAAATAAATAATAAATATTATTATAAATAAATAAAAATAAAGAAAAATCATAGCCATTTAGCTGATTTTTTCATGTAAAGGCCAAAAATGGTGATATTTTTAAATTGGGGGACATCAGAATTCGTTTTAGAGGTATGGTTCCTTCGGCAAAGTTTCTTATTTTGATCCCTAGAATACGATTTTTACAGAGCAATGAGCGATTTTTAAATCGACCCTCCCTAATACATATACATATGTACAGAGTGCGCCATCTCGAGCTTCGGTATGGAAATATTGAATAACTTTAGCAACTAGCAAAATTGAATGTTTGTCGGTGTTTTTTTATTTGATTTTGTCCTTTACAATCTGTTTCAACTGCACTTAGAACACAACATTCAACAAATAACCACCTTTACGAGCCACACAATATTGTGCTCTTTTTTTCGAATTTTCCATTACTTTTGCTAGCATTTCGGGTGATATTGCCTCTATTTCAGATCTAATGTTGGTCCTGAGCGCTTCCAATGTAGTTCCAATAATCGTTGAGTTATTTGCACTTTGTAAGGAAACATGTGAAGATCCTCTTTTAAAATCCTTCTAAAAGTGGTTCCTTTTATGTTTAGCTGCTGGGCACGGTGACGATATGACAGATTTGGGCTTTTCAAAACACTCTGCTTGACAGTTTCAACAATTTCATTGGAGCGCCTTTTACGAACTGAAACACGTTGATGATTTGCTACAGACCCCGATTCTTCAAAATTTTTAGTCAGATTGCGTATGGTGTTATCACCGCGGTATTTTCGACGGTATGCACGTTGAGCAAGCACAATTGAACGACCATTTTCCTTCTGACAATGGATAGCAAAGTTATTCAATATTTCCATACCGAAGCTCGAGATGGCGCACCCTGTATATATATATATATATATATATATATAGGTATATATATATACCTTTTTCAATACCTTTTTTATATCATCTTTGACATTTGTCAAGTAGACAAATGTATACTTTTACACGGCAGAACAACGCGTTAAACTTTATTATGAAAATTACAACATACACTACGCAAATCACCCAGAAAACAAGGCTTACGGAGGAACTGCAATAATCATTAAAAAATCAATTAAATACTACGAACTCGATGGTTGCAGAAAAATCAACACACAAGCAACAACAGTTTCAATAAATAGCTCAATGCAACTTACAGCTTCGAAAGGCCAAAAATTACTAGACGCTGTAAGAGAAAATAATTTACATTTCACAAGCACCGGAGAACCGACGTACTGGCCTACAGACATCAGAAAACAACCACATTTAATTGATTTATGCATTGTTCAAAATATTCCCCAAACTCATCTGAAAATTAAGTCATGTTTGGAGCTATCGTCGGATCATTCACCACTTCTAATGACAGTTCTTGGAACTCTGCACGAACAAACTTCTACATGACTATATAATAATAAATCGGACTGGGTTTATTTTCGACAATGTGTGGAAGCACGATTGGTAATAAATATTTCATTAAAAACGGAAAAGGAAATTGACTCAACAATGGGGGTTTTCACCGATTCCATCATCAAAGCACTCACAAAGCAAAACTTAAACAAATCAGCAACTGAATTAAAAACATTATTAAAACAACACCAAGAAAAAAAAACTTGAGAAATACAATTATAGCTTGGGGGTCACGGCAGCTAACAATTATTCTCTATGGAAGGCAACTAAAAACATAGTCAAAGCAGTTCCTCAAAAACTTCCCATCAAAACACAACACGGAATTTGGGCAAAGACCAATAAAGAGAAGGCAAACACACTAGCTGACCACTTTAAAACAAAATTCTCAAACGAAAAAGACAGCCAGCTTATTGAACAAAATGTAAATACGAGTAACCCAGAAAAGAAAATGAAAATGACAACCTCAGCAGAAATCAGATATCAGTTGTATCACAGTAAAAAAGGACTGGGCTACGATCTAATAAATGGTAAAATCCTAAAAGAACTACCTGATGCAGGAATTACTAATACACATACATATAATTGGCGCGTGCACCCTTTTTGGATGTTTGGCCGAGCTCCTCCTCATATTTGTGGTGTGCATCTTCATGTTGTTCCACAACTGGAGGGACCTACAGTTTAAAGCCGACTCTGAACAGCAGATATTTTTATGAGGAGCTTTTTCATGGTAGAAATACACTCGGAGGTTTGCCATTGCCTGCCGAGGGGCGACCGCTATTAGAAAAATGTTTTTCTGGATTTTGGTGTTTCACCGAGATTCGAACCTACGTTCTCTCTGTGAACTCCGAATGGTAATCATACACCAACCCATTCGGCTACGGCAGCATATTAAGCACACTATGCTTTCCACGTCTCTGGAAAGTTGCACAAAGAAAGGCAATCCCCAAACCAAGTAAAAATATATCAGAAACGACATCATGTCGCCCCATCAGTCTCTTTTCCATTCTTTCAAAAGTGTTCTTTACCAGATTAGACAAAATACTGACAGAATAAAATGCCATACCAAGCCATCAATTTGGATTCAGACGGCAACATTCAACTGTACAACAAGTCCACAGAGTTATAAACGAAATATTAGATGATATGGATAATAAAAGGTTCTACTTAGCTGTCTACCTAGATATTGCAAAAGTTTTTGACAGGGTGTAGCATAAAGCACTACGCATAAACTCATTAAAATATATAATAAAATACCTGAATAACCGATATTTTTTTATAAAAGTTGAAGACGAGGCTCAAGCGTGATGCAGATGACAGCAGATGCACCTCAAAATAGTGTCCTGGGACCTCTGATGTACCTGACCTGCTGTTAATAGGTATACCGATCCCAACAACGAAAAATTGCATGATAAGTGACATTCGAAATAGAAAAAAAGCTTCAACAAAAACACCAATATCAAAATAACTCAAAGGACCTAATATAAAATACTTTGAACAATAACAAAAGTAGGCTGTTATATACCAAACGACGAGGTCCACAGCGACCTCAGTATCGACACAATTGATGACAGAATTAGAAAATACAGCCTAAAGTATGCACAACGAATAGGAGAAAGTAGGCCAACAGAGATTAAAACGATTAACTCCAACAGAACTCACAATATAAAAAAAAATTATTTATAACACTTAGAACATAATATAATGAAAATAAATTGAATTTAATCTGAAGCAAAATTGAATGTATAGATACCTAATATTGATTAGAGAACAAAGAATTCCAATACTACTTTACAAATAATTACTTATCGTTTAAATTTAACAGATTGTAATTTAAATATGGAAATAAAAAATTATTAAAACAGTCGATCCTTAATTGATCGTAATATTTTTCTGTCGAGTATATAAAAAAGACTTGAAGACCAAAAACTGGACTCCAAAGTGTTGCGGAACAACTTTCAACATCGATATCTCGACGTTTTCAACAATTAGGCATTCATGAAACGACTGTTTTGGTAGATTTTATGTTATATGTAGTCGAGCTCATGCTGGACATTCAAATAATGTATTTTTTCACATACATACATATAATAAAGCTGTACTTCGAATGAAAATCTAAATTTTTACAAGTCTTACTTTAAAACAAAATCTAGGTGCGTCTTTTGAAAGACCCGTTACAACAGAGTGGCATTACCAAGCGCCATTTAATAAATTTTTCGTTCAGCTCACAAACATTGTCTACATTTTTGTTAACAATACATTCAATTTATTGTTAGTATTTACCTAATGTTTTTGGCAACTATAATTAAAATATATACCATGTGTTGAAAAGTGATTGAAAAGAGCAACATTATAAATAAATATTTTTTTGTAATTTATATTTTTTTAGTTCTTTACTACATACTTAGTCCTGCCTGTTACAAGTTAAGTCCATTACAGATATGAAATTATAGTATCTTTCTTAATGAAGTTCGTTTTACTTAATTATGCAAATATTAAAAACAAATACTTTGAACTTTCATTCGAAATAGTCACCATTTGCTTTTACGCAAGTCTTCAAACGATTAGGTCATTCAGCTATTGCAGCACGCACAGTTTCCATGGATATTGACGTCTTTACTCGAACCAAAGATTGTTTGAGACTCTCCAAATTTCTGTAAGGTTTCCGTGTTCGTATTCCAATTCTGAGCATAAACTGTAGTCCAAGGATCAGGACTTTCAGACGGCCACTCTTCTGCTACTATGAACCCAGAAATATTGTTTTATAGTCACTGCTGAGTGGATTTTGCCTTATGAGCTGGAGCGGCATCTTGCTGGAAGATCCAACGCTCTCTGTGGGAGAGGTACACTTTTGCTCCGGTCTGAAACTCTCTTTCGCAGACACTCCCCACCAAACCATTACGGAGGCGGGATGGTGGCCACGCCGAATCCCTGGAACAACATTTTTTGCATCTTTAGAAGTTTTAGTATAGATGTTGTCGTTTTTGTTATTAAAAACTTCTTCAACAGTGAAACTTTTCTCATCTGTGAAAAGAATATTTTCATGGCCGTTAACCGCGTGCCACCGAAGAAGCTGCTTGCATCAGTTGAGTCTAGTTTTCTTAAGGCGCGTTGTCAAAATATGACCAGTTGAGCGATGGAAGGCTTTCATGTGGAGATCATCTTTAATTAGTAATTATAATTAATTAGTTATAATTATGTAATAATTCATATGGATTTGGTCGATATATTAATTTCCCTGGACATGGTTTTCTGCTTTCAAGGGGATATCTGATAAAAACGATTGATCGTGCGGTAAACAAACATTCTCGAAATATTGCGTTTTTTTTAACAATTTGTAAATCTCACTTGCACTTTTACCACACCTATGTAATGCAATCACTGCAACGCGATTTTCCTTAGCTCCCCACTCCATTGCGATCAAAATTTGTCACGAAACTTAGTATATTTATGAGTAGACAATGCATACGAACAAAAGCAAAAATAACGGAGCTTTTTTTGCGAATTTGTTCTCGTCGTATTCATTGTAAAATTTGTCACAGAATTTATAGCAAGACTAAGTATATTATTTACATATAATATAATAATAATAATAAAATTTACCTCTTATCCTTCATCCAAGCCACAAGGCTCATGAAGTTCAAAGCAGTCATAATACAAAGCAAAATGAATAATGTGAGGTGAAAGGAGAAGTTATTCATTCCTTCACATCGGATTAAATTCGTATGATTCTGCCTCTCGCATGATAAACTTGTGAGGTTGTGATTACCATTAACACACCGAGCTTTTTTGTGCAGTGATATTGCAGTCTTTAATATCCAATTTTCTGTGTGGTCTCTATATGCGTTTGATATCTGGAATATATAAGAAAAAAGTAAAATTTTTAATCTGAGCAACGGTTCGTCCTATAAACATTTTTTCGGTGTGTAATTATTCGATAAACTAATTACACTAGTTTACAGCCAAAAATTCCTTTTTCATTGACTATTTGTTTTGCACGTACTCATTGTAAATTGCATTTAATAATTTTGGAAACTTGAGCGAATTTGAGCAAGCCTTTTAAGTAAAATTAACTAATTTGCAATAAAATTATCCTTTTACTTAGTATTAAACTCAGCCATAAACACTTATCGGCATTTTACTGCGGCATTTTAATCCGTCCTATTCTATTCTCCTGGCCAAGTGATGATACAACTAAGTTAAAATCAGGGTTTTTTAAATGAACATTAATAATGAATTATTCTGTTTACGGGATTTTCTGCATTTTTCCAGTTACAAATTCTAGTGTCTTTTACGACCTGCCTTCAGCGCTTTTACGCATATATACAAGTAAGTTGCAAATGCGTTGGTTGTGTTATACTTGTGTTGTATTCGTGCGGTTTTTAAGTCACTCATATTAATCCACGCATCAGCAATCGGCATAAGCCCTATCTATATAGTGTTAAGTCATATAGACAATTAATTTTCGCATTTGTTTCTCTCCCACAAATAGTTAAAAATTACATTTCAATATTCCTACAGGTGATTAATAAAAAGTAACAGGAAACATTCGATTCTTGTAAGCATATAAAAACAAGCATTGTACGAGTATGTGTCATTTTATTAAATCATTAATATAAGGTTGTCAAAAAAGTCTTGCGGTATTTTTATTGAATTTTCAATTGTTCATAAAATTGGTTATAATAATGCGATTTAAGTCAAATATGCGCCGTTTTGTTCGATGACGAGTTCCCAACGAGATGCCAACTTCATAATGCCCCTCTTATAGAAGCTCGCTTTCCTATTGTCAAAAAACTCGGAGAGCCAATTTTCACAGGACTCTCTTGTGGACAACTTCCGACTACCAAGCTCGTTCGCCATGGACAGAAATACGTGGTAATCACTTGGTGCGAGATCCGGACTATACGGTGGATGCAAAAGAACCTCCCATCCGAGCTCCCGGATCTTCTGGCGCGTCACCAAAGATGTGTGTGGCCTGGCGTTGTCCTGATGGAAGACAATTCGGCCTCTGTTGATCAAAGATGGCCTCTTCTGCATGAGTGCTGCATTCAAGCGGTCCAGTTGTTGGCAGTACAGGTCCGAATTGAGCGTTTGGCCATAGTGGAGCAGCTCATAGTGGATGATTCCCCGCCAATCCCACCAAACACACAGAAGAACCTTCCTGGCCGTCAATCCAGGCTTGGCCACCGTCTGGGCAGCTTCATCGCTTTTCGACCACGACGGTTTGCGCTTCACGTTGTCGTAAGTGACCCACTTTTCATCGCCAGTCACCATCCGCTTCAAAAACGGGTCAATTTTGTTGCGATTCAGAAGCGATTCGCATGCATCCATATGGGCAAAAATGTTTTTTTGCGTCAAGTCGTGTGGCACCCATACATCGAGCTTCTTTTTGAATCCAAGCTTCTTCAAATGGTTTATAACGGTTTGATGACTCATGCCCAGCTCTTGGCCGATGCTACGGCTGCTACTATGCCGGTCTCTTTCGATCAATTCAGCGATTTTATCGCAGTTTTCGACGACAGGCCTTCCGGACCATGGCGGAAACTGTATCGGGTCCATAAACTGCACACATTTTATTGGCAGCATGAGATGCATTTTTGCCTGAGTAGTACTGTAAAATATGCCGTATTTTCTCTTTATTTTGCTCCATGCTTGCGACGCTATAACTCACGAACGACTAAAAGCAAACAACAATTAATCAAACACGTGTTAGCACGTGAAAAGAGCTTTCTAAAAAGCTCTAGCGTGAACCGATGCGACGAACACAACTAGAACTACGCGCTTGCAAAGACAAGCTTGCGGAAATACCGCAAGACTTTTTTAACAACCTTATATATCACTAAATTTTTGGCGAACGGTCATATTGATGTGGTCGTGACGGTCGGGTGAAAAACGAGGAAAGGCAAATCATCGTAACGCGTCGTAGAGGCAAGCCAATTTATTACAGGTGATAAATTACACCCGCGTGTATTTAGCTTTCGCGTTATTTAAAGTTGTCTGTTCTTGTTTGGGAAGATGCTTAATGACTGAATTAAATCTATTATTTATTTATTTATTTATTTCTAAGATAAGACTTGTATGCGCAATCTTATCAAAGGGTTTTGAGCAATCCGCAAAAATGGAATCTACATACTTGTACTTGCAAACCATGACGTAAAGTTACATAACAATTTGAAAACAGATATGTATGTAGATTAGTTAGCATAGATCTTTTAGTGATTTCTCTGTTTCAATCATCAATAAAAATACCAAGTAATAAGGTAAACATACACTAAGATGCACAAAAATAGCCACACATTAGCTTATAAAAAAATGTTGTCTCATGGAAGATAAATATTAAAACAATAAAAGAGTCTTTCAAAAGAGTCGCCTAGAAGTCTGTAGTGAATAATTCATAGATGGTTCCTTGTTTTATGTCATCTTTGACATTTTTCAAGTCATCAGATGTACAATTTTACATGAAAGAATAACGCATTCAAATTATTGAAACTTATTACCACTTCAAGATCAACATATCGCAAAATTTGTGGTTTTTTTAGTGGAAATGATTGACAATTCAAAGAAACTGGTTTTGCCAAGGATAGAAGAAGGACTAGCAGACCAAAACCTGGTCTTTCTGTTGAAAATGTTGCTACCGTAGCATCTATCTCTCGAAGTTTACAGCAATTAAACATCCATGGAACGACTGCTTGGCGGATTTTAAATGTAGACGAGCTCATTCTGCACATTTAAGTAATGTAGTTTTTCACATGCATCCTGCATTCGTGTGTAGAAGTCCACGCAAGTGGGGAAAGTCTCTGATTGCAATTCACTTGGGAGTGGTCAAGACAATTATTCTGCATACGATCCAAGCAGCCCACAGCTTCCGGGATTCACTCAAGTATCTTCTGGGTAGCTCCCTTACATCCGTTTGAGAGTGAGCTACTGTGAGAAAGCGAATCATTCCAGGATATCTGGATTATGTTGCGATAGATGGAAGGCACGCTTCTAATATTTTAGATGTACATACGATCCGAGGTCCCACATCGACTCGACTCTGATAATTATCTTTTACAGCCAAAATACGCACACGCTTCTGCGCAGCAAAAAACGTATATCTAGCTAAGTATAAAATGTGCGATATCAGAAAGCTGCAATCGCAACTGACAGCTAGAAGACTCGCCACTCGACTCTCACTCCTGCTCTCTGAGAGTACTGCCCAACAAACCGGCATGCACAAGCAATTGAGCAACATTTCTCGTTCTTTACGTACCACCGCCGAAGAAGAAATTGGGTTTTGGCAAACGAACAAACAATTGGTACGACGAGGAATGTCGTGCTACCGCACAAAAAAAGGACACTGCCTATGGAGCCACGCTGAGATCGGGCGCAACGCCAGCCATCTACCGGCATCTAAAAAGGAAGAGAGCCGTATTATGAGAATGAAGAAACAAGAAGCCGAAAAACGTGAGTGCGAGCAGCTTGAGATTCTTACAAATAAGAAAAACGCCCGAAAATTCTATCAGAAAGTGCCTTTAGACCTGGAAAATCCACAAACGACCAGATATTCGCAATACGCCAAGTCTTGGAAGAGATCAATGAAAGGAGAATCGATACACACTATCTTTTTGTCGGTTTCAAAGCTGCATTCGACAATCCGAAAAGAAGTTGCCTATATGCCGCGATGTCTGAATTCGGTATCCCCGCAAAATTAATATGGCTGTGCAGAATGACGTCGTCAGAATTGGGAAAGACCCCTCCGAGCCGTTTGATACCAAAAAATGGTTTCAGACAGGTTGATTCTCTTGTGACTTATTTAACTTGATGCTGGAAAAGATCATGCGAGCCCCAAAACTTAATCGCCCAAGCACATTTTTTATAAGAGCGTGCAATTGTTGACGTATGCCGATGATATTGACATCATCGGCCTTAACAACCACGCTGTTAGTTCGGGTTGCTTTGGTAAACTGGATAAAGCAGCATATCAAGTGGGTCTGGTGGGGAACGAGGACTCTTGTTATCAAATAATTGACGCAATCGCGTATCGGTATCCACGTCACTGTTATGTTATGATTTCGAGGTTGTAAGAGACTTCGTTTATCTATAAGCCAGCATTAATACCGATAATAATATCAGCCTTTAAATCCAACTTAGAATCTCTCTTGCCAACAAGGGCCACTTTGGACGAAGTAGGCAATTGAGTAGTTAAGTCCTTTCTCGACGAACAAAACTAATACTTTGTAAGGTCCTCATCATGCCCGTCCTATCGTATAGCGCAGAAGCTTTGACGACGGCAACATCCGATGAGGCATCCCTTGGAGTATTTGAGAGAAAGATTCTTCGCAATATTTTTGGAACTTTGCACGTTAGCGACGGCGGGAATCGTAGGCGATGAAACAATGAGCAGCTCATACAGCATAGACATAGTGCAGCGAATAAATATCCAGCGGTTTCGTTGGCAGGGTCATTTCACATACTCCGGCTCTGATAGTATTCTATGGAAAGGACTTGGCTTTAATTGGAGTTTCTAACTGGCGTCGGTTAGCATGAGAAAGAAACGACTGGCGCGTTTTGCTAAATTCGGCCAAAATCGATTTAGCGGTTATCGCACCAAACAAGTAAAAGAATAAGAAAAATTTTTCACATATAATTGTTATGAGCCGTATTTTCAATACAAATAGTGAAATCTGAAGGAATCCAAAGTTTTACATGTTTTATTTCAAACAACATCTAAGTGCGTCTTTTGAAAGATCCTTTATGACCGTTTGCCATAAATTTAGTTATTTTGACTGATGTTATTACAATACTTGGTCAATGGTTCCAATTATTTTGCTTTCGTCTTTTTGGCTTGTTCAAGAATCGCTCGCATATTTTTTAAAATATTTGATTTCCTCCGACCGACAAGCTGAAACATTTTTATATGTGGATACTCCTACAAGGTTTGGCTAAGGCGAATCCACTAAAGGGCCATTTAGCAACAAGATTTGCATGTATTTTGTTTTTGTAAAAAAGTGATTCTTATTGTCAAAATCTTCTGATCACTTGTCAAGGTGAATACCTTGTGTAATCTGCGGCAATATTGAAGCAAAGAAGGTGATACTGGAAAGATTTAGAAATAATGGAAATATTGACATATTTACTTAATATTAAATGGCATTAATCGAAAAATCTTAGGAATGTACATTGTTGGACGTGGAAGTTATGATATATAAGTAATATTCAGTCCGCTCATGCGGTAAGTGCTTCATTTTTTTTAGTTATTATATACAATTATGTTCAAATTGAAAATTTTTGGGGTATATATGTATGATATACGAGGTTTCAAATTTCGCGGGCTACGTACATTCGAATTTGGATCATTATTTTTTTTATGTTGGTACATTCGTCTCGAAGATATGTTCACGTTTTAGCAATATACATAGAATGTTAAGTTTGTTTGTGAGAGGCATAAATAAGACAAGTGTTTTGCGTGTTCAGCGATTTTCTGCTATCGACTCTTGGCTCTCCTGGACTCTTCCATTGGAGTGACTGGGCTTTGGTTTCGATGTCATATCTATCTCCCCATGATTCTCCACCAGTTATGACATTTTTACGCAAATCTGGATCATCGTTGACGTCATTCAACAATTCCTGAGCGATGCTCACGCACGCTTCATGCCCAAAATTTACGAAAAGATTGCATGGCATAAGCCAACCGATATGCCAACATCCTCACCACCTTCTCTAATTGCCATTCGACTATTCCATAACAATTTTCTTCACTTTCTCAACATTTTCATCAGTTGTTGATGTGCTGAGGCGTCCAGAGCGAGCGTCGTCATTCACATCTTCTCGACCTTCTGTGAAAAACTTGTACCACTTGTAAATATTTTTTTGATTCAGAGTACTCTCACCGTATGCCACTGTCAAAATTTCAAGTATTTTTGAGCATTTAATTCCATTTTTTCCACAAAATTTGATGCAACTTCTTTGATCCATTTTTTTCGATAGCAGAAAATCGCCGAACACGCAAAACATTTTGCCTCCTTTTTTAATTACACTTGTCTTATGGCACTAAGAAATTCTTTCTATAGCTTGGATTTCATAACATGTAACATTTTGGTTAAGTATTTGTGTGAGTTTACAAGTGTATGTACATAACTTTAAATTATTCTAGTTATCAGCTGAGTTGATGTTGGTCGTTTGAGCCGCCTGGAGTTTGCCCTTTCTGCTAATAGGAGTTGTCGCATGTCAGTATTCCTATGGTTCATTAAGCGGGCAATATGATTTGTGCTCCGTTTGCGAATGATTTCTATTACTGTATCAATGTTGAGGTCGCGATGGATATCTTCATTTTGGGCGTGCCAAAGTGCATTGGTTATAGTTCTGAGTATTTTCGATTATAGTCGTTGAGTAATGATAATGTTATTTTTATTTGCAGTTCCCCAGATTTCCATGCCGTATGCCCAGATTGGCACAATCACAGTTTTGTATATAAGTATTTTATTCAGCAATGACAGCTTTGAGCGTCTGTCAAGTACCCAATATAGTTGTCGTCTGTTTTACCTCATTTCTTTTCAACATTATATGTTTTTTCCAGAGAAGTTTGGAGTCAATAGTCAATCCAAGGTATCTTACTTTGGTGTCTATCGGGATTTGTGAATTTTTTATTGTCAGATTCTTATGACCTACTCTCTTGTTAGAGTAAGCTAAACAACGAAATCCGAATTGGTGTGAAGGAAATAAGTTTCGCGCCTGTAGCATGGGGTCAAGGCGGTGAAGTATAAGATTCTCAAAAAGTTTGGATAATGAAGGTAATAAACCAATTGGTATGTATGAAAAAGCTTCAGAGGCGTGTTTATTAGGTTTGGGTATTGCAACGATTTCGGCAACTTTCCAAGGCAGTGGAAAATACTTCATTCGTAATGCTGAGTTAAATATATTTCTTAAGTCGTATAATGGGGATTTATTTACGTCCAATTTTGTCTCAATTGCTATCCGCATTTCTTTCGAAGTTATTTTTTAATTGATGTATTTATGTTATTTGTGCGGTAAGCATGAAATTCAGAGTTATCAATGCCTTGGTTAATACATTGATTTGTAAATGTTTTTTTTAAATGATCAGCGAGTATTTTTGCTTTTTGTTTTAGAGTTTTCGCCCAAGAATTTGCCTTGTCCTTAGAGGGGGTTGGTGCCTAACGACGTTGCCGTTTTTTTGTAGGCCTTCCATAGTGTATAGTTTTTAGCTCCAGTGATGCGATATTTTTTTCAAATTTTTCGTCCTTATACACTTTTAATATATCTTTAATTTCTTTTATTGCTATATTCAGCTTTTTTCTAATATAATATCTGGTGAACGTGTAGATTGCCATTGTTGTCTTAGTTAAGATTTTCTGTGATTTTTTCCAAGATTTTATGAGATATTTTGTATATATTGTTACTTTTGATTATAGGTGTGGAGGTTGTTGTTGCATACACTATACTGCCATTGAAGTATGCGATTGCGGAGTCTTTTTCTTTTTAACTCTTGGGGACTTTAATGTTAAGGCTTTGCACCATAATTTCACGAAAATAGTCCCAGTTCGTATAATTATTGTAAGATTTATGGGTCTTGTTGTTTAAGATAGGACTAGTTTCATTGCTTAATAATATTGGAGAATGGTCAGATGGGAGGTCAAAGTTTGGAGTTATTTCCAGATGCTCACTTTTAATATATTTTGTAAAATAAAAGTCAATTAAATCAGGTCGCTTCCGCATACCAATTGACCAATAAGTTGGTTCTCCCGAGCTTAAAAAGTTACTTTTGCTTTCTATTATCGCACCGTAAAGATTTTTTCCTTTTTTATTCGTTATTATTATTATTATTATTCCCCATAAAGCATTCTTTGCATTGAATGCCTGCGATAACACGGTCTTCAAGAGTTTTAAGAACATCAAAATATAGTGTCTTAGAATTTTCATGTTTAGGAGGGCAGTATATGGCAGAAAGGGTTAAATCGATGGTTTTCGAGAAAAGCAACAACCACTTTTAAAGTTTACGATTAGCGTTAAATTAAATATGAGTGCAATATTAAATGAGAGTGGAAAACTAAATATAAATATGAGTGTGCTAAGCCTATATGTAATTCGCTAATGGGCATAAGTAGGTATATATTTTGGAAATGTAAAATTAATAAGTGTTTTTACAAATTCTAAACAAATGATAATAATATAACATTTTCAAAACTTACCAAAAAAAAATATAAAATGCACGTAACGACTAGTGCTAGTCCTCCACATGTCTTTATTGCCAGCGAAATAATGAAAGTACCAAATAACACCGGCAAATTATTTGATGTAGGTTCTGATCTTAGTAAACACCTAAAGTATTATATCAATATTAAATCAAATCGAATTGAGTAAATTTTTGTTACCAATTAAACATTCTCGAAAGTCCATTCGCATTAACAATTGTTAAAATCCAAATTAAGGAAACAGCAAGTATTGATGATACGATAGCAGTACTGTGAATAATTATAACCAAATAAAAAGAAAGTCCGCGAACTGTGTCGATGCTTTCATTTCGCGTTAGTAGTTTACCGAGGATACGACAACCTTTAAAGAAGAAAAATATTATTAGTTTAATACGTTTAATGTGTCACTAAAATAAGGTTCGGCTTAATGTAAGCGGGCTCATATGCAGCTCCAATAAATTTATGATATATAATATTTTATTATATTACATTGTCCAAGAGTTAAAAAATAAAAGCGAAATACATCATTATTTTTATTATTATGCTTAAAGCTGCAATTATTATATTATTATAGTTTGATTAAGAGCCGATTATGTGGCGCATAGTGCTAAAGTTAATGATTTCCACTTATTTCTATCGGTTGCGTTTTGCCTCTATTTTGTCCTGGTAAGATCGTTGCGGGATATTTCGTCATGCAGACGCCCGCAGTGTCCCGAAGAACAAGAAACGGCGAGGTTCATTAATGGGCGAAATATGCTTGAGAAAGCATTTGGTGAAAACATAAGCGAGTCAAAGCTTATCCCACATATGTGCGAAAACGAAGAAAACTGGAACAGAATGACAATAACAGACGATTGAGTCATAATATACTCACAACGGCCTCCTGACGTACTACCTACTTAACGGTGAAGTTCGTCGAGGACATACCGTAGGGCATGAGGGGGGTTTAGTTGGGTTAAAGTCCCACACCACGGCTTCGGCGATAGGCTTTTGATGCTTCCCCTCCTCAACACAAAAAAGAAACAAGGTCCTCTTGATCCTCTTGATCTACCCCTCCGTCTTTACCCTTGTGGGTTCCACTCCAAAGTCATCGTTGGTATTTTTTGGGCTTGTTTTCTGAGGGTGTGTCCAATCCATGCTCACTTCCTGCTATGGATTTCGACACTAATTGTAACTGCAATTTAGCGTTCAAGCGCGTAATATTGTGAGGAGGCATCGATTTACAAACGTTTGCAATTGGTAGGGATTCACCGATTTGATGTTAGAATTAAAAATAAGTATTTTCGAAAGGTTGTTGCATTTCATTAATTTGTTCAATAATGATCTTAAAGGAAACAAATGGTCAATTCATGAATACACGGCACGCAAACCAGCTTGTTCATTCCGGAGTGTTTTTTCAACCTTATCTTTTATACGGTAAAGCAAGACTATGCAGAAGACTTTCAATGTTGAGCTAAGCATAATTTCCCTCCAGTTACTGTAATCAGTTGGAGATATTTTGATTAGTATGCCCTGTAACCAATCAGAAGGATACTCCTCGATTTCCCAGGCGTCAGCCTTTTTACTGTGGGTCAGAGTTTCCAAATTTTGATCATAAACATATTTTTACTAACTGTGACAATTGTTAAAAACCGATTTCTGGAATATAATATCAGGAGAATTTATTTGTGCACATTTTAATTACCGGCTTCCGTTTTAGGTCAATTTGATACCTTTTTTAAGAGGAGCTCGACATCTATTTCAAATAATTAGAATATTTGACATTTTGGGTTTTTTCTTTCGAATTCGATGCTCTTTATTTTTTGAAATTTTTAGAAGATCGATGTTTGAAACTTGCTTTTTAGTAGATTATTTATATTATGCATTGGTACTGAATATAAAATAGAGTGTTGGCGGTCAGGAGTAGTAACAAGCACAAGCACCAGAAGCAATGCAGAGACCAGCTACCGCTGTTCACTTAGCATAGCAAAATTTTGCTGTGGATAAATGTATTTTTAAGAGATCCACTTTCTAGCCATAGAGGGGGCGTTTGATAATGACACTTTTGACAGTACGTGTAGCTCTGCTAGTAGACACGGCGTAGACCGGGCGCTAGTTAATTGGATAAGTTCGATGCTGGCCCAAAGAATCGTCACGGTGCGAGCAGAGGAAGATCTGCTAGTGCCATCCGGGATTAATAGAGGTTGCCCCCAAGGCAGTGTGCTGTCTCTATTGCTCTGGTGCATGGCGATCCTCTGCTCACCACCTTAAACCATTCGGGAGTCTACGCACAAGTATATGCAGACGATGTTGCCTGTTTGTTAACGGGCCCTTCGGTTATGAATATCTGTAGAAAAGTGCAGAAAACTCTGGATATGATTGACACTTGGTGCCATGCAAATGGGCCATTGGCAAACCCCACCAAAATTGGTATTGTCCTCTTTACCAGAAGGGGGAAGCTTGATGGACTCGTTCTGCCTAAGCTAAAAGGAGTCACAATCCACCTATCCGAAGAAACCCAATTTCTTCTTCTTTGGAAGCCACACGTTGAAACAAATACATCCAAAGCACTGACAGCTTTCTGGCATTGCAAAGATGTCTTTGGAAAACGTTGGGTCTTTCTTCTAGCAAGGTCCCATGGATCTACACGGCTATTATAAGACCTATTATCACCTATGACCTTACCGAGACTACAATGCACTGTTGCGTCGGAGCTTTTCCGACTACTTCAGACCTGACATTAGATGCTCTGATTAGTCTACCACCACTTGATGTTTTCATCTAAGGAGAGGCATTGAAGGCTATCTGCAGGCAATGGGAGTTGGTACGGCCCCTGTACGGCATTGGACAACAGAGTAGGCATGGACTTCGATCCAACGATCCTTGCCATGCCATTCAGAGTAGTACTTGAAAAGAGATAGTGTGATGCTGCCTGAGGCTCAGTTGGGTTCAAACTCTGAAAATAAGCCCGGCAAACACTGTTTTCGCATTTTCACGGATGGCTCCAGGACCGAACGTGGCTCCGGCTCTGGGGTCTACGTAGAATGCAGCAGGACAAAACTGCACTTTGCTTTTTAAATACATGCATCTGTGTTGCTATGGTGTTTGCTGTTCCAGACACGATGAACTTTGTTGTGGAAAACAGATGGAGAGGCAGATGTCTACAGCGACAGCTAAGCTGCGCTCATGGTCTTAGACAGCCCCCCAACCACATCAGGGGTAGTCGAGTACTGTAAATCCAGGCTTAACTATGTCGGTAGACATAATTGTCTGATGCTAACATGGATCCCGGGACACGTGGGTATCGCGAGTAACGAGCTCTCTGACTCTTTAGCTAGAATTGGCTCTGAGCATATTCCGCTCGACTGTCGCAGTTCCTCCTGTTATTAAGCGCAGGGAACTGTACGAGACTGGTTGGACTGATGACGGGCCACTTTCCACTTGGAGAGGAGGATGAGTCCGCGGACCACTTCCTGTGCGTCTTGCCCTTGGCTCCTTGGCACCACAAGATCTACTCAGATTTCTTCGAAAGACGAGTAGATTTGAAGAAAATTAAAAAGGGAATCCGTGTGCAGTACAATAGATTTAATTGTGTCTGAGTGCTTTACGTGCCAATCTGTCCCGACAAAAAAAAAACAACAAACACGGGGCGCTTTCTCTTGCCTAAACATACACGACAAGGTCTGCCCTACGTTTGTTACTGCTAGAAGGCAGGAAGTGATTGATCTCACCTTATCAAATTCAAAACTTGGGTGGTCAACCAGGAACTGGAGAGTCCTTGCCGAAGACTCGTGCTCGGACCACAGGGATATTGAATTGCAGTGTGACGAGGAGGCACAAATGCCATTGCCCTCTAGAAATCCCAGAAAAACAGACTGGCAGGAGTTTACGGAGGTCTTGCGCTGCTTTGACGTGACGCCACCAAGACTTCGGAAAAAACAGGGTATTGAGGTGGCAGTTGAGAAACTCAGCGCTGCCTTAGTTGAATGCTTTGAATCAGCCAGTCTAGTTCGACCTCTCTTTGATCGGGCTCCTGTTGCGTGGTGGAACCGAGACCTCCAAAGATTGAGGCGTGAGTCGAGACAACTTCTAAACCGGGCCCTCAAGACTAATCTTGCTGAGGACTGGGAACGATACCGTCATGTTCAAAGGAAATAGAAGAACCTAATTCGTAAGCCGAAAAGGGGTTCTTTTACGGAATTCTGTGGCGGTATTGAAACTCTGAGTGACTCGGCGAAATTGGTTAGGATCCTGAAAAGGATCACTTAGGAAGTCTGATGGCTCCTTCACGGAAAAGCAAAGTGAGACACTCAACTTGCGGTTCGATTCAAACGAAGAATTTCGTTCGTTATTAACGAGCTGTTTTTTTTTTGTTTTGTTGTTATAAAGTCTGTTATTAGCGGCAGTTTTTTTTTTTGGTTTCTCAAGTTGCTTATATAATTCTTTTTATCCAGCTACATATAACTTAAGATTACGTTGAAATTTTAATGCATGTCAGGATCATGAATAAGAAAATGTTGTTCCATACTTGTAGCCAATTTTAAGCCCTCGCGAATTAAATCAGCCGTTAATAGCTGAACTTCACTTTCGTTTTCATCATTATCGGCTTCTTTATTATCACAAATTGTCATAAATTTTATCAAATCGTCCTCTTCTCATATTAATTCATCGATGTCAGCCGTTTGCATGTTGTTGAAACCTTCGCCCCCAATTGCATTCGATAGATTTATAATTTCAGAACACACGGCTAATTGTTGTACTACGAAACTTAAAATTTTGACGCAAGCAGGCAAAATTTTTTTCCAACAAGCATTTAAGGTCGATGGGCGCAACTGCTTGATGAGAAAAGACGCATGTGTACTACAATTCATAATCGTAAACTTTCTCCATGCTTCCATAACATTCAAATTTCTTTCTTTTAGTGAATCTAAAATATATTTACACGTTTGCTTGATGTAGTACATTTTAAATGCTGCCATAATACCCTGATCAAGAGGCTGAATCAGCGAGGTGGCAAAAACAGCAATTGAATATTTGAATGATCCAGCACTGGGTGCCTGGGCGCATTATCAACGAGCAAAAGTATTTTGAATTCCAAACCTTTTAGTTTCATATATTCATGGACTTCAGCAACAAAGCAGTTGTTGAACCAACTTGTAAACAGATCAGCCGTCATCCATGCCTTTTTATTCGCCAACAAATGAACTGGAAGGTGTTTAATGTCTTAAAGCTCGTGGCATAAGGGATTTGTTGATTAAGAGAGGGTATACATTTTATCACCAGATGCGTTCCTGCAAAACAAAAACCGTCACTCGATCTTTGGACGCTTTAAAGCCACCAGCTAATTTTTCAGATTTGTACGTTCTTTTAGGCGTTTTCTTCCAGAACAATCCCGTTTCGTTGGCATAAAATATTTGATCTGAAGTATAACCAATTATTTTTCCTAGTTTATCCGGAAAACTTTTTGCAGCATTTTCGTCTGCTGATGCCACTTCTCCTTTTATTTTTACATTGTGAAGTGCGTGTCTTTTTAGAAAACCTATCAGCCATCCCTCACTTGCATTAAATACCAGTTTCTTTGTTGCCTGAAGACTTGTTGATGGTTCAAATTTCTGGAGTTGGTTATATATTTTAAGTGCTTTCTCTTTTATAATTTTCCCATCAATAGGTTTTTGTTTTTTGTAAATCTACCATCCAAAACACTATGTGTTTTTCCTTTTTATCCAAGAGGATGTTGTAGAACTTAGTTCCGATCCAGAAATTATTGATTGTCAAATGGAATCTCATTTTTTTAATTGTTCTCACAGTCGCTTCGCTTAAACCAAACGCTTTGCCAACAGATGTGGGACCTTCGCCTCTCTTCAGGCAGTCTAAGATTTTTATTTTGGTTCCTAGCGAAATCGCTTGACTCCTCGGAATGTTTTGTTGTTGTTTAGGCATTTTATTGATTATTTACTGTAAAAACTATGTAAGATAATATTGCTTATACAAGTTTTCTAAACCGAAAACTTAAACCAATATTACCTTTTTTAGTAGTAAAAAATTATCAACAATATAAATCAAACTAAAAACGTCACCACCTAATTAAAAAAAAAATTTAATTTGAACATTATTTTACAGACCTTTATTGAAATTATTTATTACGTCCTACGAACTGAACACTTTAACACAATACTGATTAACGAAATGCTGTGTTCAAGTTGAAGTACAACGAGATAAAGAAAAAAAGCCATAATAAAAATCGGGTATTCCGCGTAAAGTAACCAGTCATGACCAAGCAATCATGATACACCAATTCACTAACACATCTATGGGCATAAAACGAGCGACGGGTTACGGTAATCCTCCAATTGTGTTTGGTGCTGTATAAGTTTTTATAAGACACTGTCAAAATTAGAATTTAAAAAGCTGTTTAGGGACTCGAGCTAGAACAAAAAGTTCGCGTAAAAATATGTATTAATTCTTATTGGTGAACCGCGTTATTTCAAAATCGTGTAAAAAATACCGTGGGTGTATACCTAATATATATACCTATGTACAGTTGATCTACTAACATAAGTACAATTCCATTCATAAGCCGAGCTCATATTTCTAGAACAAAGTGGAAATTAATATTAATTATTAAATGAACTATCTAATTCGCTACTTACGTAACATTCAATATTTTCCACTTAATTCGTTAAAATGCAAGAGTTATCTGCAAAGTACCTAGTGGCCCCGCCAAAATACACTTTATGAAAATAACCGAATCTGTGCAACCATTAACGCAACTTAATATAACGGGTTCACAACGAAGCTTTCAATTTTTCCGAGCGGAGCAAGGAAATCATAAAATAAATAAAGGTAGCGCACCTATTTTAATGACCATATGTGTAGATATGTGTAGTATATGCACCCTGCAATAAATGCTTATATTTGAATAATCACAAACTCCGCAGAGTCGTCTAAAGTGCTCATCAGTGTCTCGTACGGTATGTCTTCAAACAGCTCGACAGTCCCAGTAATGGTAGATGTTTTAGCTTCTTATGCGAATGTTCATGCATACATCCATACATGCATAAATATGTATACGCATTAGTACATTTCGTTAAATGAACATTTGTACAAATTAACATAGTTAACATCCATAACACCAAAAATGTTCACGCTAATACAGCTCACAGACATTCCACTTTTTGCACGCTTATCTGCTGAAATTGCTGACACATATCTGTACACCCGACACCCTCAACCAAGGCCAAAATATCTTACCTGCTGGGATTCTTGTGGTATAGATTTAAGTAAAACCAAAAATTGTAATCAGTTTCCTAATTTGAAATTTAATAAAACATTAGAGCTTCTTGGCAAGATAAAATATTGTTTTAATAAACTTCACTTCGGGGAGTTTAACTCAGGTCAGGTTTTCTTTGTTAATGCCTTCCAGTTAAGCCTTAAAGAAGTGCTTATATGAAAATTCGTTTGAAGTTAAATAAAACAAAAACCAGTGCGGACTCAAGAAAAAGGGCAACTTTTATAAAAGAGCGCCCGCAAAGAAGAACAATAGATAGAGGAATTTTATTATAATAAAAACAGTGTGAGATATTACATTGATTCTGGCTTTATTTTGAAGCTACATTCACGTCATTATGTATAGAATAGCACATCATTAAGGGGTTGCTCCATTTTTTTATGACTCGGTCTATTATGTGTGGCATTATTCCAGAGATAGCGTCGAGCCTCGAGCTCGGCCAAAGTGGTTTGCTTGCTAACGCAGACTAAGTACTTGACGTAGCCCTAAAGAAAATAATGGATAAATGTCAAGAAACATTATCGCGGCGGCCAATTGGTGAATGCTCGCCGCGAGTTCATCCAGTGGACAAATTTCTCCTTCGCATCTTCAAGCACTGCGTCTATAATAATGGATATATCCCAATATTGTTGGGAATACAGCTTAGGTATGGCGATGTTGTCAAGCTCTGACTGGAAATCTCGATATTCACGGACACTCATGGCAGATATATATGATCGTCTGATTTTAATTCTTCCGTCCGCTAAATTCAAAATGGTTGTAGGCCCAAATTCAACCTCAAAATAAGCTGGGTTGACTGCCCAATTCAATTGACCAATGCTAAATCGACAAATTTGGAACCTACCTGTCGGATATTGCCGCTATCGCGACTATGTTTTCTATATTTTGCACCAATTTCTGCGCACCAACCACCAAGTGGCTTAAGATCAAAAAGACTATATTCACGATCTCATGACGAAATTCACTTTGCGTATTTACAAATTAGCCGGAATTTCGATATCTTTTAATAATTTCCACCGGTTCAGCAAACCTAAAACGATTCATGATGGAATGATAAACCTTACTGAATATTTTGACCACTGGATATCATTTTGACAGCTCTGAAACATAATGATTTATATCTGGTCAACCTATGAAATCCCCTTTCCAATTTGAAACAACGACAGTTTGTTATATACTTTGTGATGCGACATTATTCCATTTAAGTTACTGACAGTATTTGGTGGCAAATCCACTCACCCCCCACAAATTCAACACCGAATTTTAGCGCTTTTAAATGGTAACTACAGTACACGTCCCACGATCCAATGTTTCCCTTACCTTGCCCTACTTACGAGTGTTTGGTTGTTACCCTGAGGATGCTTCAACGCAATCAGATGTTGTTAGCTACTGGAGACGTCTACAAAATAATCAAAATAATTTTTTCTGGCCTCTTCCTTTGTATAAGTATAATTATGCTCAATCCACACAACACTTCATGGTTGTAGGCCTTTCCATATATAGCGGTGTCAAAAAAATTTTAGTCAAACACTGAACAACCAACTATACTTTTGTTTTTCGCGAAATATACCATAAGCTGTTTTATAAACATCATTCATCTGACAAACTTTCATTGGCATCAAAAATGTCGCACTTACCAGTAATAATGTATAGCGAAGAATATTGAAAGAAGCCATAGAAAGGTTGAAACCCTCGTGATTCGTGTGATTCGCATCCGAAGTGCCATATTTGATTCTTTAGTATAATTAGCATGACAGCTGTCAGATGCGACGGTATCCATTGATAAAACTGTTGCACGACTTTTGACATTGTACCCGCAACGGAAAATTTATAACTGCAAAATAAAATAAAAAATATACAACGATATTATCTATAATTAGAAATCAGTAATTTGTTTATATTATAATATAATTTATATTATAATATAATATAATTTATATATTATTTGTTTATATTATATATAATATACATATATAGTCACTCACAGCTTATTTGATACAGATACGATTTTTTTGTAAAGTGTTCCTATTTCATATTATTTTGCGAAAATGGAAAAACAGAGTATGCAAATTTTTTATATGTACAATATATTTTTTTAATTTCATTTTTCAAACTAAAATAAAAAAGTGTCGACTCATTTCATTGAAATGCATAAAAACAAAAACATACAGAGTATTCAAAAGAAAAAAACTGATCGTATCGTGCAGCAACTTCTTGATGCCTGTTGGAAAAGTATGTATGCTTAATTTCTCTGAAATGGACTTTGGAACCAGGTCTAATTGGAAAAGAGCTAAACTTTAAAGTGATGCTCTTCCAATGCTTGTCGAAGTTTTAAATATTTGGAATGAGCCTGTAAAACCCGATTCACCATTCTCGATTCTCGACGCTTGTACTCAGACTGATTAAAACCCGTTTTGTTCTGTAAAATTGAAGTACGTTAAGTACGCCAGAATGCAACTCTTGAAAAAGTTGGCTCAATGCACGAGCGGTGGAATCATAAGAACTATAACGTCAGCTGAATTTTCACAGAAAAGCAAATTAGAAAATTAGAGAATAATGGGAGAAGTTATCAATGAATATGGAGCGATATTGCATCGACAATAGGTAATGCAGGCTGGCCCTAAGGCTTACAACCATTTTTGCAACAAAGGTTTTCCTTTCCCAAGCGAGTCCACCTTTTACAAATGTTGTCGGATATACACATGGTAGAAAAAGTCTGCGTTCACCCACTGTTATAAAGTATTAAAATAATTTAACGTGTTTATCTTAAAACTCTCAGTTATTTCTTTTCACTTATTTCAAAGAAAATTATTCGTAGAGGGTATGAACAAAATTTTTTGGAGTTTGAGCTGCGTCGTGTTCAGATAACGGGATTGTAGTACAGTTTCTTAAATAGGCTGAGCAGAAAAAGTGTGCGTTCATTTCGAATAGTGACGATTATTTGCATGGCAATTACGTTAAATTTAATTTTAAATCATTCATGTAGTTGACGCGGTTAAGAACAAATCTAAAGAGGGAAAAATTGATATTAGAAATACATTTTTTGTTACTATGGACCAAAGGCGAAAAGAAATAGATATTGGTGAAAGGAAAATCATTGTAAGTTTGTGGCAAAATAGTAAGAGCTATCGGGAAATCGCGAAAATTGTTGGGAGGCAATACTCCTCGGTCCAAAGAGTGATAAACAACTTCAAGCAAACGAATTGTTTGGAGTCTAAGCCTCGTTCTGGGCGTCCAAAAAAACTGACGGAAAGAGAAGAACGCAACATAACTATTCTTGTGAAGTCTAATCCACGACTAACAGCAAGCCAAATTTCAAAAGACATAGAAGTAAAATACCAAAAGAAAGTACATCCAGATACAGTAAGAAAAATTCTAAAAAGAATCGGATTTCACGGCAGAGTGGCCCGAAAAAAACCCTTCATATCGCGAGTAAATCGACCTAAGCGGATGGCTTTCGCCAAGGAATACGTAAACAACCCACCAGAGTGTTGGAATAGTGTGATTTTTTCAGATGAGAGCAAGTTTTGCATTTTCGGGATAAAAGGTCATAAAATTATTTGGAGGAAAAACGGAACGGCACTTGGAAAGCAAAATCTGGTACCTACGGTAAAGCATGGGGGAGGAGGTGCCATGATATGGGGGTGTATGGCTAGTTCGGGCGTTGGAAATATACAGTTTATTGAGTCGATAATGAACAGATATGATTATCTCGATATTTTAAAAACGAATTTGAAAGAAAGTGCAATCAAACTGGGACTAGGTGAAAGATTTGTTTTCCAACAGGACAACGACCCGAAACACACAGCAGAGATTGTTAGGTTGTGGTTGTTGTATAATGTTCCAAAACAACTTCGCACACCCCCACAATCACCTGACCTTAACCCCATTGAGCACTTATGGGACGTTCTAGAAAAAAAAAAACGAGAGCGTATAATAACTAGCAAGGAAATGCTTAAGAACGCGCTTAAAGAGGAATGGGAAGCCATAAGTCCAGAAATAACAGCCAAACTAGTTGGATCAATGAAAAGACGCCTTCTAGAAGTCATAAAAAGGCGTGGATATCCAACTAGCTATTAATTTTAAAACATTCCTATGATCTTAAGCCTTTTATTTTATTATTATTGAAGTGAACGCAAACTTTTTCCGTTTAGTTTGAATGGCCTTTTTAATTTTATGTGATCTCATTTTAAATTTGATTTTGTTATTGGTAGCGAAATATGTGTGATAGTTACGTTTAAGTGAACTAAATAAAACTCATTAAAAAAAATGTCTGAAATATTTATTGTTTTGAACTTTTTCTAATGCAAAGAATATTTGCATAGGTGAACGCAGACTTTTTCTACTATGTGTATGTACAATATCATCCGATAGCCCAAATTAAGGGCACGCAGAAATATTCTATTAAATGAAGATGTGAAGCTTTTTTTCAAAGCCGAAGGCTCTTTTGGTTTAAACAATTGTTTAAATACTATATATGGCCAAAAGTAGTTTTTTCACAGGCAAGCAACTTTTTGTTTTTAAATAGTTTTTAATTATAATAATTTTAAGCATATACAACTTGTAGATACTTATATAAATTAAATAATATACAATATTATTAAATTGTGATATTTGATATTACATAACTTTTGTGATTTTGATTATAAAATGCAATAGAAGTAGTTTTCCTCTATAGAGTGTTCACCATAGTGTTCACCTAAGTCATTTTATTTATCAGCACAGTTTTGATCAAAAAAATTTATTCGCATAAAATGCAAACAAAATTTAAATGATTATACACAAAAAATAATATTACATTTTATATAATGTAAAATAAAAATAGGATTAAAAATTTAACTAGTTCCAAGGTTAGTTATCACTGAATACATAACCTTTTATTATTGAATCATGCATATGTATGTATGTTGTAGTAGTTGCCATTTTCAGTGGCACCTTATACCTTTGACACATACATATATACATAACAGTTAAAAGTTCTTTACAAGGCAATTATAAGACAGGTGGAGAGATAGAACACTTTTGCAATTCTCTCTGCAATTCTAGCGCAAAAGTCTTCCTCTTAGTTACTATTCGCTGTTTTGACAGAAAAAATTCCGTTATAAAAGGAAGTGTATACGCAATGTTTGATCGCTGTTATCGAAGGGTTCCAATTCTGCTATGAGGGTATAGCACACAAATTTTGGCAACAGATAATTTTTGTTTTAATACCTCATCCATTGCAGTTGCAGCAATCGCCTTCTACACAACCACGGCGTTTTCTGACGTATGTATATCACTACATATTATAAAACAAAGTCGCTTTTTCTGTCCCTATGTCCCCTTATACGCTTAAATCTTTAAAACTACGCAACGGATTTTGATGCGCTTTTTTTTAAAGATAGATTGATTGAAGAGGAAGGTTTATATCTATATAATGTGAAGAAATATATAAAGGGGGCGTGGCAATCGGTCAAAATGTGGCAAAAAAACATAATTTTTTTGTTTTCACGGCCATAAATCATAAACGAATCAACCAATTAAAATGAAACTTTCTTGAAGTTTAACTTTGAAATATTTACTTTCGTTCTGCATCAAAAAATAATAATTGATTTATTTGTTATTTAACCAAAATTGTTTAAACAAAAGCAGCTCTTTTTCCAAAAAAGCTGTTTGTGTGTGTGTGTTCGCTGTCAACCGAATGAAGCAACAGGCGTTAAGCGATAATCTCACCACACCTCATTAATGTTGAATTACATCGTATGGTGACGTATGTGTGTATGTATTTACGAATCGCTCGCATTATTTCATTTCGGACATATGTACATATGTATCTATGTATGTACTGAATTCCATGTAATTATATGTACATACAATTTTACAGCGAAATAAAACGCTATTTTCAGGTTCTATATTAGTAAATCGCACATAATTAAAATACAGTTTTTGAATAGTTTTTATTGATTCGGAGCGCGTTTAGTTTGCTATCAATTCCATACAATAACATTTTTTGTCATTTACTTTTTACGACAACTAATAGCTTATTTTCGAAGCGATTTCAACAAATGGGTACAACATTAATCCTTATCCAATTAAATACCTTAAATACATTGTTGTTTTCATATAGATCTATGTATATGGCTCTTTACAGCATATAATTAACCCTACAGTAGTCGCGCCCCTGAAACTGACGTAATTGGTCGCGCGGTCTACATATGTAATCCATTTTAAAATTAAAAATACAAAAGATAAATATTTAATTCTTCCATTGCTTTTGTTTTAAATATTCTTCTTATTGTTTAATTTATTAATATTAATCAAAAATAACATAAATAAACTTTCAGTTCTTGCATAAAATAAATAAAAACCAAAACATCATTTTTTAACAAAAAATTAAGATACTTCACAAAAGTATAAAATATATATAAAATAACCAGAAGATAATTGAGATATTTTAATTGTTTCCGAAACATGACAAACATACAGTCTTGGAATGATCAGGACAAATGCGTTTATTGCAAGCGTTACACACTTTACGGGTGCTTTTATTACGGGCCCTTCCACAATCGTGGCAACGGCCGACGTAGTTATTGTGCGTTGGACCTTGATGAGTTACAACTTGTGGAAGATCCAGGAAGTCTTTTATTTTAAATTTTTAGTGTTCTAGGTAGCGTGGTAAGTGTTAATCTTTGGTGAGCCAGTGGTTTCATCCAAGACAAGGCTAAGTCTATGAGAAAATCACCCCTTTTGACAGATTCATAGTTACTGTTTGCAGTGTAAATGCATAATGCGTTGAGAGCACTGAGGTTTACAAGATTATAGAACTTAGTCAGCGGCCACCTTCTCGAATTCCTAGATACGTCATAAAGAGAACACACATTGCCAACCAGATCAACGCCATTTTTAGTGCGATTATAGTATGTTAATATATTATTTCCGGCTTTCGTTGATCTCCGTTGTCAGAATCAATCGCTGTATCGTTGAGCATTGTAGACATGGCTATTACCACTTTCTTGGCTTTTAGTACATAAGAAACCAGAGTATATGGAGAGTGGAATCCAAATTTTGAGGAGCATATTGGATTGCCTCTAGCTATGAATTCCCGGTGAACTTCGCTTTTATCTTTTCGAACGGTAGCAACCATTGTAATTCCATTATCAAATCATTGCTTTGCTATTTTCAGAGAGGAAAACCAATTGTCCATAGTAATATTGATATGTCTATTCGAAATAGGTTGCACCATTCTCATCACGATATCAAATCTCTCGTTGCTTAACCGAAATGGACCTTCGGGTTGTTGGCCGGCGTAAATTTCTAAGTTATAGGTGTAGGGGTAATGAACATCTACAAGTGCAAAAACTTTCAGTCCATACTTAGCAGGTTTATTTGGAATATACTGCCGAAAAGAACAACGCCCTCTGAAGGACAAGAGTTGTTCGTCCAAAGTCATTTCAGCAGAGTAGCATACATATGCAAATATTATCAGAAAAGTTCCACAAAATTGTAAAATGAAAAAGTATGCCAAAAGTCCACTTTTCTTTACAAAGTATAACTAGCTATTAACATAAAACCTAATTTAAAATACTTACGTAATCGGTCGCGCGGCATACATACGTAGACCATGAATTTCACGAACCTCTAGCGATAAAACTGCATTCGACAATTAACAGCGGAACACTGAGAGTGACTCTCTATTTGTTAGTTACAAGTAGCAAAAATCTCCGATGAAATCGATGCAAGATTTTCAAGAAATTTAAAATTTAACAATGGTGGATTACATATGTAGACCGCGCGACTACTGCAGGGTTAAAAACAATATTTTTCAAGATATTACAACAGTAATTAGTAATTGAGATCTACCGGAAAAATTGCGTTAGCTGTTGCGTCATCCGGCATTGCCGCTACTCTTTTGGAAAGAGGCCGAACCACACACTCTACAATGAAGCACCCACTGAAAATCGCCACCGATGATGATAACAGCGTCTGTAGTGTTTCTAGACAGAGCAATACAGGAAAATTGATGCGTGACTGCTCATTAATAGTCTGGGACGAAGCTACCATGTCAAACAAGACGTCTGTGGAAGCACTGGATAGGACAATGCGCGATTTGCGCAACAAAAATGCACCTATGGGTGGATGTACAATTCTGTTCTCAGGAGATTTCCCTCAAATCCTACCAGTTGTGACTCGAGGAACACGTGCTGACGAAATAAATGCTTCGCTAAAAAGATCCCACCTTTAGTCGTATGTCAATAAATTAGAGCTTAAAACTAATATGAGGATTTCGTCATCTTCACGTGAGAACAGGCTATTTCCAGAGATGCTGCTAAAAGTTGGCAATGGAGAATTAAGGGGGAAGTCTACTGTGACAAGGGAAAAAACAGGCTTATTTTCCGGATTTTATTTCTAACAAAATGTTGCTCGTACATAAAATCTATTTAAACTCTTATCTTTATTATATATTTAAGTTTTTGAAAAAAAAATTTTAAGTCAAAATATTCAAAATGGCCGCTGTGGCACTTCTGCAAGCGCAGGTCCACTTTTCTTAGGTGCCTAAACGGTGTACATGAAATCTTACGTTTCGGTGATCTAAAACAAAAAAACAAAATATTGTTATCATATACATAGTATTGACTCTCGTCTGACGTAGGATTATGTCGATAAAAAATTTTGGCGTTGAAAAAAAAATTCTTGAAATTTTTTTCTTTTTTTTTGCCTAAAATTGATGTTACTATTGTTTATAACAATTTAACAAATAACGATATCAAAAAAATCCTATGTCAGACGAGAGACACTATTACAGAGAATATATAATTAAATTTTTAAGCTGATTCATTTATCAGAACTCGAGATATCGTGTACACCGTATACAAAAACTTAGTTTCGAGAAAAATGCGTTTAAAGTTTCAGTATAGCAGGTACGCGCTTTGGAGCGCTTCGGGAAAAGGTCGAAATTTCAACGAAGAAAAATTTAGCCAGCTGTAACACATATTGTACCTTATTTAAGAGGGTTCAAAGTATTTTTAAGCTAATAAAAAAAAATCGATTTTTTGAAAAATTCACAGTAGACTTCCCCCTTAGCACAAAGTGAGGGAAGGATTAACCTAGAAAACCTTTGTGTTTTGATAGACAACATCCAAGAGTTAGTCAACAATGTCTATCCAGACATTGATAACATAAGTTATAAGACAATATCTTGGTTTAAAGAAAGAGCTATTCTGTCACCAACTAACGAACAAGTAGATAAAGTAAATAACTTGATTATTTCAAAGATTGATGCGCCGACGAAAATATACTACTCGGTCGATACTGTTCTCGATTTGGAAGAAGCTGTTCAATTTCCTACAGAATTTCTCTCTTTGAAACCGTCTGGACTCCCTCCTCACAAAATGGAGCTGAAAATAGGTTGTCCTGTTATTTTATTAAGAAACCTAAGTCCACCTAAACTTTGCAATGGCACGCGTTTGATGGTAAAATCACTGAAAACTTTCATAATAGAGTGCACAATACTCACAGGATGTGGTACCGGAGAAGATGTATTGATTCCCCGAATCCCTCTGATACCATCGGATCTACCATTCCAATTTAAACGCTTACAATTTCCGGTAAAGACATCTTTTGCAATGACCATTAATAAATCTCAGGGTCAAACCTTCAACGTTGCAGGCTTAGATTTGAGTGTTGACTGTTTTTCACATGGCCAACTGTATGTCGCTCTTTCAAGAGTAATCTCTAGAGAAATCATGTTTGTATTGTCTAATGACAAGAAGGCTATGAACGTTGTATATAAAGATATTCTGTAATATAGTAATTGTTGTAGAAATAAAATAAATACATATGTAAAAATGCAAAAAGTTAATATGCAAAAATGAAGGGTATGAATTTAGATATCCCAAAGATAGCAGGAAATCTTCATGCTATAAAGAAAGGAGAATTGTTTTACTCCAAATTTAACGCGTGCGGGCCACGGGCAATAATGAATAAGCCAAAACTACTGGATCGATTTTAATCATTTTTTCAGTGAGTGACATAGGGTATATATTTTATACCCGTGCGAAGCTGGGCGGGTTGCTAGTTTATTATAAAGTACAAATTATTTTTTTTACTTCACTTTTCAATGTTATTTTGCTTATTAGCTTTTTCAAGTTACTTTTTAGTAGGAAATAGTTGGAGAATTCATTCTTACCAAAAACATAAAAAGCAATTGCATCGACATTTGTGTCAGCTTCTGCAGCTTTTGTTTTGATAGAAGCAGAATAATAATAAATACATGAAATGTTTTTGTTCAAATGAATAAATTTAACTGTGTTCAAGTTCTAAGTTTTAGTTTTGCTCCACAAATTTTCCTTAATTCAGTTTTTGGTGCCCTGTGGCGTTTAAGACCGCTGATATGTAATACATATAAATATATATACATAGCCGTGCGTAACTATCATTCGAAATGATAAAAATAACTGCATAATATTTTCTTGAATTTCCTTATAGTGTATATAAATGTGCACACGAACTAGTGGTAGTATTAAATTATTAGTTTTTTGCTTCAAGTTCTGTTACGTTTGAACATTGGTTGAAACTTCTTAAAGGAAATAGTTCTATGAGACAAGTACTTTCGTTATGATTCCATTTCTTGTTGTGGCAATTGCGTAATATTTTTATATACATTTCACAATTTAAAAGATTCTTTAAACTAAGTTGAGTAGTTTCCATTAGCAAATAAGTAGTTTTCATGCGGGGAAAATAACTTTTTAAGATACTATGCCAAGAGGAACACAACTATGCACCGAGAAGCGTGCTAGTATTACAGCTATAACTATAGCGTAAAGTAAAAATTGAAATAAAAATACCATCCAGAACTTTTTGAAAAATCCTGATGGATATGCAAAAATTAAAAGGACTGGTCCGAAGTCTAAAATTGGCAACAGGTGTAACAGAGATAAGACGGTTAGCTAGCCACGTTCCCACGTCGTAACCGGAACGGCCCGAATTTATATCCGGCCAAGGAATATCACTACAGCAGCATTCCCTGTACACGTATAGGGAATGTTTATGCTGCTACAACAACAACAACAACGATTGACAATACCCCAATTTGTTTAACTTCGCATAAGGTGAACGCAGCAATGCTCCAATCCACAGCGCTAAGTGGACAAAGGAGTTTTTCCAAGTCGAAAAATATTCCTGTTCTCGAGTAGCCCGCAGTTGGTCCAGACCTAAATCCAATAGAGAACCTCTAGAACATTATTGGCAAGAAAGTTTAAAAAAGCCGGGCGCAAGTTTATTAGCCTATTGCACCTTAAAAAAAGCTATTCAATAGGAACATGCAAAAATCGTCTTAGTGTTCTTCAGTCACTCGTGAATTCGATGTCTCGACGACATACCAATCTGTTACAATAAATAACGGAGGGCATACAAGCTATTAAATATTAGTTTATAGTTTGAAGAAAAACTTAGGTTTAATATTAGTTTTGTCCCTTATACCTAAACCTATTTCCTCCTAAATTTTTACAATAAAGGCTGAAATAAATTCTTATTCTTACTTTTGTTTTCTTCCCTTATTCCGAAACGTAAACAAATTTAACATCCGATCATTTTATTACAAAGGGCAACATTTTTATTCAGTATTCCATATCGCTTAGTGCACATATTCAGTGTACAAGCTTTAATTAATTGAGCTATACCGCTCACCATGCTCATTCCTTTTTTCATATAATTTTTTTTATTAAAGAGTCGCAATCTTAATTAAAGTTAAAATTGTACGTACCTTATATGATATCGACAGGATGAATCCAAAAATATTTCTAATGAAATCGGATTCCTTGATGAATTATAGCCAATCGGGCTGGAGACAGGAACATTTACATAAAAGAAATCAGCTGATGGGTCTCTGTTTCAAAAATTCGCTTAAAATTAATTACCGCAACAATTATGCTTATATAGTATATAACTTACAGAAGGGTTTGATATTTAGTAAATCCTGGGGCCCAGGGTATGCACATTTTAATGATAATGGGTTTCAGATCACCCATACAAGTTAATGGCTCTACTCTCAATTCAATAGTTGGATATGTTTCTTCCAGACCTATACAATTGCAATATAAGAAATTTATACTTTTAATGTTATTTTCTAAATAAAGAAGTAAAAATGTACTTTTAAGTCAGTCTTGTTTGCTTTCTGAGTAACGTAATCTTCATATTTTCTGTTAAATTTAAATCATCAATATCTCAACGCCAATTGTTTGTTTTCGCTATTCGTCTTTGAAACAGTCTCCAACACAAATTGATAAATATTATAAACACATTGCATTATGAGCTTCAGAAACATTTTATCTATTGATAAGTACAGGGTGGGCCAAATAAGACCTACTAATGTTCAACACAAATAACTTTTGCAATAATCATTTATTTTGTTTATTTGTTTTTATACATTGAATATATTTTATGGAAATTATGTATGAAATATTAAATCAGACAAATTTTCACCATTTTTCTCGATACAAAGATTGGCTCTTTTTAACGCGTTTTCCATTACACCACATAATGTTTCTGGTATAAGGCTCAGTATTTCGTCTCGAATATTTTGCTTCAGCTGTCTAATAGTCTCTGCTTTATTAAGATACACTTCGTCTTTTAAATATCCCCATAAAAAGAAGTCGGGCGCAGTCAAATCTGGCGATCGAGGTGTTCAAGGGAAATCTGAATTTTTGGAAATCAGACGTTCGCCAAAAATTTCGCGCAGCAGGCCAATAGTTTGCCTAGCAGTATGCGGAGTTGCTCCATCTTGTTGAAACCATAAATTAGGATACTGCTCCGCCATTCTGGAGTTTCATCCTCATTTTCGAAGAAATATGGACCGATAACTCTAGTGGCCATAACACCGCACCAAACAGTACATTTAGATGGGTGCAACTGATGTTGGTGTGTTGCCCTTGGATTTTCAGAGCCCCACAATCTACAGTTTTGTTTGTTGACATAACCATTTAAATGGAAATGCGCTTCGTCCGACATCAAAACATTATTTGCCGATATATACGCTGCGTTAAAACAACTAATCGTTTGACAAAAATAGAAAAACTCGATAATTTTAACGCGTTGTGTTGTACTGTAGGGTTCCATAATAAATTTCCAACAATTCAATTATAACCTACAAAAAGAGAACAATATGGGGTGGGCCATGTAAAATTTGCTTTTGGAATAGCCTATAAAAAAAAATAATCAATATTTTTTCAATATTTGTTTTTATTTTGAAGATTGAACATTGTCATTTATGAATGAAAAATAATATCGTTCAAATGACAGCCACGATTGGCTTTACAGTAGGCCATTCGATCAACCCAATTTTTAAGCACATTTTCGATTGTTTGGGCTCCAATTTCATGAATGGCAACTTCGATTTCGTGTTTTAAAGCATCAATCGTCTCTGGATGGTTCGCATAGCATTTGTCCTTAACAGCTCCCCACAAAAAATAGTCCAACGGGCTTAAACCGATGTGAAGAAGATGATTTTTTGGTAAAAATGTTCATCTTCGGTCAAACGATTTTCTGCCCATTGAACGAACCGAAAACGCATTGGATGGTCATTAGGCTTCAGTTCTTGCACCAATTGAACTTTGTAAGCCTTCATACCGAGGTCTTTATGCAAAATTCTCCTCAAAGAAGTGCGTGAAATGTTCAATTCTTGAGAGCGATGACGAGTTGAGGTTGTTGGATGTTCACGCACATTTTCGGCTACAACAGCAATGTGCTTATCCATTAACGATCCATTTTCACGAACACGATTAACAAATTGATCCACAAACTGTCTTGTTGGCAAATCTTTTTTTGGAATTTTTTTTCAAATTTCTCAGAGTTTGAGTAGAAGACTCACCACTTTGGAAATAGGTTTTCAATATTTTCCAATTTTGTTCAAGCGTATAGCGTCGCATTTTGTAAATGTCAAACCTTTAAGTAAATTATGAACACATTTGGCATGTCATTTGTGTTACCCTTCTCAAAAATATAGGTGGTTCAAAACGCAAACGCTATATGGCCTACCCTGTAAATATGTCAAAAAATAAAAAGTTGTTTGTGCTTAACACTTAATCGACCGGTAGCCTATTTATCGACTTTTCGATTGCCAGCGCTTATTGACCGGTAGCCTATTAATCGGCTTTTGGTTATCGACGGTTTTTGTCAGTGGGTTGCTCTTTTTAAAACTTCGCAGCGCCATCATCGTTAATTATTTGCAGCTTTGTACTGACCTCTCCAATTTTTTATCAATTATAATAGTTTTTTACCGTTTCTAATGGATAAAGAAAATGCAGATGAAGAGTTTTGCTTAGATGCTCAAATAACCACCAAAATACTTCAGAGCCTACAAGAAGAGCACCAAAATCAGATCATCCAGAAAGATTATCATGCATAAAGAAGCACAAACGGATAAGAATAGAGACAAGTGGTAAATGCAAAAACCCCCAAAAACAATGTAGAGTATGTGCATCGAAAAAGATAAGAAGTCGAACATGTTTCGTATGTAAATTTTGTAATATTCCCTTACATAAGGGAGACCGTTACGAGAGATACCACACTCTAAATAGATATTAAAAAATTTTATTACTGTTACCTTGAATTTATTTCATGAATGTAAGTTATACAGGCAATAAATTGTATAAAACAAATACAAAATAAAGTATATATATCATAAAAATTCCATTACTTTAAAACAAAAGGAATAAGCACAACACAATGCATAGTGAAAATTTAGGCGGTACTGGGAATAAATTCGGGCGCGACTTAGCCGGTACTTACTGAGTGGCAGCCTCAACCACAACCGGTCGATAAAGTGTTAACATTAGTAGGTCTTATTTGGCCCACCCTGTATAACTCGCATTTTCTGCCCCTTGTCTTCCTTTTCCATTAGCTTAAATTTTGTATCCTCTCAATTAAAGTTTTTCTCTCTCATACTTTAAATGTATCCATCTTAGAAAAAAAGTTTTGGATTTAAAATGTAAATATATTGTTACCTTACTTATACTGTTGGATATTAATTAGTTTGGGAGGTTGAATTAGTTTTAAAGGTGACACACAGATGGCTTTATTTATCACTTTATCGCGTTGGCAATACTGAATATATATTCATGACAAAGCCTCATCCCTAGGCTTTGTTTATCAGTATCTGTCATTTCGCTGAAGTATAAACAACGCAGTGTTTTCGTGCTCCGAGTATGTCAACTTTCGTGCCGTCGAAACGCAATTTGCGGGAAGCTTTGCTTTTCTGCTTCAATTTGAAAAAAAATACAGCCCAAGCCCGTGAATTGCTGCAGGAGGCCTACCCAGACCATACTCCGTCGATTTCAACATGTGAGTACTGGTTTCGACGATTCAAAAGTGGTGATTTTCACACCGAAGACAAGGAGCGTCTTGGCCAGCCCAAAAAGTTCGAGGACGCGGAATTGGGGGAATTGGTAAACGAGGACTCGTGCCAAACCCAAGAAGAGCTTGCTGAATCATTGGGCGTTGATAAATCAACCGTTTGCAAGCGTCTAAAAGCGATGGGAATGATCCAAAAGCAAGGACATTGGGTCCCGTACGAGTTGAAGCTGCGCGACGTCGAACGGCGATTTTTTACGTGCGAATTGCTGATCGAGCGACAAAATCGGAAGGGTTTTTTGCATCGGGTGGTGACTGGCGACGAAAATTGGATCCACTACGATAACCCAAAACGCAAAAAATCATGGGGTTTGCCCGGCCACGCATCAACGTCGACGGCCAAGCAGAATATTCACGGCAAGAAAATCATGCTCTGCATTTGGTGGGATCAGGTCGGCGTCGTATATTTTGAGCTGCTCCAACCGGGCGAAACAATCACGGGGGATCGTTACCGACTGCAATTGATGCGTTTAAGCCGGGCATTGAAAGAAAAACGGCCGGAAACGGTAAAAAGGCACGACAAGGTTATTTTTCAACATGACAACGCTCGGCCGCATGTTGCTCAACCTGTCAAAAAATACCTTGGAACGCTTGGCTGGGAAGTGTTACCCCACCCGCCGTATAGTCCAGACATAGCTCCCTCCGATTATCATTTGTTCCGGCATATGAGTCTCGATTTGGCGGACCAGCGGTTCTCCTCGTACGAAGCTACCAAAATATGGGTTGAGTCATGGATAGCCAAGCAGCGGCCAGAATTTTGGAGAAACGGCATCCGGAAATTGCCCGAAAGATGGGCGAAAGTTGTAGCTAGCGATGGCCAATACTTCGAATAAAATATTTTGTACCGTTTTTTCACAATAAAGCCCCAAATCTTCGAAAAAAACCTTTAAAACTAATTCAACCTCCGATTAAATAAAATGAAGACAAGACATTCAGTTTCGAATATATCCCTCGCAATGTCAGCGTTTAGCTCGTACTTTTCGCTATTTGGCTACTGGTGATAACTACAAAAGCTTTTCAGCCTTTTCCCATTGCTACATATACAATATCCAAGTTTGTTCCTGAAGTTTATGATGCAATTTTCAGCGAACTTAAAAATAATTATCTATGGGTACAGTATTTCCATATATGTACATTATATTCTATCAAAGCATGTGAAAATGATCGCATAACCAAAATCATATGTTCTGTATTAACAATTTTTAGTGACGAAAAACTACAATTATAAAGCAACAAGCTTTGAGGAACATGGAAATCTGATACTTGGAACACGTGAAAACGGTCTTTCAACCGTTGGAAATCCAAAGAGTAGGAAAACTATTTTGTGGGATGCGGACAATCCTTTTTAGTTTTTACTTTAACATTTCTCTCTACATTCGTAAAAATAATTATCTATAACACAGAAAGCACAGGGTTTTATGTATAAAAGTATGGTAATAATCTAGGATTATTTTATAATCTCAGATTTCGCCAGAGAAATTTTGTATGGGTAATCTGGTGATGGGTAATTACGCATTGAGAGTTAAGGGGTTATACGCAGTTATGACTTTCAAAAAAATCGATTTTTTTATTGCATTTTTGTAATGTACATATATTCAAAAGTATATGCACGAAATTTGAAGTAGATCTAAGCAATACTTTCGGAGTTATACCTAAATATGTAGAGATGCCTCGGCACGTTTTAAGGTAGGTATTGAAACCTTAAACGTGTTTTTTTCAAAACGGCATTTTTCAAGTCGGTGTACACGATATCTCGAAAACGGCTTGTTTGATCGGTCAACCGTTTTAACTCAATCTTTAAAGATACATTTTCTAGTAATTAATCGTTCCTTTTGTAAATCTGATACTTATTTTCCATTTTATAATCAATTTACGGCCAAATTTTAACGTAAAAATCGAAATCATTTCTTTTAAAAGCTGCCATTTTGTGAAAATTCACTATTTTGATTAGCCGAACGATTAATTACTAGATAATCTAATATATTACAATAACAAAATTTGTTTGGTTTTTTGATTTCAGATAATCCAATCCTGAGTTACGATGTACACCGTAAATCGTCTTTTTTTAAAGGAGGTTCCAGAAATCGCCTGCAGCGCGCTCTATAATCAACATTTTCAAAAATAAAAAATTTTGTTACGTTCTTGAAGGATGCTTTTATAACCGCCAAAAATTGTCAAATTAAAATATTCTGAAGTTTCTTCAGGATAAATCCTTGACAACCCGTCTTTTATTTGCTTCATAACTGCGTATAACCCCTTAAGTTCGAAAAAGTAGATAATATACTTATATGTGAACGTATTGTAAGTGCATCTGAAGTATGTATAATATAACCGATTTCAGGTGATTCTTTTTGCAGCACAGAAGAAGTTGTATTCGAGACCACGAAAGCAATACAAAACACAATATGCAGTCCGGATACGGGTTTGTGCACAGAAATGTTTGTTGTTACGAAAAAGTTATATTTTAAACATTTACCTTGTATAAAGATTTTGAAATATAATGTGCCTTGGACGCTTTCATTTACCAAACTCGTTTTTTGAAGAGTCGACCAACGGGGTACTTTAAGATAAATTTGCCTCTCCTTAGGATTATGTATATCTATGCTGTAAAACGTCTGCAATATATAAGGAAAGTGATTGAAAAATTAAAATTAAAATGCATTTAAAAAGTTAATGTTCAAGTTACTAAGTGAGCGCATTCGTTAGTTTCGCATTAATGATAAAAATAATAATAAAAAGAAAAATTAAGTGTAATATTTGTAATAATAATTTGTATAAAAATTAATAATAATAATAGATAAGCTCCGCAACTACTGTAGTGACTCGAGAAATAGGGTGCGTTTATCTTTGAGCTCCGAGCTCTAAGCTTTACACTTTGGTGTGGTGTTTATGTTGGAGCTGCGATAAAAGCGTAAATCCCAGTACTATTTTCAACTTGAGGAAATGAGCCAAATCGAAAAAAATGAGTGACAGAGAAAAATAAATATTATTGCTTCCTTTCTGTAGAATTTGTCATTTAGCTAAAAATACACAGGTATCTCGCAAATTTCCTGCACACTTCAACCTTATTAATGACTGTCCGTTAAATTAAAAATCGAGGTGATTAAAACAAAAAAATACTAATCATAAATAACCCGACAATTTTATGGGCTGATTTCAATAGTTTGATCTTCTTTTATCACACACAACCGCAATCGTAATTAAAGTACAGATCCGTATCAATGTCCTTAAGTTGCTAGCCGATAGCACTTGAAACAGACACATCAGTCAGAGGACGATAGCTACCCATAAACGGAAGACAAGCAATTAACACGTTACCATCACCACCTACCGCATTCGAAGATCTCCAATTGCGTCGTGAGATCCATGCAACACTTTCACAATTATGCTAAGGAAACTTCAGCAGACAAAATTAGTACTTATTAAGATGGACAAAAATATAGATTTTAAGTTAAGAAGTTCCGACGGATTCTTAATACCAGTGTGATGTACCATAATGGTTTTAACGCTATTAATATATATATCTCTGGTAGCTGAAAGTACGCAAAATACCGCCTTTAGATCATGTGATCGTAACTTACACCTGATCTTTATTTTACTTCCGATTTCATCTACACACTTGAGTTATATATAGTACATAATTCATAAACACAATTATAAAAATTCTTACCGGCGCCCGAGTTGCATGGACAAATAAACCAATATGGCTCCAGTTGGCATATGTCTTTCTTAAATTGTTAATATCAAGTATTGCCACAGAACGCAGTTGATTTTTAGGCGATGGTAATGTTTGAAAATGGTGAGAAAGCGAAATTCCATCCTTACTAAAAAAATCATAATCTCTAGTTAATAAAACAAATATGAAAAACACTACCTGTTTACCAGAACATGTTTTCATTTCTTATTGACTTTACCGAACATCCAAACAAGAAGTCGCCATGATCTAGGTGAAGTACATCAACATATAACTTCTGAAATTAAACAAAAACACAAATTAACTTGATGAAATCATGGAAATATATCTGGAACAATAATGTATTTGGTATCAATTATAAATCATCATTATAAATTAGAGGAAGAATAAAACTAAATCAGCATTACTAAAAACATAATAAAGCGAAGGGCAAGAGAAAAGAAACAAGATTCAAATCATGATTGGTGCAGTAACTGCGCAACAGTTGTTTTTTCCTGGTGCTACCTGGCTCTACAATTTAGAGTCTAGGTATATATATATATATATAATTGGCGCGTATACCCTTTTGGGGTCTTTGGCCGAGCTCCTCCTCATATTTGTTGTGTGCGTCTTGATGTTGTTCCACAATGGAGGGACCTACAGTTTCAAGCCGACTCCGAACGGAAGATATTTTTATGAGAAGCTTTTTCATGGCAGAAATACACTCGGAGGTTTGCCATTGCCTGCCGATGGACGACCGCTATTAGAAAAATGTTTTTCTTAATTTTTGGTGTTTCACCGAGATTCGAACCCTCTTTCTCTCTGTGAATTCCGAATGGTTGTCGTGCACCAACCCATTCGGCTACGGCGGCAGACTTAGAGTCTAAGTAGATATGTATAAATATCAAGTAAAACCTTTTCCACGTGATATTTCTAACAAAAATGAAGCCTTTCTTCTCTTCTCTACAACCAACATGCGTCTCAATACGTTTCGACGAAGCAGGTTTTGGGTTTCAGAGAATTATCAACTGTTTCCACTACGTGTTTGATGGAAATTGTGTTTAAACTGTGATTCCTTTGTTTATTATTTTGTAGTGCGAATCGTATAGGGTGGTAGTAGCTCTGGTGGAGGAGGTCTGGAGCGCGGTGCTGAACTACGAACAGCAAGGAGTCGCTCAAGTTGCTTCTCGACCTAAAATCGAGCAATTTCAGCTGGGACAGTAGGCAAAACATTTCCCACGCCCATAGCGCCACCTGACTTGGGCGATTGACTCTTTCAAGCCCTTTAAGTCACCTGGGCCCGATGGATTTATACCTGCTCAAATGCAGAAATTTGCGGAAGTATCTTGTCGTTGGCTTCTCCCTATCTACGTGAGCTGCATAGACTGGAGCTACATACCCAGATCTTGGAGGACTGCGAGAGTTACTTTCACACCAAAGGCAGGTAAAATCTCACATGTATCCCCTAAGGATTTCAGGCTCATCAGCCTCTCATCGTTCTTACTAAAAGCCTTTGAGAGGCTGATTGATCTGCACCAAGGTGTGTAATTCCTCGGGAGCGTTTATTGTACGCTCAACATGTACATATATTGTTAAGGCAGATCGTTAGAGTCAGTCTTGCATATTATTGTTAAAGACATCGACTTGTCCCTCTCTCAGAAAGAGTTCACGGTGGGCTCCTTCCTTGACATTGAGAGGTCTTTTAACAATGTCCTCCCGGAGGCAATCACTAGGTCTCTGGATAAAATAGGGGTCGGAACCGAGCTCACTAAAATGCTTGGGGATAGTACGGTCGCAGCAGAGTGGGGCAGGTGAGCAGAGGCACTCCGCAAGGAGGTGTTCTCTCGCCGCTTCTCTAGATTGTCCGCGAGTGGAAATGATCACCATTTGCTTTTACACAAGCAGGTTTCCATGAATATTGACGTCCCTACTTGAAGCAAAGTTTGTTTGAGACTCTCCAAATTTCTGTGAAATCTTCGACAGGCCATGTTCTCCAACTCTGACCACCAACTGTAGGCCAATGGAGTCAGATCTGGACTTCCATACGGCCAATCTTCTACGGATCTGGACCCAGGAATATTGTTTTTCAGCCCCTACTGGGTGGTTTTTGTCTTATAGGCTGGAGCGGAATTTTGCTAGAAGATTGCTTGAAGATAGAAGATTGAAGAGAGTACTGTCTTCTAGGACATCCTCCTGGTACAGTTTTGCTCCGGTCTTAACCCCTTTTCAGACACTCCCCACCAAACCATTACGGAGATTGGATGGTGGCCACGCTTAATCCTTGGCGCAAATATGTGCGTCTTTAGAAATTTTAGCAGATTTGGTTATTTTACTTATTAAAAACTTCTTCAACCGTGATTAAAAGATTACCAGTTGAACGACGGAAGGCTTTTATATGGAGAGCATCTCTTATTAGACATGATTTTCTGTTTTCTAAGAGAATTTCTGCGAATTCTTTCTCGGACGGCTTTTATGGCTTCACTGGTTCGAACCATGCGAAGACGACCACTTCTTTTTCTGTCTGTCACTTCAGACGTTTGGAAAAAACGATTGATCGTGCGGTAAACTAACAGTCTCGAAATATTAACTTTCTTCAGCAATTCGTAAATCTCGCTTGCGCTTTTACCACACTTATGTAATGCAACACTTATAACTGCAATGTGCGTTTCCTAGCGTAAGATAAAGCACACAATGCCTTAAGTTTGGCACACAACTCGAAAAACAATGAAATAATATCGACTCATAAATTTCTCGAGACTGCTAACTACTAAGAAATAGTAACAGAACGATAAATTAATATTATAAACATATATCTAAAGTGTACTCCATACATATGTGCCATATGGTTATATACCAGGGTCTTTGAAAAGTGGCACCTAGATGTCATTAGTGAATAACTCCTGAACGGTACCGTTTTCTATCTCATCTTTGACATTTGTTAGATAGTAGAATTTACAAGATAGAAAAACGTGTTAAAATTATTGAAATTTATTATGAAACTGGTTGATCTTTAAGAACAAAATATCGCAAAATTCATGATTTTTTTGGTGGAAATAATCGTCTGAATGAATCGACAAATCAAAATTTAATGAATAAAATTCAAGAAACTGATTTGTCAAGGATGGACGTTTTAGAATATTGCTGCTGTAGCACAAAGTGTTGCAACATCGATATCCCGAAGTTCTCAGCAATTAGGCATTCATGAATCGACTGCCATTTATTCAACAAAATCAAGACGCACGCCACAAATAGGAGGAGGAGATGCTCGGCCAAACACCAAAGAGGGTGTAAGCGCCAATTATATACATATATACGGTTTTTTGATACGATTTCTAATACCATTGCATTTATGTGTAAACAAACATACCTATCTCCATTTATGGATGTTATATTGCTAAAACTGTAAACATATTTTCGAGATGAAGGTACCAACAAAAAAATTATAATGATCGGAAGTCGAATGTATGTACGTAGCCCGCGAATTTGAAAATTCACCTTATTTTTTAACAAACCTCGAATATCCACTATGCAACCACAAGGTAGCGTAAGAATTGGTTTTGTATCTAGAAAGTAATATAAAAAAAAAGAAAACAAAGAAAATAGCATACATATACACATAGCCCATAAATCCTGCGTTCACCTTACAAATCCAGCATTTCATAGCATATTCGGTAAGCAATCCAGATAAACAGAAGAAGTTTTTTCTATCGTGGATTGGCTGAGCCCTCCCAGAGGGTGCCGGCTGGTAATAAGTACCACAGTTTTCCTATTTTCAGGAGGGTAATTAGCTAAGTAAAGGGTACTATGGGCAGGGTTCGATACTCCTCAATAGTACAGCACTACTCAAAGTACTTCTAACGTGGTCGGGGTTGAAGGGATGGATTAAGGTGTGATGCGACCCGTGCCGAGAACCTGTCAGGCTTGGGGCCCCTCTAATAAATAACCAAGTACCGAACGGAGCTTACGGATAACTGGCGCCCTCCGTAATAACTAGCCTTACCCGTGTAGTTCGGAGCTATGCACGGGCGGACATCCTTTCTCCGACACTAGTGGGTCCAAAAATGCAAAGTCCTAATTCTAAAATAAACAAAAAAAGTAGATCGGTCCTCCTTCTAACAGACCGATAGGAACAACCAGTTCCGCAATACGAGCAACGGTCGCACCGAACTCAAAACAAACAGCATCTATAGGCTTAATAAGTCGATCTAAGCAAATAGCGACAGCCACAGCGAAAGCGAGGCCAGTAGCTACACAATCAGTATTGGACACAGGTCCAAGTACAAGTAGAGGTGCACTAGCCCGGCAGTCAACTGCGATTCAGCCCGCAAAAACGGCAAAACAGCACTGCTACTGCTAGCTCCGGTACTGAAGGATGGCCGCTTGTGAGGGTGGTAGACCCAGCGAAAGCGAGCTACCAGGATCGCAGAAACTCAGCTAGGTTCCTAAGGAAAGTGTACGAAACTCACCCAAAGGAAAGTGAAATGTCACAGGAGTTGAAAGAAGCGATTGGAAGAGTGAAAACGATATCATTCCTGATTTCAACTTCGACTTTAAACCTGTACAATCTGCTGCAAAACGACAACGGTCCTTGGAAGAAAATAAGCCAAACACAAAAAGGCATAAAATAATTGGCGTGACGCCCAGAAAATCATGTGCGGAGGTTGCAAAAGACCGCATTATTATAGGAGTTCTAGACGAGAACCCTTCTGAAGGTATGATCCCCAAGGCCCAATGGAAATGGATCGAGGCCGAGCTAACGAAAGTGGCACTGAAGCTTATTCTGGAGAACCCCGGCTCCCCGCCTGGTGCGAAGATTTAGGCTGGCACCAAGGCCAGATAAAAATAATAGCGTGTGACGATGAGAAATCGGTTCAGCTGTACAAAGAGGCCATCTCCAAAGTCGGCGAAGTGTACCCAAATGCCAAGCTAGTGGTCGTGGACAGGATGGATATTACGTCCAGGCCGCGAGCAAGGGTCTGGTTACCTTCAACTCTCGAAGACCCGGTAGAGATAATGAAACTCATTCGGGTCTGCAATCCGGACATCCCAACGCAGGAGTGGAGATATGTAAAAACAATAAGCAACAAGAACAGCGTGGAAGAATCGAAAGAACAGAAGCGCGCCACCATGCAGGCTCTCCTGCTCTTGACTGAAAACTCAATTGAACCGTTACCGAAATGCGATGGGCAATTGAGATACGGTTTTGTAAAAGTAAAGCTTCACATCTACAAAACTGATACGGAAGCAATAGAGTTCCTCACCACGAAGGAAAGCACAAAGCCTATGAGCGAATTAGACCCCATGAGCGAAACAGAGCCAATGCAAGACGACCATCCCACCGAAAAAGAATACGCCTCTTCATGCTCAGAAATGGGCTTAGGGAGGTTGTACTTCGAACGGGAGAGTAAGTATTCTGTACAACAGCGTAAGTATTCCGAAAGGGAACTTTTATGCGAAAATAAAGAAGACCCAGACATAACGCTAACAGCTGATGCATCTTCTTCAGATAAACCTACACCACTCTAAGGAAGCCTGCCTTGCCCTCCTGATCGTCTGGCAGAACATCGTACGGAATTTCGAAATCTGCGGCTTGAGGACATCAGGTTACAAGGTATATAAGACCAATTGTGAAGGTACTAAAAGAGCATGCATAATTGCGAAAACACATCTTAATATATTTATGATTCAAAATTGCAGTAACGCAGATACTACGACGGTTAGCTGGGAAGTGAGCGGAAGCGATATCTGGCTAACCTCGTTTTATTTTGCCGGAGACGACACAGGTCCACTGCCGTCGCCGCTGATAAGAAATCTTGTGGAAGATTGCAAAGCACACAACCGCGAACTAGTTCTAGGAGGTGACGCCAATGCCCACCATACCGTATGGGGGAGCTCGGATACAAACGAACGTGGTAAGTCTCTCTTTAATTATATTATATGTAGTAAGCTTTTAGTGTGTAACAAAGGCAACGAACCCACATTTATTACGCGCAATAGACAAGAAGTTCTTTATATTACGCTAGCATGTCACACCCTCTACGGAAAGATGACGCAGTGGAGGGTTCAGAACGAAAACTCTTACTCCGATCATCCATATATAGAAATAAAATTTGGGGGAAACAGCTCACGGGCCCCGCCTGCCAGCAGGAACTTGAAAAATACCAATTGGCACATATATAAACGGGAACTTAAGGAAAGACTTCCTAATTCCCGAAATATCACTATTGAAGATAGAGAATCGCTGAACGAACACGTACAAATCCTTACGGAGGTTTGTAGAGCTGCGCTAAATAAGGCCTGCCCTATAATTAAGTATAAGGGGAAGAGAAGGCCGCCCTGGTGCACAGTGCGGCCGATTCCCAAAAAGCTGGCCAAAAGTCGAAAAAAAAAGTTTCTAGATAGAGTTTTTTTTGTCTTTGGGTTGGCTACAGTAATGCCTTGAGTAGTGAAAACCGTTCATAGCAACGTCCTGTACCCTAAGTATCCTCTGTATTTTCAGTCACAACGTGGCCTTCGTTTGAGCATCGTATTACTGTCGATGAATAGTGAAAGTTGTACACATTTGAAAGATTTTGTAATGTAGTAAATTGAACAAAACCAAATGGAATCATCTTCAGAAGGTTAGTAAAATACGAGAAATCTTTAGTACATATCAATACCTCAACACAAAATTTTTAGCTGCAGCAATACGTAGATACATTTTTTGCAATTTTTTTTATAAAATTTGAGTTTTCAAACTGTATAGTAATACAACGCCGTCATATGCTGCTTTGAAACCTATTAAAGGTTACTCAAAAAAGTAATGGTTACTGAATAAAACAAGATTCAGCTGTTACCACTTGCTACCTCGCGACCCCGAAAACATATAAATTTACATGCATCTTGATTATGTTCTTGAATATACGCTATTTCACGTGAGGGGGTGGCCAATAGGGGTGGAAGAGGGTGGATTTTCAAAATTTTAAGATCAAATTCGTAATCAGCGACCCCGAAAACATATAAATTAACATGCATCTTGATTATGTACATGGTACATGTACAAAGAATGGCCAGTCTTTGCATCTTCGGGGTCCTTAGGACCGCACCCACAGATGCACTAAATATTATGCTTAACCTTTTACCAATAGAGCAATTTGGTAAGCAAGACTAAGAGAAATCGGCCTACTCAGTACGAACCAAAGAGGACACTCTTTAATTTTAAAAAAATTCCCCTGCATTCCTGGCACAACGGAATTCTGTAAGACCGAGGACATCAATTTAAATAAATCCTTTGTCACAGTATTTCCTTCCAAAGAGGAATGAGACAACGGGCGTATTGTTAAGAAAAATGATTTAAACATCTAAACAGATGGCTCAAAACTGGACAACAAAGTAGGTGGAGGGGTTTACTCCGATAAACTCGAAATATGCCAATCATTTCGCCTACCTGATCATTGCAGTGTATTTCAGGCGGAAGTCACTGCCATAAAAGAGGGACTTACGGTAATAAAAACGAGAGTATTATCCACAAATACTCGGACAGTCAAGCGGCAATAAAAGCGTTTGAATCAAAAACGCACTCGTCAAAAACAGTTCTAGAATGTTTTAAACTACTAAATGACGTATCTAAGTGCTACAAAGTGCACCTTATCTGGGTGCCAGGCCACAGGAATATAGCAGGAAACTGCAAGGCGAAAGAACTTGCACCAACCGGTACAACGCTCGATCTCAAACCGGATAAGGCGCTGATACCCCTGCCTATAGCCACTTGTAAATTACTTATAGACAGGGCAACCTTCAAAAACGTAAATACAAGCTGGCAAAACCTCACGACATGTGAACTAAGCAGACAGACATGGCCGAACTGGAACAGCTGTCGATCGAAGATCTTACTAAAATTTAACAGAGAAGCTATAAGAAAAATGATAGGTGTATTAACTGGTCATTGTTTAATAGGCAGCCACGCTAGAAGGTTAGGACTCCCGTACTTCGATTTCTGTAGAAGCTGTCTTAATACAAAAGAAAAGGAAACAGTCAAACACCTTTTATGTGAGTGTGAAGGCTTAGCTATGAGAAGGCTGCGCACTCTTGATACTGCATTTTTAACCGATGTAGCGGACATAGCCCATCCAAAACTAACGAAGCTCTGCTCGTTTATTAAAGCTACTGGATGGTTTGAAAAGGAACACGTAGGGTAAGGATAAGCTCCAGTAGTATCACAATGGACCTGCGAAAGGTCTAAGTGTGTCTTTATGACAACCACCCTACCTACCCACCTACCTTGGTACGGAATGGTTTGAGTTATTAAAGAATTTGTTTGGTGTTGCAAATCTGCAATCGCCGACATACATACAACTAATTTCCAAATTATCGGAACCTTTTCAGTCACAACGGCACATAGTTGTTGCTCGCTATGTTTTTTTTAAACGGGAAACGAAGCTCAGGCGTTTTTCTCGGAACCGTGTTTTCAAAGTCGGTTGTCAAATGTTCTGGAAAACTACTCAACCGATCTTGATGAAATTTTACACAGGTGTTCGGGATACAATTTTACTCGTGCTTCGACGAAGGATTTGTTTTTCAATTACAACTATTTAAAAAAAAAAAACAAAATGTCAAGCAAATTTGACCGAAATTTTCATTTTTTGGAAAAATGTCTGCCAAAATACCAATTTTTCGTTTTTTTTTCTTTCCTTCGATCAAGCACTAGTTTATGGTCTTAACTAAAACACTTATTTTTGTTTTTTCATTTTCGATGATCCTGTCAGAAGTTATGCTGACAACGCGGACGCATCTTTTTTTCGAGGGGTCACCGAAAATGACGTCACAATGGAGGAGTTTTAATTTTTTTTTGGAAATTATTCTTTAAATATGTATCTATAAGATAGAAAAGTTTGAATTAAATAAATAATTACATAAATTTAATTAATAAATAATAAAATAAAATATTAAATTAGCCTTTTTTACCCGACGAAACCCATGTAACCCAACCAACCAACTGGAAGAGGTTCAAAAATGCAGTAAACAAGAGGATAGAGAAATTCCTATTCACCAAATACCTCTCACAGAAAGAATTGAGAGTAAGGTTATGCAAACAAACCCACACATAATACTTATACAAGAACCATGGGTATGTCACAAGCGTATCTGTGGTCTAAGTGCTATGTCGTGGGGACAAATACTTCATTGTGAAGGGAATGTGAGACCGCGAGCATGTATTATCATGCCGAGGTTGATCGAACACACGATGTTAAAAGAGCTATGCTCTGGAGATATCGTTGCTGCAAAAATAAAGTACTGGAAAAGTGGGAACAGTGTCGAAGCTATCATAGTTTCGGCCTACCTACCCTATGACTCTGTACAGCCACCTCCTTCGAGGGAGCTAAGAGAAGTGGTCAAGTACGCAGAATCCAATAATCTGGGGCTAATAGTGGGCTGTGACGCAAATTCACAGAACATTGTGTGGGGAAGCAGCAAATGCAACCCCAGAGGTCTCAAGTTACTGGATTTTATCCTGTCATCCGATTTGGTCATCCAAAACACTGGTAACAAACCAACTTTTGTGACCAGAAGGAGACAAGAGGTGATTGATTTAACACTTACCAATAGGTCAGTTGGAAATCAAATCAACCGATGGCGAGTTTTGGAAGAGGACTCTCTCTCTGATCATCGTCTTATCGAATTCCGACTGGGAATTGACACAATATCAATACCTTCCGGTAGGAATCCTCGAAATGTGGACTGGGACAGGTATGGTGAGCTTGTAACAGAGCGATTACCAAACCTGAAAAAACTCAAATCAGCAGAAATGATTGAAGATGCTACTAAGAAATTAGAAGGTACTTTAATCAACTGCTTTGAGGAACTGTGTCCACTCAGGCAAAGCAGACAGGGGAAAGCGGTTCCTTGGTGGAACCCTGAACTGTCGAAGCTTCGTGTACGGTCCAGGAAACTTCTTAATAAGGCCTTGAAGACCAAAACAGAAGAGGACTGGGCCAATCATCGACTTACACAGAGAGAATATAAGAAAAAAGTACGGCAAGCCAAACTTGAATCCTATAGAAATTTCTGCAGTAACGTCGAAGAAATGAGGGAAACAGCGAGACTTTGTAAGGTCCTTCATTTAGACCGCTCAGTAAGGCTGGATTCCATTCGAAAACCTGATGGTTCATACACCATTTCCAAATCGGAAACGTTTAATGCTCTACTCGAAACCCATTTTCCGGGTAGTAGAACTCTCTCTGAAGCTGAGAGTGGCATGAACAATGACGGTGGCAACGGTGGAACCTCTAGGTACAGCTGGTATATTGCTAGTCGGATAGTGACAAGGGAATCGATAAGGTTTTCCTTATCTTCCTTTGACAACTTTAAGTCCCCTGGACCTGACGGAATATATCCAGTAATGCTTAAAAAAGGAGGAGACAGGCTGATTGAGGCCCTGAAAAGGATCTTCACAGCCTGTCTTGCATTTGGTTATATACCATCCCAATGGCGACGCGTAAGAGTAGTATTTATTCCAAAACCAGGAAAAGATGACTATTCCCTAGCAAAAAGTTTCAGACCAATCAGTTTGACATCGTTCATGTTGAAAAGTCTGGAACGAGTGGTGGAGAAACATATTCGAGTGGGGGTATTGCCGAGAAGTCCACTCAGTAGAAATCAACACGCTTACCAGAGTGGAAAATCATGTGAATCAGCCTTACACGATCTTGTTAGCAAGATTGAAGCTGGGCTGGAAGCTGACGAATACACAATGGGCGTGTTCGTGGACATTGAGGGGGCTTTTGATAATGCCACTTTCGGCTCGATATGTTCTTCTGCCGAACGACACGGAGTTAATCAAGCCATTATAAAATGGATATACTCCATGCTCTCTGAGAGGCTGTTAACCGCTGGTGGAAGCGACGACGAGCAAATCACAGTCAGGGCCAAGCAAGGATGTCCCCAAGGGGGTGTTCTTTCTCCGCTGCTGTGGTGCTTCGTCGTAGACTCCCTATTAGCGGAGATGCAGGAACTCGGCTTTCACGTCCAAGCATATGCGGACGACGTCTGTGCGCTAACATCGGATAAATCTTTAAGGAGGCTTTGCACGAAAGTGCAGAGTATCCTTGACAAAATCGATGATTGGTGCATGAGACAAGGTCTTTCCGTTAATCCGAACAAAACAACCATAGTCTTGTTTACGAGAAAACGGAAATTGGATGGACTCAGTCTTCCAACACTGAAAGGTGTGACACTTGGTCTTTCCAACGAAGTTAAATATCTAGGAGTAATCTTGGATAAGAAGCTGTCCTGGGAGACACACGTTTCACTGAAGGTGAATCGTGCATTGAAGATTTTTCAGCAATGCCGTAGAGCCTTTGGCAAAACTTGGGGTCTGAAACCTGCTGTGGTCCTATGGATATACACGGCACTTATCAGACCAATCATCACTTACGCTTCTGTGGTCTGGTGGCGACGGAGCATGGTTAAGTCCACAATCCGGGAACTATACAGGCTGCAAAGAAGTGTATGTTTATGCATCACGGGTGCCATGAGTACAACCTCTGGTGATGCCCTAAATGCTATGCTTAATCTGCTCCCCCTGGATCTTAAGATACAACAGGAAGCAATAAAAGCAATGTGTAGACTCCATAAATATGGTTTCTGGCACGAAGATGGAACTTCGGGACACAGAGAAATCTTTAAGTTGCTGTCGGAGCAGTATCCACTGTTCTTGGCACCTAAAGATGACCTGATACCCACAGTTTCGTTCGGAAGGAAATTTGATGTCATATTTCCATTGCGTGAGCAATGGAGCAATCCAGAATGCATGCAGGGAGGTTTGACGGATATTTTCTTTACCGATGGGTCCAAGACTGAAATAGGGTCTGGAGCCGGATGGTACTTAAATGATAGTAATAAGTATCACTATGCTATGGGGGGAATGGCAACTGTTTTTCAAACAGAAGTTTTTGCCATCCTAAAAGTAGCCGAATGGATAATCGAGAGGAGATGGAGCGGGAAACAGATTGGAGTCTTCAGTGACAGTCAGGCTGCATTGAAGGCCCTGGAGAACGCGAAGCAAACCTCGAAGATTGTTCAAGAATGTAAGAAGAAGCTTAATTCTGTCGCAAGACAAAACAGGCTTGTACTTATATGGGTTCCGGGACACTCCGGTGTTCAAGGAAACGAAATTGCCGACGAATTGGCCAACCGTGGATCAGCGGTGCCCCCACAGGGGCCAGAGCCAATAATCGGAATCAGTCCCGCAGGAATCAAGAACTGGATCAACGATTATGTAGGCAATCTACATAAAGAGCGATGGTCCGGTCTAGAACGCTGCAGAACTGCAAAGTGTTTTGTGACAAGTCCGAACAGAAAACTGTCAAACTTTCTACTAAAACTTAGAAGGAAAGACATTCGGTTGATGGTCGGCATCATTACAGGACACAACCCATGGGGTCAGCATATGACCACCATTGGAATCATCGAGGACCCGGTATGCCTGTCCTGCTTGGAGGAGGCGGATAGCACTGAGCACTTTCTCTGTGAGTGTCCTGCCTTTGCTAGAGCGCGACTACGGGTATTGGGTTCCGATGTCATGGGAATGAGTAATATTCGTTCTCTAAAACTGGAGGATATTTACAGATTCGCCAAAGAATCTGGAAAATTCTCACAGGACTAACTATCTCTATCTCTGTCTCTATTCTTTCCTATCTCTTTCTCTGATACTTTTCTCCCTCCCTCCTTAACTATCTACCCCCTTTCCAGAGCTTTAAATACAATGGGCTTTTTAGCCTGAGTGTTTTAGGAGCCACCAAATCTCCTGGTGCTCCTTGGCTCGACCTCTTCAAATTCAAATTCAAATTCAAGGTTATATCACAGGAAAAGGCATTTAGTAGGACCTACAAAACGTCCTGCCCATAAAATTTAGTAAAAAAACTCACCCTCCTTGGTGGAGCAGTGGGCTCTTAAAACTAAGGGAAAAATCTATATCAACCTCAGGTAATCGACGGGAAATTGGGAGTTGTAAAGAGAAAGTCGGCGACAGTACAATAAGGCAATTATGGCCGCCAAAAGAGCTGGAGGGAATTTTGTTCGTCAATCGAATCCACCAGGGATTCTGCTAGACTCAGCCGTGTTCTTTCCAAAGACCATTCAATGGCGTCTTGGGTTAAGAAAGCTGATGGACTGTGATACTTGGACTGCAACGGCAGAAGAATTGCTAGAACTGAGAGGAAACCTTGGACTGTATGCTACCACGACTAGAGAAAACTTGTAAAGCGTCTTTAAACTTAGGCCATATTCCAGATAATATAGTTGAAAACTAGTCAAGGTCGTCTTCATACCAAAAGTAAGAAGGAGGGCATATGAGTCAGCGAAGGACTTCAGGCCAATCAGTCTTTCCTTTTAAAAACCTTTAAAAGACTTTTGGATATACACCTCAGAAGCTCTTTGGAGGGTTCTGGTATATCAACTGCACAACATACTTACCTTAAAGGCAAATCCACAGAGACAGCGCTTCACGAGGTTATCCGAAGAATAGAGGGCTCTCTAGAGAACAAACATCATACCTTGGCGGCATTCTTGGATATAGAAGGCGCCTTTAACAATGTTAGTACAGATGCCCTCCAACAGGCGTTGATAGACTTAGAGGTGGACAATTGCATTAGTAATTGAGTCATCTGTATGCTAGATATCGGGATCATCAAATCTAATATGGGTAATATCAACATAAGCACGAAGATCCACAGGGGGCAGTATTATCTCCGCTTCTCTGTCTATGTGCGATCAGCAAAATCTTAATAATGCAAGTGGGGTAAAAGCGGTGGCTTACGCTGATGATGTGGTGCTAATGGTGTCAGGACTGTGTCCTAAGATGATCAGTGGGATCATCCAAAGGGCGTTAGGCGGGCTTAACCCTTGGGCCACAGGATGTGGCCTAAGTTTAAACTCGCGTAAAACAGAACTTAAGCTTTTTACCACCAGATATAAGGTACCAACTTTTACCCTGTCAAATATCAACGGACAAACTCTTTCACTTTCACCCAGTGCTAAATACTTAGGGGTAATTCTGCACTCCAAACTTAGCTGGAAATAAAACGTCGAAGAACGGGTTAGGAAAGCAGAAATTGCTTTATATGCCTATAAACGTATATTTGGAAGAAGATGGGGTCTTCAACCTAAGTATACATTATGGTCGTTAACCACCAATTTTATCGTATGGTTCGGCAGTTTAGTGGAAAGCTCTAGCCAGAGATTACAATACCAAATTACTTGGCAGAATACAAAGATCAGCCTGTGCAATAACGGTCGGTGCAATCAGAGCATGTCATAGGGAGGCACTCAATGTACTGACACACGTTATTCCAATAGACCTACATATAAAGAAGACTGCAACCATGAGTGTATTTAGGTTAAATGAGCGGGTCGCTGGAAAGAAAAAACGTATGGTCATGCCAGTCTATTATTGCGACAAACTCAGCTAACCTGGGTGAGGACTAACTACATCGTTCCGACGGTAACTTTCAATAGGAATTTTGCCACTCTCTTCTCATCTAAGGAAGTATGGAATAAGCGATTCTCTCTAAACAACTTCGACCCTACAGTCTATACAGATGGCAGTAAAATGGATTATGGTGTTGGAGCTTGTATATATTCTCAAAGACTTGGAATTGAAAAATCTGTGCGTCTCCCTAATACCAGCAGTGTCTTCCAGGCGAGAGTACTGGCATTTGGGGAAGCTTGTAAGCTACTAATCACATATTTCTCTTTTAAGGACAATATCGCTATTCTTTCGGATAGCCAAACTGCAATCCAGGCACTGGGTTCGGCTACAACAACCTCTAAAGGGGCGGAACAAAGTCGGAATGGGCTTACCAGCTTGAGTGAAAACCATAAAGTAGCCTTAATTTTGGTCCCGGGGCACCAGAACATTGAGGATAACGAAAACGCCGATGACCTGACAAGAGGGGGATCTGTCATGAATAACGTTCTTGCAGTACCGGTATTCATACCAGTAGGTGCAGTCAAGAATGCAATTTCCCTAAAATACCTTCGAATCGCAGATTGTAGATGGAGACACCAAACGAAATGCAAAATTAGCAGGACTTTATGGCCCATCTACAACCTCAAGCAATCGTCGACATTGATAAACATGAAACGACGGGACGCCTGTAGGCTAACGGCAGTCATAACTGGCTTCTGGCCTATCGGAGAACAAGCCGCAAAAATGGGCATCCCTCAAAACACATACTGTCTTAGTTGTAAACAACCGGAAAAAAAGGAAACATTCTTCCATTTCCTCTGTGAATGCCCTGCCCTATGGAAGGACAGAATGTTAACCCTGGGCCAACCGCTGATCGAGAGTCTCGAGCAACTGTCTGGCTTAGACGACAACATCCTAATAAGGTTCCTAAACCGCACAGACTGGATACAGTCTTGCTGTAAATAACTGTTAAATACGTTGGTAACGAGGATGTAGCAACAAAATGGTGCGGAAGCGCTAGTTGGATTCTGGTTGAATCACCACTCTAACCAACCAACCAACCATCTACTAAAACTTGGAAGGAAAGACGTTCGGTTGAGGGTCGGTATTATTACAGAACACAACCCATGGGGACAGCATATGACCACCAATGGAATCATTGAGGACCCAATGTGCTTGTCTTCTTTGGAGGAAGCGGATAGCACTGGGCACTTTCTCTGTGGGTATCCTGCCTTTGCTAGAGCAAAGCTACGAGTTTTGAGTTCTGATGTCGTGAGAATGAGTAATATTCGTTCTCTAAAACTGGAAGATATTTACAGATTTACCAAAGAATCTGGAAAATTCTCACCTCTGTCTCTATTCTTTCCTATCTCTTTCTCTGATACTCTTCGCCCCTCCCCCTTGACTATCTATTCTCTTTCCAGAGCTCTAAATACAATGGACTGAGTGTTTTAGGACCCACCAACCCTCTTGGTGATTCTTGGCTCAACCAATTCAAACTTCAATTTCAAAATTGTGACACCGCAAATTGTTTAGCCAATTGCATAGACGCAATATGTGACCAAATCATAGTTCGTACACTATAAGCTCAATGAACACAGAGAAAGGTTGGAAGCAAAGAAATAAATAGCAATAGCAAAGTAAGGAAGGAGAGCAAGAACAGAAAACAAAACAAATGAAACTTATGTCGTGCCCAGGTTGTGGTAAATAAAGAAATGACAGATTTAGAAATTAATAACCAAACAAAACAGTTTCAAATAGATTCTGACGCAATAGTCTCTGTAATAGAAGCATATAAAATTTACTTAAACGGCTGAAATAAATACAATGTTCAAAAACTCTATATGCCTTTGCATAGAAACAAATTCCCATGTTAGGTAAATTGCGCACCAAAGCAAGATGTGGAAGTAAGTAAAAGAGCATTTTAATAATAGTAGCAGATGTAGATAACTAGAACAACTCTTTGGTCTTGATCTGTTCAGAGAATTCGGTTTTCAAATTAAAGAACTTTGCAAGAAATATGAAGACATTTTTAACAGTACGAATGTAAGTGTAATTAAAGATTCTAAAGCAAGTATTAGCATGAAGTCTACGGCTGTGCCAACATTTTTCAAAGCAAGACAAATACCATTTGTACAAATACCAAAATTTCCTGAAGAAGCGGATATGCTGGTTGGTTTAGATATTTGAAAATCAATTAAATAGATTTATTGTAACAACTGGGCGCCGCAAATTGCTTCGGTCCGAATTTTGCGGAGTTTTTAGTATTGCAGTAAATTCACAAGGATGGTTCCATGTGTAGAAGTCCACGCAAGTGGGGAAAGTTACTGATCGCCATTCACTTGGGAGTGGCCAGGACGATTCTTCTACATATGGTCCAAGCAGCTCACAACGTCCGGGATTAGCCCACGTATCCTCTGGTTAGCTTCCGAACACCCGTCCGGGAGTGAGCTAAAGTGAGAAGGCGAAGCATCCCAGCATAGCTGGTTGTGCGCTGGGTTTGGGACCCGCCACTTAAAAAGCCCCCCCAATGAAAACAGCAACAAAGCCTCGGATGAGAACTTCCAACACTGATGACGACCCCTGCAAACGAAATAAGGAATACGATTTGAGGGCATGCACCTGGAATGTCCGGTCCCTTAATGGGGAAGGTGCCTCTGCCCGGCTGGTTGATGTCCTCGTGAGAGTAAAGGCTGACATCACTGCCATCCAAGAGATGCGATGGACGGGGCAAGGTAAGAAAAACATAGGACCTTGCGACGTCTACTACAGCTGCCATGTAAAGGAGCGCAAATTCGGTGTCGGATTTGTTGTGGGAGAGAGACTTCGTCGCCAAGTACTGTCGTTCACTCCGGTGGACGAGCGTCTCGCAATAATCCGCATCAAAGCGCGATTTTTTAACATCTCGCTAATTTGCGCCCACGCCCCGACGGAAGAGAAGGACGATGCGACCAAGGATTCTTTCTATGAGCGCTTGGAACGTTCCTATGAGCGCTGCCCCCGCCACGACATTAAAATCGTGCTTGGCGACTTCAACGCCAGGGTGGGCAAGGAGGGAATTTTTGGTCCCACAGTCGGAAAATTCAGCCTGCACAACGAAACATCCGGTAACGGACAGAGGCTGATCGACTTCGCCGGGGCCCGAAACATGGTAGTCTGCAGCACCAGATTCCAGCATAAAAAGATACACCAAGCTACCTGGCTGTCTCCTGATCGAAAAACGCGAAACCAGATCGATCATGTTGTGATAGATGGAAGACACGCTTCTAGTGTATTAGATGTACGTACGATCCGAGGAGCCAACATCGACTCGGATCATTACCTTGTTGCAGCCAAACTGCGCACACGCCTCTGTGCAGCAAAAAACATACATCTACCTACGCAAAGAATGTTCGACATCGAAAAGCTGCAATCACAACAGACAGCCAGAAGATTCGCCACTCGACTCTCACTCCTGCTCTCGGAGAGCACTGCCCAACACACCGGAATGCGCGAACAATGGAGCAACATTTCTCGTTCCCTACGTACCGCCGCCGAAGAAGAAATCGGATTCCGGCGAGCCCGAAAAAACAATTGGTACGACGAGGAATGTCATGCTGCCGCCGAAAGAAAAGATGTCGCCTATAGAGCCACGCTGCGATCGGACGCAACGCGAGCCATGTGGGATCGCTACAGAGAGCTGAAAAAGGAAGAGAGACGTATTATCCGACAGAAGAAACGAGAGGCCGAAATACGTGAGTGCGAGGAGCTTGAGATGCTGGCCAATAGGAACAACGCCCGAAAATTCTACCAGAAAGTTCGGCGGCTTACAGAAGGCTTTAAGACCGGGGCGTTGTCCTGTAAGAACAAAGACGGCGATCTGGTGACTGACGTACAGAGCAATCTTAAATTATGGAGGGAACACTTCTCGAACCTGTTAAACGGTGACAGCTGCGCATGTCATAGAGAATGTGAAGATCCCGATACCCCAATCGTTGACGACGGAATTGTCGTTCCGTTACCCGGCCATGACGAGGTGAGAATAGCGATAACGCGGCTAAAGAACAACAAAGCCGCGGGCGCCGACGGACTGCCGGCTGAGCTATTCAAACATTGCGGCGAGGAGCTGGTAAGGTGCATGCATCAGCTCCTATGCAAAATATGGTCGGATGAAAGCATGCCTGCCGATTGGAATTTAAGTATGCTCTGCCCAATCCATAAGAAGGGCGATCCTGCAATTTGTGCCAATTACCGCGGGATTAGTCTTCTAAATATCGCCTATAAGGTTCTAGCGAACGTATTGTGTGAAAGGCTGAAGCCCACCGTAAACCAACTGATTGGACCTTATCAGTGTGGCTTCAGACCTGGAAAGTCTACCATCGACCAATTATTCACAATACGCCAAATCTTGGAAAAGACCCATGAAAGGAGAATCGACACACACCATCTTTTCGTCGACTTCAAAGCTGCATTCGACAGTACGGAAAGGAGTTACCTGTATGCCGCTATGTCTGAATTTGGTATCCCCGCAAAACTAATACGGCTATGTAAGATGACGTTGCTCAACACCAGCAGCGCCGTCAGAATTGGGAAGGACCTCTCCGAGCCGTTTGATACCAAACGAGGTTTCAGACAGGGTGACTCGCTCTCCAAACTGGATAAAGAGGCAAAGCGAATGGGTTTGGTGGTGAACGAGGACAAAACGAAGTACCTCCTGTCTTCAAACAAACAGTCGGCGCACTCGCGTATCGGCACCCACGTCACTGTAGACAGTTATAATTTCGAGGTTGTAAAAGACTTCGTTTATTTAGGAACCAGCATTAACACCGATAACAATGTCAGCCTTGAAATCCAACGTAGAATCTCTCTTGCCAACAAGTGCTACTTTGGACTAAGTAGGCAACTGAGCAGTAAAGTCCTCTCTCGACGAACAAAACTAACACTCTACAAGACTCTCATCATGCCCATCCTAACTTATGGCGCAGAAGCTTGGACGATGACAACATCCGATGAAGCGACGCTTGGAGTGTTCGAGAGAAAGATTCTGCGTAAGGTTTTTGGACCTTTGCACGTTGGCAACGGCGAATATCGCAGACGATGGAACGATGAGCTGTATGAGCTTTACGACGACATAGACATAGCGCAGCGAATAAAGATCCAGCGGCTTCGTTGGCTGGGTCATGTCGTCCGAATGGATTCAAACGCTCCGGCTTTGAAAGTATTCGATGCGGTACCAGCTGGTGGTAGCAGAGGAAGAGGAAGGCCTCCTCTGCGTTGGAAAGATCAGGTGGAGAAGGACTTGGCTTCACTTGGTGTGTCCAATTGGCGCCGGTTAGCACGAGAGAGAAACGACTGGCGCGCTTTGTTAAGCTCGGCCAAAATCGCGTAAGCGGTTATCGCGCCAATTAAGAAGAAGAAGAAGTAAATTCACAATTTTACCAAAGCAATTTAAAATATACTTATTTACAGATGCAATAGACGAAGCATCGAAGCAAGTGTTTTTTTTTTTTTTTTTTTTTTTTTGAAAAGAGAAATTAAGTGCTTAGGTAGAAAAAGCAGTGCTAAGAGAATTCTTCCAGAGGATTCGAGTACCCGCTCTCAAACTAATTGGAACGCTACCGCTACCACTAGCTCTTGCAGCTGATGCATCAACTTTCGGAATCGGTATAGATTTATCTCATTACTAACATGATGGAGCACCCCATTATTTTCGCATCGAGAACATACATCGCCTTTCACCAATCAATGGTAAATCTCTTAGAATTTACTGACAGAAAATTACATTTCAAATTTATATGATTGGTAAAGTTGTTTATACTTACATGATAGTGTGTGTGTTTCCACAAAGGAATCAGTTGAATAAAGTTACTTCTAGGTCCTTCTCTAAATCCTTTCGAAAAGCTTCTTCGCGAGTCCTCACGCCAAATGGTTTTATTTTCAGCTTTCTGCTCAATGTTGATTTCTTTAGGTAGCAATATGTTCGGTTTCTATAAAATTTGATGTCTTAAAGGATGCATTTAAATTAGAAACTTTACTACAAACCACAAAGTGATTAACTGCAACTTGTTCACGGAGTATTCGGTCTTTAATGAAATACACGTAATTGTAAGCGTCTCGAGTAGAGATGTCAAACATATATCTGTTAATTACAAGCATGAGCTGAAGGCACCAAACTGCCGACAAATGGTCACAGCTAATCCATACTTTAGGTATTGACATAGTCTTCAAAATAAAATTTATAGAAGTTTTGATTTCGGCTTAAAAAGATAAGTAAAAATTATTTACCATAGAATGTAAATCGCTAAACGTTGAAATAGTAAGACCAGGTTGCACAAGTAAGTCACGATTTCCACCGCCAATGGAGATAAGCAATACATTTTTTAGAATGGAGTCAGCATAATCGAAATGATGATTCAGTAGATTGCGACTAGATGTAGTTGAACAAAAATTTGTATTTTCATTTGGTTTAAAGGAAGAGCGCGCATTGGACATATGATCAGTTATATTTTTGTAAAATTCATCAATTTTTTTATCAACAATTATGAGAGGTTTTTTTATAGGCGCAGACAAAGAAATTATTGTGTTTATGTATTTCGAAATTTCAACGTCTCTTAAGACTGCATAGGCTACTACAGCACCCATGGAATGGCCGATTATTACCACTTCTCTTTCCGCTATTTCATTATTCGCATACATTTTTAATACAGCCTTTATGCAAGCTTTTAAATATATTGTTTGTCTTTCTAAGTAGTTGCCATAAAGTGCCGAAAGTTCTTCCTTGAAGTCAACTGAAAATATATTAACACAGTATACATTATTTTTAATTTTATTGAATACTTACTAGTGAAATAATCCAAATGAACGTCAGCTGCATTCCCTCTCCTCTTTCTCAATGCAACAGATGCCAGAGAACGCACCTAGAGTAAATAAGAAAAGCGTTGGTGAGTTTTAGCTCTTTATATATATTACAATATACAAAAATAATAGATTACAAGATTGCAACATTCGTGAGAGTATTTCTAGCTGTGGTGTCACAGTAGAACAAACCAGAAGGCGAGTGGCGCTGTAATGTGTGTGCGAGTGTAATGAAACACAATACAAATGAAAACGGATACCTAATTATTACGTCAGCAAATCAGCTGATTATGTTAAATCCACGGGGAGCGGGATAGCGGTTCACGTGTGCGGCCACAGTCTGTATTCTCTCACAAAATATGCAGTTTGAAAAATGGGCACTATGTAGCCTCCATGCTCATTCTTAAATCCAGATTTAGCACGTTGGAGCTTTTTCGAAGTGTGTTCATAGTGGCGCATTTTTCAACCATTTGAATCCAAAGCAGCGCAGTATATCTCGAACATTATGAACAAATTACCGATTGTTGAAGTCGCATTGAAGAAATAAAAACTTCCATTGCGAAATTAACAAAAGTTGTTTTTAGAATAGGTAGGTGCGGCCGCCATAGCCGAATGGGTTGGTGCGTGACTACCATTCGGAATTCAGAGAGAACGTAGGTTCGAATCTCGGTGAAAGACCAAAATGAATAAATAGTTTTTTCTTATAGCGGTCGCCGCTCGGCGGGCAATGGCAAACCTTCGAGTGTATTACTGCCAGGAAAAAGATCCTCATAAAAAATATCTGCCGTTCGGAGTCGACTTGAAACTGCAGGTCCCTCCATTTTTGGAACAACATCAAGACGCCCACCACAAATAGGAGAAGGAGCTCAGCCAAACACACAAAAAGGGTGTACGCGCCAATTATATATATGTATATATATCAAGTAGCACTGAAGCGCCGTTTTGATACCATTATGAGACTTCGAACGGGCAGATATCTACAGCCAGCCAGAGTTGTTGACATAATGGAAAAGATTGATGGGATTTAGGTTAGCGCACTGTCACAGTGACCTTAGTCGTCGAAGAAAGGAGTACCCAGTGATCTTAATCGTCTAGCTGCCAAACCCGGACATTTACAGAGAAAGTGCTCCACAGTCTCTTTCTCTGAAAGGTCCTCACAGCTTCTGCAGTGGTGGTTAAATGGTAACTCTAACCTCTCCGCGTGTGTGCCGATCGTCCAGTGACCGGTAAACACAGCTACGAATTTGGAAATTGAATGGCGAGGAGTCCAAAGGACTTTCTGAGTCCTTCGTATATTGTAGTGGGCCCAAATGGTTTTCGAAATAGCACATGAAGAAATAGAGCTCCATCTTTTCTGCGCTTTCCTGAAAAATAATTTGTACAGTTCCCCTTTAACAACTGTCAGGGGGATGCAGATGACCGGGTAAGAGGTATCTGAGACCAATTCAGTCCCCTTCCTGAAGGATCGCAAAGACTTCTGCTTGACAAACATTAGCAGTATTCGGCAGTTTAAAGGAGATAGAAAAATTTGCTGATTTAGAGAAAACCCCTGCTCCGACTTCCGATTCCATCTTGGAACCGTCAGTGAAGACAGAGGTGCAAGCTTCGGTGCAGAATTTCCCCTCGATTCAATCCTGCTTATTTGGAAAGATTTCTCTAGCATGACCCTCAAACTCTAGTTTACAGATAGAGAGATCTATTCGAAGTTCGGAGAAATACGGTGTTAACTGCCGAAAATGCCACCATGCCCCTTGAGAGATTTCCTCCAGAGGCCAACCTCCTTTAACCTGATTGCACTTTGAGCTGTGATGGAAATGACGTAAAAGTCGATAGGAAGTAAGTGCATAACGACATTCACGGCAGCACTGGGGCAAGTTTTACATGCTCCAGGGATGCCAATGCATGCAGTCCTTTGCGCCCTCCCCAGTTCAGTGATATTATAGCCCTTTCGAAGAGCTTCCCACCAAACTAGGCACCCATACCTTAAAGTTGGCAAAACCACGGCGTTGTTTTTAGAATGTTAATGAAAAAATTTTTAGCACGAAGTTGCATTTAGTTACAGAATTTTGTAGAAATTAATGTAGAATTAGAGTTGCGTTAAGAGCTAAATTTGCTAAATGCTCATTTAGGGTTCAGTATAAACGGCGAATAATCTGCCGTGACATAATTGTAAATGAGCTATGTGAAATAACTAGGAAGCGAGTATCAAAACAGTAAATTTTAAAATAAAATAAAAAAATTGGTTTGGTTTACGTAAACAATAAATATGATAGAGAATAAATGGAAAAATAAAAAAGATGCATGCAAAAACAAAATTTAACAAATATCTACAATTAGATCAATTCATCACCGGATTCTGTCGAATTCACGGTTATATGGATAAGTACACATAATCTGTCTAATAGAAGCGTGACCGCCAAAACTTAGAAACTATAATATTTGACCAATTCAATTATAGTAAAATCCAAAGGTAGCTAGATCTTCAAAACATCTTCGCAACCAACGGTAATAATGCTTTTTGGTAAATTTTATTAATCAAAACTGCATTCAAATTGGCGGTAAGCACAAATAAACAAAAACAACCTTTCACAACCAACAAAAAATTAACGTTAATTGGATGCTTGACAGTTCGTTGCAGTTGTCGATTATCAGCAGTATACCAGAACCGACGTATATGATTCTTTCTCTTGGAAGTTCTGGATATAAATGTCTCGAGTGTTTGAGGTATCAAGTTAAATTCGTGAAGCTGTAAATTTTGATACTGAAAATATGTAACTCTGCTTTGAAAACATCATGCCAGAAGGTCCGTCCTAAAAGCAAAAGGAGACCATACTGGCGGACTTCGGATATTACCGCCTTGAGAAGCGACACCAGGAGATATTTAATCTAATAAAAACGTAGACAGAGTGATTTACAAGCTTTTAAAATACATAAATACGAGTATATTTAATTGATGCTTACACCCTTTTTGGGTGTTTGGCCGAGCTTCTCCTCCTATTTGTGGTGTGCGTCTTGATGTTGTTCCACAAATGGAGGGACCTACTGTTTCAAGCCGACTCCGAACGGCAGATATTTTTATGAGGAGCTTTTTCATGGCACAAATACACTCGGAGGCGAAAAATGTTTTCATTAATTTTGGTGTTTCACCGAGATTCGAACCAACGTTCTCTCTGTGAATTCCGAATGGTAATCACGCACCAACCCATTCGGCTACGGTCTATTTTTTCTGTAGTTATTTTCCCCCTTTTATAAAGTTACATATTAAAATTTGTTTCTTAAGTTTGTGTATTTATTTTAAAACAGTTTTTTATTAAAGCAATTATTTGATTTGTTGCTTTCTTGTATAATTTTATTTGTATGTGTTTAGAGATTACGGGTTTCAGCGTCTAATCTATTATTTTTACACGCATATGCAGGTCTTTCGTGCCAACTGAAAACTCTAAGGGAAATCGCTTCCGGAACATATTATGGAAGAACCCGATTTCCCCAACTTGCATTCAAATGTCAAATGGAACTCTTTCTTTTTCTAAAGAAATGCTGGGCGTCCCAAGGAACACCCATTCTCACAGGTGCACAGAGGACACTGGCTCCAACAGTCTCAACTTGAGGACCTGGAGTATCACCGAAAACATCATAAGTAATAAAAAGATTGAATGAGTACTTAGGTCCTTCCAATCATGGAAATATCCAAGACTAGTAGGAATCTTTCCCATTACAAGTCGTTTGTGATCTTCTTCTCACAAATATCTACAAGGCTTGCTTCATAACGAGGGGATAAACCATGGCGAGAGTAACTTTCATCCACAAAGAGGCAGGGCTTTGCATGTAGAACTAAAGGATTTCAGCTCAAATTTCATCTATCCGTGTCAGCACACATACTCTAACGGTAGGTGCGTGGACATAGTTCTACACGAAATCGTGCACAAAATGGGAATGGGGCTTGTCTTTAAAGAATTAACCTAAGGTATATTTCCCTATATAGAAGAGGCTTTCAACAACATTTACCCGCCTACTGCGTTGCGGGTGACGAACTCGTCCATTGCAGTACAATCGATCAAATAGGACAGTCAAGCTGCCTTAAACTCTGTACAGTGCAATAGCTTTTCTTCCAAAGTAGTAATTGAATGTAGAGCTATTCTAAATGAGTTGGTCAAGTTGTGCACCACGAACATTGTCTGGGTTCCTGAATACAGAGACACTCCATTGCATCATATTGCATCGCGGATGAGCTGGTTAGGAGAGAATCTAATCTTAAATCAGCGAGTTCTGCTCAATATTTGGGCATGCCTTCATTCTGAAGCTAGCTCTGGAACAGGTCGGTTTGCATCACTCAACCCAACAGGAGATGGACCGCGGAGCCAGCTTGTGAGATAACTAAACATGCCCGGCCGTCCAATAGAATGGTGGATGATATCATCATCGGGCAATGCCTAATGGGAACACACAGAATTCGGAGGTTTCCATCAAATGACTTATGTAGCAGCTGCAGGAACGAGGAGGAGGTGGCGCAGCATTGAGCACGAGTTTTTGGTATGTAGCGGCATTTTTTGCGGAGTAAGAACTTTCGTCTCACTTTTGGATTCCGTTCTCTCCGAAGGGGGAAAACGTAACATACTCATATTTATTTTTTATTTATTTTACGAGCTACATTGCTTGGTTTGAGTTTTAATTTTTTTTTTATTTAAATATATGTTGGCTTATCGAGTTTCACTTGATAAAGCACTTTGCTCTTTCTATGCAGTTTGCTATGAGTCCTATCTCTTGTTAGCAATAATGCACTTTGAGTTTGTTGAGAAAACCTTTATTAACCCATTAATGACAAAGTATGATATATCATACGCAAAAAGAGCTTTTTTCAAAAATTCACCAAAAACCCAATATTATATAAAAGCGTTTTATATTTACAGGACGAGTGAGATAAAAGGGTAATTTGAAAATAAAAACTTTTTAGTTGTCATTTAAAGCTCTTTTGTTTACATTTTTCGGTCCAATTCATGTAGTGTTTTTCGGAAAAGTGAATAATGCCACGCAGGTGAGTTTTATATCTTAAAAAAAACCAAGCAACAGTATTATGCATGTAAAAACGTGCATTAACTCAAAGTTGAAACCATGAAGCATCGAATACATATAAAATGCAGTGAAAAATTCGCCCCGAAATGTGTTTTAGCTTTTTGTAAATTATTGCGTATGTTTTATCATACGTAAACGCTACCCCAGTTTGGCTTTACGGGTATTCATATATAATACCTTTTTATAGACAAGCAATAACCGAGGAGATAATTGGATGGCTCCAAGATCTGAATGAGGACGATAATGCTGATATTATAGACGGCATCAGGAATGCCAATTCAATCGATGTGAATTTATTTCCATTTGAAGAACAAGAGTTATCCGATTGCGAGGATGCAGATGAGAACGATGAAGGTATACTGGGCGACTTGGACCGTGGGGTTCTAAAAAGGCCATGCGCGATAAAAATTGCCAATTCAGAAGTGGATAATGTACAGTTGTTTTAATGATGTGATCAATTCAAAAACCTCGCGGTCAGTGACTTCCACTCAAGGGAAAAAGAAAAAACCCACAATTCGTCGAAAATGGTCCAAAATAGAACTAAAAACAAGAGAAAGCACAAACACAAAATACGCGTTCACTCTCCGGATATTATAGCAGATATTTTAAATAACGATTTAAATCCATTACAACTTTTTAAACTAAATTTTGATGACGATTTTATAAAATATACACAAGTACAGTCTATAAAATACGCTGTAAACAAAGGATATGAAGCGGTGACCCTAAATCTTGAGGAATTGTACACATATGGGGTGGGTACAACAAAGTGACTATTCTCAACCATAATTTCACTTGATTACCTGATAAATTTATTAGTTGCATTTTTAGGTACCAGCTATTCGGATGTACTGGGGACAGAAAGTGATGTGTACAACCATTTAGTGGCAGGTTCAATGGCGCGAAATAAATTTAAAAAAAACACATCGGTACCTTCATTTCAATAATAATACACAAATTGTAGTGAATAATAAAGCATTCAAAGCACAGCCTATTCTGAATCATTTAAATACAAAATTTAAAGAACTTGGAAAAGCATTTGGAACTTCATTTTCTATAGACGAATCGATGGAGCCTTATTTTGGTAAGCATTCTTTCAAAACCAGTAGAACTTCGTCCAGTTTCAGCACGAAAGAGGAAACGAGAAAACGAAACTAGATACGATGGAGTCGAGCACTACGTAAATTACTCAAGAACTCAACGCCGATGCAAATTTTGTGGCAAGTGTACAAAATGTATATGCATGATATGTAATTTCGGATTGCACCCAGATAACTGTTTTTACAAATATCATGTAACTGACTCATCAAATAACTAAGAAATTTAAAAATGTATAGATACATAATATGTCACTTTATAAATAAAATTTTGATTTGAATTCAAAACCTATGTATATATTGTATTTTTATTTTCATAGAAGTAGCTCTCCGAATACGCTTATGTATGATATATCATACGTTTTGCCACGCCCACATCTTTTGAGATATTTTTTTGAAAAATGGAAATGAACCGTTTAACATCAACACAAATATTTGGTGAAAATTTCAGTCAGCTATCTTAACCCGTTTTATGTGTGAGCATTAATGGGTTAACACGGATCGACAGTAAAACACGTCCGATACGCACAGTATAAAAAGTTTTCAGAACAAGTTTCAAGAACATGTAAATTAATTTTAAGTTATTTGGGCCATTCCGTCCGCATATTAATCAACCTCTCGTACTACCCGCAACGCGTGGATGGTCGGGAATTTGTTGAAAATGAACTGGAACATTATGCACTATTTACCAATAAATAATGTTTCTAACAGCTTTGTGCCTTTTAACTTTGTAATTATTTTCATTTAGGTTATGCTCCCCCTCCCCTATGAAGTGAAGCATTCATATAAATTTGTTACGAAAAACTGTTAAAGCTTTTCATTTGGAATTAATAATCTCTTAAGTAATGCCTGGAGACGAAAGCATTGATATAACGGGTGGCCCATACAGCGTTTGCTTTTTGAACCACCTATTTTTTTGAGAATGGTAAATGACATGTCAAATGTGTTCATAATTTACTTAAAGGTTTGACATTTACGAAATGGGACGCTATACGCTTGAACAAAATTGGGAAATATGGAAAGCCTATTTCCAAAGAGGTGAGTCTTCTTCTTCTTCCGCGGTTACAGTAAATGGCGAACGTTACCGTGACATGCTCTACGAGTTTTTGTTTCTAAAAATTGAAGAGGATGACATGGACGACATTTGGTTTCAACCGGGTGGTGCAACTTGTCACACTGCCAAAGTTACACTCGAACTTTTGGCTACCGTTTTTGAAAACCGATTAATCTGCCTCGGAACTGTGATTTAAGCCCGTTGGACTAGGTGGGGAGCCGTTAAGGACAAATGCTATGCGAACCATCCAGAGACGATTGATGCTTTAAAACACGAAATCGAAGTTGCTATTCATGAAATTGGAGCACAAACAATCGAAAATGTGCTTAAAAATTGGGTTGATCGAATGGCCTACTGTAAAGCCAGTCGTGGCAGTTATTTGAACGGTATTATTTTTCATTCATAAATGACAATGTTCAATCTTCAAAATAAAAAAAAAAGTTTGAAAAAATATTGATTAGGTTTTTTTTATAGCCGAATCAAAAAGCAAATTTTACATGGCCTACCCTATAAATGTTTATTATGATATACAAATATTGTTTGTGCAAGGTTTTTTCAGTCAAAATCAATATTTTTAACTATTTTAGCCACTTTTAAAATACGATGCTCCACTAAACATTTTCAGCAGCCACATTATGTGAGACCGTTGTTCAATTGTCTCGCAACCGAGATCCCATAGTTCGACAGTTGTAGGAAACGATTGCTGCTGTAGTTGCTGCCAAACAGGTAAAAAAAAGTGTGAGCGCCTTTATCTTCAATAGCATATACATATGTATATATTAATATTTATAAATATTGTTATTCTGTTTAACGCAATTTTCGAAACGTAAGATACTAAAATCGGCACTTCGCTACTACTGACGTTGATTACTTTTGCCATCATCATAATCTAAGCTTATCAAAAGAAGAGTTACTTAAATTTTATTTTCATAATACAAAACTACTCACTTGTTTGTAAGACCCTCCATTTCCTGGGACAAAAATTACTGGTGCACCATTTAAATGAATTGTTTCCACATCCTTCGGTGTTCTTCCTTCATTGTAGTAATACAGTCCGTAATGAGGAAAATATTCTTTATCGCTAAAGTAAACCCTCTGGAAATTGTGAACTTTTGTTAGGCATACAAATTAAAGCAATACATACATATACTTATTTATATATAAAGTATTAATTAAACTTTTTAATTATGTATTATAAATATGCATATAGACCTTAGCTAACCGGACTTTCATAAATTAACTAACTTTTTTTCACATTGAAATTTTTTTTTTTTTTATCGGTATATTTTATTAAACCAAATCAGTGTTTCCGCGAGGGAACTGTTTCCAATATTTTAAAATGCGGTCAATATTAACATTGGCCCACTGCATAACTGATAAGTTATGATAGACATATACAAACAAAAGTCTTACTCAGAAGTCTTAGTCCTAACAAAAAAGCTACAAAAAAATAATTAAATACAATACAACAAGATACAATAATAATAATGCAACACAATGACGATATCAAGGATATTATATAAAAGTGGTGGCAAGCCGGCACAAAGAAGTCAGTTTGGCAATCAAACCACATTCCCATGGCAGCCAGTTCTACGTTACAGGAATGACTCGGGTTTTTCTCGACCAAGGGCTGCCGCCCTAGTAACCTAACCCTGTCAAGTGTACCGTACCTCACCGCCAATCCTACGCCGTAAGTTTGCTCCAAATATTTCACAAATATATATCACAAATCAAACCTTAACGGTTAGGAGCCCATCGGTGCAACACAACTCTCTCAACTCAGACCCACAACCCTCCTGCTCCAATTCTAGTGCGAGAGGAAACCAGTAGCTCTTAGTCCCCTGCACAGTCTGCTCAGTGTGCTAGACCTGGGTTCCTCGGCACCTGCTATTTGTCAAGTGCAATTCTTGCAAAGACTGCTGCCATTTTCGGCCTGTGAGTGGACACCTGTGGACCTGTGAGTGGACACGCAACTACGTGGAATTTATGTACTGATGGCAACTTCGCCGCTCTCTCCATCCCTACCGATGGCTCTCCATCCCCACTTTGTTGTAGCAGTATACTTATCTCTGTCAGTGTCAGTATACTTATCCCTAAGTGTGAATCTGTGATTTTGTGTTATGTATTGTACAATAGATCACCGGTCGTCTTCGTCTAGCTCATCTAACAGTAGGCCCAGGAAACTTGCTGTTTTAACAAGTTGGGTCCAGAGGGAAAAGGGTATATATATCCATATGGTATGTATGGTATGTACAGGGCCCGCTTATGGCACCAAAGCATGTTTCCTGCACCTGCTTACAACAACGCAGAATTCACCTCATAGCCAGCAGCCGTCACAAGATTTGGGACCGGCAGTTCTAAGTTGAAGTTCCATCTAGAGCAACCTTCTGTTCCTTCTAGACAAAGGATCATCCATTATCATGGTTGACAACGCTCTTTTCGAAATTTAGGTATGCAAGGGCGCGAGCAGAGTTTAAACCTACAGCAGTTTGGGTAGCATGCAGCTCAGGAGCCAACGGTTGTTTTCGATTTACTTATCAGCGGTGCCGGTATGGAAAAACGACACAAACTTCGTAGCGTGTACGCGGTATCGAACTTGTAGCTTGAGCAGAGACGTTTTGAACTGTGGTGCTAAGCATATAGTATACGATCGTTGCCAGTTCAGTGTTACAGAGGGGTTAGGCCCAAGCTGTTGATTGGTCTTGATCACTGCCATTTTGGTTTGCCGTCAATGAAGATAGGGAACAGTGGTCCTTTTGTCGCGAATACGGAATTAGAGTTTGTGGTGTTTGGCCCCACATTCACTACATTACCATCAGCGTTCTCGAGTTTATTTTTGAACTCCCAAGCCGATCACCCACTGCATAAGGTGGCTGAGTTCTTCGAAATTGACAGTTTTGGTGTGAGATCTGCACCCCCATACAGAGTGAAGCGGATGTTTGTGCCAGAATGATCTTAGAGTATACTACATGCGTCGAGGGGCGATTCTAAACAGGTCTGATATGGAGACAGGACAGAGTAAAATTGCCTGATAGTTACAACATGGCGCTAAAACGATTGATCAGTGTGGAGCTGAAAATTAATCGAGATGCAGGGTCTGAGTATAAGCACATTATGGACGCCGCCAAGTGTACGTCTACAACGTGACTTCGCCGCACTTTGCAGTTGCTAATCCCAACAAGCCGGGTAAGTTGAGCATGGTCTTCGACGCCGCCGACGTGTGCTGCCAATTATGTTAAGACGATCAACGCGTTGGAGCACCAAAGTGAATTTGAATTCCATAACGTCGATGCAACAGTGGTGAATGGAAGCAGGCGCCCCACTATAAGAGAACTTCTAAGCATCGTCATGTCAATTTTTGACTCTTTAAAACTGCTGAGCAACCGTTAGGGCGAGATCAGGCAATATCAATGCCGCGTGGGAGAAGTGGCGTAAACAACTATCAGCAGTTGCCAACTACAATATATGTATATATGCAATATACTTCGCTTTTATTTTCGCAATGAAACACCTCATAACCTGCAGCTCCACGTATTTGTAGACGCCGGCGAAGTTGCCTTCGCCGATGTTGCCTATTGGAAATCTCAAAACTCTTTGGGTAAAATTGAAGTCGTCAAAATGTGTGCCAACAAAGACCATTACTGTACCACGGCTTGAACCTCACGCTGCGGTTTTGGGCACTCGCCTTATACTCAGTCTTCACAAAGAGCATTCCGTTACCCTCGAGAACTGCGTACTATGGAGCGACTCAAAGACTGTGATCAAATTGATCCAAAGCGAGAATCGGCGTTACAAGCCTTTTGTGCAGCACAGGGTAGCAGAGATTTTGGCCGCCACAAGCCCTAAAAATTGGAGATGGCGGCCCTTTACACAAAATGTAGCTGACGAAGCTGCACGTGCAAACGATCACATCGACTTTTGCCCAACAGGGCGTTGGTCATATGGACCCCAGTTTCTACAGCAGGAAGAGCATGACTGGCCTTCTGAAGACGTTATCAGTTATGATGAATCTAATGAAAAGCTTCGCCACAAATTCGCCATAGTCATTGTGAGTTGTAACTTTTTAAATTTAAAAAACTTTCCTACTTTTAACAGATTAGTGAGATCAACTGCTTGGGTTTTGCGTTTTGTTAACAATTACCGTTGCCGTGTTCAGCCAGACAGAAGCTATGGTTTGACTGCGAAGGTGGTCGAAAATGCCGCCTTTTATGCCACATGGTACAGCGCGAGGTTTATGCTGGTTTCAACCCATTGAGAAGGGTAATGGAATTGTTCGTAATAGCACGCTGATACAACTTTCGCCGTATGCGGTCGAGGAGTGCATTCTCCGTGTGAAGGGGCGCATCGACGCTGCCAGCTGGCTACGAATTAGCACACGACGCCCCATTATTTTGCCGCCTGGACATAAATTTACAAAACTCCCGATACTGTACTATCATACCATCACGCACCACCAGAACCTGGAAGCAATAATTTGTAGTATTCGCAGCAGTTTTTGGGTACCTCGTCTAAGAAACTTTGTAGCGCAGCATGATCGCTAGTTGTGCGGAGTATCGAGTGAACAAGGCAACACCAGTAGCTCCATTAATGAGACCGCTTCCGCACTAGGCTCACTCCATACGTGCCGCCGTTTAGCTACACGGGAGTCGATTATTTTGGCCCAGTAACCGTTACTGTCCGGCGCAGAACTGATAAGAGATGGGTAGCGCTTTTTACCTGCTTGACTGTACGAGCTGTGCAGCCTGAGTTGGCTCATGACTTAAGCACTGATTCATGCATTATCGCTATACGCAATTTCATAAAACGACGTAGTGTACCCATACGTATCAGACCTGACAATGGAAGGAATTTCGGTCTACCGATCGAGAGACAAAGCGATTCACCGATGTGTTTGATTGCGTTCGTCTGCAGATGAATTACCACAGAAGGGTGTCGAATGGGTGTTCAACTCGCCATTTAATCCAGCGAAAGAGTGATGCTTGGGAGAGAATGGTGCAGTGCGTCAAGCGTGTGTCCCGTTATACTCTGAAAGAAGTTATGCCAAAGGTGCATACCATGCACAGTTTCCTTATTGAAGCAGAAAACGTAGTCAATTCTCAAGTGCTGACCCATTTGCCGTTCAACGCTGATGAGGAAAATCCGCTAACACCCAATGATTTCATATTGGAGATGAAAAATCCTGCACAGACTCCTATTATAGACAACCTAGAGAAAACTTGTGTTCTGCGCCGGCAATGGCGTATTCAATTGAGGGACCATTTCTGGAGAAGTGGATAAGGGAATACCTCCCCACGTTAACTCGCCGTGTTAATTGGTGCCAACGAACGAAGCCGTTGCAAGGAGGGGCCCTAGTATTCATATATGATCCCAATGTTCCACGTTGGGAGTGGTGTCGTGGCAAGGTCCAGCGAGTGTATCCTGGGACTGATGGTGAAGTACGACGTACAGACATACGAACATCAGATAGTGTGAAACGACGTGCCGTTTCAAAGCTGGCCGTGGTAGACGTTGATAGTGCTATTCAGTTACGCAGTCTACATATTTAAGTTATTTGTCGTTATGTTTTGTTGTTTTAAATTTGCTGTTTATCATTTATCCACCTTATGTTGTTCGTTGATGTTGTTGTAGCAACATAAACAATCCCCATACATATACTAGGAATGCTGCTGAAGTGGCAGTCCTTCGCTGGATATAAATCCGGGTCGGTCCGGTTACGTTGAACCTACTGTGGTGGGAACGGCAGTTTCTTATTTCTCCAGTTTCTGTATATAACCACCGTCTTTGTAAATCGGGATGCGTTTCCCCGCCTTTCTGGCTGCTTATGTATATGTACGGTAAATGCGATTTGTGAAACCGTTTACTTAAAATTGTATATAAACAGGACGAAAATATATTTAAAGCAGACCCCGGTCAGCCAGGAAAGGGGAAGAACACATCGCGGTGAGTATTTGTTAATTATTTATAATATGTACCTATGTAAAATGTACTTGTAAATTTAAATTTTAGAAATAAATGGAACCAAAGCGGAATTGTCTATAGATTGGATCTCGTTAAATTAGCGCCACTAGATTGGCGACAGCTGGTATTCTGCATACGATAAAAACATCGGAAAACAAGATTGCTATTCCAAGAATGACTAAGCAAGAGATGGTCATAAAGCTTAAAGATGCACCGGATGGAGAAACATTACAATGATTAAGTAGCGATTGAAGATGTTCTGCAAACCGCAGCAAAAGTGACGATTAAAACTCACAATGTACAGTGCAGAGAACTGGATAATTTAACCACTCCGGGAGAATTGTGTGACGCGCTTCTTGCCCTATGCAACATTAGATAACGAGATACAGCGGTAGTAAGAAGCTTCCGAACGGTGTACAACGGTACAAAGACGGCTTATATCGTTCTTCTTGCCCGGGATGCGAAAACGGTGTTAAGAGTTTCAACATATGCGAATTGGTTAGATGTCAAGCCGGATACGGAAAGTCGATTCTCCTAAAAGCTGCTTCAATAGCTAGGGTTCCGGCCATGTCGCACAAAATTGCAAGGACCACTTAGACAGATCGGGACTTTGTAGAAAATGTGGTCAGAAGGTACTTACGTGCAAAATGCCCGAAAAACGTGCACTATGCGCAAGGTACAAGGTACAAGATACAAATGTCCGTTAACTAAAAAGATGCTAAGAAAAGCCGGTACGAGGGTTTTACAGCTTAATCTCAATCACATACATGAGCACAAAATACATATTGCACTTCTATCGGAGCAATACAAAAACATCGGTAGTTACTCCTGGAAGTCCGATGGGGTTCAAATAATTCGCCTATATGGACAATGGGACATGTTAGGACATAGATCAAAATGATGGCTGCTAAGCACGGCTTTAAACGGGTTAAGACGAAAGGCATCTATATCTTCATTTGTTACGTCTCGCCGCATAAGAATATGAAGGAATGCTGGCACTTCTAGCAATTGAGGCATGTGTCATGTGGCAATCATCCACTACTTATAGCTAGCGATTTCAACGCTTGGTCTACTACCTGATGAAATATGCTCAAGAATAAACGCAGGTGGTATTGGAGAGCTTAGCTCTCGTTTTTGGAATTACTCAATGTGCCACGACAATGCACTTTTGACGCCGCTAGGGGCGAAATCTGGTGAATACGGTGGTTGTTCCAACAGTTCGAACTTTAATTCATGGATTTTAGCCATTGTGGAAATGATTTTGTGACACGGTGCATTGTCCTGATGTAAAATATTTTTTTTTTATTGGGTTATATTCTGGGTCTTTTTTTTACCAATTTTTCCCTTCAGCTAGTCTAAAAGGTGAAAATAATATGTCGAATTTATTATTTACCTGTTTGCAAGTAATCCTCCTCAGTGGTGGTTTGATCCCTCTATCATGGGGACCAACTCAACACGAACTAAGAGGGAAGGTCCATATGGGGATTGGCTAGCCATCCATCCCCTTTACTGCGAAATTTGTGGCCATCTAATCACCATGCGAAGATCACCGTACTGACGAAGATCTCTTGCTATTCCTAAACCCCCGGCATCCCATTATTTCCTCTCCTTGCCATCCCCTAATCCAAGGTGTTATGCGACATCGAGCCCATTGGATGGTTTGCAGCCAGGGGGTTTACTAGACCGGCTGTATCTTAACGGCGCCTCCCTAACACTGGGCTGCCTTAGGGAGTAACTGTGGCCTTGCCACCGCATGGGGCGCTGCCGCAGTAGACCATTTGAATTCCCCTTTATACCACTTAGACCACTGCGCTTGCCTTGTCGAGCAGGTGGTCGTACGAAAAAGATGAATTCAAATACTGACTGAAGCGACCAAACTTCCACTGTAACGGAAGCAGGTTACAGTGCTCGTAGTGCTACTGCCAAACATACGAAAACGCTATGGAATGCACGGGGGGCCATAATTCGCAAAAACTGACCTGGAAAGTGTTGCAAGTGTGAATATACACTAGGAAGAAGCTTTACTTCGCTCTCCGGTGAAGCTTGATGGCACCAGTTCTGTGAGTAAGAAAAGGCCTAGAGCTAAGCCAACCAAGGAGGGGATGAAAGCGAAAGCATGCTACAAGACTGTGGTACAAATCTGCGACCGGTTTAGTGGCATGTCCTATCTGACGCAAGCTGACGCGGGATGATTAACATGGACTAAAAAGGAAGTTGAAAAGGGCCGAGCTTACTTTGCAAATCGCGCTGGGTGAGCTGGATCAAACCCGGAGTTCTCCAACAAGGTTGAGGAGAGACAGGCCGAAAAAGACAGTGGTCGACCGAAAGCGATGGTAGGATGTCCATCACAAAAAGAAAGTACATAAACGTTGCTGCAAGGCTAAACGTGAAGACGAAAAGCCGACAAAATATGTTATGATCCGGCCGGGCAATGACATCGATGGTCTGTGTTCCAAAGTGAACAACTACCTCACCGACCTTTCTCGCTTTTTCACTGCGAGGAATCTCCAACTTTCCCCCACAAAATCCACGGCGACCGTCTTTACCACCTGGACAAAGGAGGTCAAGCTGTTCCTTAAGGTAAAAGTCGATGACACACCAATTACTGTTAACAAACAAACGAAAAGCCGACAACGTCCAAAGCAGCGGCGACAGCCAATGAGATTGCCAAAAAGCACTTGACTGCTTGACTGCGAAAATTTAGACTAAGAAATCGCGCGATTTTTTATTCCAAATTGTCACTTTTTATGAAAATATTTTTTATCGCGATTTTTTAGTCCAAATTTTCACTATTTTTGAAAATAATAAATTATCGATTCATCAGGAGATTTTTTATCCCAAATTTTCCCTTTTTTTTGAAAATATTTTATAGCGATTTTTTGTAAACATTTTTTTAAATAATGATTTATCGAAGGCCAAATTTAACTATTTTAAAAACTTCAAAAGTTCCGTCGAACCTCATTGTTGGTTGGTTGGGTTTTTTCGGCTTCGCTTTATTCTTTTCTCACTATCGTTCTTTGACAGTTTATTTTGCACGGTATTACAAAAGTTTAGACAAACATTTGTAAGAATAGAATTTTAATAAAATTGGTAGTATTATTGCATAAAAATAGCTTTAAATGAAATATTGAATTAATAAAGAGTGTTTATGAGTGAATAATGTTTCTTTCCTGGGTTGACTTTCCATTGTTACCCCGATAAAGTTTTTTTTTATATCTAAATGCGTGGGCCGAATTTAAAAATTATACCACACAAATGTAGCCACTAGGTAGGTTGCCGGCCCTCTTTTTGTTTTCAAATATACATATACATATATGTACATGTTACAAAAAAAAATATTTTTACAAATACTGAAACTTTAGAATAAAAATCGCGCGATTATCAGTCCAAATTTTCGTCTGCGGCGTTTTTTTTTTCGAATATACATACATACATAAAAAAAACATATTTATAAATATTGAAAATAAAAATACAGATGATGTTTTAGTCAAAATTTTCGCCAGCGGCACTTATAAATTTTACGATAAAACAATATTTTCATAGTGGTATGAATTAAAAAACCTAAGTTAAATGCTTGCTGGGTTGACGATTTCTGAATACACTTCTCTTCAACTATATTTCAGTACAAACTGCAAATGCGGTCGGAAAAAACCTAATTTTTAACCTTCTCCTGGGGGTTCTATAAGGACCCTAGGAAGTTGGGACTTTCACAGTTATAATGGTGTGACCTTGCTCTTTCTAATGGGCGTGGTGGGTGGTGCCACACCCCTTTCCCCTCCGCCCCCCACTCAAATATATCGTGGTAGTAAAGGGAAGTTTTGCCGAGGAAGCAAAGCTCCTTTTGTCACCTTCGGAGGGAATAGTCGAGTTTCCATTGGCAAGTTATTTAAGTGTTTAGCTTCTTAGAACAGCACATAAAAACCATATTTTTCAAGTTCTTTAGCTTTTTCGATTATTCCGTATGTCATTAAATCTTATAGAACTTCTTGGTTACATTCTTATTAAAAAGTGTCAAAGCATATTCTCATGTTATATTTATGTATGTTTGTATATGCTTTCATATGTCGTATTAATTCCCGTAACGAGTGACTCCCAATCAAGAGCGGACACTTCGTTATTGACAATGCCAAAATTTCAACACTTAAACACTTAAACACACACACATATAAAATTGTACACAATGCTACACGAAATACAAACCTACCGAAAATTGAGGCTTTTCAAACATATAAGTCATTTGACAGGCATTTTGTTCAACTTCAACATTGATATTATAAACTCCATAAAAAAAGCTCACAGCCGACAATATAATAACAATTACGAAAAAATTCTTCAACATGTCTGTTCAGAAAATTAAAAACTAAAGGCCCAATTAGAGATGTCCTAAACTTAAAACTAGAATCATAACCAAGGCTAATCTATTAAATGTGATAGCAGTTGTACAAAAACAAAAAGTTATAATACGTTCCCGTATAAGTAGATGATCTACTTTTTCGCGCTTAACTCAAAATCCGTAATTAAAAAGCGCGATTTCCATACAAAACTTCTCTCCCAAAATCTAATCCCAAATAATAACGATGCTTATTGACATACAACCCTGTGTATTCTGTGTTATCGATAATTATTATTACGAATGTAAGGAGAAACATCAAAATAAAAATTAAATTAAATGGATGCCGGCAAAGCAAACAGGTCTTTAACCGTAATTCTAACAAAATTTTTGTAACATAATGTTATTATTATTATTTAGTGGCTGGTATGAATACCAGTACTAAAATTATGTTTGAGCATTGCCTGCAGAGGCCATCAGCTCTGTGTCGTCTGTGGGTGTCTGGATTATTTGTTATATTGTCATTTCGATAGTTTTAATGAATTTCCTTATTTTTTCGATGTTTGAGTGACTGGGAATGGCGAGGATGTCGCTTATAGTATTTCTTTTCTTGCGTTGGCGTGATTTGGACATTTGTTGAGGATGTGGTCCAATGTTTGGTCTGTGTTGCAGGTTGTACAGATAGGGTGATTTTCTTTTTTTAAGATATGTTCATGGGTCTGTGGGCAACACAAGGCGAAGGCGGCATCTTGGATCTTTATTCGCTGCGCTATGCCTATATCGTCATAAATCTCATACAGTTCAACATTCCATCGCCTGCGATATTCGCCGTTGCCAACGTCCAAAGGCCCACAAATCTTCCGCAGAATCTTTCTCTGAAACACTCCAAGCGTCGCTTCATCGGATGTAGGACAGGCATGATGAGAGCCTAGTAGAGTGTTTACTGAGGTTGAAAAAAATTATGCCAGTAATACGCATTCGAAATTCGATAATCGATTTTATAGTAAGGAATAAGAGCACAGCGTATATTATAAGAGCGTACAATTGTTGCCGTATGCTGATGATATTGACATCATCGACTTTAACAACCGCGCTGTTAGTTCTGCCTTCTCGAAACTGGATAAAGAGGAAACGCGAATGGATCTGGTGGTGAACAAGGACAAAACGAAGTACCTCCTGTCTTCAAACAAACAGTCCGCGCAATCGCGTATCGGCACCCTCGTCACTATAGACAGTTGCAATTTCGAGTTTGTAAAAGATTCCGTTTATTTAGGAACCAGCATTAAGACCGATAACAATTTCAGCCTTGAAATCCAACGTAGAATCTCTCTTGACAACAAGTGCTATTTTAGACTAAGTAGGCAACTGAGCAGTAAAATACTCTCTCGGCGAACAAAACTAACACTCTACTAGGCTCTCATCATGCGTGTCCTACATCCGATGAAGCGACGCTTGGAGTGTTTGAGATAAAGATTCTGCGGAAGATTTTTGGACTTTTGCACGTTGGCTGTATGAGTTTTACGACGACATAGACATAGCGGAGCGAATAAAGATCCAGCGGCTACGTTGGCTGGGTCATGTCGTCCGAATGGATACAAACGCTACGGCTTTGAAAGTATTCGATGCGGTATCAGTTGGTGGTAGCAGAGGAAGAGGAGGGCCTCCTCTGCGTTGGAAAGATCAGGTGGAGAAGAACTTGGCTTCACTTGGTGCCTCCAATTGGCGCCGGTTAGCACGAGAAAGAAATGACTCTCGCGATTTGTTAAGCTCGGCCAAAATCGCGTAAGCGGTTATCGCGCCAATAAATGAACAACTAGGATTATTATTTGCTCATGAGCGAGAAGTTACAGCTTTCATAATGAGAAAGTGTTCAATTTTGTTATTAAATATAAATGAAGAGGAGATACAACGAAATTTGCGGAAACATAGGTATAAAAATACATTTTGAATTTTATTAACATCCTGCAGTCACAAATTATACATGCGAATCATCATCATCAATATTTGAGGGTCTGCGTTATGGTGATGTGCATGTAAATGCAAGTAAGTAAGGGAATACTTACCTCGGCTTCCATTTAGATAGTATTTCCATCTTATATATACACTAAATAGATACGTGGCTATGAAGAGAACACATGCTAATTTACAAATTAAGAGTGGATTAGTTGGCAAATACATACACATATGTATTTATAAACTTAATTTAAACTAATAACTATTTGGATATAGATTAACCATTTTACTGCAGTGAAGATCAGTCAGCGCCTGTCATGCGTTTATTTCGTGTGTGCATCCTCAAACCACTTCTTTATTGTTATAACTTAGCAACGTAATTTCGATTTCTTGAATGCCACGGTTGGTAAACACTTTTTTAGGTCCCTTAACCAGTCAGCAACATATATAAGTATATATATATAATTGGCACGTACACCCTTTTTGGGTGTTTGGCCGAGCTCCTCCTCCTATTTGTGGTGTGCGTCTTGATGTTGTTCCACAACCTACAGTTTCAAGCCGACTCCGAACGGCACTATTTTTATGAGGAGCTTTTTCATGGCAGAAATACACTCGGAGGTTTGCCTTTGCCTGCCGAGGGGCGACCGCTATTAGAAAAATGTTTTTATTAATTTTAGTTTCACCGAGATTCGAACCAACGTTCGCTCTGTGAATTCCGAATGGTAATCACTCACCAACCCATTTGGCTACGGCAGCAACATGTCGTGGTAAAGATGTAACATAAAAGGTTGATAGTTAATTAAGTTTTGATTGTATTCAGAAATTAATTGTAAGAATAATATTGTATTCAGAAATATAAGCATACATCGCCAGCTCAGCCAACCACTGTTACATATATTTTTCAGGAACCATGAGAAATCGTGGCATTTCAAACTTTTATATATTTACTTCACCCTTGGCGAATTTGAGCGTTTAGTGTCGTCAATACGGAAAATAAACAAACCTTTGTGTGCATGATTCATTCCAAGGTGGATTTATTATAGGTGACAGCATTCACCCAGCTGAATTTTTCGCCGTAGGTATGGCTTACGTCAAAATGATATGCTTTGTTTGTATGTATTGGTATGTTTACATTCGTATGTTTACATTTGCGATTGTACGTTGACCTGATGCTTCGACCAAACGCAACAACAAATACATGTAGGGGTTTACGTATATGTGGTTGCTGTCACCTATAATAAATTCGCCTTGATTCATTCTGTGTTCTTAGCTTTGCTCTCACTTTCGCCCATACTTCCTTTTTTTTGTTTTGCTTGGGCTTTCCACAAAGTTTCCAACTTTTTGCTTCGTGCATTCCTTGGTTTCTTGTATACAATGTTCACCGGGTTCAAGTTGAAAACTTACCTCGTTGGCGGAAAACATAAGGAGAGTCCTCTTCTGAAATGTCATGCCTCACCAGTTCTGCGATTAAGTGTTACTACAACTGTGGTAAGAGCGGACGCATTTTTAGTATATCACGCAGCCAACCGAGACAAACTGATGAAAGGAAGCGAAGGACTGGTGCAGACAACGGCGCTGGAGATGTGAAGGGTATTTCAAAAGACGCGCTTTGATGCTGTTTTAAAATAAAACGTGTAACAATTTAAATTATTTCAGGTTTCACTATTTTTATTCAAAATACGTCCCAAACAAAAGTAGGAAAAATTGCGTGTTTGTGAAAATTCAGTGAATGGCTTGGTAGTTTTGTGATTTGTGAGATTTAAACTGATGAAAACGCTGCTATATACGAACTGGCAGATTTAGAAATTACAATAGTTATTATGCACATGTATAAAAGCAGAGGTGCATGCACATAGGGTATTTAGTTGTAAGTTGAACTTGTAAGCGAATAAACGATAAGTAATCAAATGATTCAGCCTTAAGGTGAACGTGTACATGTAAAATAAAATGTTGGGGCCAATTACCACAGGGAAATATTTGGAAGGAAAACATCATAGCTGACTAGATCCCAAACTCTTTTTCTGGTGAGTGCGCTAAAAAATGTGCATTTTTTTGTAACATTCGTCAGTAACGCCACACCGGAGAAACATTGAATGGGTATTTTTTAAACAAAAATTGGGAATTTTTAGTTTCCACTCCGCCATTGAGGTTAGTATATAGTGCGCAGTTGTTCAGTAGCCTTATATCACCGCAGCCCGTATACACCTCCATATAATAAAAATAAGCACAATCAGAATAAAATACGTAAACAAGCTAAAAAATCAAAAATATTTAAATGAAATAATTCAATATTGAAATACAAAAGTTATATAATAAAAATAAAGTAATGAATATGAAAATGCATTTTTTAATATAAGAATAAATCTAAAATAGATAACATTTATGTTTTTATTAAGTACGTTTGCAAAATATTTCAAACTCAAATTCAATTCCCTTACCTACGCTTTTTAACCATAAAATACTTACATATATACAAATTTACAGACATAAACCAACACACAATTTTCAATAAAATTACATGTATGTAAAATGTGTTCAGATATGTACACAAGACGATATAAAAGTAGAAGCCAAAAAGAATATAAAAAGCTTTGGAAAATTCTACAAACTCCCTTAAAATTAAATTATTACGTTTCAATTAAATTAATTTTAAGACACATAATTATAAACATTTCAATTTCGTAATTTCTCCATTAAGCAAACACGAACTGTTTACGTCAGTTACTTTTGGCGCGTTTTCTCTGGCAGCCCACCATTTCGCCCATCAGGTATTCAAAATTCCATAATGAGTGAACGCTGCCAAGTTTTGAAACGAGCTCATAGGCGCGCTCTCTCTCAAAATGAAAGAGTTTCGCATCTTATTATCTATAAAAACATTTTGTTCGGCGGAGAAGGACAGTCGCGGGAGAGGGAAGAGAATTTGCCTCCCGTCTCGTTTTGGGCTTCTTATTCGTATTTCCAATCTTTAATCAGTTTTTGACAGTTGCTTTAATTGTTTTCGTCTTTTGTGGGAGAAAGTTCTGAGTTATGTGTTGGTTTTCAAACGGAAGAAATCAACGATGACAAAAATCCGAACGCTGCTTGGGAAAAGTGGGGTCCGCCAGAAGTGGGGTTGTTGAATAAACTTAAGATTCAGCATCTTAAGAAAAAGTGGGAGCAGCGCGGCTTGCTAAGTTCTGCAAAAAAAGCAGAGCAGGTACGGCCGCGCGAGGCTATGGAGACAGAGAGCGTCGATGTAGATGAAGATGTGTTCCAGGCAGAAGCTGAAGAGTCATCGACAAAAATGGAAGAGAAGACAGAACTTATATGACCTTCACCAAGTTTAAACATGAGAGTGATTATGGCTGCATTGTCGCAGATGTCTTCACAAATATCATAGCAGGCATCGGAAATATCGTTCAAGTCTTCTTCTGCCGGAGTACTACAAATAGTTTCAAAAGCCGATCGGGGTAACTACGAGAGCCTAGTGGCACCAATAGAGAGACGTTACAGGAGTGACTACAGGCAACAAATTCTCGAGATGGAACTGACGAATCGCTACCAGATGACAAATGAGAGTTTTCAGGAATACCCGACAGAGATTGAGCGGTTCGCACATTTCGCATATGCGAAAGAAACAGACTTCGATGAGAAGATGAAGTGTCTGGCATTCATAACTGAAAGATCATTAAAGCAAAAGCCATTGGAAATAGGCCATCCAAAACTGAAATGACGATAGAAAGTTATGTGGCTAAGGCATTTTGGGTTGAGGGGAATAGTTTTAAAATAATTAATGGAGTCCTGCAACGCGTATGGGAAAGTGAAGATCGAAATCTTTTCTGTCATCTGATTATAGTTTCTAAATCCAGAATTGCATCTGTGTTAGAAGAATTTCAAAATAGGAGAAGTGGAGGTCGTCTGGGTGCCAGTAAATCGCTGTAGAAGATTAAGCAACGGTTGTCTGGGTAAATTGCAGAGATCAGTAACCGAATTGATTCGAAATTGTGCCCAGTGTATGACAGTAAAAAGTTCAAAGGAGAAGATTACAGCAATACCACACAGGTTCACCATTTAAGCGAGTGTCCATGGATGTTCCGGACCCGTTTACAATGAGTGATTTCGGAAATAAATATGTGCTCGTTGTTATGGACTACTTCAGTAAGTGGACAGAAGTGTACGCTCTACCAAACCAAGAGGCCAAAACCATTGCTGAGGTTTTTGTGCATAATTGGGTGACTCGGTTTGGAGCACCTTTGAGTTGCATTCAGACCAAGGAAGGAAATTCGAATACACGGTATTCAAGGAAATGTGTTGCTTGTTGAGACCTAAGAAAACGTACAACACGCATGCACTCCCAATCAGATGGAATTCGAAAGATTCAACTGCGCTCTGGATGAGCACTTGCGAAAGGTAGTTGGGAAATGCCAACAAAATTGGGGCAAACACTTCCTAATGTTCCTGTTGGCCTATCACACAGCTGTACGTGAAACTGATGGTCAATCGCCTGTTAGGACCATTGTTGTAATGTTTCCGGGCGATTTATTCGAACAGAGGCCGCTACTGCAATAGACAAAAGTGTTCATTGGGAAACACTACAGGATGACATGGAAGAATTACACCATCATGTCAGGTAGCATATGGAGAGATTGGCTCCATTCTGATAGAAAGATTTTGTGTATAATCCGGAAGTTTCATCAAGGGACTGGCAACAAAGAACGAGATACCAAAACAAAAACATGAATTAGACCTCATAGCGATGGCAGATAGTGAGACAGAGCACGTTTTCTGGGTCTACCGTTAGATGAGTTAGAGGAAGACGATAGGTGACTACATCGCACAGACGGGGTTTAGTAAACTGCAGAAGATACAAGCTAAATTGTTGCGAGCTATCGCCCCGTTATTTGCGATTTGTTAGCCTTTGTTTATTGATTGTTGCGATTGTAAATTGAATGATATCTGGCTCGAAGGACCAATTTCTGATGCGGCAAAAATCTAAAGCCAATAATATTCTCAGCAATTGATGTAATCAAACTTTCCTGCTCCAAAATTAGAAGTTTTCAAATTTTTTTTATTCAAAATATTTCCCTTTATATACATCTATTTTTTGAATCAATGCCTAGTTATTTTCTCAGGAAGTTACCACAAATAACAAAAGCTGATAAATCTTAAAGTGTTTATAAGTAAAACAGATTTACTAAGGCTGTAAGCTCTACGCATGTATGTATAAAAATAAACGGAAATACTCGTAATTCAATCGAATGCATAAGTGAACTTAACAGTCACTCTTTCAGGAAGACAACCGCGAGGATAACGAACTCAGCTGAGCGAGGCAAAAAAATCGCTCATTGCTCTGTGAAAATCGTATTCTAGGGATCAAAATAAGAAATTTTGCCGAAGGAACCATACCTCTAAAACGAATTCTGATGTCCCCCAATTTGGGTCGAACTTTTGGGTAGCTAAAATCAGCTAAATGGCTATGTTTTTTCTTTATTTTGATTTATTTATAATAATATTTATTATTTATTTATAATAATATCTATTTTTTCTCTTAAGAAATTTATTTAGTCAGAACATATGTAAATGAAAAAATTAATTTAAGTGAGTTATAGAAAAGAAACTAAAAAGTTCGACCCAAATGGGGGGACATCAGAATTCGTTTTAGAGGTATGGTTCCTTCGGCAAAGTTTCTTATTTTGATCCCTAGAATATGATTTTCACAGAGCAATGGGCGATTTTTTTGCCTCCCCACAAAAGACTCTAAAAGTTCGACCCAAATTGGGGGACATCAGAATTCGTTTTAGAGGTATGGTTCCTTCGGCAAAGTTTCTTATTTTGATCCCTAGAATATGATTTTCACAAAGCAATGGGCGTTTTTTTTTTGCCTCCCCACAAATCGACCCGGCCTACTGTACACGTATGTTGGGAAGAAGAGGGGGTCTTCAACCGAAGTATACATTATGGTTGAATGAGGCGGTGGTACGACCAATTTTATCGTATGGATCGGTAGTTTGGTTGACAGCTGTGGGGAGAAAATACAACATCAGGATTCAAATATTAGTCAAGAATATAATTTCCCTAAAATACCCCCGAATCGCTGATTGTAGATGAAGAGACCAGACGACATGCAAAATTAGCAGAGCGTTATGGCCCACCTAAAACCTCAAACAAACGTTAACATTTGTGGAGAACAGCAGCAGAGAGAGTATTAGAAGTAGGTGAGAGAAATGTAATTAGAGCTAGTTGATGTAAAACAGATTTCGGTTCGTTGCAGAAACGATCGTGATTTGAGCACGTTGGACTATTTTTTGTGGGGAACTGTTAAGGAAAAATGCTATGCGAACCATCCAGAGACGATTGATGCTTTAAAACACGAAATCGAAGTTGCCATTCATGAAATTGGAGCCCAAACAATCGAAAATGTGCTTAAAAATTGGGTTGATCGAAGAGCCTACTGTAAAGCCTGCCGTGGCAGTCATTTGAACGATATTATTTTTCATTCATAAATGACAATGTTCAATCCACAAAATAAAGAAAAAGTTTGAAAAAATATTGATTAGTTTTTTTTTATAGCCGATTCAAAAAGCAAATTTTACATGGCCCACCCTATACAAGAAAACAAAATTTCTTGGCGTTTTAATGTGGAAAGCGTAACTGTCATTTAACCGGGATCTTAAGACTAACCTTGCTGAGAACTGGGAGCGATACCGTGATGTTTAGAAGAATTACAAGAGGCTTATTCGGGAATCGAAAAGAGCCTCATATAGGGAATTCTGCAGCGGTATTGAGTCTCTGAGTGACACGGCGAAATTGGTTAGGATCCTGAAAAGGATCCAACTGCAAAGCTGGGGTCACTTAGGAAATCTGATGGCTCCTTCATGGAGCGGCAAAGTGAGACACTCAGCTTGCTGATGGAATCTCACTTTCCTGGTAATCAGATAAGCGTCAGCCGGCAACAGCCCTTATTGATAGAGGCAGTTGTCAGAGCTGTTACACCTTCTCAGCATGACTGGTTCGTTGCCAGATCTGTGGTGAATAAGGCCGCCATTCGATTTGCTATCAAATCTTTTGGCGACTGCAAGTCGCCCGGACCAGATGGCATATATCCTGCCATGCTGAAGGAAGGTGCAGAGTCCGTGACAGCAGCCCTGAAGAAAATCTTCTCGGCATGCCTGGCACTAGCCTACATACCACGCTCTTGGAGGATGGTGAGTGTCGCTTTCATCCCTAAGGTTGAAAGAGATGACTACATCAGCCACAAAAGCTTTAGACCCATCAGCATGACCTCTTTCATGCTGAAAAGGCTCGAACGACTGATGCAATTGCGCATACGCCAGAAGTCGCTGAAAGCTCACCCTCTGTCTCCATTTCAGCATGCCTATCAAAGTGGAAAATCCTGCGAGTCGGCACTGCAAAACCTTGTTGCCAGGGTAGAGCTGGCCATCGACAGGAGGGACTACGCTATGGGCATCTTTTTAGACATAGAGGAGGAGTTTGATAATGCCACTTTTGACAGTATGTGTAGCTCTGCTAGTAGGCGGTAATCCATCCTCTGCTCTCCACCTTAAACGATTCTGGAGTCTACGCACAAGCATATGGGGACGATGTTGCTTGCTTGGTAACAGGCCCTCCGCTTATGAACATCTGCAGGAAAGTGCAGAAAACTCTAGATCGGATTGGCACTTGGTGCTGTGCGAATGGGCTATCGGCAAATCCCGCCAAGACTGGTATAGTCCTCTTCACCAGAAGGAGGAAGCTTGATGGACTCGTTCTGCCTAAGCTAAAAGAAGTTACAATCCACCTATCCAAGGAAATTAAATATCTTGGAGTAATCTTCGATAGTAAGCTCCTGTAGAAATCACACGTTGAAACAAAGACATCCAAAGCACTGACAGCTTTTTGGCAGTGCAAAGGTGTCTTTGGGACAACGTGGAGTTTCTCTCCTAGCAAGGTTCTATGGATCTACACGGCTCTCTCTAGTGGGAGTCAGGAGGGCCTTATCGAGACTACAACGCACTGTGGTCATCTGTCGCACCGGAGCTTTTCCGACTACTTCAGGCCCGGCATTATATGCTCTGACTGGCTTACCACCATTTGATGCTTTCATCCAAGGAGAGGCCTTGAAGGCCATCTGCAGGCTGAAACACAATGGGAACTGGTACGGCCCCTGTCCGGAATTGGAAAACCCGGAAGGCATGGACGTCGATCCAACGATTCTCTCCATGCCCCTTGACTCCATGCCATTAAGAGTCGTACTTGAAAAGAGATACAGTGTAGTGCTACCACAGGCTCAGTTGTGGGAAGACTCAGAAAATGAGCCCGGCACACACTGTTTGCGCATTTTCACGGATGGCTCCAGGACCGAGCATGGCTCCGGCTCTGGGGTCTAGATGAAATCCAGCGGGACTGCACTTTGCTCTTGGAATGCATGCATCTGTGTTTCAAGCGGAGGTGTATGCAGTTCAAGAAGCGATGAACTTTGTTGTGGAAAAGCGATGGAGAGGCAGATCTATATGTGTCTGCAGCGACAGCCAAGCTGCGCTTATGGCCTTAGACAGCCCCCCAACCATATCAGGGGTAGTCAAGTTCTGTAAATCGAAGCTGAACTATGTCGGTAGACATAATAGCCTGATGCTAACATGGGTCCCGGGACACGTGGGTATCGCGGGTATAGAGATCTCTGACTCCTTAGCTAAGATGGCCTCTGAAGCCAACTTCTTTGGCCCAGAGCCTGTTTTGCCACTCCCTTCTGCGGCCATCACAGCCACGGTTAGCAAATGGGTAACTACCACCCACAAGCGAGCTTGGCAGGCTGAGAGAGGCTGCAGATGGACTAAACTAATGTTACCTGTCATGTCTGATCGACTGTCGCAAACCTTTCTGTCATTAAACAGAGGGGAGTGAAGAAGGCTGGTTGGACTGATGACGGGCCTCTTTCTGTGGGCGAAGCACATGGAAAGGGTGGGCATCTCAGACAGTGTACTCTTCCCAGCTTGTGAAGAGGAGGATGAGACAGCGGACCACTTCCTGTGCGTCTGCCCCGCCTTCGCTCGAATCAGGTTTGAGGTCTTTGGCACTGATGTGTTAAGAAGCGACCATCTTGGCTCCTTGGCACCACAAGATCTACTCAGATTTCTTCGGAGATCGGGTAGATTTAAAGAAAATTAAATGGGAACCCAAGTGTAGTACAATGGACTTAATTAATGTGTGAGTGCTAGTTGTCCCGACAAAAAAAAAAACTATCACTTAAATGCAATGGTTCCAAAAAACATATACATCCTTTAGGTAAGCGTACAGCATTAGCATAGAAAGACGATATAGTAAGAGTACCTTTCGCAAATCCGCAAACAATGTCCGACCTCCTTCGGCCCGACCACCAAATTGCAATTAAAATATTTGTAAGTAGAGCCAAATAAATGAAAACACTTTTCTATTAATTTTAACTTTAGAGTCCAGTTACAAGTGCACCATTTGATTCTAACTTTTTAATTTTTTTTCTTCCTTTTTTCATTTAAACTTTTTTATTATATTTTAGGTTCTCACAATAAGTCCATTATTATTCATTCTCACTCAAATTTTTTAAAGACTTTTCGAATTCAACAGACTCCAATGCTCTGTTTGCTAGTTCATAAGTAGGTGGTCCGATCAAAGTAACTATTTCTTCATATGATAGCGTTTCCTTTTCCAGCAACGCTTCAGCCACCTAAAAAATTTGGGTACAATAAAACAAAACTAATACATTCACTAATACAAACTAATACTTTTTCCAGTTTATCCATATTCTTCCTCAATAGATCTTCAGTTTTATGATAGGCACTGTGTACAAGGTCCCGAGCTTCTTTATCAATTATCCTCTGCAAGTTTTTCGAAAATGGTTGACTGTAGCTTCCTATTTCATCTGCATCTTTTATATACATAGGCCCCAGGTTGTCATTCATTCCAAATTTTTTAATCTATATAAAATATTTAAGCAATACATCACTTGAAGATTTTAGATAGCACATTATTATACCTGCGCATACGCGATTTTAGTAACCTTTTCTAAATCATTTTGTGCTCCAGTTGTAATTCTTTTAAATACTAAATTTTCAGCCGCCCTCCCACCAAGTGCGACACACATCTTTTCAAACAGCTCCTCTTTACTATACAGTTTCTGTTCGCTAGGTGTATATTGTGCAAATCCCAAAGCAAGACTTGTTCTAGGCACTATTGTTACTTTTAATAATATGTCAGAGTTAGGCAGAAGCCATCCTACAAGAGCATGTCCTGATTCGTGATAAGCAACAACTTTTCGCTCCACTGGTGAAAGCGCATGTGATCGTTTCTCAGTGCCACCTGGAATATACAAAATAAATATTAATACCCCGATATCTAACTTTCTTTTCAATGTAACAGAAAATTGTATCTTCACGTATATACATATGTATATTATAATACGTTCACATATATGTGGATTATCTACTTCTTCGTGCTTAATTCCCAATCCGTAATTAAAAAGCGAGATTACCCATACACAATTTCTCTCCCGAAATCTGAGATTATAAAATAATCCTAGATAATAACCACACTTTTTAAAATACAACCCTGTGCTATCAATAATTATTTTAACGAACATAAAGGAAACGCCAAACGGCAATGAAAAGAGGTTTGAAGGCATAATTTTTATTAAAATTTTATTAGATATTATTAATTATGCAGTCATACAAGGTGAAGTCCAAAAAAAAAACAAGACTGCCATAATAAAATTGTTTTTGATGGCGCCATCTTTCTAACGAGTTAGTGTGTTGGAAGTTATATCTCTAGCTAACTTCCAGTGAAAGCTTGGTCACATTCGGTTCAGTGGAAGCGAAGTTATTGCGTCTAAAGCGTCAGTATGTTTTTGTCATCGGTGCAAAAATGAGTTTCGAACAAAGAGCTAATATTAAATTTTGTTTTAAAATCGGTAAAACGTTTACCGAAACATTTGAATTGATGAAAAAAGTTTATGACGATGATTGTCTATCTCGTGCCAAAGTTCCTGAGTGTTTTACACGTTTCAGAGATGGTTGTGAGGTCATAAATGCCAACGAACATACAGGCCGCCCAAAATCAGTAATCAACGAAAACTCCATCAAAATTGTTCGTAATTTGATCAAACATGAACCGAAATCAACGTTAAAATTCATGCAATCGGAGTTGAATACCTCCAAAACATTTTAACTGATCATTTGGGCTTACGAAAGGTCTGTGCACGTTTCAATCCGCACAAGTTTACTGAGGACCAAGAATTGCTCAGAATTCAACATTCGAAGGACCTCATTAAAGAGGCGAGAATAGACGAGAACTTCCTTTACAACATTGTATCTGGTGATGAAACGTGGTTTTTCCAACATGAACCTGAAACTAAGCGTCAAATTGCCGAATGGAAGACACCAGACGAGGCACCCACCACCCAAAAAATCGCGTTTGGAGAGGTCAAAAATCAAGTCGATGCTCGTTTGGTTTTACGATTCCAAGGGAATTGTACACAAGGAGTTCGTGCCAATGGGTCAAATCGTCAATACAATTTTCTATCTTGGCGTTTTGAAGCGTTTGTTCCATCATATCCGTCGAATCCGCCCTGAATACCACGAAGAAGGAAGCTGGCGCTTATTGCATGACAATGCACTATCTCATCCATCCACTCCTGTGACTGATTTTTTGACTAGAAATCGCATTTTAACTATGAATTACTCACCGTATTCGCGAGATATGGCTACCTATTCGGAAAATTGCATTTGGCCATAAAGGGAAAACGTTTTACGTCGAAGTTATCCGAACAAAGCCTATGTTATTTCTACTTTAGCACAGTCTTGTTTATTTTGGACTTCACCTTCTTGGACTTCTTAATTGGTGCGATAACCGCTTACTCGATTTTGGCCGAGTTTAACAAAGCGCGACAGCCGTTTCTTTCTCGTGCTAACCGGCGCCAGTTGGACACACCAAATGAAGCCAAGTTCTTCTCCACCCGATCTTTCCAACGCAGAGGAGGCCTTCCCCTTCCTCTGCTACCACCAGCTGGCACCGCATCAAATACTTTGAGAGCCGGAGCGTTTCTATCATTCAGACGACATGACCCAGCCAGCGTAGTCGCTGAATCTTTATTCGCTTCATCGGGTGTTGTCATCGTCCACGTTTCTGCACCATACGTTAGGACGGGCATGATAAGTGTAGAGTGTTAGTTTTGTTCGTCGACTTAACTACTCATTTGTCTACTTAGTCCAAAGTAGCAATTGTTGGCAAGACAGATTCTACGTTGGATTTCAAGGCTGACATTGTTATAGGTGTTAATGCTGGTTCTTAAATAAACGAAGTCTGTCGTGAGTGTCGATACGCGAGTGCGCCGACTGTTTGTTTGATGACAGGAGGTAATTCGTTTTGTCCTCGTTCACCACCAGAACCATTCGCTTTGTCTCTTTATTCAGTTTGGAGAAGGCAGAAGTAACAGCGCGGTTGTTAAGGCCGATGATGTCAATATCATCCGCATATGCCAACAATTATACGATCTTAGACTTCGTTTAAGGATTTACTCCAACTGTCTATTACTAGCAGCCAATTGCGCAGTTAAATTAGCTAATATTTTTCTTTTCTTTATATCGTGCATTTCCCTCAGTGGATTTCTGCCATAAAAGAGCTCCTTATAAAAAACCATTTAATGTTCGAAGTCGGCTTAAAACTCTAGGTCCCTCGATTTGTGGAACAACATCAAGAGGCACGCGATAGTAGGAGAAGCTTGGCCAACACCTAATAAAAGTGTAGACTAAACAGAAGTGAGTAAACTATCAAAATACACTAAAAGATGTCGCATGAAAAAAAAGGAGATCATGTATAGCTATTTAGTTGGCTTTTTCTTTAAAGCGAAATGAGTCAGTAATTTTTGATATGCAGCCGTGAACATTTTAAACTTTTTTGAGAAATATTTAGTCAGTAATTTTTCTACAATTTCTATACATTTTTTCCTAAGTACGTCTTTAAAAACAAAATTTCATAAATCAAAAATAAAAAACTTCACTTCAAGGAAGCAGAAAAATTATTTGTAATTTGCGATATACGGTTAAAGTATGCATATTCAACAAAAAAAAAAAGGTGTTAGTAACTTGTGGAATAACCTTTCCGCTTCAGGAGCTCCGCAAGTCGTCCTCTTCCGTCCTCTTTGGTAATTCTGCTCCATTCATTAATTATTACGTTTTTAAACATTTCCTTGCACGTTATCCTGTGCTGACGGATCCTGCGCTCCAGTAAATCCCAATGCTCAATGGGATTGAGATCTGGGGATTAAGGCGGGATGCGCAATTGGTGATTTGTGTTATACAGCAACCAGGGCTAAACATTATATTCCGAATGCTTGGGATCATTATCATACTGAAACCAGAAATCATCACCAAGTTCCAACTCTTTAAAATATTTAAATAAGAAAATGTGATCCATTGTTGACTCTATAAAAACAATTTTGCCAATTCCATGTGTCGCCATGCACCTCCAGTCCATCACACCTTCCCCGCCATACCTCACAGTTGATACAAGATTTTCTTTTTCGAGCGCAGTACCGCTCTTACGCCACACTTGTTTTCTCCCTTTAATGCCAAATATGCAATATTTGCTTTCATACGAAAATAGAACACGTTTCCAAAATTCTGGAGGCTTGTTAACATATTCTTTTGCAAAATCCATGCGATTTTTTCTGTTGATTTCGGATATGTACGGTTTTATACGAGCTACATGTCCGCGACACCCATCTTTTTTAAGTATTTTACGTACAGTATCGTCATTCACATGCTTGCCAAAGGAATTTGAAAAGTTTTTACATATTTGAGAAGCCGTAATTCGAGGATTATTTTTCACTGATTGCAATGTGGTTCGTTTTCACGTACGGTCAGCTTGCTAGGTCGACCAGAACGTGGGTTTGACACATTTCAATTGTACAATTGTATGTTTGCATGACATACTGCACAGAAGAGCGACTGCTTCCTATAATTTGCCCACTTTCGCGGCCATCGCTATTTCTTGTACACAAAAACTTTAAAATAACTCCAAAGTAATGTAGTCAAAGCAAAATCAATTACAAACTAAAATAAAACCGTTATTGCGTATGAATATGTCACTGCATACTGCGGGGAGTCCCTGTTTTCATGTCGCTCACGGTTCACTTATAAATTTTTTTACACGACTTTCGTCGTTTTGTTTTTCTAAACGCTAACATAATTCCTAAAAGGATGTCTTATTAAGTAAACATTTTTCGTGTAAAAGCAATAAGTATAATACATTTTTGAATTAACCAAGCCCGACTGAGCATTAAAATTTCAACGTAATATTCAACGTAGACGCAATAAATAACAAGCATTGTACATGGTGGCGCAAAATTAATCCTCCAATTTTACCTTAATTTCTTAAAGTATATTGTTTTTACTGCTATTATAACTAAATAAAATTCATTAAAATTGGCCAACTAGCGTAGAGATAATAAAATCTCAGAAATTAATTCCTCGTGCATTAAGGAATTAATCTTAATCTAAGAAAAACTTGCTGGTTTTTCGATAGCCGCACGAATTATATGGAATGTTTACTTGAAGTGTTTTGAAAATATGTCAATATTGATTTTTTAAGTTTCCTCTAATAATTACTTACCCACAAGTCGCTCAACTGCATACTCCAAGTTTGATGCGGATACTTTTTTTTGACAATTTCGAGCTGCATGTAGAGCCGCTTCGTTACACACATTGGCTATATCAGCTCCCGAAAATCCAGGAGTTAAACGTGCAAGCTTTTCTGAAAACTTCACCGGCTCAGAGTCTAATTTAACACTTGATAAATGTTTCTCAAAAATGTCTTTGCGTTCATGAAGAGTAGGTAAGTCAATTAATATATGACGGTCGAATCTACCTGGACGAAGCAACGCCTAACAAAAATATTAATATATGACTTTCTGAAATGAATTTTATAATTGTATTTTCTTACCTTGTCTAATATATCAGCACGGTTAGTGCTTGCAAGCATAAGTACTCCATTCTTAGAGGAAATGCCATCCATTTCAACCAGAAGTTGATTTAAAGTTTGTTCTAATTCCCCTGAGCCTCCTTGGCTTATATTTTCCGTTCCTGATCTATGTCGGCCGATTGCGTCGATTTCATCAATATAGATTATGCAAGGAGCTCGTTTGTTACCTTCTTGAAAAAGATCCCGTACTCTTGCTGCTCCGAGGCCACCAATCATTTCTATGAACTCTGATCCGTTCATACTTAGAAAAGGTACTTGGGCCTCAGTAGCAACAGCTTTTGCCAATAAGGTTTTTCCGCAACCAGGTGGCCCCAGGAGTAAAGCTCCTTTAGGTACTTTTGCTCCCAACCGTTGGTACTTTTCGGGTTCTTTTAAATAATCAACGAATTCTCTAACTTCTTGTTTGGCCTCCTGCAACCCCGCAACATCTTTGAAAAGGACTCCCTTTCCGCCATCAAAAGGATCCACTAGAGTAAATTTGGCCCTTCCCATTTGCGACTAGTCATAAATAAATATAATACATTTTGCTTATGTTGAATTTAAGATACCTACAAAAGAATCCATACTTATGGGACTTCTGACGCCCTTCATTCTCGATGCAATCGACATAAGTAAGGCAAAGAACAAAATTAACACCAAAATACGCCCTGTGATGTCACTTTGCCTGTCGTATGTAATTGCCACACCTGAAATATTAAGCATACCAATTATTTTGAGAAGTCAGCCAAGAAGTAAAAAATAGGGATATAAATTATAGAATACAAGATTGAAGTAAAATACAGGAAATGAAGTGAAACTTTGAGGGTACTTTTGCAGTATTTGTAGATGAGTTGAAGAAAAGACTAGAGGAAAAGTTTCAAATAGCAAATTTGTTTAAACAAATATTAAAATTTAAGTTAGGTTAGTATGTAAATAAATAAGCAGTGATTGAAATTGTGATGCTCTTTCAAATCTTTTATTTTTGCTCCCGCTACTGCTCTCGACTTGTACAGAATATTGGTAGAGCAGGAAGCTCAAAATGCGGTAGCAAGAGGTTTGTTCCGCTTCTAGCCCAGCTACGTTTCGTTACTGCTTATAGCCAAGAGCAATACTAAGCAGAATTTTAAGTTCTATCTGTAGTCGGAGTAGTACCCTTTAAGTAATTTCCTTTTACATATTGCATTTATCTTTGAATTAAATTGTAAATATTTATTAAACAAACATTTACAATATTTCGCACAATGATACATTCAATGTAAATACATATAATATTAATAAATATATAAGGGACACACTTTCAAGTTAAAGGTAGCTTAAAGAAATAACGTCAAGAAATGAAAACAAAGGAAAGCCCCGTACCATACATCAATCTATGAGATACGTTATTTTTAACATAAAATCCCTCTACCACCGGGCTGCCTCAGAAATGTGTTCTTGCAACTCAAGCAGGAAAGCAGGATACCGTGCCATGAGAGTAGCACACAAACGTCTCTGTCAGAGAATAGACGCAAAAAGGAAAGCACTGAGGATTCACCGAGAAGGAAAATGAAAAAAAAAGCAGTGGAAAAAATGCAACCAGCTGGAAAGGTTCATGTATCAGCTTCTTCTCACCCAGGCCAGCCGAAGCCTACAAACGAGTGGACACTGGTAAAAAATAACCCCAAAAAGGTCAAACAAACTATTAACAAAAGCAGTGCGGAAAGAGTAAGACCCGATGCTATAATAATTGAAAAAAACGGGGAGTGTCAGTGTAGGACATTTTAAAAAAAGTGAAAAGCGACGAAAAGTTCAAAAATTTCGATGATTCAGTATCGAAAATAAGGAGTACCCGAAAAGGCGGTCTCTTAATCGAACTGTGGATGCCACCTTAGGTAGCGAAGCAACTGTGACGGCGCTTACTTATCGCATCATAATAGAATGCAAGGACATCGATGAAGTGACCTCCAAGGAAAAGGTGCACAACGCGAAAAATCTTTGCCTGGTTTTGACGATATGGAGTTGGCCGATATAACTGGACTTCTAACAAGTTATGCGGGCACTCTAACGGCCACCATTAGCCTGCCAGCTCTAAAAGCTAATGGATATTGGCAAAGTCAAAATTGGATGGGTCGTCCGTCAAACTGCCGCCATCAACAATAACAATACCTCAACGGTAAGGAGCCCTCAGGCGCAACACAGCTCTACTATTAACCCACAACCCTTCTGCTCCTATCCCAGTGCGGGGACAAACCAGCAGCTCTTGGTCCGCCGCACAGTCTGCTCCGTGTGCAATTCTTGCAATGGCTGGTGCCACTTTCGGAGGTGCTCTAGCCTGCGCACCACCCGTGAGTGGGAACGCGACTTCGTTGCCCCCTGCTGCAGAGCTCTGCGCTCGCAACCGCCCCTTGTAGCGCGGCCGCCCGTCAACGTCAGGCCACAACAACTTTTGCGGAACGCACAGCAGGACCAGCGCAGACAATACCACGCCTCCCTGGTAAGAGCATCTGAAGTCCTGCAACTTCAGCTCTGGTGTGAGCAAGCTCTGGTAACGACGACAAGATAGATATCACCTTTAACGGTCGTGCTTCGTCGGATTCGAAGAGATGCGCGAGCTATTTTAGCCGACTATTCACACGGTATCCTCCGGCCGACAGATTCAAACGTAGTGCGCCACTTGCTTTCTCCAGCGATGAGGTTCAGGGGCCCATCAACCATATGAAACCATCTCAAGCAATTGGCCCTGACGGACTTAACATGCTGATGCTGAAAAAGCTGGATCCATTGGGAATAGAATATCTCACCAAAGTCTTCAATTTGTCTATGGCCATTCTCATCATTCCTGATAAGTGGAAATTGGGGAGAGTGGTCCCACTACTGAAGCCTGGGAAACCCGCCAACCAAGGGGTCTTACTGCCCGATAACTCTCATTTCCCCAGTAGTGAAGACTCTTGAAGCCCTTCTACTCCCACTCTTTACGAAACAGCTGACCCCAGCCTCACACCAGCATGGCACACACCGTCATTAACGCCCAGGTAAACCGCCCCTGTGAGAGGACTGTCCTAGTAGCGTTGCACTGACAGGGTTTAGTATTGCTGCTACAAACACAACCACAACCTCACAGAAATGTGGAGAGTCTCAAACAATCTTTGGCTCGAGCAGCGACGTCAATATCCGTGGAAACCGTGCGTGCTGCAATAGCTGAATCGTCAATGTAAAATGTCTTGTGTAAAAGCAAATGGTAACCATTTCGAAACAAAATTAATTTTTTTTTTAATACAATATTTACATGATTAAATAAAAGTAACTTCATTAAAAAAGTATTATAATTTCGTACCTATAACGAACTTAACTTGTAACAGAACTTATGGCAGGACTAAGTATAATGCTAAAATAGAATTACTTAATAATGGACTTGCCTTCAGTTACGCCGAGCCGTAATTCGATTTCGCGCAACTTTTCTTCAAATTTGGATGCATCTGCTATAGCCATGTGAAAGATTGTAGACGTAACCTTTTTACCCTTGATTATAGCACCTTCATGTAAAATTATTGTCACCATCTCCATATCTGGACGTATAATAACTTCCTTTACCTCCCCAGTGGCTAACATGTAATGCACAAATTCATTCCAAGACACATATCTCGTCGAACCCTAAAACGTTAATAATCTAAATTATTTCAGTTTATAAAGAACCAATGACGCTAATCATGCAATTTGAGACTATTTTTTGTGACTTGTATTAACAAAAATCACTCAATGATTTTTAATTTTAAGTCGCAATATAAAAGTAATTTTCCTTAAGAGACAAAAAAGTATATACATAAAAATATACCATTTTCCGAGCTCAGCAATAACACTAGTTTACGAATTTTCACTTTCAAAAATGGTCCTCGACCAAAAAGCGTTTTTTAGACTAATTTGAGGTCGCTGAAACCAAAAATGATTTTTTTTTTTCAAAGAACGGTTTCCGAGATATTCCCAAAAAATCCGTTTTTTGGGCAATAGTGCAGTTATTACCTGCAATCTCGAAAACAGTGCGCGCCATTTCTTTGAAGTGCATAAATTTCGAAAGGCACACATATAACCTACATGGCAATATATAATTCGTGTCAATGGAAGTCGTAGTTTACGAAAAACAGCTGTTGAAAGTTAAAAAAAAGGCACTTTTGACGTTTTTTACTAAATTATCACTTGACCGAACGCTCATACGAGAATTTGAGCCTACGTATGGCCACTCGAAGCAATTTCCCATCGCAAGTAATGGTTTGGGCCGCAGTGACCGCTGATGGGCGACTTATTATCGGGAAAATGTTTTAGAAGCTGCTTTAGAGCCGTGAACACGCAAACATTTTGGTCGTAGACCATGGACGTTCCAACAGGACTCGCCACCGTCTCATAAAGCTCGTGTGAACCACGAATGCTTTCGAATTCGCCAGACGCAAATCCGATGGACTATTCCATCTGGTCAATTTTGGAGAGCAAGGAGAGGACTAAAAAATATGCCACTATGGATGTGCTGAATTATACGAGAATGGACCAAAATACATCAAGATCACATTCGTGCAGCATGCAACTCATTTTTTGATCGTTTGAAGGCTATATTCAAGGCAAAAGGTTGTCATATCGAGCTAAAGTGAATATATGTTAAAATTGCAATCATTTTGGAACAATTTTGTCTTTGAAATCAATAAAAACTAATTTCACACAAAAAAATTATGGTTCACGCCTACCACATTTCCACAGAATCAGTATTTGATAGTCTGCAACGCTTGCAGTTTAACCAAATTTAATAAATTTCTGAAATAACAACAGCTATAGCTGCCGTTGCTGTTGCAGCGGAACTTGAGACAACAACAACAACAATGGCTGTGGATACCGTTGCAGCCAAAGCTGGTCCTCAAATAACAATAAACAAACACCGACAACTGCAGCTGCCGCCGCCGTTGCAGTTCTTAGAATTAAGTCACTACATTTAAGAAATTTTGTATTCCTAAGTTTAAGATATTGTTCAATAAATTTAGTTAGATTCCGGCAGGGAACTGTGCGGGACTACTCAACCACATAACTTATACAGTTCTCTTCAACTTAAAAAAACCGAATTTTTAAACTTCTCCTGGAGGTTCGGACTTTCAGTTATAATAGTGTGACCTTGCTCTTTCTAATGGGCGTGGTGGGTGGTGACACGCCCCTTCCCATCCATTCAAATATTTCGTGGTAGTAATGGAAAGTTAAATTAGGGGGCAAAACTTATCTTAGTTAATTAGGGGACATGCATATTTTTACATGTTTTCCTCAATATTTCTATTAAAACGTCTAATATATTCCAAACTCGTATGAATTAATAAACCGAATTTCGTTGCTATTGTTTTCCTTTGTGTACTATTTCTACTATAATTTTAGCAGAGGACAATCATATTTTTCTCCTCTCTCTCTACTCCAAAAAAAAACCAACAATAGATGAAGTACAAATTTCAGTTGTAGCTGAATACAGAACCTTGTATGATTGAATCATGGGCCTACATTACAAAATCTACCTGTATTTTCATTACAAATACATAATATGACACATACACATACATACATTTATCTCAGAAAATTATTTTAATATGATTTGTTTAGTTTACCTCGGGACGTTCTGCTCTTGGCGTTATTATTAAAGATAAAAAGACGGCAAGCATGTAAACCGAAAACATCCATAACAAAGCCTTAGAGAGTAATGATTTGATTTTTTCCTCGTTGTCGTTCCCCTTTTTTCCATTTTTATTTGAATTGTGCCCGTCGTCATTTCCAGTAGAACTTTCTTTATCACTCGACGGTTTCTGCGAGGTAAAAGCTTTCCTACTTGAATGTAATCTTCGCACAACACATAGTTGCAAATCACAGGACCTGGCAAGCAAGCCTAGCGCTGCCTTATATTCAGCACGGAAATGATTAAGCTAAAAAAAACTCTTTTGTATTTACGGTCTACACTGAAAAAAATTAAATGTACCCTAACCTTATTTTGTGTCATAGGATTACATGATTTGCCAAATATGTTGCTGTTTCCGAACTCCTTCCCATAATCCAGCTTAAACAAATTCTTTGAGCCTTTTAACGATTTCAAATATCTTAACATTATCGCATTTATCGTAACTAGTAATTTTCAAAAATTTCCAATTAAGTTGGGAAATAAATATAAGGCCGGCATATTACGGCTGTCGGTAGTTAATATTTACAATTTTCTTTTCAGGCGGTAATAGAGAAAACAAATTAGATTTAATATGATTACAAATCGATACTGAGCATGGCCAACAACCTTCATCACCAAATATTTAATCGATATCTCCTGAATAACATGAAGTGAACCACACACCCTACAATAATTTATTCGCCGCGTTCCAAATAGTTAGATGTGCTGACGACCAATCACAAGACGCTCTTCTACGTATTCACTTCGCACCCTTAAGTCGGCTAACTTGTCAAACACATTCATATATACCACAGCAAATATAATACAACGTTGCATTCCCGAAATCGCTGTGGCGTTATGCTCAATGAATAAACAAACAAAAGAATAGGTAATCACTTTTTTGTGACAAGGAAGAGACGCCAAAGAAGTAGAAACTATCATACACATTCTTGTCACGGCGTCATCCGTATTAACACGCAAACAAACTGTATTTGGAGGCCTTTTAATATATTTAGTTGTGTTTTCGCAATTTAACACGCTGTCACAAATCCCAATATTGATACGATGTCAAAACGACGTTTTGTTTGTATTTGTGTGCTTACATTCGTGTGTTTGCAAAGCGCCAATGAAGCATGGGCGTGGTTATAAGAAAATTAAATGGATGGTGAGAATAAGTAGTTTCTGTACAAGCATCTTCTTTGCTACACGATTTTTTCTGTAATTAAGATTTGCCTCATCGCAATAAAATTCCGATATCGCCTGGTCACTGTTACAAAAACTCATTTATGATTATGAATTGGAAAGTTCTACTAGCGTACGTAAATATATAGCAAACAAACTGCTAAGTCTCAACGCTTTTATACCGCAATGGCTATATTATGACTACACGTTATGAAATTTACTATAAAACGTTTTATGTCATTTATTAAAAACATTCATACCAACAGTTGGCGCATCGTTCTGAGCTGTTGTATTTGTTCGTCAAACATAATCCCTTAATTGAAGCTGCCGAATTATCACATGCTCTGTTGGAAGCTGGAAGCTAATATTATAGGCCAGGAAATTGTGTCAGCCAGTGAATACATTAGATCTTTTGTTGCACAGATTGAAATTGAGTGCTAATTCAGATATCGAGTATAAGCAGGAGTGCATAATAATAATTCGAATAATAGACGTAAATAATCATTTGTTTTTTATATCATAGGTGCTCACAGATTTAGAGGACGTCATACATACCTCCATATTTCGATACCGCACAGCGCACAGCAGAGGATAAAATCAAATGGATTAAATAAAATTTAAACAAATTTATATTTAATTAAATACTTTATTTTCAATCACTTTTGCAGAGTTAAAGAACTCAATTTTAAATACAGATTATACAAATCATGTGGGAGCTTTTTATACTGTGACAATTTTCAGCGTAGTTTTTGACGTTATAACGTCTTATAATTCGATTTAGCCGGCTGCATGCACGAAAAAATGTGTCTTTATCTTGCTCACTCGTCGCTACCTTGGTCATGGTCGTTACCTTGCATGAACTGCAAGCGAAAGCACGGAACGAACGAACATCCAAAGCAATCTTAAATTATGGAGGGCACACTTCTCGAACCTGTTAAACAGTGACAGCTGCGCATCGACGACGCCGGAATTGACGCTCCGCTACACGACCATGACGAGGTGAGAATAGCGATAACGCGTCTAAAGAACAACAAAGCCTCGGGCGCCGACGGACTGCGGGATGAGCTTTTCGAACATGGCGCCGAGGAGCTGATAAGGTGCATGCATCAGCTCCTATGCAAAATATGGTCGGATGAAAGCATGCCTGCCGATTTGAATTTAAGTGTGCTCTGCCTTATCCATAGGAAGGGCGATCCTGCAATCTGTGCCAATTACCGTGGAATTAGTCTTCTAAATATCGCCTATAAGGTTCTAGCGAGCGTATTGTGTGAAAGACTGAAGTGTGGCTTTAGACCTGGAAAGTCTACCATTGACCGAATATTTTCAATACGCCAAATCTTGGAAAAGACTCATGAAAGGAGAATCGACACACACCATCTTTTCGTCGATTTCAAAGCTGCATACGACACTACGAAGAGGAGTTATCTGTATGCCGCGATGTCTGAATTTGGTATCCCCACAAAACTAATACGGCTTTGCAAGATGACGTTGCTTAACACCAGCAGCGCCGTCAGAATTGGGAAGGACCTCTCCGAGCCGTTTGATACCAAACCAGGTTTCAGACAGGGTGACTCGCTGTCGTGTGATTTCTTTAACCTGATGTTGGAGAGGGTCGCACGAGTCGCAGAACTTAATCGCTCAGGCACAATATTTTATAAGAGCGTACAATTGCTGGCGTATGACGATGATATTAACATCATCGGCCTTAGCAACCGCACTGTTAGCTCTGCTGGATAACGGGCAAAGCGAATGGCTCTGGTGGTGAACAAGGACAAAACGAAGTACCTCCTGCCTTCAAACAAACAGTCCGCGCACTCGCGTATCGGCACCCACATCACTGTTGACAGTTATAATTTCGAGGTTGTAAAAGACTTCGTTTATTTAGGAACCAGCATTAACACCGATAACAATGTCAGCCTTGAAATCCAACGTAGAATCTCTCTTAATTAAGAAAGAAAGAAGAGTCAATTTAGAGGTATCGGATTTTGAATTGAAATAAAACAACGAAATTTCAAATTGATTGCGCAAACTTTATTACTTTTGTGTAGACCCATTCGTAAGATTTATTTTTTAATGATGATTCAATTCCATCCATTTGTCTCATATCGGTCACCATCGGCAGACAAAAGCAAATCTGCGGGTGTATTTCTGGCATGAGAAGGCTCCTCATAAAAACAATTTGTCGTTCGAAGTCGGCTTAAAATTGTAGGCCGCTCCGTTTGTGGAACAACATCAAGACGCACACCTCAAATAGGAGAAGTTCGACCAAACACCTAAGAGAAGTTTACGCGTCAATGATTTATTTTTTATTAATAATTTCAAATGCTGGCCGCAGCATCGCCGTAATTCGGCCATCCGTATACACCAATTCTGAATGACTCATTGGAGGACTTCGATGGGTATCACGTGAATAACTTTAGTAATATTGGCTTTCAGTGTCTCAATTCAAGATAGTTTCTCCATAAAGCATTTAAACTTTACATACTTCTAGTAGCGCCATCTTGTTGGAACCAAATGTTGTGAAGATCACAGGCTTGAATTTCCGGCATCAAAGAGACGTTTATCATGGTACGATAGAGTTCGCCATTTATTATTTTTATACGAACCTGCCACATCCATGGCCACTCGCTCAAATGGTGAACACGCGTTGTATTGCTATAGTCTTCCACGACTTCTCTCCGCTGGACCTTTCAGTGCCATATACTACAAGCTATTTCGAAATCATTCAGCAACTTTTCCCACCAATTTATTCAGTAAAACCGCTGCTTAATCCTTTCTAGTGTTTTAGTGATACCCAGATTCTCTGAATATAATCAAAATACGCCAATGATTTGCATCTTCGCTTTCCCATACGCGGTGTAGACTTTATTAATCAGATTTTAAAGCTATTACGCTGTATTCAATATGTCTTAGCCACAGGACTTTCTTTCATCGTTTCCAATGATCTCTCTACAACGTCTTTCGCTTCCGTGAACTTTTCCAGGTCAGCATAATGCAATCGACTTTTCCTTACCTTTTCCTTATCAGCATTTCCGTGTTGTTCCCCTTTTCGATGCTCGATCTCGTAGTTTTGCAGTATTTCGTTCGACCATGCAGTTTGTCCTTCCAGATGCCTGAACTAGAGTAACCATCTCATTGCTTCATGGTCTGTTCTTAAGTGGAATCGTTTACCGAATAGGTATTTGTGGAAATGTTTTTCGCACTCAACCTCAGCTAACAGCTCTCGTCTGGTCACGCAGTAGTTCATCTTCAGTTTTCAGAGGACATTTTCTTGCCCATTGGGGACCTGCAACATTACTTCTCCTATTCCGTATGCGCTAGCGTCTGTACACACAACGAACTTTTCCCGTGTCCGGAAGCTCGCTAACGCGAAGCTCTTTTAGCTGGTAAAATGCTTCCTCTTTTTCTTTCTTCTTCTTAATTCGCGCGATAACCGCTTTCGCGATTTTGGACGAATTTAACAAAGTGCGCCAGTCGTTTATTCTCGCGCTAACCGGCGCCAGTTGAATACACCAAGTGAAGCCAAGACCTTTTCCTTCGGATCTTTCGAACGCAGAGATGGTCTTCCTCTTTCTCTGCTACCAACTGGTACCGCATCGAATACTTTCAGAGCCAGAGCTTTTGCGTCCATTCGGACGACATGATCCAGTCAACGTAGCCGCGTTATGCGTGATAAGGATAAGGAATAACTGACCATGTAAAAAGCAACGGCAGCGACCAATGACATTGCCAAAAACCACTTAATAGTAGCACTCATTGACCGTAGAGACAAGCTGGGGCGAATGGAAGGTGGCGGAGATGGATCTACTGAAAACCCTATTCGCATAAATGAATGCAGAGCCGAGTGCACCCATGCCAACGTTTGACGGGGGAAGATGGTTAAGCGGCGTCAAAATAATAAAATGCAAGAACGACCCTACGCTCCTATGAATAAAAGTTAGTAGTAAAAATGATTCCAGGCCTGCAGGAGAGGGCATCGGTCGACATCGTTGACCGCAGCTGCATTCCTTCACTACCAAAGGCAAAGGTACATATTCCGCGCGTGGTAAAACCAAGGGATGCGTGGGATTATTACAACGGCAAAATCCAGACATGCCGTCATACGACTCGAAGATGTTGAACGCTGCTGATGGGGGCCAGAACTTCATTCTTCAAATTAACTAGCCAGCAGGGAATTTATTATACGCACGATTCGAGAGGATGACGTGCGGACTTGGCAGCGTGTACCTTCGCCGTCAAAAGCGCAACCCGCAGACGATCATGGAACAGACCCGTGATGGAACAGTTCACCAGGAGACAATTTGGTCTCCTTCACAATTCTTGAGGTTGTCCTCGACTTAATAATACATATTTCGGAACTGGTATCGCAAGGCTAATGCACAGGTCAGCATTCGAATTTTTTTTTTTTCTTAAAATTAAGTCGTTTGCCTACTTGGATTAACTATCTGGCTCAATATCAGCGTTATCATCTTATAACTTCTTGCAGAAGGAACATACAACGCAACAAGTAACTTGAGACGCCTCATCCCCTAATGGATATTAGCTACTTACCCACCCAACTTTTCAACGAAATACTATTGATGTTAAATTGTTTATATTTCCCTTTAATAGTTTTTTAATTGAAAACGTTCAAACGAAAATTAGAAATTTGATACAATTTTTAGGCATTTGAGTGTGTCATCATAACAAAAAAGGAGTGACCATTTTAATCATAATGGTGTAAGTTGTGTTAATTCTCATCGTACAGGGGCGTGGAATCGCCTAAGTTCATCGAATGAGGAGAAGTATTTGTACGGGGTGTACTACGAATAGACCGCGGACTTTTATGGTCTCTTAACCGGAAGTGTTCACCTGAAAGTTGATTAAATGCAGATGACATCTCACTAGTTGTTGGAACCGAATAATTTATGCCTCTTGAAAAATCATTTCCAACTGAGCGTGACATATGCGGCGCAGGATGCACTGGTTTACGTCTTGCCCATGACTCTGACGCCATTTGCCATTCGACACTTTCTTTTTGTGAGGGGTAAATATGTTTTTTGCTTTGCTCCAACTCCAATCTTGGCGAAATTCCTTGGTATAAATTATCTTTAGTCTGCTTAACATTTGCTGAACGATGATAGTTTATATTTGAAGATGACGAGTTAGGACTAGGTGTATTATGAGAATATCGAGGAGTTTGTGACGAGTATGGTGTATTGTAAGGTGTCATAAACGGCGTTTGTCCGCTTGGAGTATACGGAGTATTTACATACCCACCCTGATATCCAGGAGTGTTAGGATAATGGGGCGTATGAATTATTGACGCCTGTGATATATGTTGCTCGGTTGTTCTAGAATCCACGTTACCCCTAGGGGTATCATATCCGGATGTTCTAATGCTGGCTGAAGCATTTGGTGTAGAAGTGGGAGTGTTTGCTATAATCGGATCTGAGTAATGATCTTTAAACCATTTTAGAAGGGAATTCAATGAATCAAATATTTGACCTCTAAAACGGAAGCCTTCCGGGATAACTGTTACGTATTCATGCCTACATTTGGTTTTAGGCAAATATGATAATAAAAATTTTCCCGGATAAGATTTCGAAGCTGATATGAAATAATGTATTTTTTTAGGATCTTTAGCCTTTTCTTCTTTAAGTATTTCTTCCATTTTATCTTTGACGCCACCACCTGTGTCTCTGTAATATTTATAGGTAAGAATTTCTCTAGCACATGATGCCATTGGGTTAACATGCCTCGCAATAATTTCATCCAAATCCTCAAATTCTTCATTTCCAATCCACAAACTTTGACCCAAACTAAAAGCATTTTCTTTTCCTTCTTCTCGGACGTCAATGTGTTGATAAATTCCAGTTGTAACCTTCCATGTCACAGTAAGATGATCGGATCCCTTGCTTGATGGTCGTACAACCACCTCTCCTTGATCCATATTTTCCATAATTTTAACAACTTCGGCGTATGATTTGTTGTGGAATGAAGGGTGAATAATTACCCGCTTTACATATTGCTGTTTTGACCTCACTTGTTTTTGTTCATTTTCTTTTCGATTATCCTTATCCTCCGTTTCATAATCATAGAATGGATCTTTACGCGGCCTCCATTCATGATTTTTATCCATTAAGTCAGAGCTTTTAGAAGAGCAATCGACCGAAAACCTTTCTACGTCAATTTTAATAATACGCACATGTATCGCTTGCCCAATTTGAACACGATCCTCTGGATTCAACACGTGTCTATCAGACAGGTTTTTAATGTGAATGAAACCAGAGAGACCATTATCTAAGCGAAGCTTGACTCCAGTTGCTTGTCCAGGACAGGCACCAGCATCAAAATGGTTCCATACTTCGGATAATTCTGGAAAGTCATCTTTTAAACAAAAGGGACACTGCCAATGTCCAGTTTCATCATGTCTTACTGGATTAGCTTGATCTAATTGATCTCCTTGAGGCTTTTTATGAGATATTCCAGCAACTGTAGCCAAAACCATCTTTCCAACATAAAATGATTCGGGTGTCTCTTTTGTTAGCATATCAAACAGTTCCTCAGAGTTAGGGGAGCGATAAGGCGTTCTTAGATCTTTATATAAAGCGTTTAGTTCTGTACGTATATCATACAGAGTTATACTTTTGTTACCAAAACCTTGACGTTCTAATTCTACAGCAAACGCATCTAAATCCAGATCTTTAAGTCTCTCGGGGGATTCCAGGATTTCTTCTAGAGCACCAGCGGGATTAGCTTCTTCATCATCATATTCCATGGCGTCAATAGCCATTTTTCTGGCCCATTCATACGTTTCTGGATGTATTCGAGAGCCATCTAAAACTTCAACGTAGGCTTCAGTACTATCACCAAGAGAACTTGTGTCTATTTTAATAAAACCAGAACAATTTATAAAAACCTTTGGACCTAAATGGCACAAAGTTACCAACTGAGTACGATTTTCAAGCCTTTGATTCGACTGTTTGAGTAATTTAATTAATGCTTGTCCTTTACGTGGCCCTAGGCCACAAATAAATTGCACTAAATTTTGAGTGTAAGAGTTTTGCACAGTTAAATTTATGTCCAAGCCCACCTCATTTGTACGATTTATAAATTCTATATACAAGTGTTCTAGCATATCTTCCTTTGCTAGTTGCTCCTGCAGTGTGTGGTATCGCAGACACAGTATTTCTTCATCAGCGCTGCACAATTGCGAATATTCAACAAGCGGATCCTGCATTTTTCTTGCTAATGATACTGCTTGCTTCAATAAATCTGGATATTCTTTAAAATCGGATGCTCCTTTTTTTGAATTCGCATAGATTTTAGCGAGTTCATTATCAACTATCTCCACGGAAATCATTGGAAATTGTTCTTCCTCCGATATTTCTTTTACTATATCCTGGATGTCATTTTTCAACATTTGCGCTTCTCTCGACTCCCCTCCTATGGCTATAACATGTGGTTTTTTATTTTGAATAAATTCTTTTAAAATTTTCAAGTCCGATAATTTAAAATTTTTTTCATCGGAACGGTAAGAATTTTTACGTTTAAGAATATGTGGTAATCGAAGATAGTCGCTAACATCACCTTCAACGGTTGTTACAGCACAAAAAGCAGCCTGGGAATAATCAGGAACATATGCTATACCCATCGCTCTAATTCCTTTAGCATAACTCCAATCATCATACATATACTCATCAGCAATGTCCGGGCGGTATGGCGCTACTTTTAACCAGTTTGATAACTTCAAGCAGCATGATTTCAACACAAACTGCTTTGCTTCATTAAGTAGAACGGTTTTTAATTCTTTGCGCAAATCTGGAATAACCATCATTTTCAACGCAAGTTCGACACATTCAGCACGTAATGAGTTCCACTCTTGAACCACTTTTGAAAATTCATCTCGTTGGTAAAGTTGTTTAGCTTCATCAATGTATGAATTGGAAGTATTTCCATCAATATGATCAGATATTGTTATATCAACCAACTTATCTTCTTCAGCCACCGAAAGCCTTAAAAACTGATCACCAGCCAAGTCCTTAACTGGCTTTTTCCCCAAATATTTCATAGTGTAACACGAATGATTTTCATCAATCTCCTTTAAACCTTTTTTGGTAGGGCGAACATCTATTTTAGCACGCTCAAAGAAGACTTCCCGCACACATTTTTTAAGAAGAGGTTCCCTAGATAGTTGACGAGCAACAACGAATTTTGTAGCATGTAATACTTCTTCGACTGTCACGAACTTAGGACACAAGTATTGCTTTGCCACGTCCGTCGGACTGGCAGTCTCCTGCTCCACTTCATGGCGCTGATAACTGTCTCTCAAATTTTCGGCAAATTGTTCAGGCGTCAATCCAAATCGTTTAGCGAATCCACATATACCTGCTTTACGGCACATTGCATAAGGTCCTGAATCCTTTGCCTGTTTTAGCTGTTCTTCACCTTCATCCACGTCATCATCTATATTCTCACTTATAATCTCACCATCTTGCAGATTCTGACGAAGTTCTTCTTCTCTTGTCAGCCGTTTCTGCTCTTTTTCTCTCCTTCTATTTTCGTCTTGCATTTTAGGTATTTCATGTGAGTAATGAAGTAAAAAGTGCATGTGCACATCTTTTAATTCCTCCATTGTCTGCACTTCCTTTACCCTCTCTAAATCCTCATCTTGAATAATTCGAATACCGTCCGGCGCTGAATTATCTCCATTTTTGGTTATATACGATATCTGAAAGTCACGCATATTTTCAAATAACACTTTTAATTTGTTTTTTCTGTTAAAAAGCTGAGACCACCTTTCATCATAATAATATATCTTCCATAAATCTTCGCAATTTAATTCGGGTTTTACGTATTCCTTCCTATAAAAAGCTATGAAAGGTACCTCTAACTGCTGATTTCTAATAAATTCCAAAGCTTGTTTAATTTTTCCTACAGCACTTATTGGTTTTTTATGCTTATCACGACTTGCTTCCAAAGATTCTTGTTGAGATACGGTCTGCTTGCAAAAGGCTTGCTTGTAGATCCATTCAGATTCATCGTCTAATTCAGATGACCCTTCAGCAACGGGCGTTACTGGAACTTGTCTTAACTGCATGCGCTCCGGTATGTCAGTTTTTCGAATCTCATTATCCAAGTCCGTGAAATGTCCTCGTTTTAGTTCACTTGGTTCATATAGATCAAAAATAGTTTTCTTAGAAACTTTTTTCTTAGGTGCTTTCTTTTTACTTTTTCCGCGAGCTTCTTCACCAATATCTTCGTCGTATTCGTCACCTTCGGATTCGTCTTCATATTCATCTTCCTCATATTTGGCAAAATCATCGTAATCAAAATCTACTCCAAATATATCTTGGCCTTCTTGCAATGACCTAAAGAAAGAAAAACAGAACAAATCAGTTTTTAAAGGGGAGATTATTTTTGATACAACAAATATAAGATAAAAAAAAAAAACTTGCAGGCGTTGTTTAGGATACCTGTAAGAAATAGCTCATGACAACGCTATGTTTGTAGAATATTGTTAGAAGATATTTCAACATCATACCAAAAATATCCAATTTTAAAATATTTTTTTATTCCAGATATGCCAAAAATATTGAGATTTAAAAGTAGTTATAAAGCCGAAAGCCATTTCTACTAATTCTTTTAAATATGATACTTATTTAAATGCACGGAAACAGTGCGAGAAAATATTCTTTTTTTGTCACAAAAATTCATGTTTACTTACGCGTCGGTAAATATTGGCCTTCGCTTTTTTTTCTTCTCCGCTATTGGTCGTCCTTCATCATCGACAATAAAGTCATCAGCGTCTGAATCCGATTCTTCTTCTTCCTCTTCGTAAGTATCTTGCTCTTTATTGCTACGTTCAGATCGCCTTTCGGCATTCTGAAATTACATAACCAAAAATTTTAATATTTTTGTAGAGTACACAGACTACAATTTCATTCATTAATAAATTTTTTTCCAAAAAAAATATCACCACATTATACAGTATTCTCAAAATATTTCTATACGCCCTGCGAAAGTGTTGGGTATTTCATATGAGAAAATTCAACTCGTTCACAAATTATATTTTAAATAATATATAATAAAATTGAACGATGTACTTCCGTTTTCTGTAACAATTAAAGTTTTCACACAACTATTTTGACTTTGGAAAAGAATCGAATATATATGTATTTATAATTGGCGCGTACACCCTTTTTGGGTGTTTGGCCGAGCTCCTCCTCCTATTTGTGGCATGCGTCTTGATGTTGTTCCACAAATGGAGGGACCTACAGTTTCAAGCCGACTCCGAACGGCAGATATTTTTATGAGGACCTTTTTCATGGCAGAAATACACTCCGAGGTTTGCCATTGCCTGCCGAGGGACGACCGCTATTAGAAAAATGTTTTTCTTAATTTTGGTGTTTCACCGAGATTCGAACCTACGTTCTCTCTGTGAATTCCAAATGGTAGTCACGCAGCAACCCATTCGGCTACGGCGGCCAAATCGAATCGAATGCATTACTTATTTAGCGGCCGCCGTAGTCGAATGGGTTGGTGCGTGACTACCATTCGGAATTCGGAGAGAACGTAAGTTCGAATCTAGGTGAAACATCAAAATGAAGAAAAGGTTTTTTCTAATTACGGTCGCCCCTCGGCAAGCAAAGGCAAACCTCCTAGTGTAGCTCTGGCATGAAAAAGCTCCTCATAAAAACTATCTGCCATTCGGAGCCGGCTCCCTCCATTTGTGGAACACACGCACGCCACAAATAGGAGCAGGAGCTCGGCCAAACACCCAAAAGGGGTGAACGCGCCAATTATTTATACATATATGTATGTATATATATTCCATATCGTATTCCATTTTTCATACCCGACCTAAATAAAAGTTCCGTCTTAGGAAATACCTCTTCATGCGGTTAATTCTTACGCTTAGCACAACCATTAATATTCTCTTTATACACATTGCCGTTTGCTGAACAGTCTGTGTCAGAAAAAAGGAACCGCGATTATTCATGAAGTATAAAAGATATATATTTAAAATTTTTTTACATGAAAGTATATACAAAACTACGAGTCGCAATTACTCAATAAGCCTTGTAGTCTTCATCGTTGTCGAGTATAGCCTGACATCTTCTTCATGCTTTGAACCAGATTTTGTGCTCGTCGACAAACAGGACTAGATTTTGCGAACTTGACGCACGAGTTGGTTTGAATCATGGACTGGCCTTCCGGCAAGATGCGTTTTCATAATTCCCCACACATTTTCAATGGGGTTGGCTCTGGGGACTGTGAAGGTCAGTCCAATACTGTGAAGCCATTTTCTTGTTTTGTTTTTTCTCAATGTGTTTTTCTGAGAGCAGTGGTTCTGATGATGTGGGACGGTAGGATATGTTCACCTCCTTTAGTCGACGTTCGATGGCGTTGATACTCATATCTATTGCCTTTTTAGCAAGAACTGATCGTGCTTGGCGTAGTATCAAAGAAGGGTCCCGCTTAAAAAGTTGGGCGATCACTTTATCCTGCTTTTTTGTCGTCACTCACTTCAAGCCGCGCTCGGAAAAGTCATCAACATTTTTGTATACTTTATACTATTATGCAGCAAAAAGCAGAACGAAATATATCTTGAAGTTACAAGAAAAAAAAACAGTTCTTTTCTTCTGACACAGACTGTATATGCAGTCGACAAATTTTGCAGGCAGTCAAAACCAATCCTTAACATTTATCGCTTCGACCATGCCATATGTTTTGTTTGTGAGCAAAAACAATGATTCAATCATTAAATACCAATTTTTCACTTATTCTTGACAAATCGGCTTACGTATTAGAATACATGCTGCTTCTTTGAAAATATAATATATAATTAAACTTTTGATGCAAATTATCTGGTCGGGAACAAATTATAATAAATAATTATAATAAAAACGAATTATTTTGTAAATTAAGAACGATTTTCCTTAGTTAGGTCGATCGTGTCTTAATATTACTGAGAATCTACATATAATTTCAAGCTGTCTTTCTGCTGCAGAGAACCCGTTTGTGAATTTAAGTACCGATCAGATATTTGCAAAACTTCTTATTGAAGCTTTATTTTTTATAGCGCAAAGTGTTGCTGAACAACTTCCAACATTGATATCTCGCCGTTCTCAACAACATGATTTTGCCAGTAGACGTGCACATGGTGGACATTTAATTGATGTCATTTTCACACATAATTGTTAAGAGTCGTGTTTTGAATAAATATAGTGAAACTTGAAAGAATCTAAATATAGTTAAATTTTTTTATTTTAAAACACGCACACACAATCTCGGCCACCTTAGGACATGAGTTAGTAAGATCTGTTGGGATATTTGTAAATAAATTATTTTTCAACGTTTCTAGTAAACGGTCGCGGTAACCGAATGGGTTGGTGAGTGGCTACCATTCGGATAAGCACATTTTGGCAATTCCGAACACAAAACACCAATTGAAATAGTTTTCTCAAAGCAAAAGAATATAAACGCCAATTATATATTATATAAAGAATGGGCACGAAAAATATTGGTAGGGCGAAAATTTTTATATATGATCAATTTATAAAATCTATCAGAACAATTTTTATTTTATTTAGTTCTTTATTAATCGTACTATGTTAATCGAATAACTCATATTAATTCTTTTTATTATAAATAAAATGCGAAATTTAGATTTGACTATTCTCATTAGGCAATAGACACGAGTCTTTGTTGCGGTATCTGCTGCTCTCTGCCAATTCATTTTAAACTGCTGCTCATTTTAAATTTTTAACAATTTTTTTTAACGATTGCCCAATGTTTTCCAATAGGTCGCAATTGTAGAGTGTTGGGTGGATTGTTGTCCTTTTGAACAATATTTATCCCGTGATTTTTACACCAGTTCATACCAAGATATATAAAAATAATTATAATGATACAATGCTAGATCGGATCAGAACATAACTGAGGCTTTATGCCTTTATGTTGTTTTATGATTCAATTCACCTCTTATCTACATCATTAAATATTTTATTTGGCGCAGATCTGCCCTTATCTTCTATCCTGTTTTCGTGGCGAAACCTTTCTATAATGTGCTGGACAGTTGAGAAACTAATAGCAACAATTTTTGCAATTTTTCGTTGACTTTTGCCCTCTTTATAAAGATGAATAAAGTCTTCTCTTTTTTCAAGTTAGGTCCGTTTTCCTATTTTAAAAAATTTGAATTTTTTCAACTTTTCTTTACAACAATTTTTTGAGAATGGCTTGAGAGGCTAAGCTAAACAAAAAAAATTCATTTCATCGTTATCGGAGAAAATATAAAATACACTGCATCATTTAAGCTGTGAGCATATTTTGATGAGAAAACTATTTGCTACTATATATTTTTATTGTTCTTTCTGCAGTGGTAAACAGTACATACATATCTCATTACAAGTCGTATACATTTTTTTATTAAATTTAATAAACATCGAGTCATTTTCTTTTTTTCAAAAAAAGTATTACCTGCATCAAATAAGCTGTGAGTCACTGTATAGTATGTCAAGAACGAGTTATGACATTAATAAATTCAATTTTTCGATTTCAATAGAAAAAATAGCACTATATATAGTGTCGTGTTTTAAAAAAATAGGATTTGTGTTTATTAAATCGTGAACGCTAAGAAATACCGGAAAACTGTAAATATGAACAATTACATTTAGCAAGCTGCGCGAGCGTGAGCAACAACAGTTTTGCAGCGACCACCCAACGTTCTCCACACTACAAAAGTAGTCATTGGCAAGCATATTAGCTCTGCTCACCAAACTATATGTTCCTTTTCGAAGAGCGCGCAGGCCTTTAATAGGTAGAGGCATCCTGTTGTAAAATATGTTATACAATTCAAATTCAGAAGTGGAAAAAAGACAACTAGTAGTTATAGATATTTTATGGCATTGTCGTATTAGAATAAAACCTTAACTTAAACTTTACAAGTGGAATACATTCTTCTTCTTAATTGGCGCGATAACCGCTTTCGGGATTTTGGCCGAATTCAACAAAGCGCGCCAGTCGTTTTTTCTCGTGCTAACCGGCGCCAGTTGAATACATTAAGTGAAGTCATGTCCTTCTCCACCTGATCTTTCCAACGCAGAGGAGGCCTTTCTCTTCCTCTGCTACCACCAGCTGGTACCGCATCGAATACTTTCAGAGCCAGGGTATTTGTATCCGTTCGGACGACATGACCCAGCCAGCGTAGCCTTCTTCTTAATTGGCGCGATAACCGCTTACGCGATTTTGGCCGAGTTTAACAAAGTGCGACAGTCGTTTCTTTCTCGAGCTAACCAGCGCCAGTTGGGCACACCAAGTGAAGCCAAGTCCTTCTCCACCGGATCTTTATAACGCAGACAAGGCCTTCCTCTGCCACCACCAGCTGGTACAGCATCAAATACTTTCAGTGCCGGAGCGTTTGTATCCATTCGGACGACATGACCCAGCCAGCGTAGCCGTTGGATCTTTATTCGCTGCGCTATGTCTATGTCGTCGTAAAGCTCATATAGCTCATCGTTCCATCGGCTGCGATATTCATCGTTACCAACGAGCAAAGGTCCAAAAATCTTCCGCAGAATATTTCTCTTCAACACTTCAAGCGTTGCTTCATCAGGTGTTGTCATCGTCCACGTTTCTGCACCATACGTTAGGACGGACATGATGAGTGTAGAGTGTTAGTTTTGTTCGTCGACTTAACTACTCATTTGTCTACTTAGTCCAAAGTAGCAATTGTTGGCAAGACAGATTCTACGTTGGATTTCAAGACTGACATTGTGATAGGTGTTAATGCTGGTTCCTAAATAAACAAAGTCTTTTACAACCTCGAAATCATAACTGTCCACAGTGACGTGGTGCCGATACGCGAGTGCGCCGACTGTTTGTTTGATAGCCTCGTTCACCACTCGACCCACTCTCTTTGTTTTGAGAAAGCAGAATTAACAGCGCGGTTGTTAAGGCCGATGATATCAATATCATCGGCATACGCCCACAATTGTACACTTTTCTAAAAAATTGTACCTGAGCGATTAAGTTCTGCGGCTCGCATGATCCTTTCCAACACCAGGTCAAAGAAGTCACCCGACAGCGAATCACCCTATCTGAAACCTCGTTTGGTATCAAAACGCTCGGAGAGGTCCTTTCCTATTCTGACGGCTGGTATTGAGCAACGTCATTTTACATATCCATATTAGTTTCGCGGGGATCCTTAATTCAGACATCACGGCATATAGGTACTTTAGTACTGCCGAAGCAGAAAATCGCCGAACACGCAAAACCCTTGTCTTATTTATGCCTCTTACAAACAAACTAAACATGCTATATTGCTAAAACCGTGGACATATCTTCGAGACGAGTGTACGAACATAAACAAAAATAATAATCGAAAGTCGAATGTAGGTAGCCCGCGAAATTTGAAACTTTACCTCATTTTGTAAACAAATTTCGTAGATTGGCAACGGAAATATTTCTTCTGTATTTTAGTTTTCAAGCAACGTTAAATACAAATGTTCGACAGAAACTGTTATCAGGCAAAGAAAATAAACGCTGGAAAATTACTCTTTTCAGCAACGGAAAAATATTCCTCATCTAATAACTGTTAAGAACTGTGTTCGTAAAGTTTTCAGAATTCGGGTAACGTTTTCAATTTGTAAATTCGAGATAACGGTTATTATTGGCCAATTTGATAACAGCGTCTTCCTTTTTGTGTGACAAATGTGTGTATATAGTTTTATTTTGTATTTATGTTTCAATGCATTAGGATTTGTTTTCTATAAATATACAGACTTCTCGTGCTTTCCCGTTCCAGGGTCAGATGCGTGTTAACCTATGGTTCAATAATAAAAGTTTGCTCAGTAGACAGCTTTCTCGTTCCCTCTTGAATAATCAGCTCCCTTAGCAAGATACTGCTGTTCAGACAGGGCAACTCTCTGTCGTGTGACTTCTTTACCCTGGTGCTGGAAAAGATCGTGCGAGTCGCAGAACTTAAACGCTCAGGAACACTTCTTTATTAGAGTGTACAATTGTTGGCGTATGCCGATGATGTTTATATGATTTATGGTTGAGCACTTCAATTTACAGTGCAACTCTATCCAAAGCGTTTTTGAGTCCGCTATAGGACTTGCCAGCAAAAAGTACGAATAAATAATATGAGTTATACTAAACTTTGTCAGCCCCTTGTAAGGGTTTTCAAATAACAGGTGTTACAGGTGAATGGATTGCGCTATGGAGAGATGATTAACGATTTTTTATGGCCGGAATACTTCAACAGCCCAGGGTCGATTCAAGACCTTAAAGATCGAATTCGTGAGGCTATCGAGGACATAGGGAAGAAATTTTGCAATTCGGTTATGGAAAATTTCATGAAAAGGATATTGTCTTGTAAGCGTGGTCGTGGTGATAATTTGCCTGATGTTATTTTCCACTATTAACGGTATACCTTCCTCTTATAATGAAATAAACATCCGATCATTTATATTAAAAATAGGCATTTTTCTTTGAATATCAAAATAACACCTCTTATTAAAAAACCCTATTAGTTCGATTGATGAGGTTATTTTTCCTCTTTTCGGACAGAGTCCAAAAATTCCATCAGTATAAAACTTCTCCGTGTACTGAAAATTCATGATCACTTTGCATAACTCCATTGAAATCTACTTTACTCCGTCGACAGTTTTATAAAGTCTGAGGGTCCAAGATCACGATTATTGGTGCACCTAGCGAAACCTCATTGAAAAACTCTCTTAGCATCTGCCCTGCTATAAATATGATTATGTGAAATAAGAAATTTCGAAAATTTGCTACTAGATGGCTTAGTGAGCCATATTAAGTTTCCGTCCTTTCTTAGCCAAAGTTACGAATTATTTAAACAATTAAATAATACATTTTATTATGTTAAGTATGTTCCCCTGGAAGTTACAAATTTACTCCATCTTTCAGGCAGCATACGGATTTCTCTGACGAAAAATTTGAGTTCTTTTCACTTGATCTATTTATTGAGCAAGTTTGCAATACTCTCGTAAGAAGTGAACCACTCTCCAATATGGGCTGACTGCATTGATCGGAACAGATGGTATTCCGAAGGTCCACTGTCTGGGGAATACGGCGAGTGGGGCAAGATTTCCCAATTCAGTCACTCTAAATATTTCTGGACCGATTTAGCAACGTGTGACCTGGCATTGCCATGCAGCAAAATCAGTTTGTCATGTCTACGGTCCCATTCCGGCCGCTTTTCTTTGAGAGCTCGATTCAAACGCCTTAGCTGCAATCGGTAACGATCGCCAGTGATGGTTTCAGATGGTGTAAGGAGTTCATAATAGATGCCACCCTTCTGATCCCAACAGCTATACAACATAACCTTTGAAGCATGGATATTTTTTTTCGCTATTGATTGACCTGGTTCACCTGGCAGGCTCCAACATTTTCGACGCTTAGGGTTATCTTAATAGATCCATTTTTCATCGCCAGTGACGATGCAATGCAGAAAACCTTTTCTTTTCTGCCGTTCAAGAAGCATTTCACAAGTCACCAAAAGTCTCTCGATATCCCTCTCGTTCAATTGATGTGACACACAGTTACCTGCTTTCTGGATCATTCCCATCGCGTGCAAACGTTTACCGGCGATTGTTCTATCAACATCCAACTCTTTAGACATATTATCATGCCATGCGTCTTCATCCAATAATTGTTGTAGTTGAGTATCTTCGAATTTTTCGATGTTGTTTTTTCGGGACGAACGTAGAAATATTTGATGTCAGATAAAAAAGGATCTTTACGCTTCAAACTAATGTCAGCTACTACGATCAATACCTCACATATACACCTTCAAATCACCAGTATATTACACTTCTTTTACGAGGGCGGAAGTTTATTCCGATACCCAATATCTTATAATGTATACATTGCATGAGTTGATATTATGGGCGATTTAAAGGCGGCACTCCGCTTCAAATGAGGTTCTTTCATAGTTTCGTTCCGTACCACTAGAATTTAAATGCAAAATTGGAAAAAAATATTTGTTTTTGCACCTAATACAACAGCAGAGCATTTCAACTAGTTATATGACCATCGGGGATAAGCTATACTCTGTAAGAGAATCAACGAAAATATCGATAACAATATAAAACGCGGATGTCAGCATTTCTTCTACAGAAATTCAGAAATACCTTTACTGTCAGCAACTGGCCAGATTGAAGTAGTTGATCGACCAGAAAAGTCCAAATTTGGTGAACACGAAACGTGTTGTGTTCCATCAAGACACCGCCATCCCACAAATACACCGAAATAGATTGTAAAGTCCCCGAAAGTGGTGGTATGTGACAATTATTTTCCGCCTTATATGTGATATTAATAGGCCCGTCACAATGGGTCCGTTACGGCAACGAATTAGACTGACAGCAAAATAGATTAAGTGTACTAGAACCGAAGGTGCAACATACGTGCCGTATGTCATGCCAGAATGCACAAAAACTGCTAACTTTCTGCTTTTTCCGTAAGGCAAGTGCGGCGAAAATGACAATTGTTTAAAGAACAATTTTGAATCGTAAAATTTTTATCGATGGTGCTTTTTATTACATCAAAAGAAATGTAGCGAATAAATGGAATTTAAATTAATTGCGTTAATTCAAATGAATCCTTATCTTTTTGATAAAAGCTTGAGAGAGTACAGAAAAGGATATGTGTTCATACGAAGCATATTTAAATATAAATATAGTACATATTTACTTATTATCTTGTTAATAATTATTATTCCTTCTCTTGTTTAACATATTCAACATACTTTCAATTTGTATAATTTAATTTTTGTAACACTCCATACTGTAATTGCAACTCTGTTACAAGAATGAGGAGTAAGCAATCGAAGTACTGGAAAAATACCCTATTTGAGTGCTCTCGCCCTTTTCAAATTGTTGTCTTGCAGTACGTGAGATTTGAATTTAACTTTCCCTTTTATTTTGGACAGCGGACCGTATGGTCGATTCGTATATATATATACTCAAGACAATACAATAGGTTTAACCAAATTCTCCCGAAAAATTAATGTGCGTCTCGAAGTTATAGTCGCACCCATCGTCTAGGACTACCATAACATAAATTCTATTAAAACCCTCTTTCGTTACAATAATATATTTCACAACCAACAAAAACCTGTTTATACACAACCAAATATAATCTTTGCTTTCACGAGAAAACCTTGTGGTTTTTGTTTGTTTATATGCGGCAATATCTTTATTGTTGCACGACGTAAAATTTGTAGCCATCAACATTAGCTATAATGATTTCACGTCTTCGAGTCATACTTTGTGCTAATTCTGGGAAGTTGTGGAGGTAATCGACACCAAATCAGCCGAGTTTGCATTGCTAACTGTTTGACCCTCTATATTTGTTTTCCTTTGAGTTTTTTTTTTTAACTATAGTCAATAGGGTTGGCATCAGTCGACTGTGAAAGACAATCCAACAATTCAATCCCATTTTTGCGTTTTCACCCTGAACACCTTCGGCTTCGATTCTTGGGATGCTGGTCTTCTTGTAAAATGCAAGGTTGACTAGTTCTTCTAAATATCTTCTTGATAATGCGTTTGGTAAATTTAATTTTGTAATAAATAATGTTTACAGCCCGCTGAAGCTGTCGATTATCAGTAGTCTATTCGCCTAAAAGGAAGATTTATTCGCGAATATTACGTTTGCCCAATTCCGTTCTGAATTTAACTTTAACGTTTTTTTAACCCATTTATTTATGAACGTCTTTGACTTCTTCAAATATTTGGCTACATATGCACGTGACATTTTTGGACCTTTAGGGTGTGTACATAGGGACACTGCTTCAAATCGTATTTCATACGCGGAGCTCATTTTGTAAAAACAACGTATGCTTTCTAAATTTCTCACAAAATCATCAAATTGCAAAACGCGGAAAAGGATACGCCTATTTAGCAGCATCCGATTTTTTTTTAAGCGTGTCACGCTTCTATTATACAGACAGTAATTTTTTGAATTTTTTACTACGATTTACTTTACTTTTAAATGATTTGTCGATAATAAAAAAGTTTCTGTGTAAACTCGTACTGTATTACAACCATAAGTAACAAATAGTATCTAACTCTGGGTTCTTCCCATTATCCGAAGAACTCATTTCAAATCGAGTATAATCCAGGTTATGTTATGGTAAAATTACTAAACAGTTGAAATTGAATTTGTGCAGAACACAATTTGTGCAGTGGTACAGTATATACTTCACAACATTCACAAAAGCCAACTAGGTTACACATATTCACAAAATCGTACAAATAATAACATCTGCCTCGATTGTCAACCGCTAGCACTGTGTTATTGTAATGCAAAATATGTAAACGTTTGGACAATGATTTAACTTATAATAATGAAGGTAGGTACTACCAATTGTTTTCACTTATTTTAATACACGGAATTTTAATACAATTTAATAATTTAAAAGAATATTATTTTAAACGGTTTCGTGCTTTCACAATGTGCAAACTGTTTACCTCAACCGGAGAATGGGTGCCTGACAAAGTGGGATCTGGCTCTCCTAAAGGGGTATGCCCCCAAGGCTGACAATCTCACACCAGTATTAATTTTCGCGAACCCACAACAACAGGCAGGAATAACTTTGTGGAGGTAATAGCCTGCACAAGACTGTAGTCCTAATGATAATGATTATTTTATACTTCATGTACTTACCTCGTCATCTTCATCGAAAAGTTGTTCCGCAATAGCTTCTCTGGCTAAGCCCTCATCAACATGATCTTCCTCACCATCGCTTTCTTGAATTCGTCGAAGCCGTTTGAAACGTTTCTAAAATACAAATAAAACGATTTAAAATAATACTATCACTAAGTGTATTGGGCGGCGGCAGGAGCCGAATGAGTAGGTGCAAGACTACCATTCGGAATTCGGAGGAACGTAGGTTCGAATCTCCAAGAAACTCCAAATTAAAGAAAAAGTTTTTTCGAATAGCGGTCGCCCCTCGGCAGGCAATGACAAGCCTCCAAGTGAATTTCTGTCATAAAAAAGCTTCTCTTCCGAGCTCGGCCAAACACCAAAAAATGGATGTAAGCGCCAATTATATACATATTTATATATACATATTAATTTATATATATTATATATATTTATATATATTATATATGTTTATATATATTTATATACAGGGTGAACGATATGAAGTGTTACCAACTTCACCCTGTTTGTATCTGTAAAACAGCTCATGACACCAACGTCAAAATTGTTTTAATGACAGTTCAATATCTTGTTTATAAGCCATCAAAAGCATTTGCGTCTGAGTTTTGTTGAATTCAAACGTAATAGTGTGATTGCGTTATATTTGGCTGGAAAATCACAACCAGCCATTGTTCGTGAGGTGACTCCTCAAAGTGAATAAAATGTTTGTGTATCGCACTATAAAACGTTACAATGATACTGGTAGCATTACAAAACGCTATGGAGGTGGGCTAAAAAAAAAAACGCAACAACGCCAGAAATTGTTCGGAAAGTGAAGGCTCGATTTGAACGAAATCCACGTCGAAGTGGAAGAAAAATGGCCAAAGAACTAAAAATATCGCAAGACAGCATTCGACGCATATCGAAAAATGAGCTCAAGGTCAAGGCTTACAAGTTCCAAAAAGCACACGATCTTTCACCCCAGCAAAAAAAAAAAGTTCGGTGTGAAAGAGCAAAGGAGTTGTTGCGCTTGCACGAACATGGCGAATTTCCTAACATTGTGTTTTCTGTTTTCCCAATTGAGCAGTTTATAAACACTCAAAACGATCGTGTTTACTTGACCGAACGCTCATACGAGAATTCGAGCCTATGTATGGTCACTCGAAGCAATTTCCCATCGCAAGTAATGGTTTGGGCCGCAGTGACCGCTCATGGACGCTCTCCAATCGGTTTTATCGAGCCTGGTATCAAAGTGAATGCGACTTACTATAGGTAGGTAGGTAAGATGGCAAGAGTACCCCAGGTACGCTACAAGTAGCACTTACGTGCCGTTTTGGTACCATAAAGTGGACCACTACCTGCGAAAGGATTAAGGGAGGAGATAAGACCGTCTACAGCCATCCAGTGCTGTTGATGTAGCGGAGGAGAGAAAAGGGATCTAGGCTGGAGAATTTCATCAAGTCATCCCCAAAGGGAACGCTGAGGAATCTCAAGCGCCTATCCGCAGTATCTTTCTCTGTGGGATCCCCACAGCTTCTGCAATGGGGGTTGTACGGAATTCCAAGCTTCTCCGCATGAGTGCCGATCACCCAGTGGCCAGTGATCACCGCAGTGAGTTTGGAAATTGAATGGCGGGGGGTTCCCATCACCTTAAGCGTTCTGTTTATGTCGTATTAAGGCCATAGTGCTTTTGAAATGGCACACGATGAGACAGACCTCCATCTGTCTTGCGCTTTTCTTAGAAAGAAGTTGTGTAGTTTCCCTTTAACGACGGCCAAGGGGATACCGATGTCTGAGAAAAGGGCAGCTGGACTCGGTTCTGCCGCCCCCTTCCTGGCAAGCTCATCGGCAATTTCATTTCCCTCTATATTCCTGTGCCCAGGAACCCAGATGAGGGAGATGTTTCCTGCACGTTCGAGGCGTTTGAATTCCTCCTTACAGGAGTTCACGAGAAGAGAGCTGCAATACGGCGACGACAGTGCCTTGATTGCAGCTTGGCTATCGGAAAAAATATTTATGTCTCCCTCCCAACCGCGATCCCGAAGCATTTTGCATGCCTGCAGGATCGCGAAGACCTCTGCTTGAAAGACGCTGCTTGTCTCCGGCAGTTTATAGGAGACCGAAATGTTGGCTGATTTGGAGTAGACCCCCGCTCCCACTCCAGACTCCATTTTGGATCCGTCAGTGAAAACAGAGGCATCTATATCCGCAACAACTCTCCCCTCTTTCCAATCTTGCCTGCTCGGAAAGATAGCCCTAGAACAACCCTCAAAGCACAGTTTGCGGATGGAGAGGTCGGTGCGAGTTTCAGAGATTATTGGGAAAATGTTTTAGAAGCTGCTTTAGAGCCGTGGACACGCAAACATTTTGGTCGTAGACCATGGACGTTCCAACAGGACTCGCCACCGTCTCATAAAGCTCGTGTGAACCAAGAATGCTTTCGAATTCGCCAGACGCAAATTTGATGGACTATTCCATCTGGTCCATTTTGGAGAGCAAGATGAGGACTAAAAAATTTGCCAGTATGGATGCGCTGAAAAAAGCGATTATACAAGAATGGGCCAAAATACCTCAAGATCACATTCGAGCAGTATGCAATTCATTTTTTTACCGTCAAGGCAAGAGGTGGTCATATCGAGCTAAAGTGTATATGGAACTACTGGCCGAATGGAACCATTCGGAATTCAGAGAGGAACGTAGGTTCGAATCTCGGTGAAACACCAAAATGAAGAAAACGTGTTTTCTAATAGCGGTCGCCCCTCGGCAAGCAATGGCAAACCTCCGAGTACATTTCTGCCATGGCAAAGCTCCTCATAAAAATATCTTCCGCTCGGAGTCGGCTTGAAACTGAAGGTCCGACAAATAGGAGGAGGAGCTCGGTCAAACACCCACAGAGGGTGTAAGCGCTATATATGTAAATATATATATATACAGCAATTGTTTCAGTTACTCAGTTACTCAATTACTTAATTGGAATAATTAATCAAAATGGGATATCCTGAACAAAACCATTAATTACTGAAGCTTTAAGTTCCTTAATTGTTTCATCACGTATTGAATCTTCGAAACCTGGGCAATTAATGATCGGCCATCAGACTGCTGGTAAATAGCTGCCCTAGTCTCCCAGGTAAAACGAAGCAAAACGTAGTAGCACTATTTAGCATAACAATCTGATGAGTTTTTTATATTTATTTTATGAAATACTTATAGAGTGGAAATTGGGTAAGAAGTTGATATACTGAAATTATTGACGTTTTTAATCACAACACAGTAATTTTCAGACACGATTTTTTTTGGAAATTTGTATAAGCGAAGGCATATTTAGTAATAAAAATTTGAGTAACATGTTATATTCAGATTAAAAATAAGCAGTAAATATTTTATTTTATAGCAGATTGCAGAAATAACTTCTGTAATAATACATTTTTCTCTTTTTATTTTTTAAATTTTAATAAATGTTTTGATAGTTAGCGACGATAGCCGATGTTTTAAATTTGGATGGATTGTAAGCATAAGAAATCTATAAATAAAAAATCTGCACGCTGATGTAGAACAAGTTTGAAACAATATATGTATCTAGAATAGAGTAGATTGTTTTCGAGTAAAAAGTACAAAAATATACAAATATTATATAGAGGACGAAAGAGATGTATTGATAGACTCAGCACATTCTTCAGGACTAAAAAAACTTAGTTTTATTAGTAGAGGAGTCTGAATTGATTCCCCATTTAAATTTATTTATTGCTTCCTGTGTTGCATTGAAATGAATTGATGAAACTTCTGGCTCCATCCCGTGCCTTTATCTGTTAGATTTTGTAGACAGATTTTAATTAAGTCCTAAATTGGTAGATTGTATACGTCATTCATTGGTACAGGTGATAAAGTAGTTCTGATTTAAAATGTATTTCTCTTCGAAAATAAGTTATTAATATCTTTGAACTCATCCTGAAAATACGAGTTTATTTATACCAAACGAGTTTTCAAAATATTATATAAATAATTATGAAATTAAGGGGTTAGGGGTAGTCAGAATTTTCAAAAAATCGATTTTTTTTTTTGCATTTTCTTAAAGTATAATGTTTTAAAAATATTGTGTAAAAATTTGAAGTGAATCCGACAAATACTTTTCAAGTTATTCAACAATTAACAAAGGGCGCTCGGCCGCCCCGAGCCGATAGCAAAACTTTAAATGCGTTTTTCTCAAAACTATGTTTTTCAAACTGGTGAACACTGTAACTTAAAAACCGCTACGTAGATTTCAATAAAATTTATACAGCTTTTGAAAAACATAAAAAACTTGTGCCTGATCGAAGGATTTTTTTTTTTTCAAAAATTTCGGTTTTTTTTTTAACAATTAACTGTTGGTTTTTTCCCGAAAATCTGAAAAATATTTCCTGAGGCCGCCATTTTATTCATTTTGAAAAAAAAAAAAAACAAGCTTCGATCCGGCTCGAGATTATCTTTCAATAAAAATAATTTTTCTCATCCGATTGGTTTTAGATGAATCTGCAAGGACTTGTGATGTTCACCGCAAGGGACTTCTGGAGAAACGGGCTTCACACAAACAGCGATAACTTTTGCAATTATTAATTTTTTTTTTTGAAATTTTGGCGAAGTCAAGTTAAAACATGATGTTTTTATGCTATGTTTTTATTTTTGTTAAATAAATTAATTAAGTAGCAAAAAAAAATTCGTGAAAATCATCATTTTTTCGGGCCTCTGACTACCCCTAACCCCTTAATGTAGGGCGGCCGCCGTGGCAGAATGGGTTGGTGCGTGACTACCATTCGGAATTCAGAGAGTGAACGTCGGTTCGAATCTCTGTGAAAGATCAAAAAATTAAGAAACAGTTTTTTCTAATAGCGGTCGCTCCTCGGCAGGCAATGTCACACCTCCGAGTGTATTTCTGCCATGAAAAAGCTCCTCATAAAAAATGTCTGCCGTTCGGAGTCGGCTTGAAACTGTAGGCCCCTCCATTTGTGGAACAACATCGAGACGCACACCACAAATAGGAGGAGGAGCTCGGCCGACCACCCAAAAAGGGTGCACGCGCCAATTATATATATATATGGGGCATTCTTCGCCAACCGGACACCCCCATCTGCCCAGAACAGTTTTTATAAAAAAAATTTTTCCCCATGCCGAAATAAAAGCTTATGTCATGTACTTTAATTTGTCATGTGGCACTTTTTAAATATTCAAGATGGACGACGAATATTGACAAATATGTTGGAAGCTTAACAAAAGATTCGAGTCTGCAGCACCAGTACCAGAAATACTATATTAAAAAGCCATTCCTTCCAAATCTCAAACAAAAAGGAAGTGATTATTAAAAGATTTTCCAATTCTCCAGAAGAAAAAAAAGTTTTACTGTGAAAAAAATCCTGTATTATGAAAAAAAAATTCCAATTTCAGCAATTTCCTTCAATATTTATATTCAGCAGCGAACCCAGAAACCCCCGAGCATCATGTCAATATTCGTCGTCCATCTTGAATATTTAAAAAGTGCCACATGACAAATTAAAGTACATGACATAAGCTTTTATTTCGGCATAGGGAAAAATTTTTTTTATAAAAACTGTTCTGGGCAGATGGGGGTGTCCGGTTGGCGAAGAATGCCCCATATATATATATATATATATTCACACCCTTTCCGTTTCAAATTTTGAGTTCATAACTTCGAAAACAAAAAAGTTACAGATTTTTAATCTGCAAATGCTAAATATTTTCCATAGTACGTGGCAGCTATGACCATCTTGCAAATGTCGGATCCCGAATTTTATTGGGAAATTATGTTCAACGCATTTGTAAAAAAGTAAACCATACGCTATCGGACGGCTTCAAGATCAAAGATTACGAATATTTAAAAAGTGAAAGGGTTGAATATTTTAAACTTCAATTAATTGAAGTGCTTCGTAACTGTACATACATTATGTGTGACCATATTTACCTTTCTTTCGACTTTCACACCCAAATTCTCTTCGATTAAGTCATAGTCATCATCTTCCAACCGATCATCTAATTCATCATCGTGTTTTTTTCTTTTTTTCGATCCTGTATCAGAATCTTCTCCATCGCTCACATCTTCCTCTATTGGATTATCATCGATCAAGTCCTTAAGCTCTTCGCGCAACCGCTCTTCATCATCTATAAAAATTATAATTAGCAGATTTTAATATACGAACCTGCAAATATAGGATTTATCTAAATGACGCTTATTTAGCTATACAGAATTGGAAGGTATGGAGTTCTATCAATATAAGCACTTGTTTTATAATTTATGTGACACATGTTTTATAAATCATAAATAAAAAATTTTCTAACTGTCTAAGACGTTATGCGAAAACAAAGATCGTTGAAACATTTCAAGGGTGGCGTCAACTTCCATTTTTCCGGAACCTCGTGTTCTTCGTACCAATTTTCAAATTCACAGCTATTCATTTTTTCTACAGATAGGTATAGCAGGCTTGGCAGAAACTCGATTTCACTAAGATGTCAACAACTTTCTTTGAAAATTTACCAATGAGAGTTGAAACACCGAATAGTGAGCTAGATGTGTAGATGTTGTTGAAACAGACATAGTATAAATTATGACTGATTGTAGAACTCAAATCCTTGAGCCCACAAAATAATCTCAGACCTTCAACACCCAACATCCGCCATTCCCATGACAACGGGTTCTACGTTACTGGAATGTCTCGGGTTTTCCCCGACCAAGGGCTGGCGCCCAGTAACCTAGCCCTGTCTAGTGAATAGTATATCAACCTACCCCTTACGTCACAGGAGCAACTCGTCGCAGCAACCTTGCTCCAAATACTTCTCCTCAGGGCTGGTATTGAATCCAACCCTATACCTCAGTTAGGTGCAATAAGTGCAACGGGTGGAGCTACCTTAAGACCTGTTCAGGCCTTAAGACTCATAGAAGGTGGTCCACACGGTATGTGGCCCCGTGATGTTCCCGCCAGCAGGTGTCTGATGCCTTAACGGCTACTACTCCCTCTGATAGGCCGGCCCCACCAACCGCCACCACAACCCACACATCCACGGTAAGGAGCCTATCGGAGCAACACAACTCCCCCCGACTTAACCCATCCCCTTCCCCCGCACAGTCTGTTCCGTGTGTCAGACCGAAATACCTCAGAACCTGACATCAGTCAAGTGCAATTCATGCAATGGTTGGTGCCATTTTCGGAGGTGTTCCGGCCTGCGCACCACCTGAGTGGACAACTGACTACGTTGCCCCCTGCTGCAGAGCTCTGCACCCGCAACCGCCCACCACCATCAGGCCAAAACAATTGCAGCGGAATGCTCAGCATGCGTTAAGCTTTTGCGATGACCAGTCGTTGGATATTTGCGGTATAACTTGAGTTCTCTCTAGCTTTACATTTATTACACTGTGCGACAGTGATTTTATACTTTTATGGAGACCTAGTACAACTTGTAGGTATAGTAAAACTAAGAAAAATAGTATAGGAGAAATTTCCAATACACCCCCAAAATCTCATTTTATGGTCATAAAACCGTTTTTCAGTAGGTTGATGTTAAGAATCACTCCTAACTTCGATGATTCTTCACATCAATCAACTGAAAAACTGTTTTATGGCCATAAAACGAGATTTTGGGGGTGTATTGGAAATTTCTCCTATACCATTTTGTTTACTTTTCTATAGCCACAAGTTGTGCTAGGTCTCCATAAAAGTCACACAGTGTTATTTGTATTTAAAATTCATATAAAAATAAATGAAACATAAATAGAAATTCGTTTATAAAAGGCATTTTGAATTACAAGCAAGTTTCCGAAGTTGAAAACTTTGTGAACTGCTACACCAAGTCAGTTCTATGTCTTAATTTAACACAATGCAGACAGTATTGTTGCTTTCAATGAACTGTGAAAGGTGCATTATGATTTTAATCGCTGATCAAAAGTTGCAATCAAATGAATTGTAGGTAATAGAAATTTCTGGCCGTTGTTTTTTTTTATTTTTGCTTGACTTGCAAGACTTCCGGTGATATCTGTTCGCATTCCTCTCGAATATTACCGGAATGACTAAGGGTGTTCCCGGCCCTATCTAGTGTACAGTATCTACCCCCAATCTATCGTCACAGCTGAAAATCCAAACAAACTACAAGCGAACAGGATATTGACGACTCTGCTGTACGATAAGCGTCATGCTGCATGGTTGCTGTGACGCGTAAGAGTAGCTGACGACCCGTGTACGGTTCGCTGCTGCAACAACAACCATAGAACAACCTAGAACAGAAACCGCTAGAGCTACAACAACAACCTAGAACAGAAATCGCTAGAGCGGCCTTCGTGAGAAATGGTAAACAAGGGGCACGCCGGCACATAACCATTAAAGAGATGATTTTTACAATGCTACGTATGGTCGACACTTTTGTAAAGAAGCAACGACCGGACGATGAAACTGCAAATAAACACCGATTAGAAGCCTTAGACATGCATGTTAACAATTACTGAACAAATACCATTACAAAACATTACATGCTGGCGTTACCAAGCCACAGAAAACTCAAAGTAGAGCACATTACAAAAATTTCGATTACTCAATATTAATATATTTCAGTCATTTTTTTATACTTGGTTAAAAAAAGTGGAAGCTTTCTAGTTCATTCATAATAAATACACCTGTGAACTTGGCAATTAGCCGAATTTTCTTGTCCGTAATTAAAACAATATTAACTCTTAATAATTCATATTACTAGCTAGTTATTTTGGAGTCTACTTTGCCACTCCAAGATGTTGAGGTCAAATGTAATTATAATCATACCTTCATCGTCTTCTTCGCTGCTGTCAGAAAGAGCTTTGAGTTTCTTTAATTTTTTTCTTTCATTGCTATCCAACTCCTCCTCCTCCTAAAATACAGACGCAATGCTTCAGACAGCTGAAAATATTTATTCTTACTACCTACTACCTCGGACTCTTCAGCTTCCGAATCCAAGAAATCCGCCATGTTACAACCTTAATTAAAGGAAAGTAAATAATAAATTCTACCACCACTAATTACACGAATCAAAACCACACACAATAAGCTACATTTACACAAACACTACTTAGATATTCACTCAAAGTATCGATTTTTTTGCACTTCGATACAATGAAGGAAATACAAGGTGATACCGATTCGACCATGAAACAATTTAATAACCCATTGCAAAGAATATTATTAGGCCCCTTCTATTTGCCATTTTTTCGCTTGCTTTCTTCATTCTCGATTAACTTCAAGAAAATTTTGCAAAAAACAAAAAGTTATCAAGTAAGATACGCAGCTGTGAGTACAGTTATTAACAGGTGTGACTCACTATTTGACAAACACATATAATTCCTACGCTGACAGTGTATGTTTATTAAAGCCAGTTCCTTCATCTATTCGCCAATTGCTAACACTTGGCGAAAAGAGAGACCTATTCTAAGCAAAAATAAGAAAAATTAGATATATGTGAAAATTCAAGGAATGACTTAGTAATGTTGTGATTTGTGAGTATAGAACTGAACAAACTAATGCAAATAAAGTGCCGCGTTTAAGTTTGTAAGGCGTAAATGAATATAAAGCTCTTAGTGCAGTTTTTCGCGTCTTTAATCGGAAGACGCCATGAATAGAAAATATGTGTGTATGCGTATAATTTCTTGCGTTTTGTTGTTTCCAAGGCGAATTAATTATAGGTGACAGCAACCACATATAAGTAAAACCCTACATGTATTTGTTGTTGCCTTTGGTCCAAGCAGGATGTCAAAACCAGCTATTTGTTTTCAGGGTGATTTGGTTGTGAAACGTACGCTGCAAATAGTCACAAAATAAAAAGCCGCCACATTTCCCCCAGTTCATTGAACATTTAGTATGTAGCTTATGTGTGAATTGTAAGTTCTTGTGGATATGAAAAAAATCATCTACGTTTGCGGTATTTTAATTATTAATACAAATTTCAGAATTTGCCACGGGCATGCATAAGGTGAAATTGAATGTAGAGAGTGAAGTTTGGGCACGGAAAAGTTTAAAATATAGAAACATACCGCCAAAAAACTTCGAAACAAGGGCAAAATTAAAGTCTCACTGCGTACCGAGAGTAATATATGTAATATTGAGCTCAATTATATTTGCATCACATTTTTAATATGCAGTTTTTACATATGTAATTCTATATCCTCATAGGATATTTATGGCTATCAGACACCCACCTTGGCTACTAATGACTATGATGACTTCATATTAAATACTGTTGAGATACGCAGACCACATTGCATATAAATGTTTGCTTCATGTTTGTTGTGGAAAATCGATCGCTATGATTTACATCTAAAACTGAACACTTAAAAATTCGGGATAACAAATTTGTAAAATGCTTGTGAATTCACTTTATATAATTCAACTTTATTAATGTTTATAGCCTATATTTAGAACATAAGTTATTGAACATTGAAAAATCGATTGAAAAATCTATATAATAGGACTATGAATAAGTTCGTGCGGTTTTTTTTCGAAATTTGAAACTTTATTGACGTAAAATGGTTACAAATTTAATATTCAAAATATTGTCCATCGCTTACTACTACTTTTTCCCATCTTTCTGGCAATTCACGGATTCCCTTTGTGAAAAATTCGGTCGGTTTTGCCGCAATCCACGAATCGATCCATTTTTTGACTTCATCGTAATTACGGAAGTGCTGGTCAGCCAGGCCATGTTGCATCGATCGGAAGAGATAGTAATCGGATGGCGCAAGGTCTGGACTATACGGCGGGTGGGGTAGGACATCCCATTTGAGCGTTTCTAAGTATGTTTTGACCACTTGTGCAACATGTGGCCGAGCATTGTCATGTTGCAAAATAACTTTGTCGTGTCTATCGGCGTATTGCGGCCGTTTTTCTCGCAGTGCTCGGCTCAAACGCATCAATTGTCGTCGGTAGACATCCCCCGTAATCGTTTCATTCGGTTTCAGTAGCTCATAATACACAACACCCAGCTGGTCCCACCAGATACACAGCATAACCTTCAGGCCATGAATATTCTGCGCCGACGTCGATGTTGAAGCATGGCCAGGGTATCCATACGTTGCCCGACGTTTTGGATTGTCGTAATGGACCCACTTTTCATCGCCAGTCACAATTCGATGCAAAAAACCCTTTCTTTTGTGCCGTTGAAGCAGTTGTTCGCATGCCATAAAACGGCGTTCAACGTCTCTTGGCTTCAATTCATACGGCACCCAATGGCCTACCTTTCGGATCATTCCCATGGCTTTTAAACGTTTGGAAATGGTTGATTGATCAACTCCCAAAGTTTTTGCAACCTCTTCTTGCGTTTGAGCCGGATCTTGATCGAGCAATTCCTCCAATTCGGTATCCATGAACTTTGGCGGCGCACCCTCGCGTTCTTCGTCTTCCAAGCCAAAATCACCACCTTTAAAGCGTGCAAACCACTTCTGGCACGTTCGCTCAGATAGAGCATGCTCACCATAAACTTCCACCAAGATACGATGACTTTCGGCTGCTTTTTTCTTCATATTAAAATAATGAAGAAGAATTCCCCGCAAAAACACATTATTTGGCACGAAATTCGACATTTTCAAGTGTGGTAAAAATATTGTTGTTTACGCTTCAAATAAAAAACTTATACTGACGTTTGTGCCTTACGACAGTAGCTCTCCAATGAATGTTTGGAAATGTGGATCGATGGAATAATAATCAAGTTACGCCATCTGTTGTAAAACCGCACGAACTTATTCATAGTCCTATTATATAAAAAGAAGTTACATTTCCTTGGTAATCTTATAACTCAAGAACGGGCTCACCTATCCAAACCAAATTTTTAGGCTTTGTTTGGACTATTCAGTAGATGGTTTGTGTTTTGAAATTTTAAGAATCGGATACCAGGGTCTTGAGAAATAGGCCAAAACGTGAACCCGGGTAACCCTAGGATGTGTTTGTACAATATGGGTAGCATATGGGAGCTGTTGATGATTGCTATAGTATAGAGTATTTTTAATGCCCCTCCGTAACTAGGGTCTCGAGGTATAGACCAAAACGTGGACCTGGATAACCCTAGGATGTGTTTGAACCACATGAGTATCCATTGTAAGTTGTTGATAAATGCTAATGAAAAGAGGACTTTTCTTTTCGCTGGGTAACTAAGGACTCCAGATATAGACCAATTGGGAACTCGCCTTCAGGTTAAGAGATTGCATTCTTATGTACTACAACCAGTTAAAATGTCTTTAAAAATTCAGATCCGTTATCTACATATATTTCTCGAACTTTACAGATTCAAGGTCAAATATACCATAGAGCTGGGTCTTTGCTACCATTCCCAGATGGTGACCATCAATGTTTGCAAATATATTTTATTGGTGATGAGAATCGTGAATAAGATCAGCGCTGTGCAATTTCGACGAATACGAGAAGATCAATCGTGAATGAATGGCAAACAATGTTTCATCAACACAATGAATTGGTGAAATTGTTCAAAGTGTCACTCGATCTGATGCACCCCGATGGCCACAAAATCATAATAAAAGCCGATAAAACACCAATTGGGAGCACGCCAGACGATTCAATGTACCAACGATTGATGAAGTAGCTTTTGTTGTGGTTGGTGAACAGTTTCAGCCACGAGATATGGTTTTGTATCGTAGAAATGAGCAATTGCAACGTATTTCAGAACTCCATCGCTGTTATGATGCATTGCAATACCCCATTTTGTTTTGGAGAGGGGACGATGGCTATCATATCAACATACCAATGATAAATCCAACAACTGGTACATACACATTTCATTTTTGTTTAAATATGATTTTTAAATAATTTTCATACGCTAATTAATTTTTGCATCGCAGGTCAAAAATCAACGAAAACCGTAAGTGCGATGAATTTTTATTCGTATCGATTGATGATTCGCCCTCAAGAAAAAAATTTTTTTTTGCGATGCAATCAACTTTCGCATCAATTTTTTTATCGAATTGCAAGTCATTTTGGACGCAAATATAATAAAAAATTGAATGCTCCAGGAGGAACTGGAAAAACATTTTTAACTTTATTTATTTTAGCATAATTTATTTAGCGTAAAAAAGTGAAATGGAAATTAAAGAATCAAGGTTTAATTACAAGTTTTTATCGGCTCTTTCACCTTACCTGTATATACATATGTAGGTGACCACAACAATAAAATTTTAAAAAAGTACAGAAAAGGCTATTGTGACATCTTTAGAAACTATGTTGAATGAAAAAAATCAACTAATTCAACTGTTTAAACATTTTACGAGTTCTATAAAGAAAACTTAATATGAAAAATTTCTTACGACATGAAAAAACATTTTATGTATGGTGGTGCGAAGCCCACTGGGCAATGCTAGCATCACCCAGTGGGCTTCGCACCACCATACATAAAATGTTTTTTTTATATCGCAAGAAATTTTTCATATTAGTTTTTCTTTATAGAACTCGTAAAACGTTTAAACAGTTGAATTAGTTTATTTTTTTCATTCAACATACTTTCTAAAGATGTCACAATAGCCTTTTCTGTACTTTTTTAAAATTTGATTGTGGTGGTCACCTATATACAGGTAAGGTGAAAGAGCCGATAAAAACTTGTAATTAAACTTTGATTCTTTAATTTCCATTTCAATTTTTTACGCTAAATAAATTATGCTAAAATAAATAAAGTTAAAAATATTTTTCCAGTTCCTTGAATGCTCCAGTTTTTATTATATTTTCGCCCAAAATTAATATTAACATAATACACTCACAACCACAACAGTACAACAGAAACGCTCATAAGCGGCTGTGGATTTGTTATTGTTTTTCCCATACAGGCATTTCGTATGAGAGGAAACCATTACTCACATAAAATATCATAACTCAGGAACGGCTGCGCCGATTTCAATCAAACTTCACACACACCACCTCCTCAAAGATAGAAAAGAACTCTAAAATTTTTGTGTCAATCGGTTCGGCGATTCTTGAGTTATAAGATTACCAAGGAAATGTAATATATAACGACAACTTGAAATAACCCAGGATCAGCAGTGTGGTTAGGAATTTCAGCTGATATAAATAAGGCTATCGATTTGATCCGGAGTTATTTTATGTACCAGCCAAATTAGTATATGTGCGTGCGGCAATCCCCTTTTCTGCATTCGATGGAGTACATATGGCAACGCACCTCCCCAAATACATATAATTTCACAATTAAATCCATAAGTGCTTTACATTTTTGCCGAAAAGGATACTCATGTGGTTCAAACACATCCTAGGGTTATCCAGGTCCACGTTTTGGTCTATATCTCGAGACCCTAGTTACGGAGGGGCATTAAAAATACTCTATACTATAGAATCATCAGCAGCTTCCATTTGCTACCCATATTGTACAAACACATCCTAGGGTTACCCGGGTCCACGTTTTGGATTATATCTCGAGACCCTAGTCACGGAACGGTATGAAAAATACTCTATACTATAGAAATCATCAACAGCTTCCATTTGCTACCCATATTGTACGAACACATCCTTAAGTTATCGGGGTCCACATTTTGGGCGATATCTCGAGACCCTAGTTACGGAGGGGCATTAAAAATACTCTATACTATAGAATCATCAACAGCTTCCATTTGCTACCCATATTGTACAAACACATCCTAGGGTTACCCGGGTCGACGTTTTGGTCTATATCTCGAGACCCTAGTCACGAAACGGTATGAAAAATACTCTATACTATAGAAATCATCGACAGCTTCCATTTGCTACCCATATTGTACGAACACATCCTTAAGTTATCGGGGTCCACATTTTGGGCGATATCTCGAGACCCTAGTCACGGAGCGGCATCAAAAATACTCTATACTATAGAATCATCAGCAGCTTCCATTTGCTATATTATATTATATAATTTAATTTAAATTTACATTAATTTTATTTAATCCATTTGGATTTTATCCTTTGCTGTGCGCTGTGTGGATTCGATGTAGATCTGTACGGCGTCCTCAAAATCTGTGAGCTCCTATGATATAAAAAACAAATGATTATTTATGCCTATTATTCAAATTATTACTGTGCATATCTGCTTATAGTCGATATCTGAACTTGCATTCAATTGCAATCCATGCAACAAAAGATCTAATGTATTTCTTGACACACAAAATTTCTTGGTTTATAATCGCAATTGTATGTTTAAAACTGAAATATTCCCTTCTAGCTTACAGCAGTGCATGTGTCTTAGCGAGTTCTATCTCGAAATCTAGTGTCATGGCGTTAGCACTTTCTGACTTAATTTTGCAAGTGCTCTTCCAGAGCGCGGTTCAACTTTTCAACCATTCAATCTGATTGCGGGCGGAAAGGTTCTGTAGGTGTGTTCTTAATTCCCAGTAAGCAACACATCTCTTTAAATACTGTGGATTCGAATTTCCTTCCTGTAAACCACCGGCAACAACGACCCACAACTACCTTTCCGGAAATAGTGGCCCTTTCTTCTGTAACTGTCTGGAGCTTATAGCCAACCAGCGGTTTCACATTAGCTTTTACCAGACTGACTGGATGGTCGAGTTCTTTTCACCTGTGTCCAGATTAAGCACCTGATATTAACCATTTACAGTTCCCTTTATCGTCAGGCTGTTGCTTTTCCGTCTATTTCCGAGACAGGGACTGTGTGTCATTTAGATGGAGAGCCAATTATCGCCTCTTAGATTTGTTTTAGGGGAGTATGGGAAAGTGATGCGAAATCTATAGCCCCTCCTCTTCAAAAGACAACTCACCCATTGTCTTTTAGACTTGGTGCCCCCTGTTATCGCCAACGAGGCAATGTCGACCGAGGAAGGGCGGGATAACCCTAACACCCTGGCACTGAGCAAATGCTGTCGCCGTGCGCAGGTAAAAAATCCTGCCGCAAACTTGCTGAAAGGCACGTGGACTTAGGGCTGACACCCCCATTTCACGTAAAAAACAATAAGTCATGACACCTTCACAAAAGCCTCGGATAAAGTACAACGCCATCTATAGACGACCCACGCAACGTTTAAAGACAACGATGTAAAATTCGGTTCATGGAACGTACGCACTATGTTGCAACCTGGAAAAATGTTAGGTAATTGCTGACGAAATAATGCGATACAGTTTTGATGTGGCAGCTTTGCAAGAAATTCGATGGAAAAATTTCGGAGAAATACAAAAGCGAGACTATTCGTTGTTTTTTAGCGGAAGCAAAAAAAAAAAAAAACGGAGTAAACGGAGTTGGTTTCTATGTCAGCAAGAAAATTAAAAAGAGTCTGATTTTCTTTCAACCCGTAACTGATAGACTATGTATCCTTAAATTGAAAGGCAAATTTCAAGCGGTGACAATGTTTTCAATATACGCTCCAACTGAATCTGCTAAAAATGAAGAAAAAGATGCCTTTAACGATTTGCTTTCTAGAGAGTGCAACAAAATCGCTGACTCTAGTATGTTAATATTACTGGGTGACTTTAACGCTAAAATCGGCAAGGAAGAGTTTGTGAAAGAGGTTTCTGGGATGCACTCTCTACACAATCCTACTAGTAATAATGGCCAATACTTTATAAGCTTTGCAACTGAAAATAACTTATGGATCAGCAGTACTTCTTTCCAACACAAAGTGGAAAATCCCTTGAAGCCGAAAAGCTAACCAGATAGATCATGTGCTGGTTGACAGGAGGCATGCTACCTCAGTACTTGACGTTCGTTCACTCCGAGGAGCTTGCTGCGACTCTGACCATAATTTAATAAAAATTAGATTAAGGCAGCGTTTGGCAGTTGTTGCGTTTAAAAATAACTTCAAGAGAGAAAAATATATATTAATTTAGAAAAGCTTTATTCAGATAAAGAAATTAAAATCAGCTTCCAATCTACGTTGAGTGCGCAATTGGATGAACTTTGCCCAAATCATGCTGTAGAGGAATGGAAAGCGGTAGCAAAGAGGATATCTAGCTCGGCCAAGGAGGTACTTGGCTACTTACCGAAACAATCCAAAAAAGAATGGTTTGATGATGAATGTAAAGAGCTTATTAGCGCCTAAAATGAAAGCCGACGTAACTTTATAACGAGCGGCATCCGCAGAGCGCGAGCGGAATATGTTTTAAAAAGATCGGCAGCCAGAACAGTTATAAATGAAAAGAAAAAAGGATCCATCAAAAATAAAAATAAAGAAATATAATTAAATGTAAAGTGTAACGCGGCTCAGTTTTATCGGAAAATTGAAAACCAAACGCTTTGCTTATCTGAAAATGGTGATATATTACAAACTGACCAAGAAATCTTAGAAAGATGGCGACAGCATTTTGACAATCTTGTAAATAATATGCATCAAGAAGAGCATTCACCTTGGGGACCTATAGCTACATCTGAAAACATCATCCCTCCACCAGAATTTCACGAAATTATCATGGCTCCTAAAAAGCTTCGAAATGGAAAGGCAAGCGGCGAAGACTCTATAGCGGGTGGACTCCTGAAAGAAGGTGGTGAGGAGTTACATAAGTGCCTCCACCATTTAATAATAGACGTATGGGAAAAAGAATCCATACCATCTGATTGGCTAGGATGCATAATCTTCACAGTATACAAAAAAGGTGATAAGAAAGTATGCGATAATTGCCGTGGTATCTCACTGCTTAAAACGCCTACAAGCTCTTTACAAATGTTCTCTATGAACGAATCAACGAATATGCTGAAAGAATAATTAAAGACTACCAATGCGGATTTCATAGAGGCAAGTCTACAATCGACCAATGTTTCGTTCTTAGCCAAATGTTTGAAAAACACTATGAATACGGGCTAGATGTTCCCTGCCTGTTCATTGATTTCAAACAAGCCTTCGACAGTGTTAAAAGAGATAGGATCCAGCACATATTGCTTATTCTTGGAATACCTGCCAAACTAATAAGGCTCGTTAGCGCAACGCTCACAAATACACAAGCAAAAGTGTTCCCTATTGAAGCAGGAGTAGAACAAGGTGACGCCTTATCAACAATCATATTCAATTTGATACTGCGCTTTGTCGTAAGGGAAGTCAACAAAGGTGGTACCTTGATGACTAAAACAACCCAATTATGTGCTTATGCAGATGACATCGCTATTCTCTCAAGAAATAGGAATGACTTAAAACAAATTTTCTTGAAAATTAACAAAATTGCGAACGATATTGGCCTTTTTGTAAACGAGGGCAAAACCAAATATCTGTTGAAATCGAGGCGGCTTGTACAGATGCCAAATTTCCATGTGGGAGCCTATACTTTTGAAGCAGTGCAGCATTTTAAGTACCTAGGAGTTATGTTCGCATGTAGCGGTGATTCAACATTCGCCGTCAGGGATCGCATCAACGCGGCCAATAAAGCGTATTACGCCCACCTTAACTTGTTCAAGTCCCGACTTTTGTCTAAGGCTACAAAGTTCGCTATGCACAAGACTCTTATTCGACCAATCCTAACATATGGTTGTGAGGTATGGACTCTTAAGGGTGATGATTGTGCTCAGATTGCTCGCATGGAAAGAAAAGTTTTAAGAAAGATTTTCGGCCCAATAAAAATGGATGATGGTACCAATAGAATCCGATTGAACTCGGAACTCAACGACCTAACTCAGAACGAGACAGCTGTGCGTTTTGTTAAAGCGCAGCGCATAAGATGGGTAGGCCATGTGATCCGTATGCCTTTTGACTGTCCCGTGAAGAAAGCCTTGACAGGAAATCTAATGGGCGTGACAGCCAAAGGCAGACCGAGGAACCGTTGGATAGACGCAGTCAAACACGACCTTAAGAAGTTGGGAATACGTAACTACGAAGCAACAGCTCAAGATAGACTGCTTTGGAGGAGCATTTTGAGGGAAGCTTTGACGCACACCGCGTTGTAACGCTATGAAAGAAGATTTGTTTTAGTTTAAGGCCTGCTGTATATCGGGAGCACTACTGTCGGTTCGAGCGTTTCGCTTTGTGTTCGGTTGGCTGCGCAGTATATTGCAATAACGGGCCATATGCCCAGTCTTATCGTAGTTGTAACATTTTGAATCCGATCCTCTTGGTCGGGTGAAATGAGGAAATAACTCATTTATTACTTTTCTCATGGTTTTCTCCATTGAGGTAGGCTCTTCAACTTTAACCCGATGAAATGTGTGGACTGGCTTGCTCAAAGGAGCTGTTTTTTCCTGTGCCAGTGTAAAAGATATTGCCTTAGCGAAAGTCCCATTCGGTGTTGAGTATTCTGCCCGTTTCGTGTCCGGATATCGGAATGCTTAGGATTGTGAATACTTGACACTTCATATATTCCATGATATCGGTTGTTTTCTCTTCAAATGCCAAGTGCGCTAATTGTTCAATCTCAGTTGCGTATTCCTCCAAGCTTTCATTTGAGACGTAGCAGCGACTCTCATAGTTACTCCAATCGCTCCTTTCTTCGACAGCCTGGGGCAGTGCGCCAACCTAAATTTAATCAACCTTCTCCATTCTATCAATAGCTCTGACTAGCTGCAGATATCTCCCTGTAGGAGGTCTCATAATGGTATCAAAAAGGTGCTTTAGTACTACTTGAAGAGTGCCAGACTGGCACTTCTGCCTTTTCACCTACCTACCTATCTACTCCAATCGGCGGAACCCTTAGGCGAGACAATCAATGCATCAACTTTGTCTATAGTACTTCGGCGATTTGTTGTTGCTGTAGTTCCGAACTGAAGCTTAAATATAGGGAGTGGTACAGTTCCGTTGGGACCCCAGGTTAACATATTTCAAAGGGGCGAATCTCCATTACACCTGCCTTAATATCGTTTCAAGTTGCGACGTTAAATGTGTCTTCTCTATCTCTAACTCGGCTAATATTTATTAAATCTGCGATGTTATTTGTGCCGACTGTAATGACTTTTCCGATGATGTATGCGGGATGATATTTGTGACGGTATATGCTACGGTTGCGATGATATTTGGAACGACTGCGATGATATATGCGTGGTATTGCAGCCATAATTACATTCACGTCCTGTAGGCTCTGCCTTCTCTTCCATTTTGGGTGATGATTCCTCAACTTACAGCTGGAACATATATTCGTCTACATCGGTTTTCTCTGCCTCTATAGCCCCACGCGGCCGAACTTGTAACTTTTACTTTTTGCAGAAGTTTACAAGCCACCCTGTTCCCACTCCCTCTTAAGATGCTGAGCCTTAAGTTCCCTAAGCTTTCCCACTTTTATGATCCTGTTCAATGGGAGTTCATTCAACATATAAGAGTTACGTTTAACTTACGACTGAATTTTCTTTGCGCTGAATACTACTATTCGCTCGGTATTCACGCAAGTGTCAGTCGTTTCGGGAGCATCGGAATCCTACATCTGGATATTATAACTCTGTTTTCAATACAATGCATTTATGTGATTTTATTGTACATCTTTTCAAATAGTTTACGACTCAGGTATGATAATGTTTCCAAGTAATTAGCAAAATTATTTTCATTCATTACTGCTCCTTCAGTACTGCCTCCTGCAATTTTGAGATCTTTTGATCTTTGAAAAGTGCTTCAGGGATTTTTTTGATAACTTAGAACGTCTTGTTGCAAATCGGGCTTATCAATCTGTTTTTGCTGTTCCAATTTACGATTCTTCTGTACCTGAATGTCGGATAAGATTTGCTCGATATAAGCCTCCGGGGCTGTTCTTGCTAATTTGTTTTTATAGTGGTTTGTTGCTTAAATACGCCGCTGGTGGTTGGGCTGAAGCTTGTGCCACTCTCTCTTTTACCTTCATGATGAAGCTAACATTTGAAAACTGAGTTTAGCCCCCTCTGAACGCTATATCACAAATTTATCGATTGTTGCTTTTATCTAATTTTCTTCAATTTATCGGTTCTAATAAAATTAGCAATTGTAATAAAGATTGTTCATTGTTTGCAATTGAACGTAGAGAAATTTTTCTTATTTTAAATATGCAATAACATAAAGTCATGAATTGCCATCAGATTTTAAGTGGAGCATGCAACGCAGGGGATCGATGCTTTGCTACAGGCTCTGTCGAAGGAGTATCATTTACTGTAAGCATATAATGTTTTAGTAAAATCTTGATATGTTGTTTTTTAATATTTGGAGTTTGCGAGTCATGTGTTTCAAGAGATCTTTACTTTTGTTAAAACTTACTGTCTGTCCATATCTTTGGATTGTTCAATTATATAATGTGCATTATTGTAATTGTGTGGAAATATTTACCCTTATAACTTGGCTGTATGAATAAGTGGAAACTCAAAAATTATGATATGTTTTAAGGGTTTTATAGCAAAACATGTACTGTTATTGAAAAAATTAAAAATCGTTGTAAACTCAAAATGCTTTATTTGGTTTTTTTATGCTTCAATAAATGAGAGCATCAGTCGTTTTCTGTGCTAAATAATATAATATAGTGCTGCGCATATGTCCTTGACAGGTGCTTGTGCCGGACCTTGTACATTGCGTTCGAATGGTTTTGGTTTTTATGACAAACCTCTTTTGTTTTCATGTATGAAAGCTTTTAAAAATTTAATTTGACGTCGCTCATTTGATTAAATGGTGTCATAATTAACAAGGCTCAAATTTGGACCTAAATGGATGGATATGACGTAAATGATGTATTAGAACCCGTTTCATTTGAAAATTTTATTATATGTAAAATTTGCTTTTTGAATCGGCTATAAAAAAAAAATTACCAATATTTTTTCAAACTTTTTTTTTTTATTTTGAAGATTGAACATTGTCATATATGAATGAAAAATAATATCGTTCAAATGACTGCCATGACTGGTTTTACAGTAGGCCATTCGATCAACCCAATTTTTAAGCACATTTCCGATTGATTAGGCTCCATTTCATGAATGGCAACTTCGATTTCGTGTTTTAGAGCATCAATCGTTTCTGGGTGGTTCGCATATCATTTGTCTTTAACAGCTCCCCACAAAAAATAGTGCAACGGGCTTAAATCACAGCTCCAGGGCGGCCAATTGATATCGGAATTCAAAAACGGTAGCCAAAAGTTCGAGTGTAACTTTGGCAGTGTGACAAGTAGCACCGTCCTGTTGAAACCAAATGTCGTCCATGTCATCCTCTTAAATTTTTGGAAACAAAAACTCGTTGAGCATGTCACGGTAACGTTCGCCATTTCCTGTAAACGCGGAAGAAAAAGAAGGCTTACCACTTTGGAAATAGGTTTTCAATATTTCCCAATTTAGTTCAAGCGTATAGCGTCCCATTTTGTAAATGTCAAACCTTTAAGTAAATTATGATGATAATTTGACATGTCATTTGTGTTACCATTCTCAAAAAAATAGGTGGTTCAAAAAGTAAACACTATATGGCCCACCCTGTACTAATTAAACTCCACAAACCTAAAATCAAATTGGAATGGTATGTAATAATACGTTCACATATAACTAGATGATCTACATATTCGCGCTTAACACAAAATCCGTAATTAAAAACTCCTACTTAACCAGAATTGACCCCGACATACCAAACATATGTCCGGCATGTGAAGATACTACGAACGACACTAACCACCTCTTCGCATGCCCCCTCAAACCTACTCATCTAACACCCCTCTCCCTATGGACCCAACTCGACGAAACAGCATGTTTCCTGGGCCTATCTTTAGATGAGCCAGACGAAGACGACCGGTGATATACCCTACACTGACGGGGCTTCTATTACTGTTAACAAATAGACAAACAGAAAGTGACCCACAATAATTTGAAGTTATTTACGGTCGGTGTTGGTTTATCGCCGATTTTGACATTTAATTGTAGCTCGCGCATCGCATTTGAGTGATTACCATCCTCTCATTGTGCTTCGTTGGCTTCGACAAGGCATTAGCCTTCATTAGCTGTGAAGTTGCAGATTTTCAAGTGCTCTACCCATTTAGTTCGCTTATGTTGGATTACCAGTTGATCAATCTCCAAATTCAAATCCTTTATTAGCCTTATTAAAGTTAATATAGGAGCGGCATTTCGTGGAAATAAAATCAGCGGATTTTTCAAAACGATAATGGGTAAATGGTTTGATTCAAGATATAGCTTAGTTAAGATAAGTTATGATATTAGTCAGACCAGCGGTAGCAATCTAGGTCCAGCAAGCAGGTTTGAGTGCTAAAGATCGTTATGCACGTTGAAAACACGAACTCCCAATCAGTGTTCACTTATAATAAACGCTTCAATCTCAGGGAGATATCCTGGCGGGTGTGATGTTGTTCTGGTGAGCTCCGGGGAGCAGTGGAGATTCCGATTAAGATACTTAGAAGGGGCGATGGCGGATTGTGCGAAGTGGAGAAAGTTGAGTTCGGGAGAAGCTTTATATAAATATATATAATTGGCGCGTACACCCTTTTTGGGTCTTTGGCCGAGCTCCTCCTCCTATTTGTGGTGTGCGTCTTACTGTTGTTCCACAAATGGAGGGACCTACAGTTTCAAGAAAAATGTTTTTCTTAATTTTGGGGTTTCACCGAGATTCGAACCTACGTTCTCTCTGTGAATTCCGAATGGTAGTCACGCACCAGCCCAATCGGTTACGACGGCCGCTGGGAGAAGCTTTGCTTTTGGCAAAATAGACTTTGTGTCCAGGCTTAGGCTTGATGTCAGCCCTAAGAAAATGCGTGCGGAGCAGCCTTACTGCATAGAGCTGTTTCAGTGACGGTAGACGAGGGATGAGTTTCACCGCACTATGCAGGGCTAGTTCACTGGAATGACAAACCTTGGTTCGAAAAAACTTGGGACAGTCCGGTACGTGGAACTGGCTGCCATTGGGATGCCAGTACTCAGGCACTCCACTCACCAGTTACAGGCGGCCAGACAGGCGCAGCATAATTTAGAACTGGCCGGCCAATTGCTTTAAATGTCGCCAGCAACATTTCTTTGTCTTTGCCCCAAGGAGACAGTTTTGGACTTTAGTGGCAATTGCGGTTGTGTGCTGAGGGAAGGAGAGCAAACTGTCGAAGGTTACGTAATTGGTGTGGCATCGACTTTTACCTTGAGTTTCAGTTTGACCTTTGTCCAGGTCGTAAAGAGGGTCGCCGTGGGTGGGGGAAAGTTGTAGATTCCTCGCAGTGAAAAAGCAAAAAACATTGGTGAGGTAATCGTCCACTTTGGCGCACAGGTCATCAATATGCAATCGATATACAGAAGTTGCAATCGATATATAGAAGTTGAAAAACATGGGTGAGAGGACAACACACTGCGGAACAGTTTGCTCTGTCTTCCTTTTTTTAGAGACTTGGTCTCGAAATATCACTGACGAGTGTTGACCCCTCAGATATTCCCATGGTAGCCGGTTCTACGTTACCGGAATGACTCCGGTTCTTCCCGACCAAAGGCTGCCGCCCAAGTAAACTAGCCCTGTCTAGTGTACCATACCCTACCACTCAGATAGTTAGCGGACCACCCCTTCATCTCTGGCGGGAGTGTCGACTGTGTAATGTCTTCTAAATAGTAGCGTGGAATGGCTGACAGTGTCGAAATCCTTCTTCAAGTCCAACGCTACTAGAACCGTCCTTTCACAGGAGCAGTTTTGGTTGAGCCCGCGGTTTAT